>NC_056736.1:388746604-389346604 GCF_019279795.1 Protopterus annectens
TTGTGATTTAAAAGCTTGTTTTTTTTCACATATTGTACTTATTTGACTGCCTGCACTTTTAAAAAGTTTTTGTTTAAATAATTTAACTGTTGTAGGCTACACACTAAAGTGCAATAGCCTTTTCTGATAGTTTGTAGTTGTTTAAAGCTGGTTTAAGTGTATTTTTACTGTTTTTGCCTTATCTTTTCAAAAAAATTTATTTGTTATAAGCTTGTTTTTTCTTTCGGGTATGACATCTGCTTCTCCACTATCTGCCATTGATGTTTTTAGATGAACCTTTCTTGTTTGGCACATAGTTTGTCAGGCAAATGCAATGTTAGGACAAGCAGAAGAGATGTACTAGGTAAACTTGTGATCCTTCTGTGACAGCCTGTCATTCCAGGGATATGGATGGTGGCCAATGACTTGTCAGTGCTGACACAGTAAGGTGGCAGCTATTTAACACTTGGCCGTACACTGACTTTCAGGTACCTGTTGTCATGCAAGGCACTGTGTAAGTTACTCCGAGCGATGTACTGTCCATATGTGTTCCCCCTGTTCCTGACTTGTCCAGCTTTCCTGTAGTGACAGATACGGACTTCTGGACAGTGTGTACAACTCCTACCATATGTGTAGCTGCATGCAAAATAGTTGGCACAAAGTCTTGGAACATGGACCTTGTCAACCACAGTACTGTACCTAGGCCACTAAGCTACAACACCCAAGAGTAAGTGCTGCCCACCTCTTGACAGTATTATCCACGCATATAAATAGCTCATTGACCACTGCATATTGTGGACATGTGATAAGTTATCAAGTTGATTAGGACAGCCCAGGGAATGCGTGCTCTGTTGCTTATTACCCTACAAACATACATGTTACTGCATTTCTATGGGGACACGTGTGTGTGTGTGTGTGTGTGTGTGTGTGTGTGTGTGTGTGTGTGTGTAGGGGGGCACACCTGTCAACTGTACATATTTACACAGACTGTGCAGATGTTTGCTTTACTTTTCAATTCCATTTAGCATAGTGTTGTGCCTGTCTTGGAGAATACTAGTATATTACTAAAGACCAAAGGTTAGGATGTAATGGCAGACATTTGAGTTTCAGACTTCCTACCCTTCAGAGACTTCATGCAACTGCATGACCTACTGTGATATCACTGTGCAAGTCTGTAAGAGGACTATTTCATCATTGTCCCTATTTGTGGGTGTTTGCCAGATATTTCCTAATGGTTTTCTACAGCTGACTTGCTGGGAGAAACAAAGGGGTGAGTATGGGACCCCAACATTGACATCCATGCCTGTGACCTATGACCTCCCAGTTGTTGTCGTCCACATACACTGCAGTGAGTTTTGTCACCTAGGGGACTGCTGCATACTCTGAAGCCAGTATTAGGCAGACCTGTCCTGTTGTCCCACATAGCTGTCAGTTGTCTGCTACTGTCACGGTAGGCCACCCCATTCCCTTGCATACATGCAGCAGTACCGGAGATGTGCTACCAAGACAACATTCATCTGTTAAGAACACTGACTTACCTTGTGCCTGCTGCAGTTGAGGATGGTGCTTGATGGCTCATAGTAAATGGCCTATACATGGTAAGGTGCAGGTAGTATGATGTGTGTGGCATCCATTTTTCTGTGTGTGCAAGTCGGAGAGAGATGTCAGTCCTTGGGTCCCTAGGGTGTCAGTGTATGTGCTATGCGTTGCCTCTTTGCCAGGGCATACTGGGCACACCTACATCTGCCTACAGGGGCAGGTTCAGGGGTTCCTCCTCCAAGTCCCCCTGTGCTTATGGAGGCATTGGAAATGGTGGGAGGCCTGTGTGACCCTTCCCAGTGATGTTCATGCCACAGCTGTTTCTCTGATCATGTTGTGCAGCATGGCACATACTATGAACATGTGCGCACGTGTGGCTGGAGAGTACTGCAAGGCTCCACTAGATATGTCAAGGCAGAGAAACCGTGACTTCAGCATCCCAAACACGTTCCCAGTTTGTGCGTGTGGTGTTTGCATACTTTATACTGGTGTGCTGCAGATGCTGCCTGTGTGATTGGCTGACTGATACATTCCACCTTACAGCTATATTATTGAGGTGTTTGAATGGCCACTGTGAGTGACCGAGTCCATATTAGTGAAATGTAGTTTATTTCCTTTTCTGCTATTTCCTTTTATTTTTTTTCTCTATTTCTGCTGTGTTTAAGCCACACAGTGCACGACGATATAGCTAGGAACTAGGAAGATTAGATTAGTTTTCTGTATTGATGTCAGAACTTTTCTACTATATTATTTTAAGTATTTCTCTGTGATCTCCGAACTCTGGACTAGCACTGTGTAGTAAGAAGTATTGTCTTGTGTTTTTATTATTATTAAATATTTTTAAACCTTTCAGCTGTGGCTGTTTTGTGTAGAGATAATTTAAGTTCTAGAGTACATTGCATGTATATAGTGATACTAGCCAAGCCACTCCAGTAAGCCTTGACTGTTCAGTTGCACTTACCATTTGGATAATAATGCACAGAAATAATTGGACACCCTTTGTTAAGGGCCTTTTTAGTAGCTTATAAATATTAGTGGGTGGTGGCAAGTGGTAGTACTGTATAGTCTGGGTAAAATGGGCACAGCTGGAGAACCTGTGGCGGCCTTCCCCAGGAGTGTGTGTGGTTGTATATAATTATCTCAAAGTATGTGTGTGTCAGCTACTTGGGCAAGGACACAAAGCACTGGTTGGTCAATGAGGGTGCTGGAGGTTTTAGCTTGCCCACTAGGCTGAGATCTGGACCCTATAGCTGTGCCAGTGGGGAGTCTTTTTGGGACCTGGAGAGAGAGGGAGAAACCTGCCACAGACACTGTGATCTCTGCATGCTCTTAAGGGAAATTGTACTTTACTGTGTGTGTTTATTATCTTTTCCCTATATGGACACCCCTACTGGTGTGAGGACTGAGGGTCCTTGTTTGCTGGGCCAGTGCACGGGCATCACAAGAATCTCCATGAAAGTTGTGGGTTTTGATAACTTTGAGCAATATTTTATCTGTTGAGCTGAGTGAGTTAAGATTAGAGTAAGGTTGAATGATGTTGGATAGGGCTGGGCAATAGTTTGGTTTATGGATAACAGAGTGAGCTACTATTAGCTGGTTTATGGTGAATAAGTTTGAGAATTCAATCCAGTTGAGTTTTTGAAGGGTGATGCAGTGGTGAGCTCTGTGGGGAGGGTTAGTGGCAAATTTGATGATTTTATTATAGCAAGCTTCTAGGTTATTCAAGTCAGATTTATGAATGTTTGCGAAGATTTGAGAACAGTAGAGAAGGGTGGATAGTAGGTGAGTTCTGGCAGTAGCAATCCTTGCATGATTAGGTATGGTTTAGCCCTATAGAGATGCCTAATTATGTTTGGACTTTTTTGATTGTTAAAGCAATGTGTCTGTTGAATTTTAGGTTGCAGTCTAGGGTAACACCAAGGAGTTTAGTATGTTTCACAGGTTCAATTTTTGTACCATTGGAGGCAAAGATAGAGAGAGATGAGTTGGTTTGTTTTCATTGGCAGAATTAGAAAATACCATAAGTTTTTGGTCTTGCTAGGGTTTAGAATGAGCTGGCAGTCTGATAGGTATCTTTCAATGTTATGTGGGGCATTCTGAGACTTTAGTTGGGAGTTCATTTAAGGAGGGGGTGGAGCAAATAAGGGAATCGGCATATTGAATGATAGAGGCAGGTGAAGCTGCAGTATAAAGATCATTAGTAAAGATAAAGAGAAGTGGGCCTAGCAATAGAGCCTTGTGGGATGCCAACAGTGATGGGCAAAAGGGGTGATAGTTTGTGTTCCCATATGGTGGCTTGTTTACGGTTAGAGAGGTAGCTTAGCTGTGGAACCAGTGTAGGGGATCAGAGCTGAAGTTGAGAGAGGCAAGTTTGTTTAGGAGTATTTGATGGGATACAGTGTCAAAGGCTTTTGACATATCATGGAAGGTGACAGAGATGAGATGTTCTTCATTCCACATTGCTGCAGTCCTAACTATTGGGTAGTCCGCTGTCCAGTCGGCCCGAATACCAGAGTATATGGCTGACGTCGGTCAGGGCGCATTAGACTGACGTCAGTACGTCAGGGTACTAATGCGCATGACCGACGTCATATCCTCAGTCTTTTTTGCCGCATGGTCCGATGCAGAAGCAGTTTTGCGAGTGCAGGTTGGCGTTCTGAAATTTTCTGAAGTCGGAGTTTCAGACCGAATCAGAGTTGGCTAAGTACCCCGTTGGGGAACATTTTGGTTTTTTCTTGCCTCAGTATTTAACCGGATGTCAGAAAAAGTGAATAACTGTATTTCTTGTGGGAAACGGATACCTCATAGGGATTACCATACCTTGTGTATACCTTGTTTAGGGCCTGAGCACGACGTTGTTGGATGCCGCTCTTGTGCTAGGTTTAACAAACGCACTATTAAGAGAAGGTTAGACTGTGCCAGGTTAGTGTTTGGGAAGCGTTGCAATTATAAAATGCTGTCGGATGCTCCGACGCCCGCTTCGTCCAAAAAGCGCAAGGACAAAACAGCGAAGCCTAGGGTTGATGAACTGGCAGTCCCGGACGTCGGTTCTTTAGAAGGCTCAGTGGAGCCAGAGGTTTTGCCAGGAGTTTCTTTGGAGTCTCAGGCAGAGACTTTACTGTTACAGGATGTGCCTTCTCAGGAGGTAGGCCAGGCTGAGGGGGCTTCTCAGGTAACTGTTCTTCCCTCTCTTCCCAAGGTAGTTAGAGCCTCTCCTTCTGTTTCCAAAACTTCTTTGAGAGGTAGGCCAAGTTTAGCTTCAGTGGGGGCTTCTCCTAGCACTTCAGGTTCTGTGCCTAAGAAACATATGCTTAAAATGGCAGAAGATTTGATTACTATGATTAGAGGTTCTATGCCCCCTCCTGATAAGAGGCCTAGGGTGGAACCTGAGTTTGATAGTTTTGAACAGTGTTCAGAGGCTTCTGAGTCTTCTGGAAGATTTGCAGGAGTATCCTCCTTATTCTGATTCTGATGTGGATGATTCCACTCCTACAGCTTCTCCTCCTGAGGATTTCTCTTTTTCAGAGACTCTGCATTCCATGAGGGAGCACTTTAAATGGGAAGGCCAGGATTACTCTGATTCCAGGAAAAGGCTTAGGGAATTCTTGTTTTTACCCCAGCATAGGCCCTTAGCTATACCTCCTGTGTTGAATGTGGTGGAAGATGTTTTTGCAGAGGCTTCCCTGAACCCTGATTCTTTGCCTCCTGCTCCTGTTAAACCTGATAGGTACTATAGGGTGCCTGAAGCTCATAAGTATCTTTTTAAGAGCCCTAGGGCAGACCCGGAAACTGTTTCTCAGGGACCTAAAGGTGTAAAGGCCTCTGTGGTTAAAAACCCTGTTCCCACTGATAAAGAGGCAAGGGCTTTGGATAGATGGGGAAAGAAAGTGTATACTTCTTCCACTTTAGCCATGAGGGCGTTGAATTGTCAGTTTCACATGCTAAAATATCAAAATTATCTCCTTTCACAACTGAAATCTAAGGTGGATGCTTTGGCGGAAGGTATTGAGTGTAAAGAGTTGCTGGATTTAGTTCATGTGTCTGAACAAGTGGGTAAGCATTCTTTGCAATGTGGTTTTGATGCTGTACAGGCCTCCTCGAGGGTGGCTGCCACTAGTTCTGTTCTTCGCAGGCATGCCTGGTTGAGGGATCAGAATTTGGCTGAGCATGTTAAGACAAGGATTTTGGATGCTCCTTTACAGTCTGATGTGTTGTTTGGTTCGCCTGTGGAAGCAGTTTTAAAGAAAATGGAGGACAAAGCTAAGTCTATGCAAACTGTTAAAGATTTTTGCAGGTGCAGCCACCGGGTTTAGTAGAAATTGGCCTACTAAGGGATGGACATATCCTGCTTATGATTCCCAGTCTAGGGGTAGGTCTAGATGTGGTAGGGGCAGAGCTCAAGGTTCTTTTAGGCCTAGAACAGGGAGTTCACCTGCTCAGACTTCTGGTGAGGGCAGGGGTCAGTCCTTTCGTAAACAGACCCAATGACCTGCCTTTTCAGCTGCCAGTAGATTCTCGTCTGGCAGCTCCTTTGGGAGGAAGACTGTCTCTTTTCAAAGAAAATTGGGATTTAATTACTCAAGACAGATGGGTGTTGGATATCATTCACCACGGTTACAGGTTTTACTTCCATACATTGCCCCCTTTCAAAGGCATGCCAGACGTTCCTCCTCCACAAAGGAAAGAGGCTCACAAGCAAATTTCTCTGTTACTCCAAATAGGGGCCATTCAGCCAGTCCCTGTATCAGAAAGGGGCCTAGGATTTTATTCTCGCCTGTTCCTAGTACCAAAGAAGGGGAACACGTGGAGACCAATTTTGGATTTATCTATCCTCAACACTTATCTGGACATTCCCAAGTTCAAGATGTTGACGTTACAACAGCTTTTACCTCTGCTGGGCAAAGATCACTGGATGGTAACTTTAGATCTCAAGGAAGCTTACCTTCATGTGCCTATAAGACTAAGTTGCAGGAAGTATCTGCTTCGAGCTGGAAATTCTCATTATCAGTTCTCTGCATTGCCCTTTGGCTTATCTACTGCCCAGAGTATTCACAAAGGTTCTGGCTCCAGTGATAGCTTACTTCAGGCTAAAAGGAATTCAAATCTATCCTTACTTGGACGACTGCCTGATTCTGGCTCAAGAAAAGGAAGACCTTCTACAGCATCTGGAATATGTTATAGCAGTGCTAAGATGCCTAGGGTATTCTGTGAACGAAATAAAGTCCAGTCTAGTACCCTCTCAAGACATGTGCTTTCTGGGTGTGAGACTGAATACAGCAGCCCAGATGGCCTTTTTAACCCCGGACAAACAAAAGAGTCTATCCCTTTACTTCCATCAACTATCTCATCAGTCCGTGCTGACTGCAAGGACAGTCCTTCAAGCATTAGGGTTCATGGCATCTTGTATTCTGGTGCTTCCCAATGCCAAACTGCATATGAGGAAGCTGCAATGGTATCTCAAAAATGTATGGACACAGCACTGCCAGGATTTGGACACTGTCATTCAAATAATACCTTGCCTTCAAAAAGAATTTTTGTGGTGGGCTCAGGAATGTCACCTAAACAAGGGACTCTCTGTGACCCGCCAGAGGCAAGTCAGATTCTAACGACAGATGCCTCGGACATTGCTTGGGGAGCTCATCTAAATGGAAAGTGGATACAAGACAAGTGGCCTGCCAGACTACAGCATCTACATATCAACATGAAGGAGATGTTAGCAGTCCAGTTTGCATTAATGGCTTTCAAGGAGTTACTTCTTCCAGGGCAGGTGTTGATTCTAACAGACAACACAACTGTCATGTGGTACATCAACAAACAAGGGGAACACATTCTTATCCTCTATGCAGGCAAGCAATGATTTTATGGGAGACTGCGCTCAGCTTGCAACTAACTCTTCAGGCAAGGTTTCTGCCGAGCACAGAACTCCTTAGCAGATGTGTTAAGCAGACAAATCATGGATCCCCACAGTGGAAACTGGATCTTCATGTATTTCAAAATTGACAGTGTCATGGGGAACTCCAGACATAGATCTGTTCGCTTCTCCACTAAACCACCAGCTGCCAAAGTTTTGCACAAAGGGGTTTCATCACACAGCTTGGAAAGTGGATGCTCTTTCTTTCAGTTGGAAAAATCTTCATGTGTATGCCTTTCCACCTCTGCCTCTTCTTCCAAAGGTGCTCTTAAAGGTCAGACAAGACAAGCCAAGGATGATTTTAATAGCTCCAGATTGGCCTCGGCAACACTGGTACCCACTACTAAGGAGTCTGGTAAGGAAGCCTTCATGGCCTTTACCTTTGATTCCACATCTGTTATCTCAGAAGGACGGTCATCTGCTCAATGTCAAGCTTCACTCTCTTCATCTAACAGCCTGGCATATTCTGTGTTGAAACACAGCAGGTCTCAACTTCCTCAACGAGTTTTAAATGTGATTATGGAAGCTAGAAGACCTAGTACAAGGAAAGTGTACGCAGAAAAATGGAAGAGGTTTTTATTTTGGAGTACAGCAAAGAATTTGGAGATTTCTGAGCCTAATTTGAGTGTGGCTCTTCAATATCTTACTGAGTTATTGGACAAAGGTTTGTCCTTCTCTTCCATTAAGATTCATGCTGCAGCAATTTCAGCTCACTATGATTGTGACCCACCATTGTTTTCGCATCCTTTGTTCAAGCAGTTTCTTAGAGGGGCAAAGAATATAAGACCCCCACGTAGAGCTCCTACTCCTGCTTGGGATCTCAAGTTTGTGTTGGAAAAACTTACTCTACAACCTTTTGAGCCTGCGGCTACTGCTGAATTGAAATACTTATCATGGAAGACTGCTTTTCTGTTGGCTATTACTTCTGCAAGAAGGGTGTCTGAGTTGCAGGCCCTTATGGCAGTAGAGCCCTTTTTGATTTTCCATAAGGATAGGGTATCATTACGTACTAATCCTTCCTTTATGCCTAAGGTGGTTTCTAGTGTGGCTTTAAACCAAACTATTCATTTGCCTACTTTTTATGCAGACCCCAAAATAAAGGGGAAAAGATTTTGCACACTTTAGATGTACACAGGCAATTGCGTTATTATTTAAGCAGGACTAAGGATTTTAGGCAGTCTCAGCAGTTGTTTGTTTCTTTTGCTTTGAGTTCGCAGGGCAAGCCTGTGTCAAAACAAACTATTTCTAGGTGGATTGGGTTTTGCATTGCATTTTGTTATTCCCATCATGGCAAGGAGATTCCAGCTGGGATTAGGCCTCATTCCACTAGGGCTACTGCCACTTCAACAGCATTTCTAAGGGGTGGCAACTAAGGATATTTTGGAGGCAGCTACTTGGAGTTCAGTGCATACTTTCTCTAAGCATTATCACCTTCCTCTCTACTCTAAGTCTAGGGCTGGTTTTGCCACAGCTATTTTGCAAGGCATGTTGTCAGCTCCTGCTTCTTTATGAGTTGCCAGCCTCCCTTACCTCTGCTTTGGGATTCTACCCAATAGTTAGGACTGCAGCAATGTGGAATGAAGAACATAGTACAGTTTTGTACCTACCATAAATGTAGATGTTCGAGGATCCACATTGCTGCAGTCCAATTTACCCTCCCTCCTTCCCCTCTGTGTTTTAGGGGTGGTTGTGTAGGTGAGGTTATATGCTGATATTTTTGTATATATTTTTGTATATATTGTACATATTTTTGGTGCAGGTATATTGGGCCTTGTCTTTTTAGGGTCTTCTGACATCTGGGGCAAGAAAAGACTGAGGATATGACGTCGGTCATGCGCATTAGTACCCTGACGTACTGACGTCAGTCTAATGCGCCCTGACCGACGTCAGCCATATACTCTGGTATTCGGGCCGACTGGACAGCGGACTACCCAATAGTTAGGACTGCAGCAATGTGGATCCTCGAACATCTACATTTATGGTAGGTACAAAACTGTACTTTTTTTTTTTTTTTTTTTTTTTTTTAAGGTGGTTTACAGTGTTGGTGAAAGTTAATAGGGCAGTGTTAGTACTATGTTCGGTGCAGAAACCATGATGAGTAGAAGATAGAAGGTGATCTAATGTCTGTTTACATAGGCATTTTTCTACGATTTTGGAAAGTGGAGAAAGTATAGCTGTAGGCCTATAGTTGGAAAGGTCAGTACAGGACCCTCCTTTGTGCAGGGGCATGACATTAGATATTTTCCAAGGCAAGGGGGGCATACTTTTTAGAGAGAGAGCAGTTGATAAGAATAGGTATAGGATAGGAGAGAGATTTAGCAGCAAGTTTAAGAAATTCACCAGGTAACTGATCTGAGGCAGGAATACACGTTTTTATTTTATTTAGGAGGTTTTGTATATAATTAGTTTGGATCGGTTTAAGATAGAAAGGAGGAGTATTGGGGTCAGTGGGTGGAGGTGGTATGGAAAGTGGAATTGACAGTATTGTTTAGTAATAGGTTCATAGGTAGGTACTAGGCTATCGGCCCAAGGGCCTACGTAAGCCTAGCCAACGAGATTCCTTGGCTTACGCCACCCAAAAAAGTTATTTTCTTGTGCCACTATCGAGCAGAGACACAGAAGTGATCCCCGGGGTGTATTTCCTATTTCCCATCCACTCATCAAGATTTTTCTTGAGTGCTAATGAACTTTGCTTGACATAGATGTGTAGCCTGTTCCACAGTATGGGAGGTCTCTGGGGCAGGAATCTGTGTCTCCAGCATGTCCTGTTTATTGTGGTAACAAGGTTTAGGTCCCTAGAGCATGTAGCTCTGAGGGATTGGTATTTCTTTAGGTGTAGCATGTCCAACAGCTCTGGGTTTGACATAGCTTTATATGTTGGGCAGAGATCACCTCTGAGTAGGCGATATGCTACGGAGTAAAGCTGGAGTTTTTTGAGGCAGTTAATTTAAGGCATTTGTTTGAGGCCAGTAATACTCTTTGTGAGGTACTTCTGTGGCCTTTCCAGCTGCTGCAGATGTCTTGTGAGGTACATTTCAAAAGGGGGGTTGTACACTATAATGGGGTCTGAGTATCGAGTAGAGGGGAACAATGACCTCTCTTTTCCTGGTTGAGAACCCTTTTATGATGGGGTGTGCCACGTAGAAGGACTTCCTGACTACTGTGGCGTTGTGACCATCAAAGGAGAGACTACTGTCCACCTAGGTCCCAAGGTCTCTTATCACGCATTTGATAAGTAGATTGCTGCCTATGTGGTAGTTCATGGGTACAGAGTTTTTACCAAAGGGGATGACACTGCACTTTTTGGCATTGAGCTTGAGGCCATGGCTCTGACACCATGCATCTGTCTCAGTGAGGCCCTTCTGTAGGATGTCCACATCATTTGGGGACTTGACTATACTATGGCTCCTAGTTTCCAGTCATCTGCGAACTTCATTAGCCAGAGGCCTTCTTTGTTAGCCTGTACTTTAGAGAAGTAGATACCAAACAGGAGAGGTCCCAGGACGGAACTCTGTGGTACTCCACGTGTCACTGCTTTGAGGTCAGATTTGGTGTCTGCAACTTTTACAGTGTGAGTTCTCAGTGTGCCAGTTGGCAACCCATCTTGTGACGTAGGGATTTATACCTAGTTTAGTGAGTTTAGCTATAATTCCAGAATGGGGGATGGTGCTGAAAGCCTTGGCAAGGTCAAGATAGGCTGTGTGAATCACCTTACCCTCATCTACGGCTTTGGTGACTGCTTCAAAGAAGTTGATCAGGTTCAGGAGGCATGATCTTCCTTTCACAATCCCGAACTGGATGGGATCCAGAGTTTTGAGGTTACCAATGTCTTTGAGTTCCATGATGATACGTTCCATGGCCTTGCAGACCAGGCTCATCAGGCTAATAGGTCAATAGTTCCCAGGATCAGTGGTGACTCCCCCTTTGTGCAGTGGGATAACTTGCTGTGCGCCATTCAGTGGGCACAAAGCCTGATGCGAGGCTATTATTGAACATGGTGCTTAAGTGGGGAGCCAGTTCGTTCTGAAGTTCGTGTAAAACGCAGCCTGGGATGTTGTCTGGTCCCATGGATGCTGGGTTTTTGGCTTTAGAGAGTGCAGCTTTTACCTGCGTAGTTGTGATTACAGGGACTCTGCATTCTTCCTGTATCGATATGGGCCCTTTAGGGGGTGGGGTGGGGTAAAGTTAGCACTGAACCTATCTGCCAGGATGTTGGCAATATCAGTTGGTTCTGTAATTTCCGTGCCTTTGTGCTGTAGCTCAGAGCAGATCTGGGTGTTGCCATCGAGATTCTTGACATAGCTATAGAATGTTTTGTGGTTGTCCTTGGAATTGGTGGCGATTTTGTTTTCATAGCTAGCTTTGTATAATCTTTATACTTTCCAAAATGAGGTGATGGAGGTGATGAACTGGTTATTGAATTGTGTAGCTATGTAGTCTGTAGAGCAGATGTTCATCGTGTTACACTGCTGCAGTCATCACACTTGGGTTATCCTGCCATCAGGCGGTCTCGCAGTCGGCCAGAGTTCCAAAGTCTTGGTCTGGCATCAGTTGCTGTCTCTTCTTCCCTGACGTCAGTGCGCCAGGAGTATATAAGATGCATCCGACGCCATTTTCTTCAGTCTTTCTTGCCGTGCGGTGCCCGAAGCAGAAGCAGTTCGCAAGTGCCGGTCGGCCGACTCCTGAGATTTTTGTTGTTGAATTTCAGATCCGAAGTCTTCAATAAAGCTAAGTACCCCGTTGGGGAAACTTTTTTCTTGCCTCAGACCGATGTCAGAAAAAGTTAATAATTGTATTTCTTGTGGGAAGCTAATACCTCATAAGGACTTCCACTCTTACTGTATTCCATGCCTAGGTCCTGTTCACGACGTCACTAGTTGTTGGTTTTGTGCTAGATTTAACAAACGTTCTATAAAAAGACATTTTGATTTTGCTTTGCACTACTTTGGCCGAAGGTTCAATTATACTATGCCGTCGGATCAACCGTCGACCGCAATTCTGAAAAAGTGCAAAGACAAGGATAAAGACAGGCATCCGAGGTCCAAAACCGACGATTAAACCTCTTCTAGGCCAGTCGCCGGTTCTCAGTGTCTCAGTGAGGCATTTTCGCAGCCCCTGACACCCGCTACCTCAGACCTCAGTCTCCCATGTGGAGACAACTAGGCCTCTGGAAACTGAAGGTATTGGGCCTACGGAAACTAATCCCTCAGATGGGTCCGGAGCCACTGAGCAGGCACTGGCTTCTGAGGGTGTTTTCAGACCTTCACAACTTACCATTAAATCAACAGCCAAGACAAAGGTACCATTAAAGACAAAGAAACAAGTACAACATTCTCCTGGACAGTCCTCCATGCCTAAGAAACAGATGCTTAAAATGGCCGAAGACCTCATTACTCTAATCAGGGGTTCCAATCCCCCTCCTGAGAAAAGGCCTAGGCAGGATACAGACTGACTCCTCTGATCAGGTTTCCATTTCCTCTGATTCCTCTTCAGACCAGGGATACTCTTTACCCCCCTATGAGGACTCTGATGCTGAGGAATCTATACCTTCAGCCTCTCCTCCTGAGGATTACTCTCTTGGGGAAACTTTACATACCATGAGGGAACATTTCCATTGGGAAAGTCAGGAATACTCAGAACAAGAAAAGGCTCAGGGATTTCCTCTTATTGCTTCAGCACAGGCCTCTGGCTATTCCGCCTGTACTAGACATTGTGGATGATGTGTTCTCTGAATCCAGCTTATCTCCTGACTCTCTGCCCCCTGCTCCAGCCAAGCCAGATAGGTATTAGAGTCCCTGACTCTCACAAGTTTCTATACAAAAACCCTTCTGCTGATCCAGAAACTATTTCCCAGGGTCCAAAAGAGGTTAAGGCTTCCATTGCAAAAAAGCCAGTACCCTCTGACAGATTCCAGAGCTTTGGATAGATGGGGGAAGAAAGTATACACGTCTGCAACTTTAGCAGTAAGAGCTTTAAATTGCCAGTTTCACATGCTTAAGTACCAACAATATTTAATGGCTCAGTTAAAACAGAAAATGCTTGCTAGTTCAGAAGCTCCTGATTGTAAAGAAATGCAGGATTTATTGCATGCAGATGAACAGGTGGGAAAACATACTCTGCAATGTGGTTTTGATTCTTTAGAGGCCTTTTGTAGAGCCACAGTTACAGGTTCTGTTGTTCGAAGACATGCTTGGTTAAAAGAACAGAGTTTACCTGAACATGTTAAGGCAAAGTTATTGGATGCTCCTTTACAACATGATAACTTGTTTGGTGTTAAAGAAAATGGAGTATAAAGCTAAATTTATGCAAACGGTCAAGGATTTCTTACAGGTACAGCCACCTAGGTTTAGCAGAAATTGGCCAACAAAAAATTGGTCCTTTCCAGTGTCAGACAGGCCACAGATACAGACGCCCAAGAGGCAGATCTCATCCCCAAGGCTCAAACAGACGACAGTGGGGCACCTCAACCCCAAAAGGAGGTGAGGACAAGTCTCAACCTTACAGGAAACAGTCACAATGACTTTCCCTTGCGTACGCCAAGCACATCCCTTCTAGAAAGCCCCCTTAGGGGGAAAACTAGCACTTTTTTTCTCAAAACTGGCAAACAATCGCCCAAGACAAATGGGTCCTGAATATTGTGTCTCAAGGTTACAGATTCCACTTCCATACTTTACCAAAGCTAAAAGGAATGCCAGACCTGCCACAAAATCAATGGGCAGAGGCACAAAAACAAATTTCAGCCCTCATGGACATGAGAGCTATACAAAAAGTACCACAACAGGAACAAGGACAAGGATTTTACTCAATATTCTTCCTGGTCCCCAGAAAGGACAAAGCTTGGAGGCCTATACTGGACCTTTCAATTCTGAATACATACCTGGATATTCCGAAATTCAAAATATTGACATTACAGCAGCTTCTACCCATGCTGGGCAAGAAGGCTTGGCTTGTTACTCTGGACCTCAGAGGCATACCTGCATGTCCCTATCAGACAAAATTGCAGAATATACCTCCGATTCAAAGCTGGTACAATGCACTACCAATTCTCTGCACTGCCCTTTGGCTTATCTACTGAGCCCAGGGTCTTCACAAAGTGCCTGGCACCAGTAATTGCATTTTGCAGACAAAAATGAATTCAAATATATCCATACCTGGACGACTGCCTCATTCAAGCAGAGACAAAGGACATTCTTCTACAGCATCTTGCGTTTGTGAAAAGGTTGCTAATTTCTCTAGGGTACACAGTAAACGAAAAGAAGTCAAAACTAGTGTCCTCACAACAGATAACATTCTTGGGTGCCAGCTTAAATACAACAGCCCAGATGGCTTACCTCACGCCAGACAAACCAGTGCAACTAACTCAATATTTTCAACTACTGGCAAAAACGTCCCATCTCCCTGCAAGAAAAATTCTGCAGGCCCTGGGATTCATGGCATCCTGCATACTACTAATACCATATGCCAGACTGCATATGAGGAAATTACAATGGTACCTAAAAAGTGTTTGGACTCTACATTCTCACAGTCTAGAAGCAGTAATTCCAATAATTCCCTGCCTACAACAGGTGTTTTGACGGTGGGCACAGGCATGTCACCTAAACAAGGGTCAGCCTTTTACCCAACTCACAGCCAGGCAAACTCTAACAGATGCTTCGGATTACGCCTGGGGAGCACACATGGCAGGAACATGCATTCAGGGCAAGTGGACCACAGACCAGATGCATCTTCACATCAATCAAAAAGAGATGTTGGCTGTTCAAAATGCCCTAACAGCTTTCAAGGACCTTCTACACCCAGGACAACTATTACTAAAGACAGACAACACCACAGTAATGTGGTACATAAACAAGGGGGCACCCACTCTTATCCCCTATGCAGGCAAGCCATGACCTTGTGGAATGTAGCTCTAATGTACCAAGTTCACCTGCAAGCACAATTCCTGCCAGGAAAGAAAAATACTCTGGCAGACAACCTAAGGAGAAATATCATGGACCCTCACGAATGGAAATTGAACCCACAAATCTTCAGCATAACACAAAAATGGGGATGCCCAGACAGATCTTTTTGCCTCCCCTCTGAATTGCCAACTACAAAAATTCTGCACAAGGACTTATCACAAACAAGCATGGAAAGTGGATGCTCTTCTGTTCAGCTGGAAAAACCTAAAAGTCTATGCCTTCCCACCACTGCCTCTCCTTTCAAAGGTACTCCTAAAAGCCAGACAAGAAAAAACACAGATGATCCTGATTGCTCCAGACTGGCCATGCCAGCACTGGTACCCTATCTTAAGGAACTTGGCTCAGGGCCCACCATGGATTTTGTCCCAAATTCCACACCTTCTGACTCGACAAAACAGTCCGATCCTGCACGGTCAGCTCAAAACCCTAAACCTGGCTGCATGGCAGATACTTTAGTCAAACAGGCAACACCTCTCTCTAAAGCTGTTATGGATGTCATTTTGGAGGCCAGGAGGCCTAGCACCAGGAAAGCTTACTCAGAAAAATGGAAGAGATTTTGCTCCTGGAACCATGCTCACAGCCTTGACCCTCTTGTTCCAAACATTCCTCAGATTGTACAATACTTAACTGAGATGCTGGACAGAGGCCTATCCTTTTCATCAGTTAAGATTCACACCTCTGCCATTTCTGGACATTACAACACGGATCCTCCTTTATTCTCTCCTCCCTTGCTAAAGCAGTACCTCAGAGAGGCTAAAAACATAAGACCGCCCCGGAGAGCACCAACTTGGGACCTCAATTTCGTTTTGGAAAAACTGACCCTACCACCTTTTGAGCCAGAAAATACAGCCGATCTAAAATTTTTATCATGGAAAACAGCTCTGCTCCTGGCAGTAATTTCAGCACTAAGAGTCTCAGAGCTACAGGCATTAATGGCAGTGGAACCTTTTATAATTTTTCATCAGGATAGGGTATCTTTAAGGACAAACCCTACCTTCATGCCAAAGGTGGTATCTAGTGTGGCTCTTAACCAAACCGTTTATTTGCCTACTTTTTATCCAAACCCCCAAAATAAAGGGGAGAAACTTCTGCATTCTTTGGCCATACACGGGCAGCTACGCTTCTACTTGGACAAAACAAAAGCTTTCTGGAAAACTGAAACTGTTTGTAGCATATGCTGCAGGATCACAAGGCAAGGCGATCTCAAAGCCGACTATATCCAAATGGATAGGACACTGTATTTGGTACTGCTACACACAGCATGGAAAATCAGTCCCTAATAACATTAGGCCTCATTCCACCAGGGGAAAAGCCACTTCATTAGCCTTTCTCAGAGGCGTACCTACCAAGGAAATTTGGGGGGCTGCAACTTGAAGTTCATTGCACACCTTCACCAAGCATTCCCACCTGACTCTACTCTAAATCAAGAGCAGGATTTGCCACTGCAGTTCTGCAGGGCCTCTTAGCCAATCCTAACTCTCTGTAGACCAGCCACCCAAACTTAGCTTTGGAATTCAGCCCAAGTGTGATGACTGCAGCAGTGTAACACTATGAACATAGTACAGATGTCCTTCAAGGATGCATCTGCAGTCCTTACAAATGGGTTGTCCTGTCGTCAGGCAGCCCTTCGGTCGGCCGGATTCCAAAGTCTGGGTCTGGCCTCGGCTGGTGTTGCACTTCACCCGACGTCATCTCTGCTGGTCTTTGGGTATAAAGGCATCAGCCAACGCCATTTTCCCCAGTCTTTCTTGCCGCGTGGCGCCCGAAGCAGAAGCTGTTCGCAAGTGCCAGTCGGTCAGATCCAGAGATTACTACTACCGAATACTACTTCGAAGACTTCTAAAAGCTAAGTACCCCGTTGGGGGCTCTTTCTTGCCTCAGCCGATGTCAGAAAAAGTGAATAACTGTTTAACTTGTGGGAAACAAATACCTCATAAAGATTTCCACTCTTACTGTTTACCTTGTTTAGGCCCAGACCACGACGTCGCAGCTTGTTTAGCCTGTGCTTCCTTCAACCGATGAACGCTTAGGCGTCGGTCGGAGTTTGCTGAACAGTTTTTCGGCTCAGATTTTGCGTACATTATGCCGTCGGATCCTCCGACTACTCAAATTGTTAAACGCAAAGAAAAGGACCGACACTCGCGGTCCGCGGTTTCGGCCGAAACCACGGTTAAGCAAACCGCGAGTGTCTGTTTCAGCCGAAACCGAGCAAACGGTTCAATCTTCAGCCGAATCTATGACTACTACCGAGGCCCCTTCTACCCTTGTTGAATCGGCCTCTGAAGTTTTGCCTACTAATGTGGTTTCTCTAGAATTATCGGACACCATCCCTTTGGATGTCTCTACCCCAGCACGTGGTGCTGCTAGGCCTCCTGCAGCCATGTCTATAAAGGCCTTTGCCAGGGCTAAAGCAGCCAAAACAGCTAAGTCTGTGCCTGTTAAGCCCCCCTCTCACAGGCCCAGTTCCAGTTCCCAAATGCTTACTCTGGCAGAGTATCTCATCTCTTTAATAAGGGGATCTCAATCTCACCCAGACAGGGCCTCTCAACCTCCAGAAAAGAGACCTAGAGCAGAGCCCCCTGAGCCAGTGTCCTCAGATGACTCTTCTGATGTTTCAGACAATACAGACCATCCAGAGGCTCCTCTTTCTACTTATGAAGATTCTGATGCTGAAGAATCTATTCCTTCTGCCTCTCCACCAGAGGAATTTTCCTTTGGGGAAACCTTACATGCCATGAGAGAGCAATTCCAATGGCAGGGACAAGATTTCTCAGGTTCAAGAAAAAGGCTTAGGACCTTTTTACACTTACCGCAACATAGACCCTTAGCTATACCTCCAGTTCTTCCTGTTGTGGATGATGCATTTAATGATGTTTGCACTGCTCCTGATACTTTACCTCCAGCCCCTGCTAAGCCCGATAAGTTTTACAGGGTACCGGACACTCATCACCACTTATACAAGGCTCCTTTTGCAGATCCTGAGACTATCTCCCAGGGGCCTAAGGCAGTAGCCGACCTCAGCAAAAAACCCTCTCCCTTCTGATAGGGAATCCAGGTCCTTAGAGAGATGGGGTAAGAAAGTATACACCTCTGCTACTCTCTCAGCTAGAGCTCTGAACTGTCAGTTTCATATGATCCAATACCAAGAGTTTATGCTTGATCAGTTAACTAAGAAACTGTCCTCTGATGATTCCTTAGATAAGAAATATGTTCTAGAAATGGTGAATAACATTCAGCAGGTTAGTAACCATTCTTTAAAATGTGGCTATGATGCACTGGAGGCTTCATTTAGATAAGCCATGACTGGCACAGTTATAAGAAGGCATGCATGGCTGAAAGAACAGGTCTTGCCGGATCATGTTAAAGCAAAGCTATTAGATGCTCCTATGGATAAGGTCAGTCTATTTGGTTCTCCTGCCCAACAAGTAATGAAGAAAATGGAAGAGAAGGCAAAATCTGTACAAACAGTTAAAGATTTCTTACAGGTTCAGCCCCCAAGGTTCAGCAGGAACTGGCCTTCCAAAAATTGGTCCTTTCCAGACTCCTCTAAAAATCAGAGAGGCAGGAATAGACGTTCCAGAGGCAGAAATCAATCCAGAGGAGGTGCCTACAGGGGACGCCAGTGGCAAGGCAATAACCAACGAGGCACAGATACAACCACTACCACTGCAACAGGACAATCACAGTGACTTGGCTCTGACACCGCCTACCAGGGAACAAATAGCAGCACCCTTAGGTGGAAAGTTAGCCTTATTTTCAGAAAACTGGCACTATATCACAAGAGACAAGTGGATTTTACAAACTATAGACCAAGGCTACAGGTTTCATTTCCACACCTTACCAGTAAAAAGAGGAATGCCAAACCTACCACCAAATCAAAAGAGAGAAGCCCTGAAACAAATAGCTCAATTAACAAAGATGAGAGCTGTGGAAAGGGTACCACCTTCAGAACAGGGCAAGGGATTTTACTCCAGACTCTTCCTAGTACCAAGAAAAGAGAAAAGTTGGAGACCTGTTCTCGACCTGTCCGCTTTAAACACTTTCATCATTGTTCCAAAATTCAAAATGCTGACCCTACAGCAACTTCTTCCCATGCTGGGAAAGGAGTATTGGCTGGTAACTCTAGATCTCAAGGAGGCATACCTGCACGTCCCCATACGACCAATTTGCAGAAGATACCTCAGATTTCTTGAGGATCAGAGCATTATCAATTCTCAGCATTGCCCTTTGGCTTATCTACTGCGCCCAGAGTGTTCACGAAATGCCTGGCATCAGTAATCGCTCATTGCAGGCTTCAGGGAATCCAAATTTATCCATACCTGGACGACTGCCTGATACAAGCGGACAACAAAAGCAAGCTGACACACGACTTACAAAGAGTCATTTGCTTACTACAAGCCCTGGGATACACAGTCAATTTAAAAAAGTCAAGACTGGTACCATCCCAAACAAGAACTTTCTTGGGTGCAGAATTGGACACAGTAAAACAGATGGCATTCCTAACTGCAGAAAAACAAGAACAACTTCCTCTTTACTTCTTGGCATTAACAAAGCAGAACAAACTAACAGCAAGGAAAGTACTGCAGGCCTTGGGCTTCATGGCATCCTGCATAATCTTGGTCCCCCATGCCAGACTGCATATGAGAAAGCTACAGTGGTACCTAAAGAATTTATGGTCTCAACACAAGCACAGCTTAGAAACCGAAATACCATTGATCCCATGCCTGAAAAAGAGTTCCTATGGTGGGCTCAGGCATGCCAGTCAAACCCAGGTTTGCCCTTCCACAACATTCAAACAAGCCAAACCATCACAACGGACGCCTCAGACCTCAGTTGGGGGGCCCACATGCTGGACAAGTGCATTCAAGGCTTATGGACTCCAGATCAGCTGCACCTGCACATAAATCAAAAAGAAATGCTGGCAGTAAAACTAGCAATCCAGAATTTCAGACCATTCCTCAAAGAAGGCCAATTGATGATAAGGACAGACAACACCACAGTCATGTGGTACATCAACAAACAGGGAGGCATTCATTCATACCCCCTATGCCGAATGGCTATGGACCTATGGAATATGGCTCTGAGCTACAACATTCAATTACAGGCAATATTTGTACCGGGAAAAGAAAACATCCTAGCAGACATGTTAAGCAGAACTACCTCGGATGCTCACGAATGGATGCTACACCCGGACATCTTCAAGGCCATCACAAAGAAATGGGGAATACCACAAATAGACCTATTCGCATCCCCACTCAATCACCAGCTCAAAAAATTCTGCACAAGGACATACCACCCACTTGCTTGGAAGGTGGACTCTCTATCCTTCAATTGGAAAGGCCTGACAGCATATGCATTTCCACCTCTTCCTTTGATGCACAAGGTACTACTGAAAATCAAAGAGGAACGTCCAAGGATAATTCTGATAGCTCCAAATTGGCCAAGACAACATTGGTATCCATTGCTGAGGAGCATGTCTCGGGGGGAAACGTGGACACTGCCCCTGATTCCTTTGATGTTAACTCAGAGCGACTACAACATCCTGCATCCAAACATGAAAACTCTGCAACTGACTGCCTGGAACATTACATAAGAGCAACTAACCCAGATTTACCCCAAAGGGTTAAATACATTATCCTTGAGGCCCACAGACCTTCAACAAGAAGGAACTATGCAGGAAAATGGAAAAGGTTTGTCATTTGGAGTACTGAAAGAGGGAAAGATGTGTCAAAGGTAGATATTGCCAACATCCTGGAGTACTTGGCAGAGCTTCTCCATACAGGCCTGTCCTATTCCTCCATCAAGATACATGCATCAGCTATTTCTGCAGAATACAGCTACGATCCCCCTGTCTTCTCACATCCTCTACTCAGGCAGTTCCTGAGAGGAATTAAGAATGTAAAACCTCCTAGGAAACCACCATTACTAGCATGGGACTTGAACTATGTGCTAGAAAAATTGACACTCCCTCCATTCGAACCAGCAGCAACAGCAGATCTTCAACACCTATTCTGGAAAACTGCTTTCCTGCTGGTAATTACTTCAGCAAGAAGGGTTTCGGAACTACAGGCTTTAATGGCAGTACAACCCTTCCTAATCTTCCGTCAAGATAGAGTGTCCATGAGAACTAATCCTACATTTATGCCTAAGGTGGTATCCAGAGTGTCTCTAAACCAGGCAATCCACCTACCTACCTTCTTTCCCAATCCACAGAACAGGGGGGAAAGACTGCTGCATACATTGGATGTACATAGACAGTTGCGCTACTACCTGGACAGAACCAAGGGCAATAGAAAAACTGACCAGCTTCTAGTAGCTTATGCAACAGGAAGGGAAGGAAAAGCAATTTCCAAACAGACAATCTCCAAGTGGATAGGAAATTGCATAAGGTTCTGTTACTCCTACCATGGAAAGCAAATTCCACAGAACATAAGGCCTCATTCTACAAGGGCTACAGCCACTACCACAGCTTTCTTACGAGGAGTGGCTACCAAGGACATTATTGAGGCTGCTACTTGGACCTCCGTGCATACATTTGCCAAGCATTATAACTTACCTCTATACTCTAGATCCCGAGCAGGGTTTGCCACTGCTGTTTTGCAAGGGATCCTAACTACACCATAATTCTTCTTCCTCCTCCGCTAGTTTGGCTATGGTATTCTACCCATTTGTAAGGACTGCAGATGCATCCTTGAAGGACATAGTACAGTTTTGTACCTACCATAAATGTAGATGTCCGAGCAGGATAGCATCTGCAGTCAGGATTACCCACCCTCCTTCCCCTCTGTGGTACTCCTAGGGTATTTGCCCACCTAATAGCTAGCTGGGGGGGATCTCTTATGGTGTATTTGTTTGTATATATGTACATACATGCTTATTTTTTGTGTTTGCCTTCTACCTTTTTGGAAACATTGGCATTTACCCAAAAATTTAGCTAACCAAGAGGGCAACTGGCATCTGGGGCAAGAAACACTGAGGAAAATGGCGTCGGCTGATGCCTTTATACCCGAAGACCAGCAGAGATGACGTCTGGTGAAGTGCGACACCAGCCGAGGCCAGACCCAGACTTTGGAATCCGGCCGACCGAAGGGCTGCCTGACGACAGGACAACCCATTTGTAAGGACTGCAGATGCTATCCGGTTCGGACATCTACATTTATGGTAGGTACAAAACTGTACTTTTTGTACCTACCATAAATGTAGATGTTTGAGTGTTCACACTGCTGCAGACCAGGTTACCCTCCCTCCATCCTGTCTGAACTAGCTGGACTTATCTATACCCTTCTATCCTATATAACCTTTGGGGTGTATTTGCTGGTAACTGAAGGTATTGTTTTTATTTTATATGTATATTTTTGATTAGCAATATGTATTGTTTACCCACTTGGGGGCACCTGACATCTGGGGCAAGAAAAACTGAAGAAAATGGCGTTGGATGCATCTTGTATACCCCTGGCGCACTGATGTCTGGGAAGAAGCGACAGCAACCGACGCCAGACCAAGACTTTGGAACTCTGGCCGACTGCGGGGACTGCCTGATGGCAGGATAACCCAAGTGTGTTGACTGCAGTGGTGTGAGCACTCTAACATGTACATTTATGGTAGGTACAAAACTGTACTTTGTTGGGACTGGACTAGACTGTTTTCCTGGGTTTAGGAGGAGGTTGATTGCCAGAATCTTTGGGGGTTGTTCTGGTATTTTAGTTGGCATGTTTGGAAGTAAGTCTTTTTGTCATGTCTAATTTGATTTTTGGACCGATTTCTGAGCTGCTGGTAGGTTGCATAATTGTTATTTTTGTCTTTGCGATAGCGAGACCAGGCTTTGTCCTGCATTTTAAGCAGGGGAATAGTCTCTTTAGATAAGTAGGGAAGTTGTTTGGACTTGGAGTGAATTTTCTTGAAAGTAGCAAGATTATTTAGAATTTGCAGGAAAGCATTAAAGTACTGAACAGCAAGATCCAGTTGTAGGGTTTTCAGAGGTGACCAATCCATATTCATTTCATGTAAAGGGGTGTTAAATAGTGAGGGGGGAGAACTCCTTTTTTTATTTATTTTCTTACATATATACTGATATGTAATGTTATTTATACCCTATGTACTTTTTCTGATAAGGTATGTGGGGTGGTGGTCACTAAGAGAATCAGGGAGGCAACCTGTGTCATAATTATTGTTGGATTTAAGATCCAGTTTCAGCAGAAAGGTTAGGTACATGACACATGAAGTAAGGATTTTGTTTTCCAAGAGTGTGGACTATTAGATCACACACACTGCCTGAATTAAGGTATTTCCATACCTTCAATCAGCTGTCTTTTTACACAGTTACTGTTTAGTTTTCGGGAGTGGGGATTCCTACGCTGTATAAAGCATGAGAGAGTCCAACTTTTCATTAGGTAGATTAGGAAAAAGTGTCAATGCATGTAGCTATGAGTCTGAGTTGGCAGATACTTCAGTAAGGGGTTAATGAGGCGACTTCAAAATTCTAAGTTAGGGCACAGGAGCAAGCACGTGTGGTGCATTCTTTTACTATATCCGAATTGTAGGAAAAGGTGAGAAATGCCATTTTATTTAAGATAAAAAGACAAGGACATGGTTTAATTCCGAAAGATGCCAGGTACAGCAGCTCTGTGACTATTTTAGCTTTTCCCACTTGACCCGTTCTGCCCCTGTTGTGTCTTTAACCCCAGTGACTCTTGGGTCGCTTGTACCTTATGTAAATTTGATTTAGGGTTATAGAAACAAATTGTGGGCAAGAAGTACCACACACTCGCAGTACAATAATCACAACAAATTGCAGCAATTTAACATGCTAGCATACTGCTGGTGACTACTTTCTTGAACATGACCCCCTTCTCCATAATGAAAAATATTTTTCTGCTTAGTGATATAAGTAATCCATTGATTGAGAGGGGTATGTTTAACCAGTAATAGAATGTAAAAACTACTAAACTTCATAAACTTTAGCACTGATGAGCAAATTGTAAAAATTCCAACAAGGGGAAAACATTGTTCTGACAAATATCACTGACAGTTATCCCCCATCATTACACAAACTGTTATTACTCTGACCACAATGCCTTAACTTTCCTGATGTACAACTAACCTAATCTAATTTAAAAAAAAAATACTATCTCTAGAGATTTCTTTAAATGGCAAGTACGAGTCCCTGAACCAATCACCTTGGATCAATCAGCTGGGACTGCATATTAAGCAAACCTCACAACCTAATGGTAAATTGTTCATGGCCATTTAAAACATTTTAAATAACTGCATTGATAAACTTCTCTGTGCAGCCTAAAATGCAGTAAGACATTTCTGCAAGAAGTATTAATGCTGGAGATACAAAATTAACATAAAAAACATACAAAGTGTTCGAACTGTACTCAACCAAATGCAACAAGGTTAAGTTCAACCCCCCCCCCCCCAAGAAAAAAGTTCACTAAAACAATAAGTGACAAAGCTCCACACAAGCTTAAACTGTCTGTCAAGGTAGGTAACAAAAATAAAGCCATTCTATCGTCACAAAATGAAGGGACAGAACTAGAATGTAATGTACTAGAACAAAATGGTATCACCATAACACAAAATAGTTAAAAAAAAAAAAAAAAAAAAAAAAAAACACTGACTGCTGCCATGTTAAGTTGTTTTAATTGTCTTAATAAAATGTCAGAAAATAATTTTATACCCTACCTTATACCACAGTTTGGTTCCAGTGTAAGATTAGGAACAAAATCACTTACTGATAGCAGCATTTTAATAAAACATTACCTTCACAGAAGTAGTTTTTTTTTTTACGTTCATGTATAGTTGCTCAGCTTGGGTCTGAAGAGTGTGTGTTTTCTTTGCCAAAAATCACCTTAGCAAAGCCAGCATATAGAGCCTATCCAGTAGCATACACACCCAGAGCAAATGTCAGCTCATACAAGGGAACATCTCCTTTTCTTTCCTCCCTGTAATGTGATCACACCTGAAATTACAATCAGAAATGATTTTCTACCCCCAGTATGGTTAGAAGTAGCACTGTCACGTGATCAGATGAAATACCAGCAAGTCCAATGTTACAATCAAAAATAGCTTGATAATACCCTCTTGCACACATTCTTAATACATCATTAAAAACTGGCTATGTCCATGGTATCGGGAATCTATCTGCAGTCAGGTTATTTTGATCCCAGTCCACAAGGGAGGAACTTCCATGTACCCTAGTGATTACTGATTGATCAGTTTCACAAACATACTGTGTAGGGCGATGGAGAGACTCATCATGGAACTTACTCATATGGGCATAGGAAACCTCCTCCATGACATAAGCCAGTATAGTTTTACAGATCTCATATGTTTAACCTCCTAAATTCTTTGAGACCGTGACCACCAACCTTGTTGAAAGATGAGATCTCATGCAGCTTACCTCAATCTGGTTAAAGCATCTGCTATTAGACTGACAGAATTGTACATACTCGGGGAAGGAACAAAAAAAATCCATCTGTTCTCCTCCAATCCATGTTGAGGAGCAAAAAAAATGTCTGTTCCTTTCCCCAGAGTAGCCGTCATTAGCCAGGTGTGCTCTCCCCAATAAAAAAGAAGCCAAGAGCATCTTGAAATGGATGTGAGACAAAGAAAAAGATAAAATTCTAAGGCTTTACATTATGAGCAGACATATTCAGAATACTGTATTAGAAGCAGTAATGAATGACTTACAGCTCACATAAGAATGTCTGCATACAAATGAAAACGGCATACGTTTCAGTCTTCCACTGCTTAGGCTGATTGTCTGACTCCTTGTTACTCTAGCATGTAAAAAAGAAATGTGAGAAATCTTGAGACCCTACATGTTCCAATGTGACACTTCTAAATAACTAAGGTAATAGGGACTGATACAAAGTTGCAATTTTAATTTAGTCAACTGCAGAATATAAATGCTAACAACCTCACAAGAAAGATACAGCTAAACACTCTCATTCCTGTTACCTTCAAAACTACTACTGCTACTACTCCTAGCACAGACAAACATACATAAACACTTGGAGGAAAGTTTTTCCACATTGATATGTATGTGCATATATTCATATCGGCATTCTATCAGTGTAGCACCTCTGGTATAGTTCTGCGCAGCTTTGGGAGTGCCTACAGTGATTGGCAAGTGAAATGGGCGGGGATAGCTCAGAACAATGGCAGTTATGCTAATTCGCATGTCATGTCATAGATACATTACCGGTGTAGCTGTCACTTAAATAAAAATGTAAAAACTTAACTGAAATAAATATTACTTACATAAAAATCCTCAGACTTGCAGATGTCAGAAATGAGCTGTTACTGGCTTGTTAACACAAAACGTTAAAAAATCACATGCAATACCATAGTATAAGAATATTAACACCTGTTTAATGCACTCCCAATTCCCAGTGTTAACACCAAAAATTATGATCAGTTATTCTCTATTACTTACTAATTAGCTGGTTTACTGAATGGAATGCTGTTTTACATGAATGTCTTAATTTCTTTCCTTTCTTTTTGTAAATGAACACTCTTCTTTAAGTTGCGCAGATTTTGTTTCCTTATTTCAATGTAAATGTGTACATATTTTGCTCTTGTAACATGATTTTGAAAGTGTACTACTGAATAAAATGCTAGACTGCGGTGGTGGTGCTGCAGTAGCGTTGTCGCCTCATAGTAAGACGTTGTCCTGTTCGATTCTCAGCTAAAGTGTCTTCTGTGTGGAGATGTGTGAATGGGCGTGCCTTCGTTGAAGGTTGCGCGTCAGGGCTGGCAAACTCGGTATGTAAAATAAACAGACTGTCTAAGTTTCATGGATTTTGTTTCCCTATTTCAGTCATTGTTTGAATATTCATGCAACTGCTGTCTCTGTCGGGCTGCAGACGTGTTTGGGGAGGGATTTGCTACTGCGCATCCTGCAAGGTATTACACTGATAGAATGCCTTTATATCTATATACATAAAAACTGTATCTATCTGTATATATACATGTGTGTGTGTGTACATATATATATATATATATATATATATATATATATATATACACACACATGCATTTTATGTATATATATATATATATATATATATATATATATATATATATACATATACACACACGTGCATTTTATATATATATATATGTATACACACACATACATGTGCACAAATATATATATGTATAGATGTACTTATATGCACATACCCACACACTAACACACACAATGTATCACATACACACATACGTGCTCACACACAAACTATACACACATATATATGTATATATGAAGTAATTTTTTACTGTCACTCTGTGCTTACAGGTTGGATGCAGGAAGAAGGTTAAATATTTCAAGTGTGTGTTTGTGCGCGTTTCTTGTGGACACATGGAAAAACTACTGAAGGGATCATAGTATAATTTGAGTGATTCTGCATACATGAACACTAAGAGTTATATACCCCAGCAACACTTTCAGTAGCATGTCCATGTTTGCACAAAAGCTTTTACCGACAACAAATGAAAATTTCTCCCAATGACCTTTTCATTTGTTTGTCTCTCTCTCCACAGGCATTTTACTAACACCAAATTAAACATTTCCCCCCTAAAGATCCTTTCAGTGGTTTCTCCATGTGTCCAAGCAATTCACTGACACCAAAAGAGACATTTCTCCCAAATGAATCCTTTCTGTAGTTTGTCCACAGGGTTGCCAGATTTCCAACCAGCCAGGTAGGGACAAAAAAAAAAAAAAAAAAGTCTTTCACGGCAAGTGAAGACCCCCCCCCCCCCAAAAAAAAAGGTCTTTAATGCGGAACAGTAGCTCTGCAGTAAGCACGGAGCTTCTCGTGTTTAATGCATTGCAGTTCCGCATTCAGCACGAGTAGCTCAGTGTAGCAATACCGGCATACGGGCCAATGAAAAATAGCTAAACACGGAGCTTCTCGTGTTTAATGCGGAACATTGCAGTTCCGCATTCAACAGAAGTAGCTCCGTGTTTAGCGATTTTTGATTAGCCCGTATACCGGCATACGGGCCATTTAAAAATCGTTAAACATGGAGCTACTTCTGTTTAATGCGGAACACAAGAAGCTCCGTGTTTAGCGATTTTTGATTGGCCCGTATGCCAGGTATACGGGCCAATCAAAAAAACAAAAAAAAAAACAAGAGGGTGGCCGGGATTTAAACCGGCAGGGCGGGACTTGGGATCAGGCTGCTGATCTCGGGACAGTCCCACCCAAATAGGGACGTCTGGCAACCCTGTTTGTCCATGTCTGCACAAACATATCACTGACATCAAATGAAACACTTCCCCCAAAGATGCCTGCACAAGGACTTTAGTGATGACAAAATGGATAATTTCCCCCAAAATGAACCCTTCTAAAGTTTGTTCATTATTACCAGAGGCATTTACTGGCACCAAATAAAACATTTCCCCCAGCAGTCATTTCAGTAGTATGTCCATGTCTTCAAAAGCATTTCACTGACACCAAATGAAATATTTCCCCCAATGATTCCTACAGTAGTTTGTGCATGTCTGCATAAGCAGTTCACTGACACTAAATGGAACATTTCATCCAATGATTACTGGACAAGCACTTTTGCTGACAACAAATGAAGCATTTTCCCTAGCAACTCCTTCAGTAATTTGTCCATGCATGCACAAACACTTAATTGACACCATATGTAACATTTCCCACAGTTATCCCTTCAGTTGAATTTCCATGTCTGCGCAAACACTTCACTGACACCAAATGAAACATTTCTCCCCAATGACACCTTCAATAATTGTCCATGTCTGACTTAGCACTTTTACATCAAAATGAAGCATTTGCCCCAGTGATTCCCTTTGATAGTTTGTCCATATATGCCCAAGCACTTCACTGTCACCAACTGAAAGATTTCACCAACAATCCCTTCACTAGTTTGCTCATGCCTGCACAGCCACTTTAATGACAGCAAATGAAGAATTGCCCTCACTGATTGCTTCAATAGGTTCTCCATGTATACCCAAGTACTCGCTTAAAACCAAAATGAAACATTTTCCTATAGACCACTTAAGTAGTTTATTCATGTCTGTCACGCACTTCACTAATATCAAACGAAACTGTTACCCCGATGATCCCTTCAGTATTTGGTCCATGTCTGAATAAGCAGTTTTACTGACACCAAATGACTCATTCCCCTCAATGATCCCTTCTGTAGTTTGTGCACACATATGCAATACTTCACTGATAGGAAATGCACCATTTCCCCAATGATCCCATCACAAATATGCCCATGTATTCACAACACTTTCTCTGACATCAAATGGAATATTTCCCCCATTGATCCCTTCAGTATTTTGTACACATCTGCACAAGAACCTTTCCTGACACCAAGTAACACATTTCCCCCAGCAATCTATTCAGTAATTTGTCCATGTATGCACAAGCACTTCACAGACACAAATAAAACACTTCCTCAATGATCGCTTGCAGAAGGACTTCACTGATGCCAAATGAAACATTTCCCCCAAAGACACCTTCAGTCGTTTTCAATGTATGCCCAAGGCATTCACAGTTACCGAATGACCCTGGTACAAGCACTTTTACTGAGCTCAAATGAACCATTTCCCCAAAGACACATTCAATGGTTTGTCCATGTAGGCCCAAGCACTTCACTAACATCAAATGAAAATGTTTCCCCCAGCGATCCATTTAAGTTTGTCCATGCCTGCATAAGCACTTCACTGACGTCAAATGAAACATTTCCCCCAGTGATCCCCAAAGTAGTTTGTCCATGCCTCCACAAGAACTTCACTAACACCAAGTGGAACGTTTACCTCCGTGATCCCTTCAGTAGTTTCTCCATGTGTGCATGCACTACACTGATACCAAAAGGAACATTTCCACAAACAATCCCTTCAGTAAGTTGTCTGTGTCTGCACAAGCACATCACTAACACCAAATGAAAACTTTCCCCCAACGATGCCTGCACAGAGACTTCAATGTTGACAAAATGAATAATTTCCTCAAATGAACCCTTCTGTAGTTTGTCCATTATTGCTGAAGTCATTCACTGGCACCAAATAAAACATTTCCCCCAGTGATCATTTTAGTAGTATGTCCATGTCTGTACAGGTACTTTTACTGACATCAAAAGAAGTATTTTCCCCCCATGACCCTTTCTGCAGTTTGTCTTTGTCTGCACAAGTACTTTAACACCAAATCAAACCTTTCCACCAGTGATCCTTTCAGTATTTTTTCCATGTATGCCCAAGCACTTCTCTGACATCAAATGGAACATTCTCACCCAAGGATCCCTTCAGTAGTTTTTCCATGTATACACAAGCACTTCACTGACATGAAGTGAAACATTTCCCCAATGATCCCTTTAGTAGTTTGTCCACGTCTGCATAAGCAGTTCACTGCCACCAAATTAAACATTTGATTTAACATTTCCTTTACTAGTTTGTCCATGTCTGCATAAGCAGTTCACTGCCACCAAATTAAACATTTGATTTAACATTTCCTTTACTAGATGTCCTTCAAGAATGCAACTGCAGTCATAACATGTGGGTTGTCCTGCCTCAGGCAGCCCTCGGTCGGCCGGATTCCAAAGTCTGGGTCCGACGTCGGCTGATGTCGCATTTCTCTCCGTCAGAGCGGCTGGAGTACATAAGCATCAGCCAACGCCATTTTCTTCAGTCTTTCTTGCTGCGGTGCCCGAAGCAGAAGCAGTTCGCAAGTGCCGGTCGGTCAGCTCCTGTATTCTACGATACCAAAGTAATTGAAAAAGCTAAGTACCCCATTGGGGACCTTTTCTTGCCTCAGCCGATGTCAGAAATTACTGAAAAAGTTAACAATTGTCTTTTTTGTGGTAAACAAATACCTCATAAGGATTTCCACTCTTACTGCCTCCCTTGCCTGGGCCCAGACCACGACGTCTCGGCCTGTGTAGCCTGTGCTCGCTTCAACAAGCGCACTCTCAGGCGCCGGGTGGAGTTCGCTGAAGATTTTTTCGGCGATAAATTTGCCTACACCATGCCGTCGGATCTTCCGACATCGCAAACACCCAAAAAGCGAAAAGACCAGGACCGACTTCCTCGGCCCGCGTCTACCACCGACTCCACGCCAAAACCTAGTGCGAGTGCTCCGGTTCCCTCTGAGACGGTCTCTCCACCGCTCCAAACCGAAGACACCGCATTACCGACGACTCCGATTCCAGACATTACTCCGCCAGTTAGACTTTCCTCCGGATACCGAAACCGAGGAAATGCCAGAGACCATTGCTGTAGACAAGGTCACTCCTGCACGTGGAGCTGCCAGGCCTCCTATGGCCATGTCTATTAAGGCCTACACTAGGGCTAAGGCAGCCAGCAAAACAAAGCATATTACTTCTAAATCCTTACCTCAGCCGACTCCGGAGACACAAATTATGTCCATGGCAGCTGATTTAATTTCCATGATTAGAGGTTCACAGGCCCATCCTGAGAGAGCATCCCAGCCTCCTCCTGATAAAAGGCCCCGGGTTGAACCCTCTGACCCTACTCCTTCAGATGAAGACTCTGAGGGCTCTGTCCACTCTGATAGCCAGGAAGAGCTCTTCCAGACTTATGAGGACTCGGATGCAGAAGATTCCATCCCTTCGGCCTCCCCTCCTGAGGATATTTCTTTTGGGGAAGTTCTGCACACCATGAGGGAACTTTTCAAGTGGCAGGGTCAGGAATATTCTGATTCTAGGAAACGCCTTAGGACTTTCCTTAAGAAGCCTCAGCACAGGCCCTTAGCTATTCCTCCTGTACTTGATGTTCTGGATGATTTGTATTCTGACTCTAGTGCTACCCCTGATTCTCTTCCTCCTGCTCCAGCCAAACCAGACAGGTATTACAGGGTCCCAGAAACTCATTCCCATTTATTCAGGGCCAATTCTGCTGATTTGGAAACTATTTCACAGGGGCCTAAAGGAGTTTCAGCCTCCACCTCAAAAAATCCTTTGCCCTCCAACAGGGAAGCAAGGTCATTAGGGAGATCTGGCAAAGAGGTTTACACATCCACTACCTTATCTATGAGAGCTTTAAATTGCCTTTTTCATATGTTACAATATCAGGATTATCTCTTAGAAGATTTACAAAAAATATTAGCTTCTCCTGATCCTTTAGACAGGAAGACTTTGCAGGAAGCTGTACACAACACTCAGCAAGTAAGCAATCACTTCCTGCAGTGTGGATATGATGCACTGGAAGCTTCATGTAGGGCAGCTATGACAGGGGCAGTGATTCGTAGACATGCTTGGTTAAAAGATCAACCTCTACCAGATCATGTAAAAGCAAAACTTCTGGATGCACCTTTGGAAAAGAACAAGCTTTTTGGTTCAAATGCTAAGGATGTGTTAAAGACCATCGAAGAAAAAGCAAAATCAGTTCAGACTGTGAAAGATTTCCTCCAGGTTCAACCCCCCAGATTCAGTAGGAATTGGCCTTCAAAAAACTGGTCCTTTCCTAATCCAGAAAAGTTTCAAAGGGGTAAGAACAGACGTGGCCGAGGAAGAGGCCAATACAGAGGCCCTTACAGGGGACGACAATGGCAGCCAGGAAACCAAAGAAGGGACGCAGGGGTTTCACCTGCCCAACAACCACAAACTCAATGACTTTCCTCTACTACCGCCTACCAGGGAACAACTAGAAGCTCCCTTGGGCGGGAAGTTATCTCTGTTTGCAGAAAACTGGCACAGACTGACAAAGGACAAATGGATTTTGGACATTATAGACCGAGGGTATAGGTTTCATTTTCATACCTTACCAAGAAAACAAGGCATGCCAAACCTACCACAAAATCAAAGGGCAGAGGCTATCAAACAAATCACTCTGCTGACTCGAATGAAAGCAATAGAAAGAGTTCCACAACAAGAACAAGAACAGGGGTTTTACTCAAGATTGTTCCTTGTTCCAAGAAAAGAATCTCAGTGGAGACCAATACTGGACTTGTCCGCATTAAACACCTTTCTCTCAGTACCAAAGTTCAAAATGCTGACTCTACAGCAACTCCTTCCCATGCTGGGCAAGGAGTCGTGGCTGATTACTCTGGACCTCAAGGAGGCATACCTGCATGTCCCTATCAGACACAGCTGCAGAAGATACCTCAGATTTCTTGCAGGGCCAGAGCATTATCAATTCTCAGCATTGCCATTTGGCTTATCTACTGCGCCCAGAGTATTTACAAAATGCCTGGCTTCAGTAATTGCTCATTGCAGGCTCCAGGGTATACAAATTTACCCGTACCTGGACGACTGCCTCATACAAGCGGACAACAAATTGATGTTGACAAAAAACCTGTATTATGTCATACGATTACTTCAAGCTCTGGGATACACAGTCAACTTCCAAAAGTCAAGACTGCAGCCATCCCAGCAAATAATCTTCTTAGGAGCCAAACTAGACACAGCCTCTCAGATGGCTTACCTGACAGAAGACAAGCAAGAGAAGTTAACTCATTACTTCAAAGGTTTAGCAAAACTCACCCAGATGACTGCAAGGAGATTCCTACAGACCCTGGGTTACATGGCATCCTGCATTCTACTGGTTCCATTAGCAAAACTACACATGAGAAAGCTTCAATGGTACCTAAAAAGCATTTGGTCTCAACACAGCAACAACTTGGAGACAATCATACCACTCATTCCATGCCTACAAAAGGAATTCCTATGGTGGGCCTCGGTGAGCCAGGAAAACACAGGTATGTCATTCAAAAAACACAGATAACACAGACCATGACTACAGACGCCTCAGACCTTGGATGGGGGGCGCACGTGGAAGGCAGGTGTATACAAGGACAATTTGTCTCCAAAGGAAACACATCTGCATATAAACCAAAAGGAAATGCTGGCAGTAATGCATGCCATCGAGGCTTTTCAACACCAACTCCAGCAAGGCCATTTAATGATATGGACAGACAACACCACTGTGATGTGGTACATAAACAAGCAGGGGGGCACCCACTCTTACCCCCTTTGCAGACTGACAATGCAGCTTTGGGAGAAATCACTGAGCCTAAACATCCAGTTACAATCCCAGTTTGTTCCAGGAAAAGACAATGTGTTGGCGGACAGCCTAAGCAGGAATTTCACAGATCCACACGAGTGGAGGTTACATCCAAGGCCTTCAGACAACTCACTTCGACATGGGGCAAGCCAGAAGTGGACCTATTTGCCTCTCACCTCAACCATCTTCTACCAAAATTTTGCACAAGGACATACCATCCAAAAGCTTGGAAAATAGATGCCCTCTCATTCAACTGGAACTCCCTAGCAATCTATGCATTCCCACCTCTGCCACTGATGACCTCAGTATTACTAAAGATCAAAGCAGAGAAGCCCAAGGGAATCATAATAGCTCCGGACTGGCCAAGACAGCACTGGTACCCACTACTACGGAGCATATGTCACACCAGGAGGTGGGCCCTCCCTCAGTGGCATCTACTTTGAAACACTGCATCCAAACCTTCAGACACTGCAGCTAACAGCTTGGGAGATCCCATAAATAACTTCAGCTTATCTCTCTCTAAGGAAGTTCAGCGGATACTAACAGAGGCTCGAAGACCATCCACCAGAAAGGTTTACTTAGCAAAGTGGAAAAGATACAGCAATTGGAATACCAGCAAGGGACATGATGCTTCATTGCTGAACATCCCACTTATCTTGGAATATTTGGCAGATATGTTAAAGAACGGCCTCTCATATTCTTCCATAAAGATACATGCATCTGCTATTTCAGCTAGATACAACACTGATCCTCCTGTTTTCTCTCACCCTTACTAAGACAATTCCTCAGGGAATCAAGAACATTAAGCCACCAAGAAAGGCCCCAGTGCCAGCCTGGGACCTCAATTTTGTCTTAGAAAAACTGACTCTACCTCCTTTTGAGCCAGCAGCTTCAGTTGACTTGCAATTTCTCTCATGGAAGACAGCTTTCCTGTTGGCAATTACCTCAGCAAGAAGGGTTTCGAGCTACAGGCCCTAATGGCAATACCACCCTTTATTATTTTCCACAGAGACAGGGTTTCATTAAGGACCAACCCTACTTTTATGCCAAAGGTGGTATCTAGGGTTTCTCTAAATCAAGCCATTCATCTGCCTGCTTTCTTCCCCAATCCTGAGAATAAGGGGGGAAAGACTTTTGCATACCTTGGACATTCACAGACAACTTCGATACTACCTGGACAGAACCAAGGCCAGTAGGAAGTCTGAACAACTTTTGTAGCTTACGCCCCTGCAGTCCAGGGAAAAGCAATTTCAAAACAGACTATTTCTAAATGGATTGGACATTGCATCAGATTCTGTTATTCCTTTCATGGAAAGACTGTTCCAGCCAATGTCAGACCACATTCCACCAGAGCTACAGCCACCTCTACAGCATTTTTAAGAGGGGGGCCTACCAAGGACATTCTAGAAGCTGCTACATGGAGCTCCGTGCATACATTCTCCAAACACTACAATCTCCCTCTATATTCCAGATCCAGAGCAGGCTTTGCTTCGGCAGTCCTGCAGGGTTTGATTGCCACACCATCTCTTTCCTTGTGCATACCTCCTCCCCCAGCTAAGCTATGGTATTCTACCCACATGTTATGACTGCAGTTGCATTCTTGAAGGACATAGTACAGTTTTGTACCTACCATAAACGTAGATGTCCGATAGACATGCAACTGCAGTCGGAGTCGGATTTTCCCTCCCTCCATACCCCTCTATGCCTAGGGTCCACTCCTATCCCTGTTACTCTTAGCTGGGAATATCTGCTATGGTGTATTTGTTTTATTGCTCATTTATTTGTTTGAAATCCTGTTTTTGTCTTCCAATTTGATTACAGCCTTCCTTGGAGGGCACCTGGCATCTGGGGCAAGAAACACTGAAGAAAATGGCATTGACTGATGCTTATGTATTCCAGCCACTCTGACGTCGGAGAGAAATGTGACATCAGCCGACGTCGGACCCAGACTTTAGAATCCGGCCGACCGAGGGCTGCCTGAGGCAGGACAACCCACATGCTATGACTGCAGTTGCATGTCTATCGGACATCTACATTTATGGTAGGTACAAAACTGTACTTTTGTTCATGTCTGCATAAGCAGTTCACTGTCGCCAAATAGAACATTTCCTCCAACGATCTCTACAAGCACTTTTACTGGAATTAAATGAAGGATTTTCCCCAGGAACTCCTGCAGTAGTTTGTCCATGTTTGCGCAAACAATTGACACCATATGTAACATTTTACACAGTTATCCCTTCATTACGTTTTCCATGCCTACACAGACACTACACCAACAACAAATGAAACATTTCCCCCAATGATCACTTCAGTAATTTCTCCATGTATACCAAAGCATTTCCCTGACATCAGTGAAACATTTCCCCATTTCTCCTAGGACCGCTTCAGTCTTATGTCCATGTCTGCAGAAGCACTTCGATGACACTGATGTGTTCCTATTTTGAGCCCATGGCCTCTTTATTTTTGGCTTTAGCTATCTTGAGCTAAAAGGTCGAGAGGTATGCAAAACTCTTAACTGCTTCTGCTCAATTGCTTTCACTCTTCACATTTGTTTATACACGCGCACACACTTTTGCTTTCATTCACACAAGCACACACACACACAAACGCGCACACTTTTTAATTCATTTCTTTTACACATCACTAAACAGCAAAACTGCTCCTTAGCAATTATGAAATAATAACTCGACCAAACTCATTCGCACTCTCATGCACGCATACACTCACACACACTCAGTTGTTTTTTTTTTATTTTACACTTGCTAACACTGCTTTGCGAGTGTAAAAAAGAAATGTTAGACATTAGCTTTCATTTAATCAGAGCTCCATGGCATATACACATGCACTCACATACACACTTCCAAACACTAGCATATGTGCACTCATGGACATTGCATACAACGAGACACGCACACACTTTTTTTATGATGTCCCTTTTGCCTGGCACAGCTTTCTTGATTTTTAAGTCTGAGCCAGGAGCTGGTGACATAGATCCCCAATTCAATGGAAGTCTGAGAGGAACACAAATCCACAGATTAGTTCATCCAGGGAGCTGAAACAAGACTAGTAACTGTGTATTTCCAAGATATTTAAAAGTAAAATGACACTGTGGGTGGGAATAAAAGTGGCGTGGTGAAGTGGGCATGACTTCTGTTAGCTTAACTTGGACCTGAATTTTAGAGTGGGATTGTCCCTTTAAGGGACCTGAATTTTAAAGACTGTGATCATCCCTTTAAGGTAGTTTTACACAGCCTGTAAGTGTTCCACAGTTGGGCAATAGGGTTGTCACCTTTTCAAATGCCAAATGTAGGGCTGCAAAAAAATGAATAAATAAACTTTATTGAATTATCACTTGTGACAGGCAAACGTACATGTATTAAAGTAATCAAACCATATTAAGTTCACATTTACATACATTATGCAGCACATGTATTCTATACTATATAATCAAATCATTACATAGTGTGCAATTTCTTCCTTCTCTTAAACCACATTCCTCCTCCAATGCATTTATCTGCATGTATAATTCTAACATTTCCAATTTTTTCTATGTTATTTACGATTACCCTTTTTTAAAGACCCCACTTCCTGTTCTTTCAAGTATGGTTGGTTTAGACTTTGATTTCCATTTTCTAGTAGTTGTTTTTTTGGCAACCACCAGAATTAAACTTAACAAGGCCTTACTATGTCCAGGCAATTCAGATACTATATCCCAATTCAAAGAAGACATTTCCTTAGTTACACTCAGTTGCTCGCCCAGTATTCCTGACAGAGTACTCTGCAGGGAATTGTTTAAAGTCTGCCAACTCATTACGCACTCAAAGCACGTTTCCAGATACTGGTTTCTTCCCCATTACACTGCCAAAAAATTATATCTACCCGAGGAAAATGCTTCGGAGTCTGCTCAGGGTGTAAAAGGATCTATGTAAACACTTCCAGGCAAAAAAATCTAAATCACCTAGTCTTTGCTACATGTTTGGGAGCCATACATATGTCCTCCAATTGGACATTTTGTAATGAAATGTGAAATTTGCAGGACAAACCGTACCCTTGACCAGTGCAAATGACTGGATTTCACTTTTATTGCCAAAACAAATGCTCATTCTTACAGAATTTGAATTGTTTGATGTAATCAACATATCTATTTATGTATCTGGGAGCACTGAATTGCGTTGTTTCATATGGAAATTTGTTACAAACTTCACACAATTATTGCAAATACATTGTGAAAGAACAATATTTGGAAAGTTCCTAATTACACAATTAAACATTTGATCTGAAGTAGGCAGACTTCATTCGTCTGCAACCTGTGGAGTATCGGATCCGACCTCGGATCCGAGCCGGCAATTCAAAAGCTTAGGCTCCGAGCTCCTAGCTCCTCCCTCTTACCCATAACCCCTTGCCAAGCCCTGACTGACCTCAGATTTCGTTTGCCACTTTTCAAGTAGCGACGGATTCTTGAGCTCCTGGCGTTTTTTTGGTGACATAAGTTGTCTGACAAAAAAAGTTTAAAAATTCTCTATTTTTGTTACTTATATTATTAGTGTTGATTGTGTTAGGGTTTCCTCTCTCTTTTTAGTTAATATTTCACGGGTTTTGCGTAGTTTGGTGTGTGTGTGTTGTGTTAGGCCTTCAGGGTTTATAATGTCTGAAGCCCATAAGGCTGTTTTCTCTAAATGTACCGAGTGTGGCCATAAGCTGTCCCCAGCGGATGGCCACACTCGGCAAGAATGCTTGGGGTTGAACACCTGTCATCTGGTTGTACCATTTGTGCAGGGTTCAACCCCCGGGCTTTGAGGGAGCGGAGGTCGAAGCTGGTGCTGGCGGGTCTTTTACCTCCAGATACCGCCGCTTCTGCCCCTTCTACTCAGCAACCTGTTGCTGTGGGCTCTCCCCCTCCGGCTGGGACTCAACCTCCCTCTAAGTTGCCAGAGGGGAAAGAGTCCTCTAGGGAGAGAGAGAAGAAGAGGCACAGGGAGAGGCACCACAAACGGAGAGCCGAAACTTCCAGTTCGGCGACTCCATCTAAGCGGGCCTCCCCTGTGCCTTCTAGCTTTCCTCCTCCTCGGCTCCACTCCCCTCGGTTCTCTCCTGGACCCGAGGAGGAGGAGGCTAGCCCTTCTAGGAGGTCTCCGAAGCGGCTCTCTAGGTCCGCTTCCGTGGCCTCCACCAGGTCAACTTTTTCCATGAGTGAAGCTGATATGGACCGGATGATGAGGAAATTCATCCAGGCCCAAATGCAAATGGGAGTGCTCCTAGCCCCCCCCAATCCGGGAGGGGCTTGACCTTTTTCGCCGCTTTGGCTCCTTCTCCGACCCATACCACGGGTTCGGAGCTGTCGGCGCCGGGCAGACTTGGATCCGGGGGTGGGTCGGATCCGATAGGTCGGTGCACCTCGGATCCGTCCCATCCCTTGAGTGCTTGGTACCGGACCCGACCTCGGAGCCGAAGACCGAGCCTCGGATGCAAGGGAGCTGGTGTGACTTCGGCTCCGTCCAGGTCGGAGCACGGTCTCGGATCCGACGGTTTCGCTCCGACCGATCCGCAAGGCCGGATCCGAGTGGGGTCGGCTCTCTGGGTTTAGAGAAGCTGGCTCCCCTCGGCCTTCGACGTAGTGGAAAGGGCACTGTTGAGGATGTCTGGACCCCGGTCCCTGCCACGGCTCCATCCCGCACTCCCTTGCAGTTGGGCCAGGCCCCCACCAGCCGGTCCCAGGGACAGCCCGCCTCGATGTCCCAAGTGGTTCCCTTGGAACATCCAACTGCTGAAGAGTACTCCTCGGACAGCCCCGATGAAGTACCTCGGAAGCAAGTGCAAAGGAGGCACATGGACTCCCGAGTCCGTCAAGACACAGATTTGGATGAAGGGAAGGCTCCCAAGGTCACCCCTGAGGACGCCTCATTTGGAGACATTATGGAGATGTTAAGGATGGGGGTGGTCTGCCCCAAGGCTTCCTCGACGAGTCTGTGTTCTTGGAGGCATTCGAGGCGGGCCCTTCTACCTCTTGGGTGTCCCCTCCTGCTGACCCTCTGGTGGATCTTATATCCATCAGAGCGTGGAAGGATCCAGACACCGTTGAGCCTGTACCCAAGCGCCCTGACCGCATCCTTTCCTCCGGACCGCACTCACTGGAGCAAGGGCCCCAGTAGATGCCATGATGATGGCTGCAGCCACCAAGAGGGAATTGGCCCAGGAGAGTCCCTCCATGCATCCTCCGGGCAAGGAGTCCCGCTCGATGGATCGCATTGGGAAGCGAGTTTTCAGTTCAGCAACCTTCTCCTTGAGAGCGCTGAACTACATGGCACATGTCATTAGGATGCAGCGGGATCTGATTAAAGAATACGCTGCATCTCCCCCGGAGTCCATGTCGAGTGAGGATAAACAGGTATACTCCACCCGAATGGCCACTCTCAGATCAGTTTCCAATACATCTATGCGGCTGCTTTCTCACGCTACTGAGGGAGCCGCTAGAGCCAGCGGAGCAGGCCTAGTCATGAGGCGACAGGCCTGGCTCCGCCACTGTGATTTTGCAGAGCCCTTCAAGGCGACCTTCGTGAATGCCCCCTTCGATGGTTCTGCCTTGTTTGGCAAGACTGTTCGTGAAACATTAGTCCAGAGCGAAAAGGACGGGAAGACGCTGTCTGCCGTCGGAGTCCGCTTCTCAGCTCACCAGAGGTCCTTCTCTAAGAACCAAAAGGGACAGAAGAAGATGTGGTTCCGGAAATCGCAGCAGTCCCAACCTGCTCCGGATAACCAGTCCTTCCGTGGCAGAGGAGGACGGGGAGGTCGCCGTCCTAGAGGCAGGGGGGCTCCTGGCAACTTTGGGTCCAGAGAACCTTTCTCTGATAGACCCACGCAGCAGCCCTGAAGGGTTGCCCGGCTGTCCTTCTCTGGAGGCAGTCGGGGGGCGTTTTTCGAGGCACCTGACTACTTGGGAGTCCATCACAACAGACCGTTGGGTGCTTCGTGTGATATCCAGAGGTTATTCAATTCCCCTATTCAAGGTTCCCAAATCTCGCAGCCTCCCAGATGTTCCACCCGACCAAAGGGAGGCGGCAGCTGTCGAAATCTAACAGCTGCTAGGAAAAAGAGCTATCCAGCGCGTCCCCCTAGATCAAACCGGATTAGGGTTTTACTCCAGGTTCTTTTGGTGCCAAAGAAAACGGGGACCTAAGACCAATCTTAGACCTTTCCCAGCTGAACCTGTCAGTAACCAAGCAAAAGTTCCGGATGGTCACCCTCCAATCTATACTTCCCCTCTTGAGGGAGAAGGACAGGATGTGCTCCTTCGACTTCAAGGACGCGTACTACCACATTCGTATGGACAGACGATCCAGGAGGTTTCTTCGCTAACGGCTGGGAGCCAGTCATTATCAGTTCAGGGTCCTCCCCTTTGGTCTCACCTCAGCCCCCAGGGTGTTCACCAAGGTGCTAGCGGTGGTAGCGGCCCACCTGAGGCTCCAGGGATTACAGGTCTTTCCGCACCTGGACGACTGGCTCCTGACGGCATCATCAAGGCATCTTCTGTGCTCAGCCAGGGACTACTTTCTTCAACTAGCCCCAAGGCTGGGCATCACGATCAACTGGGAGAAATCTTTACTGCACCCCACACAAGTTATAGATTTCATAGGAGGAAGACTAAACACCAGATCAATGCGAGCCTTCCTCACTCCAGACAGAATTGCCAACCTGAAGTGTCATGTGACAGCGGTCCTGCAACCATCTCCAACTGCAGCTTCGGTCCTGAGGGCCCTAGGTTCTATGGCGGCAGCTATTCCGCTTCTCATTCATGCTCGCTTACGCATGCGGGTTCTTCAATGGACCCTTCAGGTTCAGTGGTCCCCTCTTTGTTCCTCTCTCAACGCTCCGATTGCGGTCAGCAAGGCGTGCAGGGACTCCCTTCTTTGGTGGCTTCTTTCTCCGGAGCCCCTGGCAGGGAGACCTTTTTGTGCTGTATTTCCCGAGCCACAGTGACCACGGACGCTTCTTGCCTCGGGTGGGGGGGGCATTCTGCGGGAAAGATTGTCCAAGGCACGTGGAATCCCACAGAGACGTCATTGCATATAAATGTCCGTGAAATGAGGGCGGTGTTCCTAGCGTTGCAAGCACTTCACCACGTTCTTCCTTCAGGGACTATTGCGATTCAGACAGACAACATGTCGGTAGTCTGGTATATCAACAAACAGGGAGGAACCAGGTCTTACCCCCTTTGTCGAGAGGCCATGAGAGTCTGGGAATGGGCAATTTCCACCAAATGCTTTCTGGTAGCAACGCACATTCCGGGAAAGTCCAACATCCTTGCGGACAAGCTCAGTCGCACCATTCTTTCTCCACACGAGTGGTCTCTCAATCCTCAAGTAGCGAAGAAGATTTTTGCCGTCTGGGGCAACCCTGTTGCGATCTTTTGCCTCCCTCAAACGCCAAATGCGACAATTTCTTCGCTCTGCTTCCCCACCAGGGAATTCCCGAGATGCTCTGGTGCATGCTTGGCCTCCCGGTCTCCTTTATGCCTACCCTCCACTTCCTCTGATGCAGAGGCTTCTGCAGAAAGCCAACAGTTTGGGGAGCAGAATGATTCTCATTGCCCGTTCTGGCCTCGTCAACCCTGGTTCCCTTCGTATGGTCTCACAAAATCAATCCACCCTGGATTCTGGATCCAATTCGGATCTCATCTCCCACCCTCTGGGAATTTCGGTTCCCAATCTGCACCCTGAAGTTGACAGCTTGGCTGCTCCAGTTCCATCCTTGATTAGGACTCCCGGTAACTCATCACCGGTCAAGGCCATCTTAGTGGCAGCTCATAAACCTTCCACCAGACAGGTTTATCGGAGTAAATGGAAGAGATTCTCTATTTGGGCGGTACAGAGAACTTTGGATCCTTTCTCGGCACCTATGTCAGCGGTGCTGGATTTTTAACAGACCTCTTTCATCAAGGGGCAAGTTCTTCCACGATTAAGGTACAATTGGCAGCTATCTCGCATTATCACATTGGTCATGAGACAGCTCCCTCATGACGCGAAATTATGCAAAACATTTCTCAAAGGGATTTTTGTTGAGGCCTCCAGTCAAGGAGGTTGTACCACCTTGGGACTTGTCTTTAGTTCTGCAAGCCCTTACTGCTCCTCCCTTCGAGCCTGCAGCTTCTACAGATCTAAAGTACCTTTCCTGGAAGACGGCCTTCTTGGTAGCTATCACTTCAGCCAGGAGAGTGTCTGAGCTTCAGGCTCTAGGCGTCAAGCCTTACCTTTCTTTCTTCCCTGATAGGGTGTGCCTCAGGACCAATCCATCTTTTCTTCCAAGGTCTCTTCTGAATCTAATATTAACCAATCAATCAATTTACCTGTGTTTTTCCCAAGTACTCAAACAAAGGAGAATACAAATTGCATTCCTTGGATGTTCATAGACAATTACGATATTAAATTCACAGAACAGCTGGTCACAGGAAATCAGATCAGCTGTTCGTCTCCTTTGCTAAATTTGCTCTGGGTAAAGCAGTATCTAAAGTCACACTATCTAAGTGGATTGCTAATTGTATTCTGCAGGCATATGACACTTCAGGTAGACCTGCTCCTCAGAGGGTTACGGCTCATTCTACTAGGGCAGTTTCCACGTCAGCCGCCTTTAAGTCCCGTGTATCATTGGATGATATCTGCTGCAGCTACTTGGGCCTCGCCTCATACTTTTATTTCTCATTATAAGGTGGATGTTGTTTCTAGAGGAAGAGCATCTTTTGGCTCAGCGGTGCTCCGAAACATCCTTCCATGACGGCCGCCCAAGATTCAGGTAGCTGGGGACTCTGTCCCACAGGTTGCAGACGAATGAAGTCTGCCTACTTCAGATTTAGAAGTTATGTACTCACCATAACGTTCCATCTGAGTAGGTGACTTCATTCGGATGCAACCATCCCCCCCTCCATCCCCCTGACCTTTATAGAGCGAGTATTTATGCTGTTTTTCATGTACTGTAGTCAGTATTTTGAGGCAAACTCAATCTGAGGTCAGTCAGGGCTTGGCAAGGGGTTATGGGTAAGAGGGAGGAGCTAGGAGCTCGGAGCCTAAGCTTTTGAATTGCCGGCTCAGATCCGAGGTCGGATCCGATACCCCACAGGTTGCATCCGAATGAAGTCACCTACTCAGATGGAACGTTATGGTGAGTACATAACTTCTAATTTCAGTTGTTTTGCCTTGCAGCACCCTCTTACTGTAATATTTATGAAAGTAAACTGAAACAAGCTAACCCAACTTGTATGAGGATCTACTATACTGCCTAATATTTCATTTGAATCACAACATTGTAGGAAATAAAAGGCAAGTAAGTCTAGAAACCATTTCAGCCTTCTCAATAACCCACTCTCATGCCATACCTGCAGTTCTAAAAGGTCAATATAGGCCAAACTAGGAAAGAATCTGCAGATTGCTATTCAGTCACCAAGGTTCAGTGCCATTCTGTGTAACATGTAGACAATTCATTCCAGAGATGGGGTACACATTAAGTAATATATCTTTCCCTTCAGGATGTTTTATTTGTATGTTGAATAATAAAATATCTGATTTTATTTTGTTGTGGAGTTCATGTTTTGTGGAGGTGAAGAAGATCAAGGAAGTTTGAGTCCTTAATGGCAGTTAATGCAAGGCAGAGATCTTCACGTAGGAATCTATAACAGATGGAGTTGGTAGATAAGGATCCAATTTAAAGTCTTTAGACCAGCAATCCTTTTAGTTAGGTATCCATGTGGCCTTTCTGGCATCTAATTTATTTCTGGATAGATACATACCATAGGGCCATTGTACTCTAGAACTGGTCGAATTAGAAGTACAGGAAGATTATATATGTGCGTGTGTGTGTGTGTGTGTGTGTGTGTGTGTGTGTGTGTGTGTATGTATATATGTGTGTGTATATATATATATATATATATATATATATATATATATATATATTTTTTTTTTTTTTTTTTTTTTTTTGTTTACTTAGATGAGATGCTTTTAGAAATCAGTTGGGTTAGTTAGAAGGATTTTCTAACTACTGATGCTACATGGTCTTGGAAGTAGATGGAATTATTGACCAAGGTCCCAAGATCTGACACTACTGTGTCAGTTTGTAGTTGGTATTGGCTGTGCTATAACTAATACAAGAGGATTACTTCACAAATGTGGCCATATTGTACTTTTTTGCATTCCACTTTAACCCTCTTTCTGCTCAACTTTGGTTTATAATGATTACTGCTTGTTTTGCTAATTGTGTAATGAGGATGATTGAAATTTATACCCAGCTCACAGTCATGAGCAATTTTAGGTAGCTAAGCCTAGATTTATGGTTTTGATGTCAGAAAAGTATTTGCCAGAAATGATGTCCCCAGTACCAAACATGAAAGTATAAAGTAAAGTCAACTTCTTGCTATGTGAGATGGCAATTCCAGTCTTAACTATGTAAGATTTAGTTTTTCACTAGTTTGCTATCCACCGTTCCACATAAAAGCCTATATTTAGGCATTTTTGCTGTTTATAATACTAGTGCTAGAAAATGGTGTGAAATACTTGGCCTGATCCAGATATGCTGCATAAACTGAATGACCACTATCATCGATCTCTGTCTACTACCTCCATGACCTTTGAAAGGACATTTACTAAATTAAGTAGACATGACCCACGCTTGTCATAACCAAACGGTTAAGGGTCTGGTAGTATGAGTTTTTTGGTACCCTACCTTGCGAGGTCACATATGTATTTCATGGCTTTGCAAGCTACTCTAGTTAGGCTGATGAGTGTGTAGATTCCTGGGTCTGGGGTAGGGCCCAACCCCCTTTGTGAAGGGGTATCACAACAGCTATTCTCAGTCATTCATAGACAAACCTTGTGACTAAGCTGACAAGTTCAGGATAGGCTCCACATGGTATGTTCAGCTCTAGGTATCCAAACAATTGCCTGCTATTTAGAAGTGGCATTTTAGCTTTTGAGAGTACATTTAGGAAGTGTCCCTTGAAAATGTAAGGGAATCAGGAATGTATGCAATTATATAACTATTTATGGGGTTAAATTAGCATTGAATTTGTCTGCAGGTATATCAGGTATATATTTACGGTCCGAATGACGAGATGATAAATCACCAAGCAAAGGAGAGTAGTATTGCTGGAACTGAATTGGTTCTCCAGTCTTGGTGAGTACCTTCATGAATTGGATCCTGTTTTTCACATAATCTCACCAAGACAACACTGATATATAGACTATATTTTATAAAGCATACATCATGGGTAGATGTAGGTTAAAAAAATAAAAAAAGATAGCTAGATGCACAAGACTCAGGAAAAAATAGTGCCCAATCCTTTTAGGTGCACTGGTGCAGGGACTGGAAAAAATGACACTAGAATCTTCAACACAAAAACATTCCTACGATGGGCTTGGCCACACTCCGGGGGAGGATGCCCCCCCCCCCCCTGTTGTAGAAGGAAGAAGTAAGCCACAAAAGCTGATAGGTCACAAAAGAACATAAAGACGATGGAGTGGACTACTGAGGATAAGAGATTATGCATTGTTAATATTATGCAAGTAGCCCAGAATTTCCGAACAGATGATATGCAAAAAGATTAATATAGAAATTAGAGGAAAGAAAAATCCTTTCCCAAGAAAAACTGTTAGAAGCTTCAAATAAAAATGTATGTTCATTAATACTACAGTTTTATGAAAACATTATATAGACCGAGCAACTATGAGCTGTTTTTAAAAAGAAGTGACTGAGGAAGTGCAAAAATATAATGAACTAAACCTACAAATTTTTGAAAGGTATAAAAAATAAATATAGATATGGGAAAGAAAGAGAGATCTGATGTGGTGTAATATTTATGCAAAGGAGAAAGCCAAATTAATAAAAACAAAAAAAAAAAAACAAAATAAAGATATTCATAGAGAAATACAAGCCAAGGGATTCAGATATGGAAAATTTCACAATACAGATAAAAATATGATCACAAAGAGGGAACACAGAAGTTTAGGGATGTAGAACTTAAAATTAAAGTTGAAGTTATGTAATACCTGCAAAGTGAAGGATTTAGTGTCAAAGTCTAACTCAGGTTGTACCACAACATGATGGAACGACGAGTTCCTCAAGTAAGGAGAAAACAGGAGGAGCAGGAGACATCTGAACAAGAAAGATGAACATGGGAAAGAAAGAGATTTAACATGGTGCAATATTTATGCAAACGGGAAAGCAAGTCTACCCTTAAATAAAGATAAAAGTAAGGGTTTGGGAGATGTGGTGAAAATTCGGGGGTTTATAGTTGTCATTAAATGAGGTGTCTTTGCCAGGGATAAAATTTGGCCAGTTGATGTAGTTATGATGCAGTGGGAGGGTACAATGGAGGACGTATAGATTATCATTCAGGAAAAAGGTTTATCTGATGAATTGTGTATTAATGAAAATATAGCATATATGTCAAATGTTTACATGATCCTACAAAAATATGAAAAGGAAATTGTGAAGTTGGTGTTTTCTTTTATGTGGGATTCCAGATTAAACCAGATAAAAAGATGTGTGTTCTGTATGAGTAAAGATGAAGTTGGATTGGGGTTACTAAATCCAGTTCTGTTTCTTTAAGCTTGTATAGAGCATTAAAGTGGCTAACGGAACAAATGAGAAAGTAATCGTGATAATGTGTAAATATAAGTACAAAAGGTTCTGAGAAGTAATGAGACTAAAAAAAGAGAAAAAATATGCAAATGAAAAATTAAAATTGTCAAGAAAAATAATAAAATGGAATATAAAAATTGCTGATATACGGAAAGATACAAGGATGTGTTATAGTAATGTGATAAAACAGTATTATATAAATCCATGGGAGCATTTACCATAGAAAGTGATTAAAGCCATTAAAGTCTGGAAAAAGTGGTGTGCCAAAATAAGTGTCAGGATTCCTATGCAGATTGGTAGTAAACAAGTTACAAGTAAGGCAGAATGTCAATTAAAAAAAAAAAAGTTGAAAGTGTTTATTTTGGGGGGGGGCTGGAAAAAGCTGTGTGAAAAAATGAGGCTATTAGTGATATAAAAATAAAATAGGTATGAATATTAGGTATGAATATTATGTATGAATATTATAAGAACAAGTAGAAAGAATATGTGGGAAGAGTAGATGACTGATTACATAAAATAAATTATCTGTAAAGAAAGACTGAATGACATTTTGTTTAATGGAAAACAGATTTTGGCAGATATATTGTGAAAAATTATTTTATTGTTTTGATTATTGTTGTGGAAGGAGTGAGGGTCAATTATGGAAGAATACTGAATATGTTATAACAAAACTGATAAATAGTTAAAAAAAAAAAAAAAAAAAAAAAAGTGTCGAGCCTGTAAATATGTACATTTTGTAAATGTGTAAACAATGGGTTTTTATGTTGTGCAAAATAAAGGACTCCTACTCTTCTCAATAGGTGCCATGGGTTCTTTTACATCTACCTGAGCTATCGCCAACTCATGCAGATGAGGCCTCATTTAACATCACATCCAAAGGATGACATGCTCAGGAATGCAGTACCCCACTTATACTATAGTCACTGCAGTGTTTAGAAGCCATATATTTGGTGGGCATGGAACTTATTACCTTCTACACCAAAAAGCGAGTGTGCTATCTGCTGTGACTTGACATATTAGTTAAATTAAAGAACAAATTGCATATAAAGCATTTAGCAGGAATTTCACAGACTGTCATTTTAATATCTGTTTTGATAAACCAATTACATTAAATAACAAACAGATGAGACTAATAGGTATCATTCAGAAAATCTGAATTGAAAGCTGAAGAGTTCTGTTACATAGAAGTTGTGGAGTAGAAATAAATAATGAGATCCACAGTGAAATAAAAGGATTTATAAAGAAATATGGCTTAAACAGATGTATTAAAAGAAGAAAAGAAATGTGGCATTAAAAGCTTTAGTATGCTATGGAATTATCAAATATAATGGAAGATGATGACATTGTATTATATTATGTTATCAAGGCATTATTGTATTATGATAGTAAAGTGGTGTTAGGCCCTAAAATTAGTTACCAAAGTAATGCAATTTGATGTTATTTATAACTCATCCGTATCTTTGTTGTTGAGTTAGTAAGGAATTGGTGCAGAGACAGAAGCCACAGATGAATATTTATTTCCTAAATGTTATGAGGTTAGCTGGGGTCATGGGTTTTATTTTTATTTGAAAGGAGACAGCTTTATAGTGCAACATTACTAACAAGGACATTACAAGGGGGGGCGAGATGCAGACATTTTTCATGTCAGTGCGGACCAGGTCCAGTATGTTTGCTCCATTAGTGGGCATGTGGTTTATCTGGTCCAGGGTGTTAGTGTTTAGAGAGTCCAGAAATCTCTGGGCGTGCAGGTTTGGGGTCATATATGATTCTCATTTTATAATGATGCAGTTGAAGTAAACCAGAAACATGGTATTAGGTTGCATGCTGAGTGTCTCCAGTAAGATTAAATGCGAGTCATGGATTTCCAGGGTCATAGAAGAGGGGTACCCATAGCTAGCAAGAGTATGGTATGGGATTTTGCCTATGATAATTTAGACATGGAGAAGCTCAAGTTCATCATCCTGTTTGACCAACCTTGTGGTGACCTTGTTATTGGTGTAGATTGAGACACCTCCACCTTTAGTCCCTATCTGTGCAATAGCTGGCCTAAATGTTTGGGAGGCATTGTAGCCTTACACAGCTGGGGTGCTCTTCTTGCCTTTAAAATCATCTCCGTAAACTCAGATACCTACATTCTCCAGGGTAAGGAGAGCTTGGAGGGAGTGGAGTTTCTTGTTCAGGCTTCTGGCATTGAGCAGTAACACCTTTAGAATCCATTGGTTATTAAAATATAAAACCTTGTTCGGCTTGTTATTTTTTTACTTAAGTTAGTCCTAAACTTAAATTGAAAATTCAGTCCGGTATAAAGTTAGCAACAGTAGAGGCACTTTCTGCTATTCATGAAAAGGGCAATTAAGTGCCAATTAGAGATAGTTAACTGCTGTGCCCTGTTTCTGTGTTAGTGGCTTTTGGTCTATGAAGTTTGGTTGAAGGTGTTATGTCATGAATAAATGTAATTTATCTCTGTCTGAACCACTCTGTACAGGATGTCCTTTAAATTTATATGGCATTCTGATGAACATTAGACCCATTATTGAGTACAGTGTCCCGTTTGGCACATACCCAACCAGGCACACTGTCATAAAAGGTTCCTCACCAGGAAAATCTGGGCGTAAGATCCTATTTCTGCAATCAGTCTCCTACAGGTTACTGAGATGTGATTTATGTCTAGCATATAGGGCATACTCATATCCAACTTTGGATCTCTTGCACATCCACAACGCAAGCAGCCCTAGAAACACTAGATCAAATCCCTGAGCTTTGTGTGAGTCATACATAGAACCAGCTTTAGGGACAGATATATGTGCCTCAAAGGATTTCCAGAGTATGGAATAAGCTTCCCATCTATGTGAAGCAGAGTTCATCCCTGACCCATTCAAAAGAAAGCTTAACAGTCTGAATATATCCAACAGGCACATAACTTACTTATAAACAGTGTTTCTAATCCAAAAGCAATGTCTTGCATGCATCTAAGTGTTTGGGGGGCAACAACTTGTGACATACACATTTTTAATGCTGATTGGGCAGCAATAAGAGATTGTGTGTACCAACTGTAATTTTCTGACTACACCCGTAGACTGACCGGCTAGTTTTGCCTCATATCTGGCTTTTTTTTTTAATTTCATTAGGCTTGAGAGTTCCTTATTAAGTATAGCAAAGAGTGTTTTTGCCATTTTGGGAGCACAGTTTTATTTTTGTGTGCATTTTTTTTTTTGTAATACAGCCTGTTTATATTTGGGTTCCATCGAACTGGTTTGTTTTTTAATTTGGCATTGTATTTATTTCTGAGGGGGACAGATGCATCTGTGAAAACTATTCACATATTAACAAGTCTTGGATGGTCTAAACATGCAGTGTGGTAAAGCAACTGATTAATGACACGGTGGTGCAGTGAGTAGCATTACCATTTCACAATGCTTCATTCTCTGGTTGAGTTTGCAGCTGCACCTCCTTCTCAGTGGAGTCTGCATACCCTCCTTATCTCAGTTTGTGCTTTATCCAGGTTCTCTGATTTCCTCCACAATCCAAACATATGCTGTAGGTGACTTGTATATAGATAAGGCTTGTCAGGGGCAGCATCAGTATGTCAATGTGTGAGAATATGTGGACAAATATCACTGACCTTATTTGTTGTCACACACAATATCGAGGAACACATACATAGCTTCTGCCAGACATATATATGTAGCATGTCTCCTTACCCGTACCCTTTAAAAGGCCCCCTCCCCTGCTTACTTCAAACAACACAACTCGGATATATGCACAGAAAGTTGATATAGCTAGAGTTCGTCTGGCTAGCAGCAAAAACAAACTACCATTAACAAGTAATTATCTTTAAACTGTACTACATCTAAGCCCTCAGAGCTTCGGAGGCTTTAGGAGACTGGTTGTATAAGGAGATTTTAATGCAGGCGTAGGGAGGACCCATCCATAGCCACTGCCCCACCTAGTCTAAAACCAGCCATGTGCTTAGGTGTGCACAGAAATTCACTACAGCTACTGTGGAGTTTGTCTGGGGACATTGTGGTTATTATTTCTTAAACTTTCATTACCAAGAAACCTCAGAGGTCTACACTGAAGTTTGTTACCTTGTCTAGGGTAGTGTACTGTCTAGCACCAACAAGTTAGAAAACATTACTGTGATGATTTTTTTCCCCTTTCCTCAAAAAAATCGCACACACATATAGGTAGCCTATTTTGGGGACAGGGAAAGGAGGCATGCTTTGTATGCATGTCTGACAACAATTATTATTAAAAATGTTAAAATATGTTAGTGACCATTTATTTATTGTTTCACTGTCATCCCGATCTAACATCAGAGGGGTACACAGAAAGTAGCTGTCTTTTGATGTAGAGGTGAGAAGGCATGTCATGCATATGTAGGACATTGATTTGACATGCATGACAATTGACATACATGACAATTGTCATTTTTTCCCCCCTTTCATCCCAATTTAATACCAGAGTGATGCCAAGAAGTTGACCATTTGGGGGATAGGGGAAGGGATGGAGGCATTATTCACTCATAAAGGATTTAGGTGTCCTCTTCTCAATCAGTTTGTCTTTTCTGTTTGCTGTTATTTTGTCACCTTTAAAACACAACTTTTTCTTCCTCAAAATAAAAGGTAAGACTGCATTTCTTTCCTTACAATTTTTGTTCAGGCTGTCAGTGGATCAAAATGGATCTACAACCTCATGGCTTCTGAAGACATAGTAGTCCTCCCATATACTTATTTCCTGTGCAGTTATTACAATGCAGTCTCAAACCAAGCCTCCTACCCTGATTACCGTTCCTCCTCCAACTTCCATCCAAGCTTTGGAGTTGAGAGATTTGAACGTCCAGATCCATCCAGCATCTGATCAGAGAATTTCTCCCTCAGATCAGATGTTTGCCTTGAGTTCTTCTGCTCTGTTGGAGCAGGAGGACTTTGAGCTGTTTCACACCAGTTGGGTCTGGGGATCGGGTATCAACTCAGAGGCTTTCAGAGCGGTCCCTGATCCTCGGGCTTCAGCTCAGATGAGTTAAACTCTGACTTCATCTTTGGATATTGTCTTCTGGATCTGAGGGGTTCACACCTCTGAGTGCTTCTTTGCCAGATCCGGTGGCCTCCTCTGTTCGGGAGCAGACTCCTGTCAGGGCTCAGAAGAGAGGGCTATGGCTTCTCCAGCCTCTAGGATGAGGTCTTCTTAAGATCTCCAGATCCCCTTTGTTCATCCGAAGTGTCTTCCCTCTGTGCCACCTCTTCCACGTTGATAGCGAAAACCTAGACTTCAGGATACCACAGCTGGTACCCCTGCCAGTTCTGAAATCTCCCTGGAGTATCCCATCAAGGAAGTCCCTAGGAAGAGGACTTGCAAGAGGAAGTATTTGGACTCAACTGAGGAGTCTGTCACCTCTGATACTGACCTCGATGAGGGAGAAGAATCCCCATGGTCACCTCCTGAATATGTCTCCTTTGTAGACATCCTTGAATTATTGAATCAGATAGGTGGCTGGGAATCCAGCAGTTATATTACTTCCAGTAATATGTTCCCATAGGAGGACAAATCACTAATTAAAGATAATCAGCTTCATTGTTTAAATATTGACTTTTTAAACTTAGGTGGATTGTTAGGTTATGTTTGCGAACTGATACCCTAAACTAAGTGGGGGCGTGTAAAAAAAAACAAACTTAGGGAGAGAATGTTTACTTAAGTGACTCATGGTTCATGAGTTCATGGGTAAATACTAAGCTATCAGTCTGCAGACTATTGTAAGCATAGCCAATAACCAGATGATAGAATCAAACCCTTGTACCTCGTTTCTGTGAGGTAAAGACATTAATCCTCATGCCAACCCTGCCCCCTCCTCCCAAAAAAAGATTGGTCAGCCGAGCCAGGCAGGAGCTGATCCTACAGTCATGTAATCTACAGCTAGATGTGTTATCCATTGTGACACTGGCCACAGTAAATGTGTGCTTAGGATCATGGCCAAGTACAAGGCTAGTTGCTCTTGTGTCATTTTAAGCTAATTTCACTTTCAAATGTGAGACTAAAACCCTCTACCTCATGTCAGTTAACCGTTATACTGGCCACCAACCCTTTGATAGGGAAAGGAGTGAAATTCATTCCTTTAGTGATGTAGTTCAGAGTGTATGGGCACACCAGCAAAATTATTATGTTTACCAATTCACAGCAGCATTTGGTCTGATAATACAACCCACTGGGTTGGTACATGGTTGTTTAGGGGATGCCTGTTTGTATATAAGCTTATGGGTTATGATCAATTCCACAAAAAAAATTACTACACACACAAACATCTCTAAACCACTCAAAATCAAATACAGCATGATGCTGTCTTAGATTTACGACTGTTAACCAAACAAAGCAAATTAGTATTTGCTATTGTAGAAAAAAGAATTTGTATCACTTCATTTTTTTTAATTATGTAATGCATGGGAAGTAACTGGTAAATACATGACTTAGATGACTAAGACCCCAAGTGCAGACTGTAAAAATATTGCATGTTGTCTATATACACAAAAACAGGCATTCCAGTTGAATCCTTTTCTTGCAATGTAATCTTATTTAACCCTTATAAAAGTATTCCCATCCAATTTCAGGTACAAGTGGTCCTGTGCCATATATTTGGAGTCACCAAAGTACCATGTATTCCCCTGATGGACGACGGACAGTAACCTCTCAACCTCTTAGAGCAAGAAACCTGAACAAAGTCATAATGTGAGTGTATCTGTAGATGTTAAGTTGTCTTTCTCGCCTTCGTTCTTGCTGTTTGGGGTTCAGAGCCCATCCTCTGCTCCGACTCTGCCATCTTCTATAGCTCGAGAGCTGTTTACTGGTTCAAGGCTACTCCTTATCCCAGAATGCCCAGGTCAGCTACCCAGCTCTCGTTTGCCACTTCAGCTGCGAGGTTGCTTCCTTACTGGCTGAGGCTTGTATAATCTTTTGATATTATATATTGTTACCTTTTTTCTTGAAAGTTTGTCAAGTTGTCTTTTAGTATATAGATAATATTCCTTACCCTTTTTATCACATTCTTGTGTATTTTAGCTTTGTTGGCCGTCGCTCCATAACTCTTAGGCCTTCTGTTCCCTTGAACTCGTTTAAATTAGAGAGCCCCCCCCACACACACACACACACACACACACACACACACACACAGGATAGCCGTTTAAGTTAGAGGCTTTCCTTCTTTTCTTTAACTGTTATAAAAAAAAAAAAAAAAAAAAAAAAAACACTCTATTTGTTCTTGTTTTTATAGTATAGTTTCATTATTTGTTGTGTATTTGTTGTTACTATAATGTCTAAAGATACAAAGGTATCTGGCTTCAAAAAGTGTCTCTCATGCTGTCAGAAAATGTCTCTGACAGATGGGCACACTAGTTGTGTTTGTTTGGGTGCTGTTCACCTGCAGGACTCCTGTTCTATATGCCATGCTTTTAGTCCAAGGGTCCTGCAGGAGCGTAAAAACAAATTAATCCTTTAGGTATTATTGAAGCCTCAGGATTCTCCGGCTAAAAGTTCTCAGCCAGCGAAATCCCCTAAGTCTGTCAAGCCGTCTGCTCCACCTTTGTAGCCGACTCCTTTACTTGACCAACCAAGTATGTTGGTACCGGCTGGCACCGACAAGACAACTCCACCTTCGGCTCCTTCTGCTATTTCAGAGCCGTCTCAGAGCCGTAAGAGACTGAGGTCGCCATCCTTGGAGTCCATCCACTCGGCACCACAGTCACCCTTATTACAGAGTGAATGTAGCCATCATTCTTCCCACTCCTCTCGATCCTCTAGATTATCGGATCATGATGTGGAGAGAGTAGTAAGTAGGTTGCTTAAGTCACAGACACTGGCAAAAATTCTGTCCAGCCCACCTCAACAGGTATCTGCTCCAGCCGCCTCTATTTCTGTTCCTCCTCTGACTACCTTTAGCTCTGAGCCGAAGACAATGGATCCACAGGCAGTAGAACAGCCTGCTCCGATCATCATTTCTCCTTCGGTTCCGACGTAGGCTCTGATTACCTCTATTGTACCTTCTGTCGAGGGATATGGGCGCCGCTGCTCTTTAGTCTGCTCCGAGGGGGTTAGTGGCATCGGACCCTTGTCCGACCCCGTTCTCCCCCTCGGTGCTTCGGCACAGGTGAGCTCTGCTCCAACATTGGCCTTGGAGCAGTCACCCTCAACGCGGAGAAAGACTCCTGTTTCTTCGGAGCCGGAGCTTGCTCTACCTAGAGGTCGGGATGTCTTCGAGGTCATGCGGAGTGTGCTGTCCCCCGAGACAGCTCTACTGCCAGCTGCATCGGCTCCTCCCCCGTGGTGTCTGTGCCAACCTCTATGCCTCCTCCAGACCCCAAGAGTAGGGAGCCTATGCCCCAGGACACCTCATTGGGTGATCCCTCTTCTTCCAAACCTTCCCCTGATCACTTGGAGGAGCCTCCCCGGAAGAAGTGCAAGAGGAAGCGCACAGACTCCCCTGAGTCTATCACTTCAGATACAGACATGAATAAATCGGAAGGGTCCCCAAGGTCTCCCTCTGAAGATGTTTCCTTTTTGGACATCCTTGAAATGCTTAGGCAGCGGAGGGACTGGACTTCACTAGCCCCTACCGAGGACTAGTCTGTATACCTGGATGCATTCGATTCCCGACCTTCCACCTCCTGGGTATCGCCTCCTTTCAATCCACTCATGTCTGTAGTGGCTCGAAAGGCTAGTTCAGCTTCTGTGGAACCTACTCTGAGACCACCAAATAAATTCATTACAGTCCCCCAGGACAAGCAATTCCTCTCAAAAGGTGTGCCCGTTGATGCCATGGTGGTAGTAGGAGCCACCAAGAAAGAGTTAGTAGAGACTACTACTATTCATCCTCCGAACAAAGAGTCTCTGACGATGGACAGATATGGAAAGCGAATGTTTGCTTCAGCGACCTTTTCTATGAGGTCCCTGAATTATTTATGCCATTTTACATGTCTTCAAAGGGATCTCCTGAAAGAGCTTGGAGATGCCCTTCAAGATCCTACAATTGAGGGAGCACCAGCCAAAGTAGCTTCTCAGCTTGTGACTCTTAATTCCATAGTTAACTCCTCCATAGTTAACTCCACCATGAGGCTGATTTTCTATGCAGCCAATGGAGCGAGCAGAGCCGCAGGGACAGGTGTGGCTCTCAGGAGACGTGCTTGGATGTGGCTGTGTCAGTTTGCAAAACCCTTTCGAGGATCCTTCACCAATACTCCCTTTGGCTCTCTTCTCTTTGGGCCTAAGGTGAAAGACACTTTGACCAGGTGTGAACAGGAAGGCAAGACTCTGTCTGCTGTGGGAGTCCGTTTTCCACTCCTTCCAGACCTTATCCCAAGGGTCAGAAGAGTGGAAAGATCTGGTTCCGAAAATCCCAGGGACCCTTGCCTGACACGTGGTGATTTTTTCCCCCAGAGGCAGAGGGGGAAAACAATAACAGAGACCGCCTGCGTGGCAGAGGGGGACCGCAAAACCAGGGTGATGGAGAAACCTCTGCCAAACCCTTCCAGCATCCCTGAAGGATTGCCCGACTGCTCACCTCTGGAGGCAGTCGGGGGAAGACTTTCACTGTACCCAAAAGCCTGGCAAAATATAACAATAGACAGATGGGTACTATCAATCATATCCAGAGGTTACAAAATTCCCTTCCAGCAATTCCCCATAGAATCAAAAAAGCCCATACCAGATATCCCACCCAATCTAAGGGATCAAGCAGTCACAGAAGTTTCAAGACTGCTAGAAAAAAGAGCCATTCAAGAAGTCCCCGCAGACCAACTAGGATCCGGAACTTAAGATTCTTTTTAGTACCAAAAAAGACAGGGGACTGGAGTCCAATACTGGATCTCAGCAGATTGAACAAATCTGTACAAAAAGAAAAGTTCCGGATGGTGACAATGCAGTCCATTTTCCATTTTCTGGGTCAGGACAATTGGATGTGTTCCATAGATCTTCAGGACACGTGCTACCCATATTAAGATGGACAGATGCTCCAGGAGATTTCTTCGCTTTCGGATAGGGGCCCGTCATTACCAGTTCAGAGCTCTGCCCTTTGGTCTCACCTCAGCCCCCAAGGCGTTCACCAAGTGTATGGCAGTAGTCACGGCTCACCTGAGGCATCAAGAATTCCAGGTGTTTCCCTATCTAGACGACTGGCTCCTGACTGCTACCACCAGGCATCAACTCTTAGAGGCACGGGATTATACAATCATATCATGCTCTCAACTAGGCATTACAGTAAACTTTGAAAAATCTGCCTTGTTGCCCTGTCAGTCTATTACATACATAGGAGCAGAATTAAACACAAGAAATGTTTGCAAGATTACCACAGGAAAGAGTTTCCACTATTCGTCAAATAGTGTTAATTCTAATGCAGAGCAAAACGATTCAAGTCAGACATGTCCTCCAAGCCCTAGGCTCCATGGCAGCTGCAATTCTTGTCCCATTAGCGCATTTCCATATGAGAATCCTTCAGTGGCTTCTTTTCACACAGTTGTCTTTCCAGGAACTACCCATGTCTCGCATGATCCTGATCACAGAAACATGCAAAAGGCACTTTTCCTGGTGGCTGGTTTCCCCACTAGTAATTCAGGGCAGACCCTTCATACAACCCTCCCTGGTAGCCACAGTGACCACGGATGCCTCCCTGATAGGGTGGGGGGGGGGGGTATTATCTAGGCAGGATAGTCCAAGGCACTTGGCAACCTCACGAGTACCATCTGCATATCAGTGTCCTAGAAATGAGAGCGGTTCTCCTAGCGTTGCAAGCCCTTCAAGACTCTCTTCCTTCTGGGACCATTGCAGTCCAAACAGACATGTCACTGGTGTGGTACATCAACAAACAGGGTGGGACCAGGTCTTACCCCTTATGTCGAGAAGCACTCAGACTGTCGCAGTGGGCGATTTCCTCCCAATGTTTTCTGATAGCAACACACATCCCTGGGAAATCCAATGTTATAGCGGACAGGCTCAGCAGAGCTATCCTCATGCCTCATGAGTGGTCTCTGAATCAGGAAGTTGCGGATCTTATCTTACGCAAATGGGGACAGCCTTGCTGCGACCTGTTTGCCACTCCCCTCAACAACAAATGCAGCAGCTACTTCCTATTTCTTCTTCCAGGTCATAGACCCAGAGATGCTCTAGTCCACGATTGGCCTTGGGGACTTCTTTACGCTTTTCCCCCTTTTCCCCTAATTCCAAGACTCGTACAGAAAGCAAAATCCTTGGGTTGTAAGATGATCCTCATTGTCCCATATTGGCCTCTACAAATATGGTTCCCGTTCCTACACCTCCACCTTCTGTATCAACCGTGGATTCTGGACCCGGTTCCAAATCTGCTGAGTCACCAATCAGGCGGGTTGCACCAATCCCTTCAAACTCTCCAGCTCACAGCTTGGTTACTCCACTTCCAACCTTAACCAGGCTTTCCAATATTTCCCCAGCAGTCCGTGATATTGTTTCCGCACACAAGTCTACTATGAGGAAAACGTATGCTAGTAAATGGAAACGGTTTTCTTACTGGGCAGAATCTAGAAATTTGGATCCTTTCTCAGCCCCAATCCATGAAATTCTTGAATTTATAACACAGCTTTTTCAGTCTGATGCGGCTGCAGCTACCATTAGAGTGCAACTAGCTGCTATTTCTACTTTTCATATCGGTATGTTTAATTGTAGAATAATGTCTCATAAGCTCTGCAAAACTTTCATGAAAGGAACATCTCTTCTTAGACCCCCAGTTAGAGATCCTCCCCCTCCTTGGGATCTCAATTTAGTTTTAGCTTCCTTAATTTTGCCTCCCTTTGAACTGGCAGCATCGTGCCTTTAAAATTTCTTTCTTGGAAGACACTTTTTCTGGTTGCTGTCACTTCAGCTAGACGTGTCTCAGAACTTCAAGCACTATGTTTTCGTCCTACGTACCTGGTGTTTCACAAGGACAGAGATGTTGATCGTGTTACCCTGCTGCAGTCATCACACTTGGGTTATCCTGTAGTCAAGCTGTCCCGCAGTCGGCCGGATTTCCAAAGTCTTGGTCCATCGTCGGTTGCTGTCGCTTCATCCCTGACGTCAGTGCGCCAGGGGTACATATATTGCAACAGACGCCATTTTCTTCAGTCTTTCTTGCCACGCAGTGCCCGAAGCAGAAGCAGTTCACAAGTGCCGGTCGGCCGACTCCTGAGATTTTCGAATTCGAATTTCAGACCGAAGTCTTCTGTAAAGCTAAGTACCCCATTGGGGAAACTTTTCTTGCCTCAGACCGATGTCAGAAAAAGTTAACAATTGTATTTCTTGTGGGAAGCAAATACCTTATAAGGATTTTCATTCATATTGCATACCCTGCCTAGGCCCTGGTCACGACGTCACGTCTTGTCGTTTTTGTGCTAGATTTAATAAACGTACTATTAAAAGACTATTTGATTTCGCACAACACTTTTTTGGCAGAAAATGTAATTATAACATGCCATCGGAGCTACCGACTACCGGTGTGCACAAAAATTGCAGGGATAAAGATAGACAGCCCAGGCCTAAGCCCGATTCCGAGGCCTCGGTTGATCCGGTCTCCGGTCCTTCGGTTATCATTGAGGCTCCGCAACCTCTGACTACCGCAGTTGAGGACCCTGAGACCGCTACGGATATTTTGACGGAATGTACTAGGCCGACGCAGCCTTTTACTTCAGGCCCTACCGACGACTTACCTCCCAAGGATGTCGGTACTTCTGAAACACCATCGCCTTCTGAAGGCGTTTTCAGACAGACTCTTAGTCAAAACGTTTTCCAAATCGAAGACTCCTTCCAAATCAAAAAAGGCTTCACTTCAGTCTCCTGTTCAAGGCCCTATGCCTAAGAAACAGATGCTCAAGATGGCTGAAGATCTGATTTCTCTTATCAGGGGTTCCCAGCCTCCTCCTGACAAAAGGCCTAGACAGGAGGAAGAATCTGCTTCCTCTGAACAACTGTCTATTTCTTCGGAATCCTCTGAAGACCAAGATTATTCCTTCTCTCCTTATGAAGATTCTGATGCTGAGGACTCTGTTCCCTCAGCTTCCCCTCCAGAAGACTACTCTTTTGGGGAAACTTTACACATTATGAGGGAACATTTTCACTGGGAAGGTCAGGATTACTCTGATTCCAAGAAAAGGCTCAGAGTTTTTTACTCCCCCAACACAGACCTCTAGCCATCCCTCCTGTTTTGGATATTGTGGATGATGTCTACTTAGAATCCAGTTGCAACCCTAATTCTCTGCCTCCTGCCCAGGCCAAGCCTGACAGATACTACAGAGTACCTGATTCCCATAAATTTCTTTACAAAAGCCCAGTAGCTGACCCAGAGACCATCTCCCAGGGTCCCAAGGGGGCTAAGACGTCCATGGCTAAAAATCCAGTACCTTCTGAAAGGGATTCTAGACCACTAGACAGATGGGGGAAAAAAGTTTACACCTCAGCCACTTTAGCTATGAGAGCTCTAAACTGTCAATTTCATATGCTTAAGTATCAGCAATTTCTGCTCTCTGTTAAAACAAAAGATAACAACCCTTCCTCAACAAACTGAATTGAAAGAAGTACAGGATTTGTTGCACGCCACCGAGCAGGTGGGCAAACATACCTTACAATGTGGGTTTGATTCTTTGGAGGCCTCCTGCAGAGCAGCTGTCACTGGATCAGTTATACGTAGGCATGCCTGGTTAAAGGAACAAAGTCTGCCTGAACATGTTAAAGCAAAACTACTAGATGCTCCCTTGCAGCAGGATGTTCTTTTTGGTGTTAAAGCAGAAGTTGTTTTAAAGAAAATGGAAGATAAGGCAAAATCAATGCAGAGTGTCAAAGATTTCCTACAGGTACAACCCCCTCGCTTCAGCAGAAACTGGCCAACAAAAAACTGGTCCTTTCCAGCCACTGACAGGCCTCAGAGGGGTAAATACAGGCGCCCAAGGGGCAGAGGACAACCACAAGCTCAGTATAAACCTCGCCAATGGGCCACTCCAACCCAGAAGGGAGGAGAAGACTGGTCTCAACCCACCAGAAGACAAACTCCATGACTTGCACCTCAGCTGGCCAAACAAAGCTCTTTTGTCAGCCCCCCTGGGAGGAAAACTAGCACTATTTGTAGACAACTGGCACATGGTCACAAAGGACAAATGGGTCCTAGACATAATTTTACGAGGATACAGATTCCACTTTCACACCTTGCCAATAAAAAGAGGAATGCCAAACCTGCCACAAAATCCAAGGGCAGAGGCTCAAAAACAAATAACTCTCATGGCCATGAGAGCCATTCAAAGGGTACCAACTCAAGAGCAAGGCCAAGGATTTTACTCAAGACTCTTCCTAGTACCCAGGAAAGAAAATGCTTGGAGACCAATTCTGGACCTTTCAATTCTAAACACTTACAAGTTCCCAAATTCAAGATGCTAACACTACAGCAGCTACTTCCCATGCTGGGCAAGGAAGCATGGCTGGTAACGTTGGACCTCAAGGAGGCATACCTGCATGTCCCTATCAGACAGAGTTGCAGAAGATACCTCCGTTTCACTGCAGGTTCAACCCATTATCAATTCTCTGCACTGCCCTTTGGCTTATCTACTGCACCCAGAGTATTCACAAAATGCCTGGCACCAGTAATTGCATACTGCAGACAAAGAGGAATTCAAATATATCCATACCTGGACGACTGCCTCATCCAAGCAGAAAGAAAAGACATTCTCGTACAACTTCTGGCTTTTGTGAAGCATCTACTAAATTGTCTGGGGTACACAGTAAACGAAAAGAAGTCAAAACTAGTACCCTCACAAAAAATGACATTCCTGGGTGCCAGCTTGGACACAATGGCCCAGAAGGCTTATCTTACACCAGACAAGCAATTACAACTGACTCAATATTTCAAGACAATGGCAACAAAGACCCAATTAACTGCAAGAAAAATTCTGCAGGCTTTGGGCTTCATGGCATCTTGCATTCTGATAATACCATTTGCAAAACTGCATATGAGAAAATTACAATGGTACCTAAAAAGCGTATGGTCTCAACACAGCCACAGCTTGGACACAGTGATATCTCTCATTCCCTGCCTTCAACAGGAATTTCTATGGTGGGCGCAGGCATGTCACCTCAACAAGGGTCAGCCTTTCACCATGCCCACCCAGGCAAACTATCACAACAGATGCTTCAGACTATGCCTGGGGGGCTCACATGGCAGGGCAGTGCATTCAAGGCTTATGGACTGCAGAACAAAAAAAACTGCACATAAACCAAAAAGAGATGCTAGCTGTACAGAAAGCTCTGACAGCCTTCAAGGATCTACTACAGCCTGGACAACTGGCAATAAAGACGGACAATACCACAGTAATGTGTGGTACATAGACAAGGGGGCACACATTCTTACCCTCTTTGCAGGCAAGCAATGATCTTATGGAACACAGCTCTGTCCTACCAAGTCCAGTTACAAGCTCACTTCCTGCCAGGACAGAAAAACACATTGGCAGACGACCTAAGCAGAACCATCAAGGATCCCCACGAGTGGAAGCTAGACCCACAAATATTTGCAATGATAACTCAAAGATGGGGTCTACCAAATATAGACCTGTTTGCCAGTCCTCAAAACTACCAGCTAACAAAATTTTGTACAAGAACATTCCACCACCAGGCTTGGAAAGTGGATGCTCTTTCCGTCAGTTGGAAAAACCTGACAACATATGCCTTTCCTCCATTACCTATTCTCACAAAGGTTCTTTTGAAGGTCAAAAAGGAGAAACCTCGAATGATTCTCATAGCCCCAGACTGGCCACGCCAGCACTGGTACCCGCTATTGAAGAATATGGCTCACAGCCCACCATGGATATTGCCTCAAATACCTCATTTGCTCACACAGCAAGACAAGCAGATTCTACACAGCCAGATCAAAACCTTAAACCTGGCTGCCTGACAAACCAATTAAGCAGCCAACCAGCCCCTTTATCACAAGCAGTACTGGATGTTATTCTAGAAGCCAGGAGGCCAAGCACCAGGAAGGCTTACTCGGACAAATGGAAAAGGTTTTCGGGCTTGGAACCAAGCTAAAGGCCAAGACGCAACTCAGCCTCATATGCCTCCACATTCTGCAGTATTTAGCTGAGATGTTGCATAAAGGACTTTCCTTCTCAGTTAAAATCCATGCTTCAGCTATTTCAGCTCACTACGACACAAATCCACCTTTATTTTCAAACCCACTCCTAAGGCAGTTCCTCAGAGGGGCAAAAATTATGTAGCATTTAAATCATGTGATGGGAGAAGGGACTATAAATTGATTAATTTATGTTTGAATCAATGTTCTGATGAAGTCTTAGATGTAAGATGAAAGCGCTTAACTTTTATCAAGTGTATTTTATGCAATAAACGTTGTGGAATTTTGTGACCTGTGGAGTGCTTTGGAAGTGCTGGTGCTGAACTTGTGGATGCTGTTTTACTAGAACTGCAATTATTTCAGTGTTTATTGGTTGACTGTTCTGGTTATCGTTATTTTTTAGAGGGGCAAAAAGCATTAGACCACCTAGAAGAGCTCCTACACCTACATGGGACCTCAACTTTGTTCTGGAAAAACTAACATTACCTCCCTTTGAACCAGCTTTTTCTGCAGACCTTCAGTTCCTATCTTGGAAGACTGCCCTGCTCTTGGCAATAACTTCTGCTAGGAGAGTTTCAGAATTGCAGGCACTTATGGCAGTGGAACCTTTCCTCATTTTTCATCAAGACAGAGTTTCTCTACGAACTAATCCTACCTTCATGCCTAAGGTGGTTTCCAGTGTAGCTTTAAATCAAACCATCCATCTACCCACTTTCTTCCCCAATCCACAGAACAAAGGTGAGAGACGCCTACATTCCTTGGACATTCACAGGCAGCTTCGATATTACTTGGATAAAACTAAGGCTTTCAGAAAAACTGACCAGCTGTGTTTCCTATGCTACACCTTCTCAAGGGAAGGCCATTTCCAAGCAAACCATTTCTAAATGGATAGGCCACTGCATACGATTCTGCTATACCCATCATGGGAAGCCAGTTCCTCCTACCATTAGATCCCACTCTACCAGGGCAACAGCTACCTCTACAGCCTTTCTCAGGGGGGTTCCTACCAAGAAAATTTTAGACGCTGCAACTTGGAGTTCTGTACACACCTTCACCAAACACGATCACTTACCTCTTTATTCTAAGTCCAGGGCAGGCTTTGCCACTGCAGTTCTGCAGGGCCTCATTGCCTCCACTAACCCTCTATAATGCCTCCACCCTACCTTAGCTTTTGGACTCAACCCAAGTGTGATGACTGCAGCAGGGTAACATGATGAACATAGTACAGTTTTGTACCTACCATAAATGTAGATGTTCGAGTGTTCACCCTGCTGCAGTCCAGGTTAGCCCCCCCTCCAACCCCTCTGATCTACTGGCTAAATCTTTGCTATGCCTTACTGATGTATTTGCTTATAGCCGAAGGGTTTTTGTGTCTTTACAGTGTTCTCACTTTTTGATACTATTTTGGATCACCTTTTTGGGGGCACCTGACATCTGGGGCAAGAAAAACTGAAGAAAATGGCGTCTGTTGCAATATATGTACCCCTGGCGCACTGACGTCAGGGATGAGACCACAGCAACCGACGTCGGACCAAGACTTTGGAAATCCGGCCGACTGCGGGACCGCCTGACGACAGGATATAACCCAAGTGTGATGACTGCAGCAGGGTGAACACTCTAACATCTACATTTATGGTAGGTACAAAACTGTACTTTTCTCTGAGGACCAATCCATCCTTTATTCCTAAAGTCTGCTCAGAGATCAATTTAAATCAATCCATAGATCTCCCAGTTTTCTTTCCAAATCACAGCAACAAGGCAGAATACAAGGTCCACCAACTGGATATACACAGACAATTGCGTTTTTACCTCCATAGGACTAAGGAACTGAGGAAGTCAGACCAGTTATTTCTTTTTTATGCATTCAACAAACAAGGTCTTCCAGTTTCTAAAATGACCTTATCCAGATGGTTATCTGATACTATTGCCTTTATCAGTTAAGAAATAGAGCTACCAGCTAAACCAAAAGGTCGTTCCACTAGAGTATTGGCCACCTCTGTAGCTTTTCAGTCTAGGTTGCCCATAGACTCAATCTGTGCAGCTGCACTTGGGCAAACCCCCCCCACTTTTATCTCTCATTACAAGGTAGATATGGTGTCCCGGAGCAGAGCTTCATTTGGCTCTACTGTTCTGAAGAGTTTGTTCCAATTTGCCACCCAGGATTTTAGGTGCTAGGGACACTGTCCCAAACAGCAAGAATAAAGGCGAGATAGACAACTTAACATAAAGAAGTTATGTACCTACCATAACGTTCCATGTTAGTTGTCTTCATCTCGCCTTCCTTCTTGCGTCCTTCCCCCTTCCCAGAGGATTGTGAGGAGTTCCCTTTTGTTTTCATTGGCTGAGCATCTTTTATTACTTCACATGCCAGGTAAATCTATAACTCTTTCCTTGTTTGGGTGTGTTGGACAACCAGTTTTAGTAACTGGTTACTCTACTAATGTCTAGTATGCGCCATCACAAACGAGATCTAGGTAGCTGACGCTGGGCATTCTAGGATAAGGGGTAGCCTCGAGCCAGTAAAGAACTCTCGAGCTATAGAAGATTGCTCGGCTCTGAACCCCAAACAGCAAGAAGGAAGGCGAGATGAAGACAACTAACATGGAACGTTATGGTAGGTACATAACTTCTTTTTTCTCACCACTGCCCCCCTTCCCCCAGAAGATACAGACAGCTATGACTAACAGTTTGCCAATGTTGTATGAAGACCTCCAAAGCCAATTATGAATGGAAACTTGCCTCCAAAACAAAGGGAAACCACAAAGCCTTCTTAAGTTATGTCAGGAACCTCCATGGTAAAGCCCAGGTTTGTTCCGAATTAGTACTTAACAGTATCACCTACACTGATTCTGTTGACTTAGCCAACCTGCTAGCAGATAGGTTCAGTGCAAACTTCACCTCCTGTCCACTGAAGGCCCTCTTGACATCCCCAATACTTGTCCCACACCTCACATCTCTTTAGATCAAGTGTTAAAGGCCCTATCCAAGGCAAACACAGCTTCCATGGGACCTGATAGTATCCCAGGCTGTATTCTGCACCATCTCCAGCAAGAACTGAACACCCTATTCAACCACTGTCTAAATACAGGCTTCATCTCAGTTGAGTGGAGAACTGTCATCATCATCCCCTTGCACAAAGGTGGTACCATTACTGACCCTGGAAACTAACACCCCATTAGTTTTGCAAGTCTGATCTGTAAAGCCATCGGGTATATTATTATGGATTTCATACATGAGGACATAGGCAATCTCCAAGCATTGGACCCCGCACAGTTCAGATTCGTCAAGGGCAGAACTTGCCTGTTGAACCTAGTTGACTTCTTTGAGAGCGTCACTAAGGCCCTGGATGAAGGAAAGTCAGTACATACAGCTTACTTTGACTTGGCCAAGGCCTTTGGCACACTCCCCCACTCGGGCCTCATCAGAACACTAACTCAACTTGGAGTAAATCCCTGTCTCATCAGGTGGGTGGCCAAATGACTGACCGACAGGAACCTCAAGGTCAAAATAGGTGCCTCAACCTCTGATAGCAGACCTGTCACTCGTGGAGTTCCCCAGGGATCTGTCCTGGGACCCCTACTGTTTGGCATCTACTTCTCAGAGGTCCAGGCAAAGACAAAAGGCCTGTGGCTGACCAAGTTTGCAGACTGTAAGTTTGGTGCTGTCTTTGACTTCCCAAATAATAAGATACTGCAAGAGGGTCTCACAGCAACTAATGACTGGTGCCAAAATCATGGCTTCAAGCTAAACGCAAAAAAAGGGTATCATCATCATACCATTCTGCAACAACACTGCCCCCACTGATTACTACATCAAAGGAAACCCCCTAAGCACACAACCTGTGGTGAGAGACCTGGGTACTTGGGTTGATGATGATCTCGCATTCGATAATCATGTAGCGGCAGTGGTCAGAAAAGCCTTCATATTACCATTCGGCAAAAACACAGCTCCTACTGATTACCACATCAAAGGCAAACCCCTAAGCACACAACCTGTGGTGTGAGACCTGGGTACTCATGTTAATAACAATCTCACGTTCGACCATCATGTAGCGGCAGTGGTCAGAAAAGCCATTTACTTTTCATCTCATAAGTAAAGGGATTGCATCCAGAAAAAAGGAGGTTATTACCTCTCTATACTTGTTCCACCTTAGACCAATATTCAAGTATAATGGCCCACTTGGTGTGTACCTCTCCAAACATCTGCACAAACTGGAAAGGCCTCAGAAATACCTCACAAAGAGAATCCATGGCCTCCAACACCTGTCCTATGTGGACAAGCTCAAATCACTATCACTGTACTTGGTATTGTACAGGTTGCTCAGAGGTGATCTGTGCCTCGCCTACAAGGCAGTCTTGAACCCTGCCCTACTACAAAAGCTCCATATCCGTAAGTCTAACTCCTCATGCATTACCCGCTCAAAAGGCCTGAATCTAATATGCGACATCAACAAAACCTGCTGGAGAGACAGTTTGTCTCCCACAGGCTGCACTGTCTCTGGAATAAACTTCCCATACATGTCAGAGTACCTCGCTGACCTTCAAGTGCAACCTTGATGATTGGATGGGAAACCACAACTTTGTCCCAGGCATTCCACCTGTGTCCCTCATTGACAGGGTGACGGCTGCTGATTTGAGGTTTCTTTTGGGGGTAAACTCTTGGCCAGGCTTAAAAGGACCCCAGGGCAATTAGCCTAATAACCTTCTATGATCCTAACTAAAAGTGGGACAAAGCCCCCAAAATAGTGAGAATTTGTAAATATTGCTCCTACAAACTTAGAAAGTTGACTGAATAACAGATTTTTCATTTGCATGAACTTTCAGAAGGTTATGTCTGAAACTCAAATGCCTGTACTTATTTTCTAATTTTTTCTCAATTATTTGCCAATAATTTACCAGAAAACCAATTTTATGAAAAATGGACCAAAAAGAAGAGGCAAAAATGTGGACATTATGCAAAAATATGTACAGTTGAGAGGTATGCTATCAACTGCTCCTTACAATAAAACCTTTTAGTATAGAAATAAACTACAATGAGTGATCAGATATAAAAGTTTTAATAAAAGGAACAGTTGGTAACATACCTCTCAACCTCTTACAGCAAGAAATCTGGACAAAGCCATAAATAAAAGTTGGACAATGGCCCACAAATAGGGACAATTGTTAAATATTGCTCTTGCAAACCTAAAAAGTTGATAGAATAACAGCTTTTGTATTAGCATTAATTTTCTGTGGGGTATGGAGTCTGAAACTCAGTCTATCATTATTTTCTAACTTCAGCCATTAGTGCTTTGCCCCTATTTTAAAAGGAAACCTTGATTTTATGAAAAACGGACCAAAATTATGAGGAGAAATTTGGATATTCTGTGAAAATCTGTACAGGTGAGAGGTATGAGTTAGGGACACTCTGAGCCATACCACTCATCCTGTTAGAGCAAGAAAGATGAACATATCCTAAAAGAAGGAAGAAGTAAAGACCAGGAACAGGAAAGTGATGTGTTTTGCTTGGAAGTGCTTACCAACTGATCCTGACAGTAAATGTTTGGTTTTTAAAACTATTGTTCTTTGTGGTTACTATCGAAATGAACCACAAAGAACGATAGTTCTAAAAAGCAAACTTTTATTATAAGGAGCTGTTCGTAAACTGCAGGAACTCTCTGCCCATAAGGGCAAGTAATCGCAATAATTTGCTTTCACCTCTTATTGCCGGTGTACTGATTCAGCAGCCCTTTGGCTGCTGATATGCCTGTCAGCCTCGCACTTCATAGAGCTAGAAATCCAGACTAAACATAAGGCAGCCCTTTGGCTGCTGATACCTCTCAGCCTCTTACAGCAAGAAATCCAGACATAACCTAAATAACGTAGGAAACAAAAATATGGGGCAGTCTGTACTCATTCCCCTTTAAAAAAGTAGAAAGTTGTTCTCTGCCAATACGAGCAAAACATCGAGATTTGAAATTCTTTTTACTGGTGTACTGATTCGGCAGCCCTTCTGCTGATATAGGTCTCAGCCTCTTAGAGCAAGAAATCAAGACAAAACCTAAAACCACGGAGGGAACAAAACCGCTAGGCTAACGAAACAAATAGGTACAGATATTAAATACTGACTTTACAAACTTAGAAAGTTGCTGGAACAACAAGAATGTGTACTGAAACCAAACTGCAAGAGGGAACCGCAGAAACCGATCGATTGTAAAAGGCAATTGTTCCCGTTATCAAAAGTGTAAAACGAGCGACCGTTGTTGCGGATAGAGAAAGAATATCAGCAAATATTAAAAAAAATTACTTGACTAAAAAAAAAAAAAAAAAAAGACAACTTAGAATGAGCAAGTCACGGTAGGAACTTTAAACCTAACTGTAGTTGACACTGGGAGCCAAAATTAGATTGAAATCAAAGGTATACAGGATGTTTAAAAGAAAAATGACCCTGTGGGTGGGAATGGGAGTGATGTGGTAAAATGGGCGTTAATTTAGTGAACTATAGTTTTGACTCGAATTTTAAACATTGGGATTGTCCCTTTAAGATTGGTGATCAGTTTCAGTCTGGATAGGTCACCCATAAATATAATCATGAAACTTCGAATATGCAAACCTAATCGCCAAAAGCTGTTTCTCAGTCTGGGCATATTGCATCTCGGTTTGGGTAAGAGTGCTTTATGCATAGGCTGCTGATCTACCCTCATGAATGACTGCACCTAGACCAGACTTAGAAGCATCACAGAAAAGAGTAACTGGTTTGTGAACATCACAGTAGCTGAGAGTTGGTGGATTGGCAGTTTTCTGTTTCAGGACATCAGATGCTCTTTGGTGCTGTTCTGACCATGACAAAATTACATAGGTTCATAGGCTGGTACTAGGCTATCAGTCCTATGGCCTATACAAGCCTAGCCATAACAGTTCCCTGGCTATTTCTTCTGACAGTATTTACATCCCTGGATCCCTGTCTAGCAGGGCGACTGACGTGATCCCCAGGGTGAATTTCCTGTCTCCCATCCAATCAAGGTTCCTTTTGAAGAGGGCCAAAGGGGCGCTCTGCTTGACATGTATGGGCAGTCTGTTCCAGAGTCTGGGGAGTCTCTGGGTCAGGAACCTATCCCTACAGCATGTTTTGTTCATTGTGATGACAAGGTTTAAATCCCTGGAGCGTGTCTCTGAGGGATTGGGATTTAAGTGTAGCATGTCCAACAGCACTGGGTTTGACATGGCCTTATATGTTAAGTAGAGATCACCTCTGAGTAGACGATATGCGACAGAGTATAGGTGGAGTTTTTTTAGACTGTCAGCATAGGGCATCTGCTTTAGACTTGTGATTCTTTTAGTGAGGTATTTCTGCGGCCTTTCCAGTTGTTGCAGATGTCTTGAGAGGTACATACCAAATGGGGCGTTTTATTCTGTAATGGGTCTAATGAGGGATGAGTACAGTGGGACAATGACCTCCTTTTTTCTGGATGAAAAGCCCTTGGTGATGAGGTGTGCCACACAGAATTTCCTGACTGTTGTGGCGATGTGGTTATTGAAGATGAGACCACTGTCCACCTGTTTCCCTAAGTCTTTTATCACACTTTCAGCATTTAGTGTACTGCCACCTATGTGGTAATTCACGGGTACATGTTTTTTCCCCAAAGGGGAGATAACTATACATTTCTTGGCATTGAGCTTAAGCCCATGGCTCTGGCACCAAGCATCTGTTTCTGTAAGGCCCTTTTGTAGAATATCCACGTCATTTGGGGATTCAGTAATGGCTCCCGGTTTGCAGACATCTGTGAACTTTGTTAGCCAGAGTCCCTTAGTGTTGCCTGTACTTCAGAGAAGTAGATGCCAAACAAGTGCAGTCCCAGGACTGAACCCTGAGGCACTCCACTTTTCTGGAGCTGGATTTTGGAGTCTGCTACTTTTACAGTGTGGGTTCTGTCAGTAAGCCAATTGGCAACCCATCGAGTGATGTAGGGATTAATGCCCAGCTTAGCAAGTTTATCTATGATTCCAGAGTTGGAGATGGTGTCAAAGGCCTTGGCGAGGTCCAGATAGGCCGTGTGGACCACCTTACCCTTATCCACGGCTCTGGAGACTGATACGAAGAAGTCAGTCTGGTTCAGGAGACAAGATAAGCCCTTCACGATCCCAATCTGCTTGGGTCCAATGTTTGAAGGTCGCCAATGTCTTTGTTTATAAGTTCCATGATAATACGTTCTATGGCCTTGCAGATCAGGCTCGTCAGACAGATGGGGCGGTAGTTCCCGGGATCCAAGGTGGATCCCATAAAACCCTCTACCATCCTATGGATACCCCTATACTATCCACCATCATTGTCCCATATAACAATCTTAAGACCTTACGATCATCACAAAGACTTCTGGTAAATATTTGTAAATCTAACAACAGGGCTGGAGACTCTCTCTTCTGTAATACTGTTGGAAAATCCTGGAACCTTCTTCCTACTGAACTTTCCTCTGTTCCCTCATTATCACTCTTCAAAAACAAACTGAAACTTTTTCTTAGAACACAGTGGTTATGCCCCTGTACTAAACCTGACTGATCAATTACCTTTCCTCCTTGGACCTACCTGCTCTCCTCTTTTCTATATTCAGTTCCTTTTCTTAGTAACAACTAACTTATTCCTTTCTAGATCTTTTCTTATTATCTCTTCATAACTTCTTTAATCAAACCTGTTTTAGCACATATTCTGAATATTGCAGCTCATACATTTGTTATCCTTCCTCATACCAACCCACCTTCTAATAGCTTTTCTACTCGGCTGCTATCTTTTACATGTTATAATGCAACTATATCTGTACTAATTTATAAATAAAATAAATTATTTCTACTCGTCCTCTGCAGCTCTCCTGACATCCACATGGATATTATTATTCCTATGATGTCACTTTCTCATTTACACTAGATATATTACTGCAACCTGTTATCTCACCTTCTATTTAAACCTTGTATTCTGATTTCTACTGTACAAGTCTGGGTCTTAAAACTATTTGCTTTGGCACAAAATGTTTATATCTGTTAATATTGTAAATATTGTATAGACTCTACTGTCTGTTTATTTTCTTTCATTACAATTCCTGCTACTGTAAAGAGTTTGGGATTAGGGATCCTCGTATTTTATTTCTGTTAAATTGCTGGAATAGTTCTGTAGTTACTTACATTTTAGTCTCTTACTGTGCTGTTTTATTTACTAATATATAGTGGAGCTTTTCTCCTCGGGCCTCTGCTGAAAATGGACATGTATCCAGCCAGACTAGCCCGGTCAACAAATGTAAAATAAATCCCCCCTTGTGGAGTGGGATAACTGTAGCTGTGCGCCAGTCAGTGTGCACGAAGCCTGAGGTGAGGCTATGATTAAACATGACACTTAGGTGAGGTGCCAGTTCATTTTGTAGTTCATGTAATACACAGCCTGGGATGTCGTCTGGTCCCACGGATGCTGTATTCTTAGCACTGGAGAGTGCGTTTTTTACCTGTGTGACCATTATTACTGGAATTTGGCAATCTTTCGGTATTGAGATGGGCCCTTTAGGGGGTGAGAGGGGGGGTGAAGTTTGCAATGAACCGATCTGCCAGGATATTGGCAGTATCCTTGGGATCAGTATATTTAATGCCATTCAGTTGTAGCTCAGAGCAGGTCTGAGTATTGCCATTTAGATTCTTGACATAGCTATAGAATGCCTTGTGGTTGTCTTTGGAGTCTTTGGCAATTTTTAATTTTTGTAACTAGCTTTGGAGGATTTTATGAGGCATCTCAGCTTCTTACTGAGGCTGGTAAGGGAGTTTTTTGCATCCTGGGATTTTCCTCTTTTCTGCAACAGTTTCTTCCCTTTGTTGTAAAGTTTGTTTATGGCATGGGACCACCAGAATGGCTTCCTTTTTTTGGAGGAGAGCGTCTTGGTTCTATTGGGGATGGCAAGATTCATGCACGAGTGGATGTGCTCCTACAGTGCCTTAGTGTAGGAGTCTTAGGACATCTTTGCATGTCAGCTCTCTTAGCAGTGCTGAAAGTTGGCTTAATCTGGAATGAACTTGCCTAGATAGTTGACCATGCCAGGAAAACTGAGGGCTTGAACATTGTCTGGGGCTGACATCTCGAATTTCTGTTTGCTTAGAAGGATCTGGTCATAAGCCTGAACTGGTAAATAAATGACCATAAGTAATTTCTTATAATCTGAATTTGCACTTCTGAGGATTCAGCTTAAGATTCACTTCACATGCTCTTTCCAGAACTTTCTTGAGGTTTGTCATGTTCGACTTCACCATTCCTTCCTACTAGAATATCATCTACTGTAGTAGCACATGAAGCAAGTTTTTTTTTCGGGCTAATCCTGTTCATCACAATCTGGAAGACTTCACTTGCAGAATTTATCCCAAATGACATTCTCTGAAATATGCATCTTCCAAATGGCATACCAAATGTGGTTAACAATGATTTTCAGTCTGGCAGAATTTGCCAAAATGTACACACTGCATCTAAGACCGAAAAAAAGTGGCATTTGGCACGAGGGCAGCAACCTATTCGACTGGCATTTGGCATGAGGGCAGCAGCCTCTTCGACTGGCACTTGGCACGAGGGTGGCAGCCTCTTCAACTGGCGCTTGGCACGAGGCCAGCAGCCTCTTCGACTGGAGCTTGGCACGAGGGCAGCAGCCTCTTTGGCGCTTGGCACGAGGGCAGCAGCCTCTTTGGCGCTTGGCACGAGGGCAGCAGCCCCGTTGGCGCTTGGCACGAGGGCAGCAGCCCCGTTGGCGCTTGGCACGAGGGCAGCAGCCCCGTTGGCGCTAACGAGGGCAGCAGCCCGTTGGCGCTTGGCACGAGGGCAGCAGCCCCGTTGGCGCTTGGCACGAGGGCAGCAGCCCCGTTGGCGCTTGGCACGAGGGCAGCTGCCCCGTTGGCGCTTGGCACGAGGGCAGCTGCCCCGTTGGCGCTTGGCACGAGGGCAGCTGCCCCGTTGGCGCTTGGCACGAGGGCAGCTGCCCGTTGGCGCTGGCACGAGGGCAGCTGCCCGTTGGCGCTGGCACGAGGGCAGCTGCCCGTTGGCGCTTACGAGGGCAGCTGCCCGTTGGCACGAGGGCAGCTGCCCGTTGGCGCTTTAACGAGGGCAGCTGCCCGTTGGCGCTGGCACGAGGGCAGCTGCCCGTTGGCGCTTAACGCGAGGGCAGCTGCCCGTTGGCGCTTAACCGAGGGCAGCTGCCCGTTGGCGCTTGGCACGAGGGCAGCTGCCCCGTTGGCGCTTGGCACGAGGGCAGCTGCCCCGTTGGCGCTTGGCACGAGGGCAGCTGCCCCGTTGGCGCTTGGCACGAGGGCAGCTGCCCGTTGGCGCTTGGCACGAGGGCAGCTGCCCGTTGGCGCTGGCACGAGGGCAGCTGCCCCGTTGGCGCTTGGCACGAGGGCAGCTGCCCCGTTGGCGCTTGGCACGAGGGCAGCTGCCCCGTTGGCGCTTGGCACGAGGGCAGCTGCCCCGTTGGCGCTTGGCACGAGGGCAGCTGCCCCGTTGGCGCTTGGCACGAGGGCAGCTGCCCCTTTGGCGCTTGGCACGAGGGCAGCTGCCCTTGGCGCTTGGCACGAGGGCAGCTGCCCTTTGGCGCTGCACGAGGGCAGCTGCCCCTGGCGCTTAACGAGGGCAGCTGCCCCTTTGGCGCTTGGCACGAGGGCAGCTGCCCCTTTGGCGCTTGGCACGAGGGCAGCTGCCCCTTTGGCGCTTGGCACGAGGGCAGCTGCCCCTTTGGCGCTTGGCACGAGGGCAGCTGCCCCGCTGGCGCTTGGCACGAGGGCAGCTGCCCCTTTGGCGCTTGGCACGAGGGCAGCTGCCCCTTTGGCGCTTGGCACGAGGGCAGCTGCCCCTTTGGCACGAGGGCAGCTGCCCCTTTGGCGCTTGGCACGAGGGCAGCTGCCCCTTTGGCGCTTGGCACGAGGGCAGCTGCCCTTTGGCGCTGGCACGAGGGCAGCTGCCCCTTTGGCACGAGGGCAGCTGCCCCTTTGGCGCTTGGCACGAGGGCAGCTGCCCCTTTGGCGCTTGGCACGAGGGCAGCTGCCCCTTTGGCGCTTGGCACGAGGGCAGCTGCCCCTTTGGCGCTTGGCACGAGGGCAGCTGCCCCCTTGGCGCTTGGCACGAGGGCAGCTGCCCCTTTGGCGCTTGGCACGAGGGCAGCTGCCCCTTTGGCGCTTGGCACGAGGGCAGCTGCCCCTTTGGCGCTTGGCACGAGGGCAGCTGCCCTTTGGCGCTTGGCACGAGGGCAGCTGCCCTTTGGCTTGGCACGAGGGCAGCTGCCCTTTGGCGCTGGCACGAGGGCAGCTGCCCTTTGGCGCTGGCACGAGGGCAGCTGCCCTTTGGCGCTTGGCACGAGGGCAGCTGCCCTTTGGCAGCACGGGGCAGCTGCCCCTGGCGAGGGCAGCTGCCCCTTTGGCGCTTGGCACGAGGGCAGCTGCCCCTTTGGCGCTTGGCACGAGGGCAGCTGCCCCTTTGGCGCTTGGCACGAGGGCAGCTGCCCCTTTGGCGCTTGGCACGAGGGCAGCTGCCCCTTTGGCGCTTGGCACGAGGGCAGCTGCCCCTTTGGCGCTTGGCACGAGGGCAGCTGCCCCTTTGGCGCTTGGCACGAGGGCAGCTGCCCCTTTGGCGCTTGGCACGAGGGCAGCTGCCCCTTAGGTTCATAGGTTTATATTAGGCTATCTGCCCTAAGGCATTTATAAGCCTAGCCCAAATTTTTGTGGCTTACGTCACCCCTTATATGAAAAAATACTGTGCCCATTAGTTGTGCCTCTGTCCAGCAGTGACAGAGATTATTCCCGGGGTAAACCTACGATCTCCCATCCACAGGTCTAGATTTCTCTTGAACAGAGTCAGCGAGGTGCTCTGCCTCACATGGACCGGGATTTTATTCCACAGCATAGGGAGTCTCTGAGTGATAAATCTATCCCTCCAGCACGTCCTATTTATATCCGTGCTCAGGTTTAAGTCGCTTGCTCTAGTGGTTTTGGTGGATTTGGATTTTTTGAGGTGGAGCATGTCCATTAATTCCGGGTTGGACATGGCCTTGTATGTCAGGCACATGTCACCTCTGAGCAGACGGTATGCGACTGAATAGAGCTGGAGTTTCTTCAATCTGGCAGCATATGACAGATTTTGGAGTCCCTTTATCCTTTTGGTGAGGAACTTTTGGGGTCTCTCCAATTGCTGCAGATGTCGGGTGAGATACATCCCGAATGGGGCATTGTACTCGATCATTGGTCTGATAAGTGAAGAGTACAGGGGAACAATAACCTCACTAGATCTGAATGTGAATCCCTTCATGATCAGGTGGGCAATGTAGAAGGTCTTTCTAACCACTTTAGCAATGTGAGTGTCAAAGAAAGGCCACTGTCAACCTGGGTCCCCAGGTCCCTGATAACCTCTTCTGTGCTTAGTGGATTGCCACCTATATGGTAGCTTGGGGTTACCTTGTTTTTCCCGAAGGGTATGACTATACATTTTTGGCGTTTAACTTCAGGCCATGGCTCTGGCACCAGCTATCTGTTTCCGTGAGTCCCTTCTGAAGGATATCCGTGTCTGATGCACTTTCCACTATGGCGCCCAGTTTGCAGTCGCCTGCAAACTTTGTCACCCTACGTCCTCCTATGTTGGCATGTTCTTCTGAGAAGTAGATGCCAAACAATAGGGGCCAAGGACCGAGCCCTGTGGGACACCACTTGTGACCGGCTTGGAGTCTGACACAGCACCAGCAACTCTAACCCTGTGGGTTCTGTCCTTAAGCCAGTTTGCAACCCATCTTGTGACATATGGGTTTACATTTAAGCTGGTAAGTTTTTCTACAAAACCCGAGTGGGGTATTGTGTCGAAAGCCTTTGCAAGGTCAAGGTAGGCTGTATGGACTGCCTTTCCCTCATCAATGGCCTTGGTGACTGTTTCGAAGAAGTCGACCAAGTTCAAAAGGCATGATCTTCCCTTGACAAAGCCAAACTGGGTCGGGTCCAATGTCTGCAAGTTCCCTATATCTTTGTTTATGAGCTCCATTATGATCCTCTCCATAGCTTTGCAGACTAGACTTGTTAAGCTTATGGGGTGGTAATTACCAGGGTCCGTAGAGGCGCCGCCTTTGTGGAGTGGGACTACAGTTGCCGTACGCCACTCCTTGGGCACGTATCCTATGGTAAGGCTGAGATTAAACAGCTGCCTTGTGTGCGGGTTTAATTCCTTATTTAGCTCGTGTAGCACACAGCCGGGGACACCATCCGGTCCCATTGATGCTGTGTTTTTAGCTTTAGAGAGTGCAGCTTTCACCTGTGCATTTGAGATGTCCGGGAGGCTACACTCGGCTGGGATAGTTATCTCTCCTTTAGGGGTTGAGGGGGGTGAAGTTTGCACTGAACCTGTCTGCCAGTATGTTGGCAATGTCTGTGGGTTCAGTGATTTTTGTATCATTTTGGACTAATTCTGAGCATATCTGGGAGTTTCCACCCAGGTTCCTAACATAGCTGAAAAAGGCCTTATGATTGTCCTTTGAATCCATGGCAATTTTTCTCTCAAAATTGGCCTTAGTTGATTTTATGAGTGCTCGTATTTTTTACTAATAATGATCAGGGGTGACTTCCCTTTTATGGATTTTGTTCTATCATGTAATAGCTTTCTCATCTTATTGTAAAGTTTGTTAATGGCTGGGGTCCACCAGACTGGACGTTTGCCCTTTGTGGAAAGAGTCTTGGTTTTATTTGGGTTTGCCTGATCCATGCAGTCCTGGAGGTGTTCATAGAAGGCATTTGTAAGGGCTTCCGCAGCTTGGGTTGTGGTTTCCACTGGCTCAGCAGCCTTGAAGGATACCACACCAGTCTTGAGTAGTGTGAAGTTTGCTTTAGAGAAGTTCTTCACTATGGTCTTTTTTGTTTGGGGTGGGGGCGGGATGTGGATTTCCAGTGAGATTAGTTTATGATCAGATCTCACCAATGAGGGATATACTTCCGGTGTGGAGCATTTTATCCCCATGTTTGTGACAATGAGATCTAGTATATTTTCTCCTCTCGTGGGAACAGTGACTAGCTGTTCCATGGCATTTGAATTTATGAACTCCAGGAACCGTTGGGTTAGAAAGTTAGGGCTTGAGTAATGTTCCCAGTCTATATTCGGTAGTTGAAGTCACCCAATATGATGGTGTTTGGAGATACATTTATACCCTCCAGTGTCTTCAGGAAGGCTGTGTGGGGTTCCTGAGTTTGAGAGGGTGGCCTGTAGCATGCTACAATTTGTAGAGCAGTTTTGCCTATGGTTAGTTGCACCTGGATGGTTTCCAAGCTTCGTGCGTTGCCACCAACCTGGAGGTGTGGGTATCCTTTATGAATATGGATACACCCCCTCCTTTTGTGGTGTGGTCCGGGTTTTGGGGCTGGAACGCATGATATGAGGTAAAACCTAATAGTGCCGGGGTGCTCTCAGGAGCCTTGAACCAGGTTTCAGTTACAGCACAGACATCGATGTTCTCCATACTGAGAAGGGCCTCGAGTGCGTGCATTTTGAGATTTAGACTTCCGGCATTGAGCAGCATTACCCTCAGTTTCTTCCCATTTTTGTTTTCTAGGGTGGTAGGTTTAGAATTTGAGCCTTGCCTAAAAAAGGCACTATGGGGGTGGCAAGAGCCTTAGCCAAGAGCCTTAGCTTTGGCGCTTGGCACGAGGGCAGCAGCCTCTTTGGCGCGTGGCACGAGGGCAGCAGCCTCTTTGGCGCGTGGCACGAGGGCAGCAGCCTCTTTGGCGCGTGGCACGAGGGCAGCAGCCTCTTTGGCGCGTGGCACGAGGGCAGCAGCCTCTTTGGCGGCGTGGCACGAGGGCAGCAGCCTCTTTGGCGGCGTGGCACGAGGGCAGCAGCCTCTTTGGCTGCGTGTACGAGGGCAGCAGCCTCTTTGGCGTGGCACGAGGGCAGCAGCCTCTTTGGCGTGGCACGAGGGCAGCAGCCTCTTTGGCGCGTGGCACGAGGGCAGCAGCCTCTTTGGCTGGCGTGGCACGAGGGCAGCAGCCTCTTTGGCGCGTGGCACGAGGGCAGCAGCCTCTTTGGCGCGTGGCACGAGGGCAGCAGCCTCTTTGGCGCGTGGCACGAGGGCAGCAGCCTCTTTGGCGTGGCACGAGGGCAGCAGCCTCTTTGGCGCGTGGCACGAGGGCAGCAGCCTCTTTGGCGCTCAGCGTGGCACGAGGGCAGCAGCCTCTTTGGCTGCGTGGCACGAGGGCAGCAGCCTCTTTGGCGCGTGGCACGAGGGCAGCAGCCTCTTTGGCGCGTGGCACGAGGGCAGCAGCCTCTTTGGCGCGTGGCACGAGGGCAGCAGCCTCTTTGGCGCGTGGCACGAGGGCAGCAGCCTCTTTGGCGCGTAGCACGAGGGCAGCAGCCTCTTTGGCGCGTGGCACGAGGGCAGCAGCCTCTTTGGCGCGGGCACGAGGGCAGCAGCCTCTTTGGCGCTGGCACGAGGGCAGCAGCCTCTTTGGCGCGTGGCACGAGGGCAGCAGCCTCTTTGGCGCGTGGCACGAGGGCAGCAGCCTCTTTGGCGCGGGGCACGAGGGCAGCAGCCTCTTTGGCGCGTGGCACGAGGGCAGCAGCCTCTTTGGCGCTTGGCACGAGGGCAGCAGCCTCTTTGGCGCGTGGCACGAGGGCAGCAGCCTCTTTGGCGCGGCACGAGGGCAGCAGCCTCTTTGGCGTGGCACGAGGGCAGCAGCCTCTTTGGCGCGGCACGAGGGCAGCAGCCTCTTTGGCGCGGGCACGAGGGCAGCAGCCTCTTTGGCGCTGCGGCACGAGGGCAGCAGCCTCTTTGGCGCGTGCACGAGGGCAGCAGCCTCTTTGGCGCGTGGCACGAGGGCAGCAGCCTCTTTGGCGCGTGGCACGAGGGCAGCAGCCTCTTTGGCGCGTGGCACGAGGGCAGCAGCCTCTTTGGCGCGGGCACGAGGGCAGCAGCCTCTTTGGCGCGTGGCACGAGGGCAGCAGCCTCTTTGGCCGCGTGGCACGAGGGCAGCAGCCTCTTTGGCTGCGGTGCACGAGGGCAGCAGCCTCTTTGGCGTGGCACGAGGGCAGCAGCCTCTTTGGCTGCGGGCACGAGGGCAGCAGCCTCTTTGGCGGCGTGCACGAGGGCAGCAGCCTCTTTGGCGCGTGGCACGAGGGCAGCAGCCTCTTTGGCGGCGGCACGAGGGCAGCAGCCTCTTTGGCGCGTGCACGAGGGCAGCAGCCTCTTTGGCGTGGCACGAGGGCAGCAGCCTCTTTGGCGCTGGCACGAGGGCAGCAGCCTCTTTGGCGCGTGGCACGAGGGCAGCAGCCTCTTTGGCGTGGCACGAGGGCAGCAGCCTCTTTGGCGCGTGGCACGAGGGCAGCAGCCTCTTTGGCGCGGCACGAGGGCAGCAGCCTCTTTGGCGGCGTGCACGGGCAGCAGCCTCTTTGGCGCTGGCACGAGGGCAGCAGCCTCTTTGGCGAGGGCAGCAGCCTCTTTGGCGCTTACAGGGCAGCAGCCTCTTTGCGCTGGCACGAGGGCAGCAGCCTCTTTGGCTGGCACGAGGGCAGCAGCCTCTTTGGCGCTGGCACGAGGGCAGCAGCCTCTTTGGCACGAGGGCAGCAGCCTCTTTGGCGCTTGCACGAGGGCAGCAGCCTCTTTGGCGCTGGCACGAGGGCAGCAGCCTCTTTGGCGCAGCACGAGGGCAGCAGCCTCTTTGGGCGGCACGAGGGCAGCAGCCTCTTTGGCGCGTGGCACGAGGGCAGCAGCCTCTTTGGCGCGTGGCACGAGGGCAGCAGCCTCTTTGGCGCGTGGCACGAGGGCAGCAGCCTCTTTGGCGCTTGGCACGAGGGCAGCAGCCTCTTTGGCGCTTGGCACGAGGGCAGCAGCCTCTTTGGCGCTTGGCACGAGGGCAGCAGCCTCTTTGGCGCTTGGCACGAGGGCAGCAGCCTCTTTGGCGCTTGGCACGAGGGCAGCAGCCTCTTTGGCGCTTGGCACGAGGGCAGCAGCCTCTTCGGCTGCACATTGGATGATGTCTTTTTAATGCTTTAAAATCTTGTGGATCAATACATATTCTGATATCGGTTAAATAAATGAACCAAGCCGGAATCCCCCTTGAAACAGCAGCTTTAATGGAGAACACACAAACAACAAATGGTAATTCAGTGAAGACTTAGCGCTTTCACCCAATAAAGGGCATCATCAGAGTAATGCATAGTTTTACACAAATTCTACATATACTCAATGAAAATGTTAACGCCCCCTAAAATAACCAATAGTCAAGAGATAACAAAAATAAGAATTAAAATGTCACTGCCCCTCTTTAAAGGAGTATACAATAAATTGCTCTTATAAAACATTCTACCTGACAGTGTACTATTAAAAGCATAAAAATATATATATAATAATCATATCACAGTCAACATTTAAAGCCAATTTATAAATTGAAAACTATAAAATGACATACTGTCATAAGGTGTGTAAAGAAATATCGTATATTGTTGTACATACTAGAATTTTTTAAAAAATATATGTCAAAAAATAAATAAACTTTGCTAATAAGTGAATCTAATACATACATGGCCCTAAGATGTTAATAACATAAAATTAACTGTTACTAAGAAGTTTATATTAAATATGACCTGTATTTCAATATGCTAAATAGAGAGATATGCTCATTTATACCAGGTGGGTTCGATGCATTCAGCCTCAATTGCCAGAGGCATTCTTTTACCTCTAATAAAATCTTGTGATCACCTCCCCTATCACTATGTGGTACCCTATCCACTACAAAAAACAAACATTTTTTAAAATTATTACAAACAGTACTGTGTGTATATAGGGCATTAGTAGTTATTTTGTTTTTTATGTCCCTATTATGTTCTAAAATCCTTAGCCTTAATTTTCTAATGGTCTTTCCAACATAAAATGTTGGACAGCTCATACACGTGGCTAAGTATATGACCATTTTTGTATTACAGTTGCAGTAGCCTGCAATTCTAATAGTTTTGGCATAGTTATTAACTGCAACGTATGGTCCATAAAAAATTCTAGTATGTACAACAATATACGATGATATTTCTTTACACACCTTATGACAGTATGTCATTTTATAATTTTCAATTTATAAATTGGTTTTAAATGTTGACTGTGATATGATTATTATATATATTTTGTTTATGCTTTTAATAGTACACTGTCAGAATGTTTTATAAGGGCAATTTATTGCATACTCCTTTAAAGAGGGGCAGTGACATTTTAATTCTTATTTTTGTTATCTCTTGACTATTGGTTATTTTAGGGGGCGTTAACATTTTCATTGAGTATATGTAGAATTTGTGTAAAACTATGCATTACTCTGATGATGCCCTTTATTGGGTGAAAGCGATAAGTCTTCACTGAATTACCATTTGTTGTTTGTGTGTTCTCCATTAAAGCTGCTGTTTCGAGGGGGATTCCGGCTTGGTTCATTTATTTAACCATTGTGTGTTTTGTTCGTTGGATTCTCACATATTCTGATAACATCTGAGCTTTTTCTTATGAGCTACTATCTTGGAGGGTACCCATTCAGTAGGTTCTTCTACTGGACAAATTACTCCTAGCTGCACCATTTTGTCTTACTCTGCTTTGACTCTGTTCTTTGTAACTACTGGAAATTTCCGTGCTGGTTTAACTGGGCTGACCTCAGAATACACAACTGGTAGTTTGCCTAGTTTGTCTGGAAAAATAGTTTGGGCAAAATTTGAGTTGTTGGCATTCAGGTTTACATGGTGGACTTTATTAAATGAAAGCAGTCCCAATTTCAAACAGTCTCTGCATGAGTCTCTTGACTACGTAAAACTGCATGTCATAGCTGTTCCCAGCAGAGTAACATAAAAGCAGTACTGAGCTTTCGGTTTGAATCTCTTCACCACCATAAGCAAGCTTCACACACTTTGTCAAACCAAGACGTTCTGCAGCTTTTACTCTAGCAAAGTTTCTGTTGACATAACCTTGCACTTTGAACCATTATCTACTTTGAGCTGTATGAGAGTCCCATTAATCCAAACATTAGAAAAAAATGTCATTCTTTGCCCACAGAACTACTGCATTGGCCGTTTCACCAAGCACCACAGACACACCAACATAAAAAGTAGGGTTGCAGCTTTGAGTGATCAACTTGCCTGTTGTAGTGCTCTCTTTTAATAAAATAATGTGCCTTATTTGATTTACAAAACCTTTTGAAATGATTCCACTTATTGCAAGAATGACACTGCTGATCAAAAGCTAAGCACTTTTTTCTCATTTTGGGTTCATGATTGCCAGCACAATTACGACAGTTGACTGAGTTTTGCTATGGGTTTTACTGAGTCACGCCTGTGCTTTGCTGTGTGCACCTTGGGCCTTACTGAAGTGGCTCTGAGTTTTACTGAAGTTGCAACAGGGTTTTGCTAGGGAGGCCCAGGGTGTGGCTGCGCCCTTAGGCCTGTATCTTTTCCGTGTGCTGCATACTATCTACATGAGCTGCGGAATGTATTAGGCTTGCTTTCTCTTTTTGTAAGCATACTTGTGTGCCTTTCTGTAAGCTCATATATCTGACAAATCTCAGTGGCCTTATTTAACGTCAAATTACTGTCTTGATGCAAAATCCAACTGTCATTATTACCACACACAAGCCTGTCCATTAACAGCTCATTTCTCAAATCACCAAATCTGCGCATTTTAGCCTTATTTCTCAAGTCCGTTATGTATGCTGCAAAAGTTTCACCAAGCTTTTTATTTCTTCTGTAAAATAAGTGCATTTCTCTCAGTATTCATTTGGTGAGGTTGCACATTTCTCTAAATTTGTTGTAAGCACTCAGGGTCTTCCCACATTTCAGCTGGTACCACAGTATGGAGGTCTTCCCCTCCCTTGCAAACACAGCTGCATACACAAATGAACGCAATTTCAGTGCCCTCTGAACCAGCTAAATTAATCAGAATAAATCTTTTTGTGCATGTCTGTTAGAAAAAGCAGCCTGTATGAAAATATCTTATTCCTGCAGAAACGCTGTCCAGTTCTCTGCAATTATCAAACACAAGTGGTGTGGGTCTGCGAAGTCCTTCTACCATACCCACAGGTTATAGTAAAGCACAGTGGAGTTTTGGCCCTTGTAATTCTGTACAAACATGCACACACAAGGTACTTGTAATATTCAAATTCACATTAAACTCTTCGAAAGACTGCATTCTGCGATATATTCTTTGAAATAACTACTTTGCGAAGTAACTGCACTGTAGTACTGCACACACTTGCAAACACTTTGCACACTTTGGATATTTCAAATAGCTGTAGTTAATGCGAAAAATTAGTACCTAGCAAAAAAATGTGGCCATTTTTTCCTTTTTGTATATTTTGTGATTCGGATATTTTCAAATGTTGTAATTTCAAATATTTTTATCTATTTGCCACAGTTTTGGACATTTGTTTAATAAGAAATTTGTTTTGAGCATTCTGTGCTTCATTTTATATTTGTAGCAAAAGAAGTCATGTAAGACCGTTTTAGTACCTGGAATTTTTCTGACCTGTTTGCGAGTCGTTTGAGCAGTTGGGATGATCCGCTCAGATGTATTCCTCCACTTCTAATCTGTTGCCTCATAGCTGTGACTCTGGATCCCATTCTGACACCATGTCGCTTGATTTATTTACATTAAGGCTGTGAGGCTTAGGTGTTTAAGTAGTTTATTGCTACAAACATATCAGGATGGATGACAGGAGCATTGAACATAGACAAACTGACCATACATGCATGCTCTCTCTTGCTGCTCAGAATGGCACTGTTGCTTGCATGTGCTCAGTACTTTTATGCACATGCCCACTGATTGGAATGCTTCTTAAAGATGTAGAGCACACACTGATCTAAACTGACATCTGATTTGGAGACATCTTAGAACTCCTAAAACAAAGGGGTGATTGGTCCCCTGACAACCCTTTCCAATAGGAGTCAGTATTCCTGGAGGCCTTTTGAGCTGGCCCATCTACCTTCTGGGTGCCCCCCCATTGATTTGGGGTCTCGATGGAAGTGGAAGGAGCCTAATACCATCAAGCCTAGCCCTAAGAGAACAGATATGTTTTATCGTTTGGTGGTGCCAAGAACCTGTTGGAGGAAGGGAGTACCAGTTGATGCCATGGTTGTAGCTATTGCCACTAAGAAGAAACTAGAGGAGCAAAGTTCCTCTGCCCACCCCACCCTGAACTGTGAATCCAGGGCACTGTACAGATTTGGGAAGTGGGTCTATGCTTCAGTGACATTTGCTCTTTAGGTCACTGAACTACTTGGCACATTCTGATACTTCAGAGGGATTTGATTAAGGAACTTTCCAAACCCATCACTGGGACCATATCTTCTGAGGTAGAGAGCACTTTTGCCTCACAGTTAGCTACCCTTCAGTCCATTTCATAACTCCTCCATGAGGCTAATCTCCCATGCAGCTGAAGGTACCTTACAAGTGACTGGTTCAGGCATTTCCATCAGAAGACGGGCATGGATACGCTTGTGTGATTTTCGCGGAACCGTTCAGGTCATCCTTCGTCTATGCTCCTTTTGACAGAAGTTCCTTATTTGGCCCCAAAGTAAGAGAGACACTAGGTGTGAGCAAGAAAGAAAAACCCTGTCTGCTGTGGGCATACATTTTTCAACCCTCAACTGACCTTTTCTAGGAACCAACGAGGTGGATAGGAAATGTGGTACAAAAAATTCCAAATTTCCTGTGATGGCCCATCTTTACCCCAGGCCAGTAATCAAGGAGCCTCAATCCTCACCAGTGACACTGGTGAGAGATTTTCACTAAAAACAGGAATGAATTTGCACAGTATTTTTAGATGCAGCTCTCTGCATCAAGCACAGTTTCCCCTAGAAGCAAAAAGGGAATATGCTCCAGCCCTGGGACTGGACTGTCTCTCTCTCTCCAGATCCCAAACAAGACTCAATTTGGAGCACTGTGTCCAAGTAGCTGATGCACACACTCCTGGGAAAGGCTGATACAGATTTGCTAACTGTACCCTTTCTGTCCAGACTATAAGGTAACTACGCTGCCACCAGAGAACCACTCTCAGGCTCTTTCAAGGGTATCCAATTGTACTGAATAAAATCAGTGCTAACATAGAGTGTAACCAAAGCAGCCAGGCTTTTTGGAGTGGCCAAGGTCTCACTAAAATAAGCAAAGTACTCTCAAGACGTTAAAAGTATTCTATAAAAGACCAGTTACAATGAAAAGTATAAAAATATTTTAAAAATATTTAAGTAAAACAGAAAACGTGAGAATACTAAATACCAGAGTTTAAATCACAGGAGAAATAAAAATAACACAGTTGGACAGATTCAAGCAGATGCAGAAAAACACTTAACTAATCTCACTGTATTTCCTGACTCTAAAGAATAAGTGTTACCTAGCTAACTTAATACAGCAAGGCAAGCTGAGATGCTTACTTAGGTACTAGATAGATGATCTTTTAAACTTCTAACTGAACTGAATTCAGCTAACTAAGTGACTATAATAACTGTCAGGATCTTTATATCCAGTTCCAAAAAACAAAACCAGCTGCTGTGAGTGCCATCCTCTCTGTGCTGGTTATAGAATGACATCATATTTGATCATCTGACTCTGGTACAATACACATTCAGAGCTTTGCCAAGATCTCTTGCAGTATTTGAAAAATGTAAGACAATTTCAAAAACTTCTACTCTTCCCTTGCGTTTAATCCATACATTTAATCAGTTATAAAATCACTGGTACATTTTTAACAAGCATCGGTACAAGTTTAGTGCGATAGTCAAATGAGACAAAATTGTTTACAAAATTCCAGCTAACTATGCTGGCACATGTTACAGATGGCACTGCCTCACTCTCCCTGGCATAGATGGCAATACTCACATCGTCACAGTCCCTTCCAAGATCCATGTGGAGACAGTACCCCAGGGTTGGGGGAACTCTAGAAGACGCTGTCCCCACTGCAGAGGTGGTCCACATAACCAAGGATTCAGTTATCTTCTTTGACAGATCCCATCAATGCTCCCTCTAGAGATGGACAGTCTGGTCGCTTATCCCTGCACTAGAGAGACTGTCTCAAAATTACAAAAGATTCATAGGTGCGGAGAATAATATCCAGAGGTTATGTAATACCCTTTTCCCAGCCACGCTTGCTAGTAGTAAACAGTATTCCCAATGTTCCAATTAGAGGGAAGCAGCAGCAATAAAAATAAGCTGCTTCAAAGAGTCATCCAAGAGGTCCCCCCAGACCAGAAAGGTTTTTGACTTTAGCTGCAATTTTCAATGAGGGTGCTAGTTTTTCTACTTTAAGAGTACAGTTAGCTGCCGTTTCTGATTTTCATATAGGAGTAAATAATTCAACCTTGGCATCCTCCAAAGTTTGCATCGCCTCTCTGAGGAACTTTCCTACTTAGACCTCCATTAAAAGTGTAAAATTAAAATTCTTGACCTGGAAAACTGTCTTGGTTGCAGTTTCTTCTGCCAGAAGAGTATTGGAATTACAGGCTTTGTAATTTAAACCTCCTTATTTGATTTTTAATTAGGACAGTATCTTTACGGGACCAGTCCTTCCTTTCTCCCTAAGGTAGTGACAAAATCCAGTATGTCAGGTTATCCACAACTCCCAGTCGGCTTTCCAAACTTCTCAGATAACTAGTATATATGTTACACTTACTGGATTTTCAGACAATTGTTTTATCTTCACAGAACCAAATGTTTAGGGAAATCGGAACACTTTCTTTTTCTGAAGCAAAATTAGGCAAACCAGTTTCTAAAGTGACTTTAGCCAAATGGTTGACTGACTATTACTTGTGTACACCAAAAAGTCTGTATTTACCAAAACCACCTAAAGCCCATTCCGCTAGATGGATGGCAAATTATTTAGCATTTTTGTCATGGACTTCATTTGGTGAAATATGTGCAGCATGCTCCTCTTTCAATTCTCCTATCAAATTACAGCCCACATTTAACTGTTGTCCCCCAGTTTTTCAGTGTCGTAAATTCATATTTGATTTCAAGTTGCTGCTACGGTTAGTTAGTTCCTGTACTTTTTATCTAGTGTTAGTTTTCTGCCTGAACACAGCAAAGTTTTACAGGCATATTCCCCTATTGTCCTTTCTGCTGAGCTTCTTTGCTACCACACTGTTTACTCTGTTTCTCTCTCTCATCTTGACTGTTGTTGGTACAAGGGGGTGCTGAAAAGTTGTAAGCCTGACCAACTTATTAAATTCTTAGCATTTTGCCGCTGTAGCTGAAGAGCGTTATTTCATGTTGTAAAGTGCCAATTTGCAGAATAGTACCTCTGTTTTGACATTTTCAGATCATTGATTGAACTATGTCAATGAAAAGTGTGAAAATTTCCTGCAGAAAAAAACTCCAAAGGAAATCCATGAACATATGATGTAAACATCGAGTGACGAGTGCCCTTACTCAACTGTGAAGTGGTGTACAAACATTCGGCGTGGAGATTTCAGGACCAAAAATGCAGCAAGGTCTGGGAGGCCTCAAACAGTGTCAGCTCCTGAAATTGTTGACCATGTTCATGACCTGATTTTGGCAGATCAGGGAATATTGGCTAAAACAGTTGATACTACAGATATCCATGGAACGTGTTTGGTTTATAATCCTTGAGCAGCTGGGTATGCAGAAGCTGTCTGCCAAGTGGGTGCCCAAATGTTTGAGGGTTGATGAGAAAAGACGTTGAATAGACACTTCCAAGTTGATTTTGTGGCATTTCCATCAAGCTGGTGCCAATTTTTTTTAACTACTGTTGAAACCTGGTTACACTACTATGATCCTGAGCCAAAACAGTCTATGCAATGGCGACTCAGGTTCACCAAGGCCAAAAGTTCTAGACCCAAAGTCATCAGGAAAGCTCATGGCCTTGGTGTTTTGGGATCTGGAAGCTGTTATAATGACCATCTTCCAAGGGGCCAAACAGTTAATGCAGAATACTACTGTAACTTGCTGTGCCGATTAAAGGAGACCTTGAAAGAAAAAAGGAGAGGGAAGCTGCAGAAAAGTTCTTTTGCAAGACGATTCACCTGTTCAGAAGGCTGGCAAAATGATAGATGTTTTGACAAAATTGGGGTTTGAGTGCATAGATCATCCGCCCTGCTCACCAGATCTTGCGCCATTGATTTCCTGTTTCCAAAAGAGTTTGAAAGGCCTGTAATTGAGTGATTCGGAGGTGATTGCAACAACAGAGCAGTATTTCAGTGACCAGACTTCAGACTTATTTTTGGCAGGGTTACAGAAGCTTCAGACACGATGTGCCCAGTGTGTTGAACTTTGGGGCGAATATGTTGAATAACTTAAGTTTCATGGCTCCACATCATTCCCTTCTTGGTTGGGCTTGCAACTTTTCAGCACCCTCTTGTATTTTGCTCACAGTCTGAGCTTTACAGAACTTGTTTTGATTTCTTAAAAAGTCTTTACTCCAGTTGGAAAAAATATTTAAAATATTTCTTGTGTAGTTTAAGGTGTAGTCACATTTTCTGTACGCTTTCTAATAGCTGGTATTTTTTTCACATGATTCGAGTGCTTATTTTATCCAAAGATTTTTATAGTCGCTATTTTGAGCACCTTTCCCTGTTGCCACATTTTAGGTAAATATTTCTGCTGATGTTTCCATTTTAAGAATATAGGTTTTGGTTGTTTTCTGGCAGTGTGGTTCCTTGCTTATTCCTTAAGAGTTCTTTAAATTCCTGCTTGGGGTATGCCTGACTTTCTACTCATTTGTTAGTTGGTTCCTTATAACTATCCTGGATTTCTGAATATTACAAGCTCTGTTCGTGATCTGTCCTCCAACTCTGCAAAATTTTGTTTTCTATTCTTGCAGCACTTCATATTCAGTTGCATCTGCTTCTGCCTTTGACGTCGAGATGTTCACCAGCTCACCAGACTGCTTACTCAAGGCTTCTTCAGTGTCCTTAATCGTTATATTATTTGACTTGATAAACTCCAAGTGCACTATTAATTTTAAACACCACAGAATATATACGATTTGGGTTTTCTTTCTTAGAATTGAAAACCATTTGTTTCACTACTTGCGGGTCAGACTTTTTTTATTTAATCCTTTTCTTCGACTACAGCTTCTTTTACTACTGTTTAATGTTAAATTTCTCTCTGAATTATGATTTCTGCCTTGGTGACTTCATTATTATAGCAAAAAACTGACTTCTAAAAATAGAAGCAATTACTGGCTTTTGTTTCACACTGAGGGAGAGCTGTATTTTGCTTGCCATTTAGGCATCCAGCACATCAGAAGATGTTCTTCGTGTTTCATTGTTGCAGCCCTGACTTGTGGGAATTCCTGCTGTGAAAGCCCTTGGCCAGTCTGACCACTAGAGTAAAATTCTTCATCCTATGGCTGACGGACACCCTTCCCTGACGTCAGTACGCATTGGTATAAAGGGAGCCAGCAAACACCATTATATCAGTCGTCTTTTACTGTCAGAGCCCAAAGCTGTATTTGATTCCAGTGGTAGCACATTTAAGGTCCAGGGGCACCCATCTCTATCTATATCTGAATGACTGCCTGGTTCAGGCCTGGTCCTAGGAGGTACTGCAGAGAGAACTCCCATCTTATTCTTAGCTATGTACAGAAAATGGCACACATTTTGGATCTCCCAATCTCCAACCTGATCCTCACTACATCCACTGGCTTTATAATTGTTCACATTGGAAACAGTTTTCCAGGGCATTTCTTCTGCTGGATAAGTATTCCCTTTGTAGGGAAAATCCTGTTATGGCAAGAGCATCCGTGATGACAAGGGAGTTCCTCGGGGCCCTTTGCTTAATGGCACTAGTCATCCTTGTGTCCATAGTGAAATGCTACAAGTGAAACTTCATGTAGCATCTGAAGGCCTGGTGAGAAAAACCTTCATATTCCCTAGAGGAGGAGATACCAGTCTTTCTATGTATAATTAAGGAATTTGCCTGGTGGACTTCTCAAATAAGAGCAAATGTGGGGGTCTTTCATCATTTCACACACAAGTAAAACCTTGATGGCACATGCTTCAGGTTTAAACTTTGGAGCACATGCTAGTAGTTTGAGACTGCAGGGCTGGTAGAACCTTGCATCAGAGAAGATGTACATCAGCTTCAGTAAAAGATGGCCATGATTTGTGTCTGTCACCGAAATGGCACCTCAGTTTACTCCCTGTGGTAACTTGGCTGTCTGGTTTGCTGTTGCACTTGAAATTCCAGAGTCTCACACTTGACAGCATGTATGATTTGAGACTCATACCTTTCAGGCACATGTTTTCCAAGGATATGCTTACATTTTTAAAAGAAGCCTGTAATTCTAACACAAGGAGATCCTATATCTGGCAAGGTGGAGTTGATTTTTGGTGCAGCATGAATGACCACAACGCCAACAAAGCAGGGCTGCTACTGGCACTTTAATTGTTGGAACTTTCTACACCAAGGTTCAAATGACAAATTCACCACTGCAACAGTAACAGGCAAGCAAAAACTGAGGCTAATGCTACTCAATGCTAGAAGTCTAAATCTCAAAATGCACTCCCTCGAGGCACTCCTTAAAATGGAGAACATAGACATCTGTGCAGTGACAGAGATCTGGTTTAAGGATCCAGAGAGCACCCCTGCATTACCAGGCTGTAATTCATACCACACTTTTTGGCCACCTAACCTGGACTGGAGCACCAAAGGCGGAGGTGTGTCCATATTCATTAAGTATGTCCACACCTCCAGGCTAGTTGCTCAGCATAATACATCCGAGGTTATCCAAGTAGAACTAACTCTGGGCAAAACTGCAATCCAAATTGTGGCTTGTTACAGATCCCCCACCATGCCCCAGGATTCCCACACCTCTTTTTTCATATACTGGGAAATATTAGGGTTCAAACAAACACCCTAACGGGCAATTTCAAGTACCCCACCATTAACTGGGAAAACTACTTGTGTACCAACTCCTTCACTCAACGCTTTCTGGAATTCATAAATTCCAATGCCCTGGGTCAACTTCTCTGCACCCCCACCAGGGGCAACAATGCCCTAGACCTAGTCATTACCAACATGAGTGACTGGTGTTCCACACCTGAAGTCAACTCCCCTCGTTGGTTACATCCGACCATAAGCTAATCACCCTAGATATCCACATCCTGTCCACATCCTGCCCCCACCCCCCCCCCCCATTAAGGAAACCATGGTAAAAAATTTCTCCAAAGCCAACTTTATGCTTCTTAAGACAGAAGTGGCAAACTTCATGACCCATGCAGATATATAGTTATGACTGCTGAATCCTACACAAATGCACTATATAAGCACTTACATGAGTGCATGGATTGTGTTATCCCAAACAGAACCAAGACTCTATCCTCCAAAAAAAGGAAGCCAATGTGATGGTCCTCTGCCATAAACAAACTCTACAACAGAGGGAAGAAACTGTTGTAAAAGAGAGTAAAATCCCATGAGTGGAGGAGCTCCCTGGTCGGCCTCAATAAGAAGTGGAGATCCCTTATAAGATCCTCTAAAGCTAGCTACGAAAACAAAATTGCCACTGATTCTAGGGACAACCACAAAGCATTTTATAGCTATGTCAAGAATCTCACTGGCAACACCCAGTGAGTTACAGCACAATGGCATGTAAATTACAGAACCAACTGATATTACCAACATCCTGGCAGGTTCAGTGCTGACTTTACCCCCCTCTCACCCCCTAACGCGCCCATATCTATACAGGAAGAATGCAGAGTCCCTGTAATCACAACTACGCAGGTAAAAGCTGCACTCCTTAAAGCCAAAAACACAGCATCCATGGGACTGGACAACACCCCAGGCTGCGTTTTACATGAACTTCAGAACAAACTGACTCCCCACCTAAGCACCATGTTCAATCATAGCTTCATGTCAAGCTTTGCGCCCACTGAATGGCACACAGCAACAGTTATCCCACTCCACAAAGGGGGAGCCACCAGTGATTCCAGGGACTATTGCCCTATTAGCCTGACGAGTCTGGTCTGTAAGGCCTTGGAAAAGTATCATCATGGAACTCATAAACAAAGACATTGGTTACCTCCAAACTCCAGACCCCATCCAGTTCGGGTTTGTGAAAAACGGATCATGCCTCCTGAACCTGATCAACGACTTTGAGGCAGTCACCAAAGCTGTAGACAAGGGTAAGGTGGTTCACACAGCCTATCTTGACCTTGCCAAGGCTTTTGACACCATCCCCCATTCTGGAATTGTAGCTAAACTCCCTAAACTAGGTATAAATCCCTATGTTACAAGATGAGTTGCCAACTGGCTCACTGACAGAACCTCACTGTAAAATTTGCAGACTCCAAATCTGACTTCAAACCAGTGACAATTGGAGTATCACAGGGTTCAGTCCTGGGACCTGTCCTGTTTGGTATTTACTTTTCTGAAGTACAGGTTAACACAGAAGGCCTTTGGCTAATGAAGTTTGCAGATGACTGCAAACGAAGTCATAGTAGAGTCCCCAAATGATGCGGACATCCTACAGAAGGGCCTCACTGAGACGCATGCCTGGTGTCAGAGCCATGGCCTCATGGTCACCCCCTTTGGTTAAAAACTCTGTACCCATGAACTACCACATAGGCGACAGTCTACTTAACGCCGAATGTGTGATAAGAGACCTCGGGACCCAGGTAGACAGTAGTTTCTTCTTTGGTAATCACATCACCACAGTAGTCAGAAAATCCTTCTACGTGGCACACCTGATCGCAAAAGGGTTCTTATCCAGAAAGAGGTAATTGTTCCCCTGTACTCGACAGTCATTAGACCCATTGTAGAATAAAACGCCCCTTTTGGAATGTACCTCACAAGACATCTGCAGCAGCTGGAAAGGCCACAGAAGTACCTCACAAAGAGGATTACTGGCCTCAAACAGATGCCCTCCACTGACCGCCTCAGAAAACTCCAGCTTTACTCCATAGCATATTGCCTACTCTGAGGTCATCTCTGCATAACACAGCTATGTCAAACCCTGAGCTGTTGGACATGCTACACCTAAAGAAATCCCAATCCCTCTGAGCTACACACTCTAGGGACATAAACCATGTCACCACAATAAACAGGGCATGCTGGAGGGATAGATTCATGTCCCAGAGACTTCCCGTACTCTGGAACAAGCTACCTATCTGTGTCGAGCAAAGTTCCTTATTAGCTCTCTTCAAGAAAAATCTTGAGTGGATATGAAATAGGAAATACACCCCGGCGATCACTTCTGTGGCTCTGCTCGACAGGGGCACAGGAAAATAACTTTCTTTGGTGGCGTAAGCCAGGGAACCTTGTTGGCTAGGCTTACTTAGGCCCTTGGGCCAATAGCCTAGTACCTACCTATGAATCAATAGTGGAGTATCAGAGTTCAGTGCTGGGCTGCCTCCTGTTTGAGATGTACTTCTCAGATGTCATGGCAAACTTTGATGGCGTTTGGCTGACCAAGTTTGTTGACTGCAAGTTTGGGACAATCACTGACTCCCTAAACGATGCTGACATCCTACAGAGAGGTGTGACGCAGACTAATGATTGGTGCGAAGTGCATAATACCATTTTGAAAATCAAATATCTCTGCAAATTACATTGATGTCACCCTCCTAAGAGTGGACCCAGTGGTGAGAGATCTGGGTACTCTGATAGTAATCTGAAGTCTGACCAACGTGTCCACGGTGGTGAGGCAATCCTTCTATGTGGGCCACCTTCTAAGTGTATGATATCCAGATCTAAGGATGTCATAGTACCACTGTACTCAGCCCTCATCATACCAGTAACAGAGTACAATGCACCCTTTAGCATGTACATCACCAAGCACCTGCAGCAGTTGCAGTGCCCTCAGATTCTCCCCAGAAAATTACTGGTTGTAACCAACATTTCATGTGGACTGATTTTAAAATTCCTGTGAGTGTTTTCAGTTTCCTACCGATTACTGAGTGTGATCTGTACCTGACCCATAAGACGGACTATGACCCAGCCTTGATGAAAATGTTGCATATTTGCAAAATTAAATGCCTGAGAGTTACCCATTCCAAAGATCTAGACCTGATCTGTGACATAAATAGATCATGCTGGAATGACAGATGCGCGTCCCAGAGATTGGCCCTCTGGAATCTTTTTTTCTCTACAAGTAAAGCAGAGCCCTTCCCATCCTGAAGTGCAATCTTGACCAATGGATGGGAAATCACACTTTCACTCCTGAGGTAGCATCCATGTCCTTAACGGACAGAGGCAGTCTGTAAAAAGTCAAAAACCCTGCTTCCTGACCCTTGTTTTCTTTTCCCTAGGGATAGAAAATTGGGTAAAATTTGGGTAAAACTGGCTAGGCTTCTAAGTTATATGTCTGAGTAGGAACACTTGCTGTATGAGCTTCCATCCACTTTCCCCCTTTTTTCATCAAGGAAGCAGTCTAGTAGTTGAGTAGAGGGGAGGGTGTTACTACCGTCCACTATTATCTCTTAAGCAATCCACAGTCTGAGCGATCAGGAGGCTGCACTGGGACTTTTCAGTAGACATTATCTCTTATCCAGCGCATTGAAGTTTTTGAAGTAGAAAGTGAAATGGAAAAGGGTACTCTTAAAGACACAGGACACATCGACCATGAAGATGTTTTTGGACACAGTTTTGCACTAGGTAAAGAGTAGTCACTTTATGCTTAACTCAAGTCAAAAGAGAGAATGTTCATGTTTCATTGTTGCAGTCATCACTTGTGGGTTATCCCTGCTGGGTAGCTCTCGGCCAGCCCGAATACCAGGGTAAAGGATTTCCCTCCTGCGTCAGCTGCAGGTCATCTGAGACTGACGTCAGGTCATCAGGGCTATAGAGAGAGGCAGCCAACGCCATTACAGCAGTCTTTCTTGCTGTGTAGCCTGAAGCAGAAGCAGTTTGCGAGTGCGTCGGTCAGCTGTTGCTAGAGTGAGGGAGAAAACTGCTAAAGTTAGGTGCCCCGTTGGGGATGCTTTTCTTGCACTTAACAGATGTCCGAAACAGTAAATAACTCAACACTGTTGAAAACAAATACCCCACCGAGGCTGTTCTAATCTGTGTGTAACTTTAGGCCCACACCAAGACGTCCCCAGATGTCTGTTCTGTGCCTTATTAAATGCTAGGACCATCCTTTGAAGAGCTATTTTTGTAGCTAGGTATTTCAGGGAGAGTAGTTACCAGTGACAGATGGCATCCATCGGTCAGTCTACTGTGGAAATTCCTAAAAAGAGAAAAGGAAACAGATGGACAACAGAAAGTTAGGCCCACAGACTAAAACCTGGTCAGCCAGCCTACCATCCCCTAGCACAGCGGAACATAGGTGCATACGCAGCCACTGACGACAGCCGTAGAGCCATTGCAGGCCTCTGTCGAGACCCTACGCCACTGGATCAGGCTTTTCCTTTCGAATTGTCAGTCGCCAGCCCCACTGTTAGGTCCGGAGCCACTTTGCAGGCACTGGCTTCCGATGAGGCCTTTTGGATGACCGATGCCTGACAAAAAACTGAAGGCCACACCACCAGCCAAAACCACATCTAAGTCCATTGAATCACTGAGGCCTAACAGCAAGGCCACTCCGAGGAAAACTTCCTCTGTGCTCAGTCACCAACTACCTACCACCCAACCTGCTCAGTCTCGGTAGTTACTTAGGATAGCGGAAGATTCAATCTCTCTCATCAGGGGTAACCAGTCTGCTCATGCTACTCCAACCAAAAGAAAAAAAGACCTTTCTCCAGAGGTGCTTTCGGAGTCAGAGGGACTCTGAATTTCTGGACTCACTGAACAACAACCCCTGGCAGCCTGTCTTTCGGGGTGACCTTAAATTCCTTCAGAGAGCATTTCCATTGGGAGTACTCAGCACCTGTCACCCCTGGGATTCTGGATATTGGCAAAGGCTCTTGCCACCCCCATAGTGCCTTTTTTAGGCAAGGCTCAAATTCTAAACCTACCACCCTAGAACACAAAAAAGGAAAAAAACTAAGGGTAATGCTGCTCAATGCCAGAAGTCTAAATCTCAAAATGCACGCACTCGAGGCCCTTCTCAGTATGGAGAACATCGATGTCTGTGCTGTGACAGAAACCTGGTTCAAGGCTCCTGAGAGCACCCCAGCGCTATCAGGTTTTACCTCATATCATGCGTTCCGCCCCAAAATCCGGACAATACCAAGAAAGGAGGGGGTATCCATATTCATCAAGGACACCCACACCTCAAGACTGGTGGCAACGCACGATGCATCGGAGACCATCCAGGTGCAATTAACCATAGGCAAGACTGCTCTGCAAATTGTAGCATGTTACAGGCCACCTCACAAACTCAGGAACCTCACATGGCCTTCCTGAAAACACTAGAGGGGATAAATGTATCACCAAACACCATCATACTAGGTGACTTCAATTACCCTAATATAGACTGGGAACACTACTCGAGCCCAAACACCCTAGCCCAAAAGTTCCTGGAATTCATAAACTCAAATGCCATGGAACAACTAGTCACCATCCCCACAAGAGGAGATAACATACTTGATCTCATCATCACGAACATGGGAGCACAATGTTCAACACCGGAAGTATACCCCTCACTGGTGAGATCAGATCACAAACTAATCTCGCTGGAGGTCCTCATCCCACCCCCACCTGAAATAAAAAAGGCCACAGTAAAGAACTTCTCAAAAGCCGACTTCACACTTCTAAAGACTAGTGTGGTCTCCTTTAAGGCCCCGAGCCATGGAAAACAGTACTCAAGCCGCTGAATCACTTACAAACACCTTCTACCAGCACCTGCAGGACTGCATGGATAAGGCAATCCCAAGCAAAACAAAGACTCTTAGTACCAAAGGCAAGCGTCCAGTCTGGTGGACCCCAGCCATAAACAAACTCTACAATAAAAGGAGGAAGCTACTACAAGATAGAGCAAAATCCTTAAAAGGTAAGACACCCTTGATCACTATAAGTAAAAAACTAAGAGCTCTCATAAAATCATCCAAAGCAAATTTCGAGAGAAAAATAGCTAGAGACTCAAAAGACAATCATAAGGCCTTCTTTAGCTATGTTAGAAACCTAGGAGGAAACTCCCAGATATGCTCAGAACTAGTTCAAAATGATGTGAAGATTACTGATCCTACAGACATTGCCAACATACTGGCTGACAGGTTCATTGCAAACTCCCCCCCCCCCAAAAGGAGAGATATCTGTACCAAACGATTCCAGCGTCCCAGACATCTCCAGCGCCCAAGTGAGAACTGCTCTCTCCAAAGCAAAAACACAGCATCCATGGGACCTGATGGTGTCCCCGGCTGTGTGCTCCACGAACTCAATGAGGAATTAAACCCACAGCTAGGACAGCTTAAAGTCTTACCTCTGGATACGTACCCAGGGAGTGGCGCACTGCAACTGTGGTCCCACTTCACAAAGGCGGTGCCTCCACCGACCCTGGAAATTACCGGCCCATTAGCTTGACAAGCCTTATCTGCAAAGCCATGGAGAGGATCATAATGGACCTCATAAATAAAGACATAGGGAATTTGCAGACTTTGGATCCAACCCAGTTTGGCTTTGTCAAAGGCAGATCATGCCTTTTAAACTTGGTTGACTTCTTCGAAACAGTCACCAAGGCCATTGACGAGGGAATGGCAGTCCATACAGCCTACCTCGATCTGGCTAAGGCCTTCGATACAATACCCCACTCTGGTATCATTGAAAAACTCATCAGCTTAAATGTTAACCCATACATCACAAGATGGGTTGCAAACTGGCTGAGTGACAGAACCAACAGGGTCAGAGTTGCTGGCGCCATGTCAGACTCAAAGCCTGTCACAAGTGGTGTCCCACAGGGCTCAGTCCTGGGCCCACTCTTGTTTGGCATCTACTTTTCCGAAGTACAAGCAAACACAGGAGGGTTATGGCTGACAAAGTTTGCAGATGACTGCAAACTGGGCGCCATAGTAGAAAACACATCTGACACAGATATCCTTCAGAAGGGTCTCACAGAAACGGATAACTGGTGCCAGAGCCACGGCCTGAAGTTAAATGCCAAAAATGCATAGTCATACCCTTTGGGAAAAACAAGGTTACCCCTAGCTACCAAATAGGTGGCAATCCACTGAGCACAGAAGAAGTTATCAGGGACCTGGGGACCCAGGTTGATAGTAGTCTGTCCTTCGACACCCATGTAGCTAAAGTAGTTAGGAAGACCTTCTACATTGCCCACCTTATCATGAAGGGATTCTCATCTAGATCAAGGGAGGTCATAGTCTCCCTTTACTCATCACTCATCAGACCAATGATTGAGTACAATGCCCCATTCGGGATGTATCTGACCCGACACTTGCAGCAGCTGGAGAGGCCACAAAAGTTCCTCACCAAAAGGATAAAGGGTCTCAAAATCTGTCCTATGCTGCCCGACTGAAAGAACTCCAGCTCTATTCAGTCGCACCGCTTGCTCAGAGGTGACCTTTGCCTAACATACAAGGCCATGTCAAACCCAGATTTGATGAATATGCTTCACCTCAAAAATCTAGATCCATCAGAGCCACAAGGGCGTGAGACTTAAACCTCGACACGGCTATCAATAGGACGTGCTGGAGGGATAGATTCATCACCCAAAGACTCCCTATGCTGTGGAACAAAATCCCGGTACATGTGAGGCAGAGCACCTCGCTGGCCTTGTTCAAGAGAAATCTTGACCAATGGATGGGAGATCGCAGATATACCCCAGGGATTACCTCAGTGTCACTGCTCGACAGAGGCACAGCAAAATAATGGGTATAGTTCCCCATACTAAAGGGGTGGCGTAAGCCACAAAACGATGGGCTAGGCTTGTAAATGCCCTCGGGCAGATAGCCTAGTATGAACCTATGAACCAATCAAAGAAGAGTTTGAGAGAGTTCTTGGACTTGCCACAACACAAACCCTTAGCCATTCCTCCCATTCTGGATGTGGTGGAGGATGTCTTCCTGGAGTCTGGTCTCACCCCTTATGCCATGTCCTCTGCACCCAGAAAGCCTGATGGATATTACAGGGTGCCAGATACCCATGAGTATTTGTTCAAGAACCCTGCAGTTGACCCAGAGGTCATTACTCAGGGACCCAAAGGGGCCAGGGCCAGTTCCTCCAAAAATCCAATACCATCTGACAAGGAGAGCAGAGACATGGAAGGGGCGAAAAGGTCTACACTTCAGCCACCCTAGCCATTAGAGCTCTCAATTGCCAATTCCATATGCTTAAATATCAACAGAACACACTGGAGTTATTAAATCAGAAAATGTCCACCTTACCAGAGAGTACTCCACCAGAGAACTAGGAGATCTGATTCACTCCAGCTCTCAGGTGGCCAAGCATACTCTGCATTTCAGATTTGATGTTTTGGAAGCCTCTTTAGCAGGGCTGCAGTTTCTGGATCAGTCATTAGAAGGCATGCATGGTTAAAAGAGCAACCCTTACCTGACTAGGTTAACTCAAAACTTCTGGACGCCCCTTGGATAGGGAAAAATTGCTCGGACCCAAGGCAGAGGAAGTGATTTAAGAAAATGCAAGACAAGTCTAAGTCAGCGCATATGGTCAAAGACTTCCTGCAGGTACAATCCCCCCAGATTCAGCAGGAACTTTCCTACCAAGCATTGGTCCTTTCCTGCCCAAGCAAAAACTGTGCAAAGCAAAGTACACAGATAGGCCCTCCAGGCAACAGTAGCAAATCCAGTAGAGGCCTAAACAGTGGGCCTCTACTACACCTAGGCTAGGGAGTTCTAAGTCCACTCCCTACCCTAAGGACTCTCAATGACTCCACCTCTCCCCTCTGCCCCCCCCCTTCCACAGGCTAGGAGGAAGGCTTTCCCTATTCTTAAGCAAGTGGCAAGCAGTCACAACAGATGAGTGAATCCTAAACATTTCCCAGGGGTACAGATTCACTTTCATAGAGAACCCCAGATTTTCAGGGTTTCCAGACATACCAGCAAATCAGAGGACCGAGGCCATCCACCAGATTCAAAAGCTCTGTACACAAGAAGTGGAGCCAGTACCAGTGGAACAAGTGGGAAAATGTTTCTTAAGGTTGTTCCTCGTACCCAGAAAAAAGGGCACCTGGCGGCCCTATTCTGAACCTATCCACATTAAATCTGTCCCTCTTAGTGCCAAATTCAAAATGCTAACCCTTCAAAAACTCTTGCCAATGTTGGCACCGAATGCTTGGCTAGTGACCCTAGATCTGAAAGATGCCTACCTACATATCCCCAAAAGGGAGTCCTGCAGGAGTTTTACACTTCAGAGCAGGCTCAGAGCACTTTCAGTTCTTTGCTCTGCCAGGAGTTCCACCCATGAGCTTGGAAGGTGGCTGCCCTCTCCTTTTACTGGGGCAGCCTGTTTGTGTACGCCATCCCTCCCTTTGCCACCAATTCCCAGGGTACTTCTAAAGATCAGGTAGGTAGGAAGGGCCAAGGGCTATCCTAATTGCCCCAAACTGGTCCAGGCAGCACTGGTGCCCCTTACTACTCAAACTCGAAGACAGGCAAAAACAAACTAATAAATCCAAGAAATAGTGGCTGAGACAAGCAAACGGCACCCCACCAAGCAAATACAAATCCTAAGTTTTATTAAGCGCTTTTCATTTGATTCAGTATACAAACGTCTTCAGACTGATAAAACCATGTGCACGTATACTATAAATACTACATCAATTAGTAACCCAATTAATACAGTAAACTTCTAAAAGGAGTAGATACACATTTAAAACCATTTTTCACAATACCACTAAAGGTCCTCATATATGGTAAATAATCCACTTTACACAAATCATTGACAATGAAAATAATAAAAAATCGAAAAAGTAGAAATAATAAGCCATAAAAATAATAAAAATAACACTCACACTAACCTAAATAAAAACACAGTGAATACTAGTGCCTAAATTAAAGTGATGATGCATTAAAAACCATCATCTAAAAGACTCTTTAAGTTTACTGCTAATTGAGCAGCCCTCATTCAAGCCAGGCACATTATAAGCATTTAGTCTGATTTGCCAGATCAGTTCAAGTTCCTCTAACTTTAGAGTAGTCGGGCCACCACGAGGACTCTGAAAAACGTGGTCAATTACCATGAATTTAAAACTGGTTAGGATGGGAAAGAATATGCTTAGCCAATGCATTGTCAAGTTTGTTTTTTCTTACTGCATAAATATGCTCATATAAACGGTCATGAAGACGTCTCTCCGTTTTACAAATATAATAGGCTAAACAGACCTGGCACTGAGCTAGGTAAACTACCATTCTCGAATTACAATTCACTCTAAAATTTAAGGTGTACTGGTGGTCATGGATCTTAAATCTATTAGACTCGATGATGTATTGACAATAACTGCAGGATTGGCATTTATACATACCCGTGGTTTTACTACGCACATTAGGACGTTGTTCAAAAAGGGCTCAAGTTTTTAGCTCTCTTATAAACAACAATAGGGTTGTCACCTACCCTCTGAAGCACACTGTTGTCACTCTTAAAAATTGCCCAGTTCTTACATAAAATCTGGAAACAGTCTACTGTTGAGATTGTATGTTGTGATAAAAGTAGCACTTTGTGTTTTAACCTCAGGGGCAGGGATGCACTCTGTTACCAATTCAGAAAGTGTAACCTCTTCATCCTCAAGTTGAATGTGTTCACTTTCCAAAATTGGTTTATAAAACCGTCTCAAACGTTTGTTAGAGACTTCCTCAATCAAGTCATCCACCATATCACCTGGGTAACCACGATGAAGAAACCTATTCCTCAAGTGTGTACATTCAGCATGAAAGTCCTTGTCAAGAGTAGTAATGCGGGCTGCCCTAACCAGCTGACCTTTTACTACTGCCCGCTTCTGATGAAATGGATGGCAGCTGGAAAAGTGTAAACAAAAAAAAAAAAAAAAAAAAAATGGAATATGTACTTTTTCTATGAATACTGGCGATAAACTTATGGATAGAGTAGCCTTTGGTTAGAGAGATATCAAGGTATGCTGTGGTCTCTGTATTGAATGTGGATGTGAATTTAAAGAGCTGTGTTGAGTTATTAAAATAGTCGACCAGTTGATCACTAACAGTATTGTCACAGTCCAAAAGAATAAAGATGTCGTCAAGGTACAGAGTATAAAAAATTATTCGCTGTTTAAACATACAATTATTGAAAACAAAAAGGTGCTCCCAGTGGGCCATGACCATGTTAGCAATACTGGCACCACAAGTGGAGCCCTTCGCAACTCCGACTTTTTGTAGATAAAATTTATCCTCAAACATGAAAAAGTTATTATCTAATACTAAATCCAAGAGCTCATGGACAATGTCCAACTCGTTCCCAGTGCCGCCATGTAGTCTTAACATTTGGTCCACCCATTCTAAAGCTATGTCGTGTGGGATACTGGTATACAGATCTTTAACGTCAATTGTGAGAAAGTTGTGACCAAGGTTAAATTCTAACTTGTTGATTTTATCAAGGAGCATCCAAGAGTCTATGCAAATTTGGTTAACTTTAACCAAATATTTCTGTAGAATAGTCAACAACTTTCGCACAGGGATATGTAGGGGAACCCCTCCCGTCAACAAGGGGACGCATAGGGGGATTAGTTAAATCTTTATGTATTTTTGGTATCCCAAACATACAAGGAAACCTAGGATACGTTGTTGACATGTAGTTAAACGTATTCTGGTTGATTCTTCCCTCTATATACATTTCCTCAATACTATCCCTGATGGTAGTATAGGCCCTGTTGACTTCAGATCTCGAACTAAGAATATAGGAGGGGCTATCCAAAACAAGTGACATCCTTTCACTATAATTGGAACCATCACAAATCACAAGCCCCCCACCCTTGTCTGGTTTGCAAATACGTACATCAAATAGTTTAAAAAGTCAATACATTCCTTCTCCGCTTTTAAATTAGTGTCAATAGTATAAACATGCTTCACTTCATGGAATCTCTGACGAATGTCCAACTCGCGCATAAGCTCTGCTATTTGCAATAATGGGTGCAGGGGAGGATTATTAAACGCTAGGAATTCTAAAATCATTACTATTGACAGTGATGTTACTACCCATCAAATTAAAATTTAATTTCCTGGCGAATAATTTTACATCAATAATTATCTTGACCAAGTCTAACTTCTGTACAGGGACATAGGTGTAGCCCTTAGAAAATAGCTCAACGTGTTCTGGTGTAATATCCACTGAAGAAAAATTATAAACATTAAAGTCACCGTCAGCATTAGTAAGTGTTACAGGTATATTAGTAGTCTGATTATCAAATAACTCGATTCTTCACAAGCAAAAATATATTGTGAGTCGGTGCCACTTAACAGTGACCCTGATTCAAGCGTAGAGACATTAAGGTCCACATTAAGTGAAGAAACATTATCCGCATGTGATATACTAGAAAGACATCTATTCAAGTCCTGTGTTGCCTGAAACTCTGCTTTACTTTCTGATTGTGTTGACCAGTTGGTTGTTTTGGTCTTGCCTCTAAAAAACTAGAGCCATTGGATCTTAAATTGTAATGAAACGATCTATTATTGTTCTACAGTCTTTCACTCCTTCTGGCTTCTGTTTGTGGTAGATCATCAGTACACACAGGGCCAACAACAGAAGGAGTGTCATTAATAAAATGGTTGTTTTCAGTGTTAGGCAGTGAGACTCTACTTCCCAATGAGGGTGGAACTGGTTTAGCTGGTCCTAACCAAACTTGTGCTGAAGACGGTGTGGGGTAAGCGACAACCCCCCCCCCCCCCATTATAGGCTTTAATATCCCTCTCCGATTTCTTAGTTTTATTGTTGTTAAGTTTATTGATATTGATCAATACTAGAAAAAATTCTACTGTAGTCATATTTATAACGAAAAAATTAGTTGTCAAGTCTAATCAGTTCATTCAGTTAAGACACTTGTTTGCTCAAAGAATCCACCAATGCAGAGTAATGTTTTATCATCAAGTCCAATAACTCAAAACCTTGGTCAAACAAAGCAAGACGTTCCTTGTGAAATAGTTAGCGACAAGGCCAGTGGGGGTATTGGTAGTGCCTCAACCCTTTTGGAACTATTTTAAGCTTTAAGCACTCTTGAAAATATGAAATTTCAAGCTGAATTTTCTTTAATTTGAGTAACAAACTGTCCAAAGTTTTTAAATTGACAGCAATGTCAGCCTGTTCACTATCATTAACTAAGTTCTGCTGAACTGTCCCATTAATTGTTGCTGAAAAAGTAAAGTTATCAGCCAATCAGTTATTAATATCAGGAAAAGAATAAGAGTTATTTACCATATCAGATACAGGAACTGCAACTGCCGTTGGACCAGTAATAGCAGAACCAAATGGCTTAGTGTTCGAATTAGCTGAAACAACCAAAACTTCATTAATACTTTGCAAACTGGCCCCTCATTCATGTCCAGCTGACGGTAGTAGTATAGCCTGAAAATTAGTTATACTCCCAGCCTGAATACTCCTCTGCCCGCAATCTAAGCTTTGCGTACTTGGGACATCGGGAACCATAGAATCGACTTCACGATTAACCGGAGAAGAAGTAGCTTGAAGAGAATTGGATATACGAACGGCCGGAGTACTCCTCTGCCCGCAATCCAAACTCTGCGAACTTGGTGCATCAGAAATCAAAGTATTGGTTTCTCTGTTACTGGAAGTGAAAGTAGAGTTTCTCAATAGAGGAGGACCTAGTGGTAGCGATGTTTCAAGAGCGCTGTATTGGCGCTCTAATTTAACTAGTCTCCCCAAAAGTAAGTCCATTCGCTCCGAGAGAGCGTGCAGACCATTGTTGTTCAAAAGTTCAGGATCCTTGTCAGATAAATTATTACAAACGCCAATCGTGTTTTTGAAAATTTCTGGAGTGTCATTAAGTGGAATGCCATTAATACTAGTCACTGTCCCAGACGCCATAATTGCAAACTAGAACTCGAAGACAGGCAAAAACAAACTAATAAATCCAAGAAATAGGGACTGAGACAAGAAAACTGCACCCCACCAATGTGTTTCAGAGGGTAGGTGACAACCCTATTGTTTATAAGAGAGCTAAAAACTTAAAATACCTTTTTGAACAAAGTCCTAATGTGCTTAGTAAAACCACGGGTATGTATAAATGCCAATCCTGCAGTTATTGTCAATACATCAAGTCTAATAGATTTAGGATCCATGACCATCAGTACACCTTAAATTTTAGAGTGAATTGTAATTCGAGAATGTTAGTTTACCCTAGCTCAGTGCCAGGTCTGTTTAGCCTATTATATTGGTAAAACGGAGAGACGTCTTCGTGACCGTTTATATGAGCATATTTATGCAATAAGAAAAAACAAACTTGACAATGCATTGGCTAAGCATATTCTTTCCCATCCTGACCACGGTTTTAAATTCATGGTAACTGACCAAGTTTTTCAGAATCCTCGTGGTGGCCCGACTGCACTAAAGTTAGAGGAACTTGAACTGATCTGGCAAATCAGACTAAATGCTTATAATGTGCCTGGTTTGAATGAGGGCTGCTCAGTTAGCAGTATACTTAAATTGAAGAGTCTTTTTAGATAGTTTTTAATGTATCATCACTTTAATTTAGGCACTAGTATTCACCGTGTTTTTATTTAGGTTAGTGCGGGTGCTATTTTTATGGCTTATTTCTACTTTTTCGATTTTTTTTTTTTTTTTTTTTTTTTTTTTTTTGTTTCATTGTCCATGATTTGTGTAAAGTGGATTATTTACCATATTTGAGGACCTTTAGTAGTATTGTGAAAAATGGTTTTAAATGTATCTACTCCTTTTAGAAGTTTATTGTATTAATTGGGTTACTAACTGATGTAGTATTTATAGTATACGTGCACATGGTTTTATCAGTCTGAAGAAGTTTGTATACTGAATCAAACGAAAAGCGCTTAATAAAACTTTGGATTTGTATTTGCTTGGTGGGGTGCCGTTTTGCTTGTCTCAGTCCCTATTTCTTGGACCCCTTACTACTCAACCTGACCAAGGAGCTCCCCAGGAGTCTGCAGCCACTAACCCAAGACAGAGGGGTTAGTACTGCATCCAAATCTTCAAACACTTGGCCTATCCGCATGGCTTATACCCCAGAGGCGGATATCAGGCCACCTTTGAACAAGAAGGTTCTGGGTATCATTCAGGAGGCCCAGCACCCCGGAAAATCCTACTCCACAAAATGCAAAAGATTTACTGCCTGGTGCCACAAGAAGGGTGAAAGCAGTACCCATGCCACTCTCACTTTGGTTATGGCTCGTGCAGAAGGGATTGTCTTACTCCTCTGTCAAAATTCATGCTTCAGCTATCTCTGCACATTCCCAAACAGAGCAACCTATGTTCTCCCATCCCCTGTTAAAACAATTCCTTAGAGGGGTGTCACATATCAGACCACCTAGAAGGCCACCCACTCCAGCATGGGATGTGGACTTTGTCCTGGAAAAACTGCTTTTTTACCTCCATTTGAACCAGCTGTCTCAGCAGAAATGAAACACTTCTCTTGGACGACTGCCTTCCTGCTGGCCAAAAACTCAGCCAGGAGGGTTTCTGAGCTACAGGCTCTCATGGCCATTGAACCTTTCATTTTCCATGCAGACAGGGTGTCTTAGAACCAACTACTACTTTATGCCTAAGGTGGTATCTGATGTGGCCCTTAATCAGGCTATCCATTTCCCAAGCTTCTTTCCAAACCCACAAAATAAGGAAAGGATTCTCCATGCATTAGATGTGCACAGACAGCTTAGATGCTGTCTGGATAGGATCAAGTCTTTCAGAAAGACTGACCAGCTGCTGGACAGCTTCGCCCTAGTGGCAGAGGGGGAAACCTGTATCCAAGCAGACCATTTCTAAATGGATATCACACTTCATCTATTTTTGCTACTCCTTTCATGGGAAGATACCTCCCAAATCAGTCAGAACCCATTCTACTAGGGTAGCCTCAACTTCCACTGCCTTCCTTAGAGGCACTCCTACCAAGGATGTTTTAGAAGCTGCCACCTGGACATCACTTCACACCTTCACAAAACACTACAACTGGCTGTTTTCCCCAAATCCAGGGCAGGCTTTGCTTCAGTCCTTCAGGGCATTGTGGCTTCCACTTATAGCAGTGCAAGCCCGTGACGAGTGCAGCAGTGAAACACGAATATAGTACAGTTGTGTACACTTACCATAAATGTAGATGTTCAAGTGTATTCACTGTTGGAGTCTTGTTTCCCTCCCACCTTCCCCCTCTTTGCCATCATAGCTAATGGACAACCCCAGGTTGGCATTCTTCAGGCCTTCTTGGCAGGGCTGCTATAGGTTGGGGGCAAGAAAAATTGATGTAATGGTGTCGGCTGCCTCTCTTTATAGCCCTGACGGCCTGACATCACTCTCAGGTGACCTGCAGCCGACACAGGAGGGAAATCCTTTACTCTGGTATTTCGGGCAGGCTGAGTACTACCCAGCAGGGGTAACCCACAACTGATGACTGCAACAGTGAATACACACACTAATATCTACATTTATGGTAAGTGTACACAACTGTACTTTTTGAGCGTCTATGCCACTGTTAGAATCCTCCTATTTTCCAGCTCTTGCCTTCTCTGTTTATGGGTGTAACATGGGGAATTTCACTTGGTGCATAAGCTGGTCATTCCAGGTGATTGGCTGATATGCAGGTGTCATCCCTTGCTTAATCATATTTTTTCACCTAAGAAAATCACTTGGGTAAAACTGATTCTGGCTGAGGACTTCCACCTAAGTTGTGGTTACATTAGTCTTTGTACATCTGGACTGCTGTAATGCTCTGTTCTTTCTGATTTGACTTTGACCATCATCTTGCAGTGAAAAAATGTTTCTGCTTTTCTTTTATTGGAATACATTGCACCATAGGTCATAACACTTGTACTGAACAACTTGCACTGGCTGTTGGTGACTGGTGCGTTTCAAGTTTGGTGGTATTGACTTCTCTGACTTCACATGTTCACCCTTCCAGTGTTCAAGGGTTTTTGGTTCTCTGTCAGTCCTCATCTCAACTCTGCTTGAAATGCAGAGGGCTGCTTGTGGCTCCCAAGTTACTTTTTGAGCTGTTGACCAATGGAATTCACTTACCTTGCCTGTTAGGGAAGAGTCAGTTTTTGGATCACTTGAAGAGGCCCCTTAAAATAAAATCTCTGCTGTTAATACCTAGATGTTATGTGATCCTATCTCGCCTACATTCTGTACTGATGGGCTCGGAGCCGATCCCTCTGCTCCGACTCGGCACGCTTATGCTATAGAGCGAGGCCTCTTATTGGCTGAGCTATCTTTATCCCAGGATGCACCACCACTAATTCCCCAGATCTCGTTTGCCGCTAACAAGCTTAGACGTGGTCTCAACTTGGCTGGGCTAAGTACTATTTATTTAGGCTTTTTCCTGTCACAAATTTCCTTACTTTGAACCCAAAAGCTGTTTTAACAGCTATTGTTGTTATATGAGTGTGATTGGTTAATTTCTGTTGAGAAATTCGTGATTTTTTTAGTCAGGGAAGGTTTCCCATTTTAGTTAGAGGGGCCTTCCCCTGTTGCTTTGCTACTAGTGTCTCTTTCCTGGGTCAAGTACCCGTTTAAGTTAGAGGGTCTTGACTCTCTTTCTCTTTTTCTCTGTGTGTTTTACTGTATAGTGTTAAAAAAAAAAAAAAAAAAAATTTGTTAAATTTAAAACTTTACCTTTTGACTAAGTTTGGTATTTTTTCACTTAGATAGGTTCTGTGGCCTAAAGCAGTTATGTCTAAAGAACACAAACCCTCCGGGTTTAAGAAATGCACGAGGTGTGGTTTTAAAATGTCCATAACGGACGACCACTCCTCGTGCGTCTATTGCTTAGGTGCCAAGCACCTACAAGAATCGTGTAGTGTGTGCCACGCTTTCTCATCAAGAGTCCTCCAGGAGAGGAAGAACAAATTAATCCTCAAGGGATTAATCAAGCCTTCCTTCGAGGAGGCTTTATCTTCCTCTCTGTCGTCTCCTAAAAAGAAGAAAGCGTCGGCTCCGACCAGTCAGTCGGAACCGACCGCTAAAAAATCTAAGCAGACTTCTCCATCGGTTCCACGGACTTCGGAGCCGAGGGTGGAACGGTCTGCCTCAATGCCTCCCCTCTGGTTTCGGAGCCGAGGTCTGGGGCATCGAGAGGCGGGTCACCCTCATCGGCTCCACTGATATTGGAGCCGATAAGGGTTACCGGCTCAGACTCTTCCCCCTCGGAGCCGAAGTCCTTATCGGCACCGAGGGAAATTTCCTTGAGATCTTCCTCGGAGCCGATAGTTGTTGAGTCCATTCGGAGCCGGTCCCCGAGCCCTTCGGAGCCGATGGAGAAATCGGTTTGGGCCCGATCGGTATCCTCTAGATCATCCAAGATGTCTGATTCGGACATCGACAGGGTGCTCCTTCGACTCTTCCAGTCTCCGGTGTTCCAAAAGCTAGTTTCGGCTCCAGCCCATTCGGCTTCGGAGCCGATGGTCCACTCCCCTACTGTGGTTCCTCCTCCAACAGTTTCGGCACCATTGGAGCCGGTGCTGGTGGAACCTGTGGAGGTGTTGGGGTCGGGCCCGACCCTTGCTCCAACTCCGGCTCTTGGGTCGGTTCAGTACACGGACTTCTTCCTTCGGCCCTGGGGGGAGGCTTCGGGATTGATGCTTTCGGTCCCAAGTCTCCCTCTTGGTGCATCAGCGGCGGGAGTGCCGTCCACTGTCGTGGCCACGGAGGTGGGACCCTCCCAGGATTCTGGTGGTCCCGCCTTCAGGGCTATGAGGAGTGCATTAGCCAAATCTTCCTTGGCTACCTCCACGGTTTCCCCAGCTCCTTCCCTGCATACGGAAACTGGGTCGTTGGCAGTCCCCCTGTCCTTAGACAGCGGAGCCCCGGGGCCTCAGGTTACCCCCGCTGGGGTTTCTCCCCCTCCTGGAGGTCCTTCTGAAGCCTCTTCGGAAGAACCCCCCAGGAAAAGATCGTGCAAGAGGAAGCACGTTGACTTTTCTGATGAGTCTCTGACATCTGACACTGATCTCGATGATGCAGAGGGGTCCCCTAAGTCGTCCTCGGATGATGTCTCCTTTGCAGACATCCTTGAAGCCCTAAAACAACGAGGCGGCTGGCAGTCCAAACCTCCCTCTGCTGATGAGTCGGTGTTCCTGAAGGCCTTCGGGGCTCAGCCCTCCGCCTCCTGGGTGTCTCCGCCCTTCTATGAGCTCTTGGATTTGATCTGTCGAAGGGCGTGGGAACACCCAGACTCTGTGGAACCGGTGCCTGCTCGTCCGAATAAGTTCCTCTCGGCGCCCCCTGAAAAAGAGTTTCTAACTAAAGGTGTGGTTGTAGATGCTTTGGTGGTGGCATCTGCTACCCAGCAAGATGTAGCAGAGGCTTCGACGTCCGTCCATCCTCCTAATAAGGAGTCTAGGAGCATGGATCGGTATGGAAAGCGCACCCTCAGTTCAGCGGCCTTTACACTGAGGTCCTTGAACTACCTTACGCACTTTACCAGATTTCAGAGGGATCTGATTAAGGAGCTATCCGATACCCTCTTGGGTAACCTGCCTGAGTAGCTGGCCCAGACGGTTGGCTCTCAGCTGGCTACAATGTCGTCCATTTCGAACTCGTCCATGAGGCTCATTTCTTATGCGGCCGAAGGAGCGAGTAGAGCGGCGGGTACAGGCATTGCTCTATGGAGACAAGCCTGGCTCCGCCTGTGTCATTTCGCGGAGGCCTTTAAGTCTTCCTTTGCCGACGCCCCCTTTGATGGGTCCTCCCTGTTTGGACACAAGGTAAAGGACACACTAACCCGCTGTGAACAGGGGGGTAAGACTCTGACTGCCGTAGGGGCACGATTTTCCACTCCCTTTTGGCCTTATCCCAAGGCTAAAAGAGGAGGGAAAATGTGGTTCCGTAGATCTCAGAAGCCTTACCCCTCTCAGCAGGAGGATTCCCCTTCCAGAGGCAGAGGAGGGAGAAATTCTTCCGGAAGACGCCGTCCCAGAGGCCGCAGAGGCCCTCGCAACACTGGAGACCGCGAGTCCTTTCGTGGCTCTTCAGCCTTCCATAGTCCCTGAGGGATTGCCCGGCTGTGCAGCTCCGGAGCCAGTCGGGGGTCTTTTCTCGAAGCACCTAAAGGCCTGGGAAGGTCTCACTCAGGACCGATGGGTGCTTCGGATTATAGCCGGAGGTTACTCCATCCCATTCTCTCATCCCCCCCCTCAGCCCAGAAAAATCCCGGACTCGCCACCCAGTCAACGGGATATTGCAGCCTCAGAAGTTTCAAAGCTGCTGCAAAAAGGAGTCATCCAACCAGTCCCCGCAGACCAGATCGGATTAGGGACTTACTCAAGATTCTTTTTGGTGCCAAAAAAGACAGGGGACTTGAGGCCCATCTTTGACCTCAGCATCCTAAACCGTTCAGTCAGAAAGTCCAAGTTCCGAATGGTCACCCTACAAACCATTCTCCCATTGCTGGAGAAGGGTGTTTGGATGTGCTCCATAGATCTCAAGGACGCTTATTACCATATCATGGTACATCAGGCGTCCAGGAGACATCTGCGCTTCAGCCTAGGAGGCAGTCATTTTCAGTTCCGTGCGCTGCCCTTTGGTCTCACCACAGCCCCCAGGGTGTTCACCAAATGTTTGGCGGTCGTGACTGCTCACCTGAGAAGTCTAGGATTCCAGGTGTTTCCGTATCTAGACGACTGGCTCCTAACTGCCACCTCCAAGCATCTACTATTGCAGAGCCTACAAGCCACTATATCACTGGGCAATTCCCTTGGAATCACCTTCAAATGGCTAAAGTCTGTGTTGCTGCCATCTCAACGCATAAGATTCATAGAGGTAGAGATAGACTCAAACCGAATGCGGGTCTCTCTACCCACAGACAGGGTAGTAACCATACAGGCTCAAGTTCGAGCCTTACTTCCCAGATCCAAAGCCCCAGCCAGAATGGTCCTGCAGCTATTAGGATCCATGTCCGCCACGGTTCTTCTAGTTCCCCTGGCAAGGTTGCACATGAGAATTCTTCAGTGGCTTCTTTCAGCTCAGTGGTCCTTTCAGGAACTCCCTCTGTCACCCCATATGGATCACGGAATCTTGCAAACGGGACCTTCGCTGGTGGCTAGTGCCCTCCAACTTGGATCAGGGACGACCCTTTGTTCTACCCCCTCCAAAGGCCATTTTGACCACGGACGCCTCCCAGACGGGGTGGGGGGGCATTCCCTGGGCAGGTCAGTCCAAGGCAAATGGCACTCGTAAGAGACTTTGCATCATATCAACGTCTTAGAAATGAGGGCAGTGCTTCTGTCCCTTCAAGCCCTTCACGATTATCTCCCTCAGGGCGTAATTGCTGTTCACTCAGACAACATGTCAGTTGTCTGGTACCTGAACAAACAGGGAGGGACCAGATCCTATCCTCTTTGCAGAGAAACCATGAGAGTTTGGGAATGGGCAGTCTCGACCAAACTCTTCCTAGTGGCTACTCACATACCGGGCAAGTCCAATGTGATAGCCGACAGATTGAGCAGAACCATCCTCTCTCCTCACGAATGGTCACTGAATATAACAGTGGCAAGTCAGATTTTCAGCAAATGGGGAGTTCCGTGTTGCGATCTCTTCGCGACTCCTCTGAATGCAAAGTGCAAAGAGTTATTCTCCCTAACCCCGGCTCCGGGGAAGAGCCCCATGGACGCATTAGTCCATCCTTGGCCCACCGGCTTGCTTTATGCCTTCCCTCCAGTTCCTCTCCTTCCCAGGGTGATTCAAAAGGCATCTCTCTTGGGGAGCAAAATGATCTTAATTGCTCCTTACTGGCCTCGTCAAGTGTGGTTCCCCTATCTTCGGAGACATGCTCTGGAAGGTCCATGGTTCCTGGATCAGATTCCAGACCTACTTGTTCACCAGTCGGGACTATTCCACCAGTCCCTACACACCTTAAAATTGACGGCTTGGCTCCTCCTCTTCCGACGATAGTCAGGAGTCATACATTGGATCCAGATGTTGTACACATTATCTTCGGCCCATAAGTCTGCTACAAAGAAACTGTATTCCAGCAAATGGAAAAGATTTGCTATTTGGGCTCAACTCCGGGGCCTGGACCCCATTTCTATTCCCGTAGCAGAGGTACTAAAATTTTTGACTTCTCTTTTCAATCAAGGCTCTTCAGTTTCTACCATCAAGGTACAATTGGCAGCAATCTCTAATTTTCATGAATCCATAGACCCACCTTTAATGAGCAACAGATTGTGTAAAACCTTCTTGAAAGGTGCTGCTCTATTAAGACCTCCGATTTCTCATCCTGCACCTCCATGGGATCTCGATATAGTGTTACGCGCCTTGACTTCTTACCCCTTTGAACCGGCAGCTACATGTGATATAAAGTTCCTATCATGGAAGACGGCCTTTCTGGTGGCGATTACTTCTGCCAGAAGAGTTTCAGAGCTTCAAGCTTTCTGTAAAACCCCCGTACTTGGTTTTTCACAAAGACAGAGTATCCCTCAGGCCAGATCCTTCCTTTGTCCCTAAAATTTGTTCTAGTTTCTGCTTACAACAATCGTTAGAGCTTCCAGTTTTTTTCCCAAAATACTCTAACAAAGCGGAGTTCATATTCCACACACTAGATGTCCACAGACAGTTACGTTTTTATTTAGACAGGACCAAACAAACAAGGAAAACAGATCAGTTGTTTGTATCCTTTGCAGATAACAAATTGGGCAAAGCTGTCACAAAGGTCACTATTGCCAAATGGATCAGGGACTGTATTACTCAAGCTTATTTTATTCTAACAAAGAGCTAACCACCTCTGACAAGGCTCATTCTACAAGGGCAATGGCTACTTGATAGCATTTCATTCTAAGCTTGCTATTAGTGACATTTGTGCTGCGGCTACATGGTCTTCCCCGCACACCTTCATTTCCCACTACAAATTAGATGTGGCATCTAGAGGACGAGCTTCATTTGGTTCCACAGTGCTCAGGAGTGTTTTCCAATGAGCCACCCGGGATTTAGGTGCTAGGGACGCTGTCCCATCAGTACAGAATGTAGGCGAGATAGGATCACATAACATCTTTTAGTTATGTACTCACCATAACTTCAGATGTTTGGGATCCATCTCGCCTACATTCCTAATAACCCACCCTCCTTCCCCCTTCCTTGGAGATCAGAGGATATCAGAAGGTCCGAATCCTGTTGTTTCATCTTGAAACATCTAACAATGTTATATAATCAAGTTGTGCATGTGTGCATGAATGCGGACAAACAAGATCTGGGGAATTAGTGGTGGTGCATCCTGGGATAAAGATAGCTCAGCCAATAAGAAGCCTCACTCTATAGCATAAGCGTGCCGAGTCGGAGCCGAGGGATCGGCTCCGAGCCCATCAGTACAGAATGTAGGCGAGATGGATCCCAAACATCTGAAGTTATGGTGAGTACATAACTAAAAGTTTTAACATGTATTTCAAGCCGTTTGAGTTCTGGTTTTGTATAGGTGAGATTAGTGTTTCATTCCTAGAGGAAACTTGTTTTCAATATAATTGTGTCTTTGGCTATTTTAATCCCACCATTGTACATGTAGATAATTGAATGGAATATTCACTTAGGCAGCTGTGAAGGGAGTTAGTTCTAAATGTATCCCCTCCACAATTGTGTACTACCTTGTGCTTCTGTCAAGGCCACCTTGTTTTGAAATAAGTTTAGCTTTTCCCCTGTCCATACTGGGGTACCTGCTTTAAAGGCTGGCATAATGGTTAAGGTGTGTAGCTTACTGAAACAAGGTACAGGGTTAGAGTCTCACATGGGGTAATTGGCTAAGCTTAAAGTGGCCTACAAGGGCAGTTAGCCTTGTAGCAATCTGTGACCTTATGAATCTGATTATCTCCAGATGACAGAGCTACAAGTTGGTCACATAAGTGCAAGTCCTTAATATTTTATGGAGAGAGTGGGGATTTTTTTCAGTTAGTTTGACCCCCTCCCAGTGGCAACTTGGATGTGTGAATGATTTCGCAGTACTGGAAGTGGTGCTATGTGCATGTTTTATGTATTCCACACTGTACCCCTTCACAGCACTAATGTTTAGTGGGTGTGCTTCCCTGAATTTTTTGCTGTCCTGTTACCATTCAGTGTCTTAGCTTGGGTGCCTGTCTTGCAGCAGATGAAGCCATCTGCAGGTATACAAGACTCAGTCATCTTCCTTGCCTGGCTTCTGGGCCAATAATCAGACATATGTTGTTTGGATCACACTTGAGGCATTATTCCTCTGTCCCATGGAACTTTTTGTCAGACTTACCAAATAAACTGAATACAGGAGTCGGCCACCTTTATTCTGTTTAGGTGTTTATTTGCTTTTCACCTAGATTAACTTACTTTTTGGGATTTAGCCCAGTTTTATACCCACCAAGGGAGCATCCCCATTGTTGGGTAAAATGAATGCATTCATACTGTAACTCTGAGAGCTCCCAGAAATATTGCTGCTTTTACCATTGTGTTTGGATTTTAGTTCCATTCAGCTTTGGCTGAAGTTTCCTGTAAGTCATGCAGTTGTGTATTTAATTGTGTGGAAGTCAAGGCTACATGGTTCTTTCCTAATTTGCCTGAAATGTACTGTTAGTGGTTATTTAGCTTGGGATTGTGGAGTTGGGTATGCTGCTTTGTTGTGTACTTGGTGACATCACTGCATATGCAAAAATGAAATAGAGTAGTAGAAGATTCATTCTGTTGAAGTTCCTCCAAGGAGGGGTCTCCTTGCAAATCACTTGATATTTTATGGCTTTTCTGCAGTTGTTTTTCTTCAGCTTGTCTATTTGGTAAATGTATGTTGGTAGTATTGCTGAAAGACTGAATGAAAATATTTGTGTTCATGCAAATATTTGAAATTTTGTATTTAAGCTTGAAGAGAGCAGGTGCGTGCAGAAGCAGATGAAACTAATACAAAAGAAGCAGGCACAGATCATGAAGGAGAAAGTCCATTTGCAGAGTGAACACAGCAAGGCTATTCTAGCACGCAGCAAACTTGAAAGTCTCTGCCGAGAGCTGCAGCGTCACAACAAAACATTAAAGGTAGGCATATTTTGAAAAAAATGGGTGCACCTGATTTTTCACTTTTTACTGGTATGAGATTTTTTTGGAGTACTCTTAGCAGGTTCTAGAAAGATTGTACTAATGTGATAGCCAGGCATGGTGTACATAATCTTAAATGGAATATGCAAAATATGATTAAAGGAAAGAAAAAGCATTAGGAGGACACATGGGGAGTTATTCAGTGTCTACATCTTGGCGACACTGAAACGTAGTGGCAATTTCTAGTATCTCGTGTTCATGGATGATTGGACTTGTGTACTGTTATGACAATGGAAGAACAGTTTTCGTTAACTTCAGTTTCATGTGGGTAATTTTTTTTTAAATGCATTTTGAAAGTAGTGATGGCTCATGATAAATTACTGAGATGCTTCATATTATTGGAAAACATTCCTACTAACGTTTTTCTCAGAATATCTCCTGCTGTGTATCAGCATTCCGAAACAGATTTGTTTAGTTGTCTTTTCCTAATCCTGTATATTTGGCACAGCGGTGCAGGTATTTGTAGTCTGGCTTTACTCGTTTCCAGGATTGGAATAGAGAAGCTGCGTTTTTAAAAACTTTAGTGTATTATTGTTCTAGGCAACAATGCTTTTTGTTCCAGATGTCATTGTATGTTCCCTTTGCCTTTCTTATTTTCTATAAAAGTTCCTTACTTTTAATGGTAGCCATGCTTGTTTGTTTCTCATCAGCAGGGCAAGAGCTGCTTATAGGCATCCATGAGGAATTTTCTGTTTGTGCATGTGTTTTTGTGTTGGCACTAGTGGGTGGTGCCTATTTTCAGAGAGGACTTTGGAAGAAAACCTTCCATATCAAAATAGCATAATGTACAGGATATAGTTTGAAATTTACAGTAACTACAGAAAATGTATAGTAGTACTTATAGTATTTAGAAATTATGAATTTACTGTTGCAGTAATAAAAGCATCAGATAACAGTTGTATATTTTAGAAGTAAATAAGATGAGGCATATGTAACTAAGGTGCATGTTTCCTAATTATGCATTTCCTAAGGTTGCTACTCATAAGATGAAGTCCTAATGTATATCCCTTATTCCTTTTTTAAAAATAGATGGTCAGGAGAGAGAAGTGGAGATTTGATAGTTTTTGAATTTAAACCTCAGCTTGTTTCTGCGAGTTGACACACCTTCCAAGTTGAATGCAGCCTAGTTTATTTGCTTGTTTAGAAGTATAGTACATTGCTCACAGTATATTATTTGCATGCACAGCCCAGGAGAAGAAATTCTCGCACAAAAACGAAACAACCAGCAGACAGTTGAAACAATGAGCAGATCTTAGAGGAGAAGAGACATGTGGATTCATTTTAGTAATAAATATGGGAGGTAAGCAGCAAGTGAGAACAGCTAGTGGAAGAAGTGATGTAGATATAGGATTGATTTATTTCCTTACTCAGGAATTTTACTTGGAGTAAGGGGAGTAGTGTGTAGAGGAAACCTTCATTCAAGTAGCCATGAGGGTGCTTATGCCTTTACCAGCTTCCTGACAAGTGAGGGTGTTTCTAATGGCCCTAACCCTTCCCCTGGCCAGGACAGGGATGTGCAGTGTCACTCTGGAGGCCCACAATGCCTTCCCATACAAGTGCATACTTGTATGGGAAGGCATTGAGGGCCCATACAAGTGCCTACGTCAACACACCCATACTGAAAGCCACTATCCTTCAGTGGCTTGGTGAGCCTAATGTCTGCCCTCGGACAACATATTTTGATCTCCACCCCTTCTACAAGAAATATTGGCTTTGTGCTGCTAGCTCAGCCGACCATCTCTTCCCAGGTTGGGCACACCCATACTCCCCTGCCAGCTGTCACAGATGCCCCAGCTGCTAATTGAGCTTAGTTTGCCCAGACCATGATCAGGATGTTTATCCTTGTACATAACCAGATCTGGCTTAGTGTAGCTTAATTTTTAACGTATACTGAGCCAGTTTCTAGGAGAACATAACTGGATTGTGACATTTGCTGACTGGTGTTAAGTGATGGTACAGATTGTTGCTTGGGTATGTATTTGGTAGTTTGTTCCATTCGCTAGGCAAACAAAAACTTGATGCTTTTTCATTTCTCCTTGTGCAGCATTTGTTTTTTATTACACACTGTTTTTTCTTAGTAGCCTGCTGGTGGTAACTTTAACTGTAAAAGGTAGAAAAAAAATGTACACCCTAATGTGCATTCTCTGAGGCAGTCTTAGACTATGCAAAACAAAACAGTTTAAGGGGGCAAGCCCTCTGCACCCCCATAACCCCTGCTAATTGTAAATACTAACATAAAGATGTCAAAATCCCCGGCATAGAGGGCATATTCCCCAACCCTAGGGATTGTCTGCAACTTGCACCTATCAACCATCTATTTTGTCAACAAAATTTGTCAGCCTTTGAGAGCTTTGATTAATAAAAAGTGCTCCCATATAATACACACATACAGGTATGCTTGTGTAAGCAGGTATATGTCCATATGCGTACACACAGAAAATTAATTTTCCTTCCTTTTGGTTGATTCATAGGTGTTAGAGATGGTGTTTATATGTGGTAACATAACTACTTTTGAAGTCTGTAAGTCAGTTTGTTTTGTGGTCAACCACTGTATAGCTCTGTTTTGGACAACTGAATATTCACTGAGAAAAAATGGAATGGGGAATGTGGGGGGGAGGGAGACTAATCAGTTTACATTGTAATATGGCTGCAATATGGCTTTAAATGTTTGAAATGATCAACAGTTTTTTTGGCGCCAATTATGTTGTAAGGCGTCTTTGTAACAAACATGGTGTTCTGAAGAAGCCCACATTGATGGGTGATGGCGCTTAACAATTTTCTCATGGTTTTAATTATTTTTATGTTGTACAATAAATCGTTTTACATTATTGGATTTGGTTGCTGGTCTTCGCAGGGCAGTATATACCAACCTAGAGGTGACTGGACACTTATTGGTGTGTCTGTGGCATTGAGTTCTGTTTTGGACAAGCTACTACTGATTTCCATTAGGAGTAAGTTACAGCACTATTTTAGCTGCTAGTATTAACAGAAAGATGTAGCTACTCTGCTAATTCTGTTGCATGCTGGAGTGTGGGTGAACTGCACTTAAAATTTGTGTATGTTCAAGTGACCATTTCACATCAGCATGACTCGCACATGAATCACATCTGGGAAAAGTGCTAATTCCCTAAAAGGAACTAGAACAAGGAAACTCATAAATCAGCAAGAAAGCACAGTGGGTAGTGTCATTTGAGATCTGTTCAGAGCCATTGTTTTACTGTTAAGACTTGTCAGGCTTATGAGTGATTGACAGGCTTGGGAGCATGTAAGGTACCATTTTTAATGGTGTATGCATGTGTTAAGGGGTTTTCTGGTAACAACTTTGTCAATGTAATAGCATTGAAAGTACAACTATTAATATATACACTTATGTAATTTTTATTATGAACCTGCATGAATTAAATATTTTAGTCATGTGAGAGAATGGTTCAACTATGCACTAGTATTTGCAGATTATAAAATGCTGCAGCAGTAGAGGGGGGAAAAAAGACACAGAAGAAAGAGTGGTTTAACTGGGCATGTATGTGCATAAAGGTTGGGGGGAAAAAAACTGCAGTGACAGCTGTAGTCCAGATGGAAATGACATCATGGATGCTCTGAGGACGTATAAGAAAGGTCTGTTGGGAAAATGGGAGGCCAAAGCTGGCTGGAAAGAGCTAAGGCATGCAACGAAGTAGTGGTTGACATCAGTGCTGCAGGGGGATAGTAACCGTACCTTGGCACAATGTAGGAAAAGAGCAAATTTACCTGCTGGGACATGCACGGACAAAAGCTAGGCAGTATGCAGTTCTCAGCAGCAGGCAAAGTGAACCTTGCACACACCAACCTATAACTCCTGATGAGGAATACCTTCTGTATAAGGGGTTAATACCCAATTTAGATGAGGATGCCACTAGAATCATTAAACACAAGTAGTTTCAGACCACTGCGGTAACCATATTTGTGCAGTGTATTGAAGGTTAGTGAATAGCTGATTAAATTCATAACGCATTTAAATCAAACACTTACCGTGCTTTAACAGTGCAGGCTGATGTTGACAGCAGGGTGGCTGTTGATGATGTCATGACTTTAATTATGATGACCTTAGGACAGTGGCACACAGTCAAAAATATACTAGCAAGGTCCCAGAACAAGTGCATAATTCCATAGGCAGTGACATGAGCTCATACACTCAGCACAGTGAGGAAATGACATTACTTAAAGGAATGAGCGGACACCATGTAGCTCAACTCCAGTTTCTTGTGAACAGCTTGAACACCTTGCAAAGATACTACTGTTTCAGATGTAATTGTGTCCACTGTAACACTAGTTGAAAGGGGGTGCCAGTCGAAACCATATTTCACAGATCCTGAGGCGCACAAGGCATTGAATGCCTAGCTTCATATGTACTGTGACATAGTTCATGCGCAGGCCAGTGCCACTGAAAGACAGTTGGTTAGAGTAAAACTAGGCTTACTTGAGGAATTTCACCAGTACATGGGAACGTAGTTTGTGCGCAGAAAAATAAAGTAAAAACCAAACACAAACGTGGAGTCACTGATTTAATAGCACACAGACAAAAACGTCCCGACTAAGCAATTTCACCATGAGAATGGCTTCATCAGAGTAAAGTTGGGTAATACAAACATCATTTAAATACCATATTCCCCTGACAACTGACCAATCTGCATTTAATGACATCATCACATTAAAATAAAAACAATAAGAAAAATCAGTTATTTGTCTTTGATGTAAAAGCATAATTCAACCAAAAATTGAAAATATCTTGCAGAAATATAAAGTAAAACTGTGCATATATAAAGAATCGTGCAATCAAGAACATTTAAAATATATATTAATGCATGTATGCATTGTTAAAATGTGTAAGTATAGGAAGAATAGCTATACTATCATTTAGGCCTGGTGGATGCATAACATTTAGCCTAAATTGCCCCATTGTCTCAAGGTTTTCCACCTTTAATTTTAGATCTCCTCTTTCATTCCACTTCACCTTGTCTATGACAAAAAAGAAACTTTTTGAAGTTGGTACAACTTATACTATGCCTGTATAATGCATTATGAGCATCCTTGATTCTGATGGCCCTAATATGTTCAGCTATTCTCTCCCTAAGCCTCTGTACAGTTTTGCCTACATAAAAACTGGTGCAGCTGGTACAGGTTGCTAAGTATGCTAGCATATTGGTGTTACAACTGCACCTCCCTGGGTAACTCAATGAACGACTGTAACCAGGGATAGATGCATATGGACCATCGTTGATATACTTACATGTCCTACAAGTCCCACACTTGTACATTCTAGATATTAGAGACTTGTAAGAGGAATTCTCCATGATGTCTTTGACATTCCTCCCTCGGCTGTAAACTATCCCAGGTTTAGAACCAAGAATTTCCTTACATGAATCTTTAAGGCCCGAATGCCATGCATTGTTAATGGCTAGAACAATGTCTTGAGCTAGGTGGTTATATCTAAGGACCATTGTGGAAGAACTGTCATACTGATGTTGGGGGGTCTCTCAGGTAATCCAGCACAAAGAATAGGTTGATAAAGAGCATTTATCTTCTTTAAAACTTCATGCTTGACCCTCAGAGTTAGTTTCAAAGGATACCCCCTATCTGAAAACATCCCTACAAGTTGGAACAACTCCCATTTGAAAGTGTCAGAATTGCTCACCAGCCTAGACAACCTTATCTGCCCCTTGATGATCCCCTTCTTTTGGAGGTAAGGGTGACAACTATTGAAGTGGAGCATAGAATTAGAAAAAGTTTTCTTCCTATGGATACCACTTTCAAGAGTCACCCCATCAAACTTAAGGTGAATGTCCAAATAATTCATTTCGCTTGGAGGCTGTTGATGTCATGACTTTAATTGATTACCTGAGGACAGTGGCACACAGTCAAAAATATACTAGCAAGATCCCAGAACAAGTGGATAATTCCATAGGCAGTGACATGAGCTCACACAACACAATGAGAAAATGACATTACTTAAAGGGATGAGAGGACACCATGTAGCTCGACTGCAGTTTCTTGTGAACGGCTTGAACACCTTGCAAAGATACTACTGTTTCAGATGTAACTGTGTCCACTGTAACACCAGTTGAAAGGGGTGCCAGTCGAAACCATATTTCACAGTTCCTGAGGTGAACGAGGGTTTTGACTGCCTAGCTTCATATGTACTGTGACACAGTTCATGCGCAGGCCACTGCCACTGAAAGACAGAGGTGGTTAGAACAAAACTAGGCTTACTTGAGGAATTTCACCAGTACGTGGGAACATGGTTCATGCGGTGGAAAGCCCATTAGGATTACATTTTAAAATGTACCACAACAGTAATCGGAGTAAATTAGAATGTACTATTTTGGAAAAAGTGCATTGTGAAAGAGGTACCTGTTTAAAAAAATAAATTGCAATGAAAATAAACTTTTTATTTTAAAATTTGACACCCTGCATCCTAATGGGTTAAACAGAGAGCTTAATTGGAAGTGGCTCTTGTGATGAATTGTTCTTAATTGTTTTATTAATGCTGTTTTAATATATAAATGAAATGAGGAATTGGTATTGTTATACTCTGTTAAAGGCATTTGCCGAGGCGCTAGAGAGAAGTCAAGTTTGTTACTGTGAAAAATAAATCTTTGGATTTACGGGCTGAGTAGTTTTTTGGATTTACTACTTCTGTGGTAACCATCTCTAGGACTAGTTTACTCCCCCCCCCCCCCCCCCCTCCTGTATGCCTTCACCATTTTCACCAACCTGAAGAAAGTCAAGCTAACCAAACTTGAGGCATGCTATAATAAAGTTGCTGATTCGCTAACAAGTCCCCATATAGAGTACCACCACCGTGTCGTACTGCAGTATCTACACTGGCTCGAACTACCCAACCACCGTTATATTCACCCAACTCCCCATAAGATAATATATCAACCAGAAAAATGTCCAGCTCTTCAAAACCTACTTTTAAGTCCAGTCTAATACCAGACATCTCAGCTCTTATGATAAACGCCTCCTCCAAGTAACTAGACCTAATAACTTCCACTGAGACTCTTTTCTCCAGTAGTATCTCTAGAATATGGAACATGACCCCTCAGTCAGTACTATCTACTGCACACCCCCATACATTTAAAACACTTCTAAAAACCCATCTAGCAAAATCATGGTGCTGCTTCTGTCTTGATCCCGGATGAATAGTACTATTTCTCTTAGTTCACAATCAATGTCCTACTAAGTAACCTTCATGTATTATACCTACTATCTTCTAATACTTTGACTAAACTAGCACTAAGTCCTTTAAATAATATTACTTAACCATTTAAGTTATACTTGACAAATTTTTTATTAATGCTAGACAAAAAATTTGTACTACGTACAAAATGTCTTTATAGGAAAAGTTTGTGTATAGTCATAATTTTTGTAGCTGTCATTTTTACTGATGTACTATGTGTACTTCAAATATCTGAATCTGTGTACTTTTTACTTGTGTTAATACCAGTGTAACTTAAATGTATGTACATTTTCATCTTGGTGTATTCAACAGCAAGTCTCATTTTATCTTGGGGCTTTTCCCCAGACCTCCACTGAAAAAGGCCTAACCACCCAGTCGGGCTGTCCTGGTCAACAAGTGTAAAAATAAATAAATTAAAAATAAATTATTGGTATTATGCAGATGATAGCGATAATTTGCTTACTGTATCTGTTATCTGGGGTAGAGACTAGAATACAGGCCCAATTAGATTTTTTTTTATCTGCATGTAGGTGAGAAGAAAATTGTCAATTCTACTTGATTTTGCTGAATGTACTGATTTTGTGTAATTTGTCACGGCAATAGTAAAATTTTTGATCCAGTGACTTTTCCATCCTTCTCAACCTGTAGGTTATCAGATCCAACTCTGATCAGGTGCCTGCACTCTCAGAATCTTCAGTTTAGGAGCTCGGCCTTCTCTGCTTATACTTCTGTGCTCTAACTGCTCATTCTTCAATCTTGTTTGCAGTCATTGAGTTTGGGATCATGGTCCCTGAGATTTGTCAGCAACATATCTTTTTTTGAATTATTTTTTTTTTTTTTTTTTTTTTTTTTTTTTTTTGCTGTGCTTACTCTGTTGTGTTACTTTGTCAGTCGTAGTCATGGTCAGGCTTTTTATAAGTAAAGAGAATTTCTTTGTAGCAGTAAAGAAATGGAACAGTGGAAGTGCTCTTCCTCTTTCATTGACCAGCCAGAGCAAAGGCTCATCGAACTTCAGCCCTTCCAGTTCTCACCCCTTTGGGGACCTTTGGTGATGCATCAGCCCTGATCCCCTGTTATCAGGGTCTCTGAGTCCTCCAGCTCCTCCACTCTGAGTTACAAGTTTTCTTCTGTAGGGACCCTTTTCTTTCTTTGGGCAGACTCCACTCTCCCTTTTGTCCAATCACTCAAGCAGAATTTTCTCCAGGACATTCTCCTTCCCCACCCAGGTCCAAGCATCACCATTCTGGAGCCAAACTTCAGATCTGACTGTTGAGATATCTAAGCCACCCTCTATGGTCTGTTAGAAGTCAGCCAGGTTGACTGGGAGCCTAAAGTCATCGGATCTAGAGAAACTTCTGCATTCCGTTCTTCAGGCTCAGATGAACCTAGGAATCATCCCCGTCTCCTCAGCCCTGAAGCATGAGGCTTTGGCTCCTCAGTCTTGTGGTTCCTCCCCCAGTTTCTTTGGTTTTGGGGTTGTCTGGTCGAGCTGAAATCCCCCCCCCCCCCATGGTGGTGCTGATGGCTTGGCCACTTCTAACACACTGTCCTTGATTTTCTGGACTCTAACACTGTCATAGTTGAGTGTTCAGAGCCGATGTCCCAGGGTTGGGCGTGACTTTCTGGGTTCTTGAGTCATCCTTGCCCCTTGGGTGCTTTGGCTATAAATAGTTTGGCTATGATTTAAATATGAGTTGGCGCCAGTGTCTTGCTTTGGTCTCTGGATCCGAAAAGTGCCTGGTCTGGTCCATCTAGCTTTGATTTCGGCTTTCAACATTGTAGAGAGGATCCTCTCCCATTTGGCAATGGAAGCATCGGCAGGTGCATTTGATCTGTCCTGATCTCTTCATCCTATCTGTGCCTGTGGATGTGCATCAGTTGGCTCAGAGACAGCCATGGTGTTAGGGTCCCCATCTCTTGTGTGTCTCCACTCAGGTAGGTACATGAGAAGCGAATAGTGCAAGAAGAAGCACTGAGATTCTCCTGAGGAATCCCTCACTGAGGACACAGACCTCCATGAAGGGGGTGACTCCCACAAGTGCCGCTGCAAGGACTCCTGTTTTGGCGATTTGCTCGAATTATTGTAACAGCATTGGGGGAGGGCGCTGTAGCCCCTTCCCCTTCCCTTGATGATTTTTTTCTGGAGGCATTTGGCTCTGGTCCATCCATGTCTTGGGTGGTTACCCCTCCAGATGCTCTTGTGGACCTGGTGCCTCAGAGGGCTTGGAGTGAACGTGCTGTAGGACCAATCCCCCAGAACTCTGAAAATCTTTGTTCCCCCTGAAGATGGACCCCACTGAAGTAAGAGTCTCAGTGGGTGCCATTGTGGTTGCAGCAGCTGTGAAAAAGATATCAGAGAAAAGTTCTGTTCATTTACCCAATGTATCTCAGGCTTTGAATCATTTGGGAAAGTACAAGTACACTTCAGCCACTTTTGCCTTGCAATGAACTACCATACCAATTTGACAAGATTTCATTGGGACCTTATTGCTAAAGTATCAGAGGTCATTAAGACTCAGCAGCCTCAAGACATTTAGAAAACCTTGGAGGACCAGTTGTTGACTATGTAGACTATATCCACCATTTCCATGTTGTCCAGTGCACTAGATGGAACGCCCCCAGCAGCAACCACCAGTATTGCCATGTGCTATCATGCCTAGATGCACTTGTGCAGTTTTGTGGACTACATTAACTCATTCTTTGTCAATGCTCAGTTTGCTGGTTCTTCCTGTTTTGGTCCAAAGGTCAGAAAGACTGACTAGTAGTGAGCAAGATGGGAAGACCATGTCTGCCACTGGAGTTCACTTTTCTGCCCCTCAGAGGTCCTTCTTTAGGAACCAGAAGGGTTGAAATGGTCTCCCCCCCCCCCGCAAGTCTCTGCAGACTTTTCAGGTCCTGCTAGTGATTGCTCCCACTGCAGCAGAGGGCATCTACAGTGGACGCTGTCCACAGAGCAAGATGGTCTGCAGAACCAGGGCTTCTGCTAGGAAGTCCTTCCAGCACTCTTGATAGGTTTGCCTGACTGTCGTACCCTGCATTCAGTCAGGAGTCACCACCTAGCTGTCCACCCAAAGGCTTGGGTGGCCATCATGTCAGATGTGTGGGTGTTGACCCATGTCTAGAGTTTATAAAATTCCATTTTTGTTAACAGCAAAGGACTTAGAAATATCCCTGCTTGATGTGCCACCCCATCAGTGATGGTAGGCAACAGTGGAAGTCAAAAAACTGCTTCTCAAACAAGTCATCTAAGGAGTTCCACCAGACCAACAAGGATCCATTGTCTGAGTTTTTTAAACAAAAAATCTTTATTAAATTTTCATGTATGACTCGGACAATCTTAAATTTATATAAATGAAAATAAACCATAATGAAACAATCTCCATTGCAAACATTATACCTTACAAGTTATGCCAACACAACTGCAGTTGTAAATCTTATACATCACTTTTAATATATCCAATCATTGGCAGCCAGACATTACATAGCTCATTCATATTCTGTTTTCTTTCAAACCCCGTTCCTCCTATGCATGTATTGATCCCACATTACTCATGTTTTCCTTTGTAATTTGCTTTTAGCCTTTTCCAAAGATCCCAATTCCAATTGTATCTCTGTTCGAGATTCTTTTTAGTACCAAAGAAAAGCGAGGACCTTTGACCCATTTTGGGATCTCTGCAAGTTGAACTGATTTGTCAAGAAAGCCAAATTCCAGATTGTCACAGTGCAGTCCATCCTACCTCTTCTGAGGAAGGATGATTGGATGTACTTGGTAGGCCTCAAGGATGTGCACCATCATACAGCAAGGTATTCCAAGAGGTTTTTGCACTTCTGCTGGGATCCAATCACTGTCAGTTGCAGGCTGTGCACTTTTGCCTCATCACAGCTCCCTGGGTGCTTACCAAATGCATGGCTACAGTGGCATCCTGACTGACAGTGTGAGCAGGCACTCTTCTGCCCCAAGACTGGTCCCTGAATCTGGAGATGGAGATGTGGAGTCTTCACCACTGGGGCACCCCCTGCTATGACTTGTTTGCTTTCTTGTCCAGCAGTTAGTGCAGTTTCTGTGCCTTAATCCTGCTAGAGGAACAGTCACCAAGGGATGATGTTCCACATGCTTGGTCCCTAGGTCTACTGTACACACATTCCCCCAAATCCTCTAATAATCATTTCTTTATAAATCAGCCTATTTCGAAATGACTTGTCATCTTCATTACCCCATTCTGGCCTTGACAAGTTTGGTTCCCCTTCCTTTGGCCTTTCCTTCTACACCTGCCCTGGGTTCTGGACCCTGTTCCAAGTCTGATTTGCTCATTCTTTGGGTCTACCTCACACAAGCCTTCACTCCAAGTTAATCACATGGTTGCTCCAATTCTGATGATGTTTAGGAATCCCAAACTCTTAGTTATTCACATCCTTCCTCCCAGAAACGTTTACACTAGTAAATGGAAGAAATTTTCCATTTGGTCCCCTTTCAAGGGCTTGGATATTTCCTTTGCACCTTTATAGGCTATCCTGTGTTTTTTTTTTTTTTTGACTATCCTTATTCTGCTATTAAATTGCTGTTAGCTACCGTCACCATTTCCTTGCTGGCATGGATAATACACCTGTTGTAGCTCCTAAGCTAGCCAAGGGAGAAGTTTTCCCATTTGTGACCTGGTTCTTCCTTGAAAGCTCAAACTACTTTTGCATGATCTCACCAGACCTCCTTTTGAAACAGCAGCCACTATGTCCTGTAAAGCTTTTGTTGCAGAAGGCTCTCTAGTTGCAATTACATCAGCAAAGGGAATGTATGCGAGTTAGTGTGAGTGGGGTTTGTGTGTGTGCGGTACCAACTCAGCACAGAACCTCGTGGTGGCCTGCAGAGTGATCCAAGCAGCAGAGAGCTAAAAGAGTGACTTTCTACCAGATATAAGTATTTTTTGTGGCTTTCCCACTGTTATTAAGCTAGCGACTGCATTTCGCCTGTTTTACTGCTACTTTAAGTGATTTCTGCATTTTACACTGTTTATTGCACTTTAAGTTACTAATTGTTGCGAACTGTTTCTGTAGGCTACACACTAAAGTGCGCTAGCCGATTTACAGCATTTATAGCATTTACTGTCTGTTTTTTTCCTTGTCTCTGTAAAAAAAAAAAAAAAAAAAAAAAAATCTCTTGTTTTCCCACCTTACTGAACTAGAGTAGTCCAGTTTCAGAGTTGCTGATCCCTGGGCTTTGTTTTTAGTTCCTGTTACTGATCCATTGCCTTATTAGGAAGGAGGGAAGTTTATTTGCTTACCAGTGGGAGTGGGAAGCACTGAGCAGCCTTTTTGTCCGATTTGGTGAAGTTTCAGCCAGAAACTAGTAGTCCATTGGTCGTTTTGGGCCAATTCCTAGCTCCTTTCAGCCCCCTGCTATAAAACACGCTAAACGCGTTAGCTGAGTTACCACTGTTGCACACAAGAGCAGCGGCGGTTAAACTATTCGGCCATCTAAATTCCACTCTTCAAATTTTCCCTTAGAACTACCTTCCTCGAGCTGTACTGCTGATCTAACCAGCATATCCTATAACTGAAAAGTTCATCTCTACTTGATTCCCAGGTAGACTATTCTCTATCTGTAAAGCCTAGCACTTACTCCTACAGTACTTGCACCTTGATAAAGCACTCTTATTATAGATAGTACCCCACCAGCCTAAAACCCACTTCCCCCGGAGTCCTTTGAAAGTCTCTTTATCTACTACTTCTAGTATGTCGAGGGATCAGTTGCTAGTGTCCTCTCCAGCTCAACTGGTGAACCTGGGAATATTGAGGCAATGTTACAATTGCCTCATGTACACAGACAATCCTCTCCTTCTCCCACAAAACACAAATACATGCAAGAGATGCAACTATACGGCCATACTGGAGGCTGAGCTCTCTCAACATAGGACTGGCAAGACCAGACAGGAGGAGAAGGTAACCACACACAATGCATACCCAGTCACACACAGTACCATCACAGCTTCAAATCATATACATACTCACACAAAGACATACATGGAGGCTCTGATCAAAAATTTACCAAAACAGCAGAGGCCACCAAAGCAGACACCCAAACAACTACCACCTCACGACCCAACACATGCAACACATAGACCACACAGTCAGAGTGTCAAACAGTCACAGCCCTTAAGGCCAAACAAAATGCCAGACACACTTGTCATTGCTGATTCCATAGTCAGACACGCTGACGTCCCGCTCACCAGACTGAGTAAGGAGAAGGTCACAGTAAGCTGCCTGTCTGGCGCTAGAATCCGCCACATAACGCAAGCACTCAGGTCTCTCAACAGCAGGTACAAGTACGACTCAGTCATTGTCCACGCTGGTGTCAACGACTTGAGACGTACCTTCTTGGACTACATGAAAAGGGACATCGAGGAGCTCTCTGATTATGTAGCCCAGGCAGGTATGACCCTGACCTTGAGCAGTATCCTACCTTCACCTAGAATGATGCCACAATACAGTGATAAGATGATCAGCTTTAATAATTGGCTTAAATTCTGGTGTCATTCAAAGGGGATCCAATGTCTGTCTGCCTGGGATGACATGCTGGACAAGCCACGCTGCTTCACAAGGGACGGCTTGCACCTGTCACCCCTGGGCTTCCGGATATTGGCAAAGGCTCTTGCCACCCCGATAGGGTGTTTTTTAGGGAAGGCTCAAATTCTAAACCTACCACCCTAGAACACCAAAAAGAAAAAAAACTAAGGGTAATGCTGCTCAATGCCAGAAGTCTCAATCTCAAGATGCACGCACTCAAGGCCCTTCTCAATATGGAGAACATCGATGTCTGTGCTGTGACAGAAACCTGGTTCAAGGCTCCTGAGAGCACCCCAGCACTAACAGGTTTCACCTCATATCATGCGTTCCGGCCCCAAAATCCGGACAACACCAAGAGAGGAGGGGGGGTGTCCATATTCATAAAGGACACCCACACCTCAAGGTTGGTGGCAACGCACGATGCATCGGAGACCATCCAGGTGCAATTAACCATAGGCAAGACTGCTCTGCAATTTGTAGCATGTTACAGGCCACCCTCTCAAACTCAGGAACCTCACATGGCCTTCCTGAAAACATTGGAGGGGATAAATGTATCTCCAAACACCATCATACTAGGTGACTTCAACTACCCTAATATAGACTGGGAACACTACTCAAGCCCGAACACTGTAACCCAAAGATTCCTGGAGTTCATAAACTCAAATGCCATGGAACAACTAGTCACCATCCCCACAAGAGGAGAAAACATACTTGATCTCATCATCACGAACATGGGATCAAAATGTTCAACACCGAAGTATACCCCTCACTGGTGAGATCAGATCATAAACTAATCTAGATGGAGGTCCTCATCCGCCCCACCTGAAACAAAAAGACCACAGTGAAAAACTTCTCAAAAGCCGATTTCACACTTCTAAAAACTAGTGTGGTCTCCTTTAAGGCCCCTGAGCCAGTGGTAAACATTACTCAAACCGCTGAATCACTTACAAATGCCTTCTACCAGCACCTACAGGACTGCATGGATCAGGCAATCCCAAACAAAACTAAGACTCTCTGTACCAAAGGCAAGCGTCCAGTCTGGTGGACCCCAGCCATAAACAAGCTCTACAACAAAAGGAGGAAGCTACTACAAGATAGAGCAAAATCCTTGAAAGGTAAGACACCTTTGATCATTATAAGTAAAACACTAAGAGCTCTCATAAAATCATCCAAGGCAAATTTTGAGAGAAAAATCGCCAAGGACTCTAAAGACAATCATAAGGCCTTCTTTAGCTATGTTAGAAACCTAGGAGGAAACTCCCAGATATGCTCAGAATTAGTTCAAAATGATGTGAAAATTACTGAACCTACACACATTGCCAACATACTGGCTGACAGGTTCAGTGCAAACTTCTCCACCCCCAAAAGAAGAGATATCTATTCCAGAGGATTGTAGCCCCCAAACATCTCCAACGCCCAGGTGAGAACTGCCCTCACTAAGGCAAAAACACAGCATCCATGGGACCGGATGGTGCCCGGCTGTGTGCTTGAACTCAACGAGGAATTAAACCCACAGTTAGGACAGCTGTTTAATCTTAGCCTCACCTCAGGATCGTGCCCAAGGAGTGGCGCGGCGACTGTGGTCCCACTTCATAAGGCGGTGCCTCAACCGACCCTGGAAATTACCGCCCCATTAGCTTGACAAGCCTTATCTGCAAAGCCATGGAGAGGATCATAATGGAACTCATAAATAAAGACATAGGGAACTTGCAGACTTTGGATCCAACCCAGTTTGGCTTTGTCAAAGGCAGATCCTGCCTCTTAAACTTGGTTGACTTTTTGAGACAGTCACCAAGGCCATTGATGAGGAAAGGCAGTCCATACAGCCTACCTCGACCTGGCGAAGGCCTTGACACAATACCCCACTCAGGTATCATCGAAAAACTCATCAGCTTGAATGTAAACCCATACATCACAAGATGGGTTGCAAACTGGCTAAGTGACAGAACCCACAGGGTCAGAGTTGCTGGAGCCATGTCAGACTCAAAGCCTGTCACAAGTGGTGTCCCACAGGGCTCAGTCCTGGGTCCACTCTTGTTCGGCATCTACTTTTCTGAAGTACAAGCAAACACAGGAGGGTTATGGCTGACAAAGTTTGCAGATGACTGCAAACTGGGCCATAGTCGAAAACACATCTGACACGGATATCCTCCAGAAGTGCCTCACAGAAACGGATAACTGGTGCCAGAGCCATGGCCTGAAGTTAAACGCCAAAAAATGCATAGTCATACCCTTCGGGAAAACAAGGTTACCCCTAGCTACCATATAGGTGGCAATCCACTGAGCACAGAAAAAGTCATCAGGGATCTGGGGACCCAGGTTGACAGTAGCCTTCCGTTTGACACTCATGTTGCTAAAGTAGTTAGGAAAACCTTCTATATCGCCCACCTGATCATGAAGGGATTCACATCTAGATCAAGGGAGGTCATCGTCCCCCTGTGCTCATCACTCATTAGACCTATGATTGAGTACAATGCCCCGTTTGGAATGTATCTGACCAGACACCTGCTGCAGCTTGAAAGGCCCCAAAGTTCCTCACCAAAAGGATAAAGGGTCTCAAAAATATGTCTTATGCTGCCCGACTGAAAGAACTCCAGCTCTATTCAGTCTCATACCACTTGCTCAGAGGTGACCTGTGCCTGACATATAAGGCCATGTCAAACCCAGATTTGATGAATATGCTTCACCTCAAAAAATCTAGATCCCTCAGAACCACAAGGGCGGGAGACTTAAACCTTGACACGGTTATAAATAGAACGTGCTGGAGGGACAGATTCATCACCCAGAGACTCCCTATGCTGTGGAACAAAATCCCGGTACATGTGAGGCAGAGCACCTCGCTGGCCTTGTTCGAGGAATCTTGACCAATGGATGGGAGATCACAGATATACCCCAGGGATTACTTCAGTGTCACTGCTTGACAGAGGCACAGCAAAATAATAGGCATAGTTTTTATTCAAACTAAAGGGGTGACGAAAGCCACATAACTATGGGCTAGGCTTATAAATGCCCTTGGGCAGATAGCCTAGTATGAACCTATGAACCTATAAGAAAGGTGTCTGGACTTAAAGCACATTTCCCTGTTCCTCCTTGTCTGGTTTTCCATAAAGGTAAAGTTACCTTGAGGACTAGTCCTTCCTTTCTGCCCAAGATTGCTTCTGCATCTTATTTGAATTAGCCCATTCATTTACCAGTATACTTTCTAAATTTCAGGAACCAAATGAGACTATGTGTTCCATTGTTTGGATGTGCATAGTCAACTCAAATTCTATTTGGACAGAACCAGAAATTTCATTAAATCTTGCCAGCTTTTTGTCTCCTTTTCCAAAACAAGACTTGGCAAACCTGTTTCCAAAGTGACCCTATCCAAATGACTTTCTGATTTGTATCTCCTTTTGCATCCTTCCTGAAAAGAATTACTTTGCTCATTAAGGATGGTGGTTACTTCAACTGCCTTTTTTGCTTGGGCTTCTGTTTATATTTGTGCTGCAGCTACTTGGTCTAACACCACAAACTGGGCATCCAGTGTAAGTCTAGAGCTTCTTTTGGCTCCACCATTCAGTGTGGTGTTCCCTCCTAGGGCCAACCTGGGATTGTTAATGGTTGGGGACTCTGTCCTGCAGGTTGCGATGGACAGAAAAGACAACAGTGGATATGAAAGTTATGTACTTGCCATAACGTTAACTCCGTGTTGTCTTCCATACTTTTCAACCATCCCTCCCCTTCCTTTGGCCTCATGTGATGCAACAACCTTGGGTTCTGGATCCAACACTGGTTCTCCTGTCACACCTGACAGGCATCAATCACCCATACATTACGACTCTCAAGCCGGCAGTTTGGTTTCTCCAATTCCATTAGTGGCTAGGTATGATGTGCTTTCTTCCCCTGTCCGCATCCTTTTGTCATCATATAAACAATCTACATGTAAACTTTACACAAGTAAATGGAAAAGATTTGTTCATTGGGCCTCCCTACATCATTTTGATACTTTTTCAGCACCAGTAGGTTCATAGGTAGGTATTAAGCTATCGGCCCAAGGGCCTACGTAAGCCTAGGCAGCAAGGTTCCATGGCTTACGCCACCCAAGAAAGTTATTTTCCTGTGCCACTGTCGAGCAGAGACACAGAAGTGATCCCCGGGGTTTATTTCCTATTTCCCATCCACTCATCAAGATTTTTCTTGAAGAGTGCTATTGAAGAACTTTGCTTGACATAGATGGGTAGCTTGATGTTCTTCATCTCACATTGCTGCAGTCCTTACACTTGGGTAGTCCGCTGTCCTCGGTCGGCCCGAATATCAAAGTATAAGGCTGACGTCGGTCAAGGCGCATTTGACTGACATCAGGACGTCAGGGTACAAATGCGCATGACCGACGTCATATCCTCAGACTTTTTTGCCGCATGGTCCGATGCAGAAGCAGCGTTGCAAGTGCCGGTTGGCGTTCTGAAATTGTTCGATTTCGGAGTTTCAGACCGAGTCAAAGTTGGCTAAGTACCCCGTTGGGGAATATTTTAGTTTTTTCTTGCCTCAGTGGTTTACCGGATGTCAGAAAAAGTGAATAATTGTATTTCTTGTGGGAAACAGATACCGCATAGAGACTACCATACTTTGTGTATTCCTTGTTTAGGGCCTGAGCACGACGTTGTTGGGTGTCGCTCTTGTGCTAGATTCAATAAGCGCACTATTAAGAGAAGATTATATTGTGCCAGGTTAGTCTTCGGGAAGCGGTGCAATTATAAAATGCCGTCGGATGCTCCGACGCCCGCTTCTTCGAAGAAGCGCAAAGACAAAGCAGTTAAACCTAGGCTAGAGGAACCGTCAGTACCGGACGCCGGTTTTTTAGAGGTGTCGGTGGAACCGGTGGTTCCACCGGAGGTTTCTTTGGGATCCCAGGGAGAGACTTTGTTATTGCAGGATGTGGCCTCTCAGGAGGCAGGCCAGGCTGATGGGGCTTCTCAGGTTACTATACTCCCCTCCCTGCCTAGGGTGGTTAGGCCCTCTCCTTCTGTTTCCAAGGCTTCTCCCAGGGGCAGGCCAGGTTTAGCTTCAGTTGGTGTTTCCCCTAGCTCTTCAGGAACTGTGCCCAAGAAGCATATGCTTAAAATGGCAGAAGATTTGATTACTTTGATTAGGGGTTCTATGCCCCCTCCTGATAAGAGACCTAGGGTGGAGCCTGAGCTAGGGAGTTTTGAGCAGGCTTCAGATGTTTGAGTCTTCGGATGAAGACTTACAGGAGTACTCTCCTTATTCTGATTCTGATGTGGATGATTCTACTCCTTCTGCTTCTCCTCCTGAGGATTTTTCTTTTTCAGAAACTCTTCATTCCATGAGGGAGCATTTTAAGTGGGAAGGTCAGGACTTCTCTGATTCCAGGAAAAGGCTTAGGGAATTTTTGTTTTTACCCCAGCATAGGCCTTTGGCTATACCTCCTGTTTTGGATGTAGTGGAAGATGTTTTTACAGAGGCTTCTCTTAATCCTGATTCTTTGCCTCCTGCTCCTGTTAAACCGGATAGGTATTACAGGGTGCCTGAAGCTCATAAGTATCTTTTTAAGAGTCCTAGGGCGGACCCAGAAACTGTTAGCCAGGGGCCTAAAGGTGTTAAGGCTTCTGTTGTTAAGAATCCGGTTCCTGCAGACAAAGAGGCCAGGGCCTTGGATAGATGGGGAAAGAAAGTTTATACTTCTTCCACTCTTGCTATGAGGGCTTTGAATTGCCAGTTTCACATGTTGAAATACCAAAACTATCTCCTTTCACAATTGAAGTCTAAGGTTGATGCTCTGGCAGAAGGTATTGATTGTAAAGAGTTGCAAGATTTAGTACATGTTTCTGAACAGGTGGGTAAGCATTCTTTGCAATGTGGTTTTGATGCTGTACAGGCCTCGTCTAGGGTGGCTGCCACTGGGTCAGTTCTTCGCAGGCACGCCTGGCAGGGATCAAAATTTATCTGAACATGTTAAAACAAGGATTTTAGATGCTCCTTTACAATCTGACGTGTTGTTTGGTCCTCCTGTTGATTCAGTTTTAAAGAAAATGGAAGACAAGGCTAAGTCTATGCAGACTGTTAAAGATTTTTTGCAGGTACAGCCTCCAAAGTTTAGTAGAAATTGGCCTACTAAGGGGTGGACGTATCCTTCTTATGATTCCCAGTCTAGGGGTAGATCTAGACGTGGTAGAGGCAGAGCTCAGGGCTCTTTCAGGCCTAGAACAGGGAGTTCTCCTGCACAGTCTTCGGGTGAGGGCAGGGGTCAGTCCTTTCGTAAACAGACCCAATGACCTACCTTTTCAGCTGCCAGAGCCTTCTCGTCTGGCAGCACCTTTGGGAGGAAGGTTGGCACTTTTCAAAGAAAATTGGAGTTTAATTACCCAAGACAGATGGGTATTGGATATCATACACCACGGTTACAGGTTTTATTTCCATACCTTGCCTCCTTTCAAAGGCATGCCAGACGTTCCTCCTCAACAAAGAATAGAGGCTCACAAGCAAGTTTCTCTGTTACTCCAAATAGGGGCCATACAGCCGGTCCCTATGCCAGAAGTGGGCCTAGGATTTTATTCTCGCCTGTTCCTAGTACCAAAGAAGGGGAACACGTGGAGACCAATTTTGGATTTATCTACCCTCAACACTTATCTGGACATTCCCAAGTTCAAAATGTTGGACGTTACAGCAGCTTTTACCTCTGCTGGGCAAAGATCATTGGATGGTAACTTTGGATCTCAAGGAGGCTTACCTTCATGTTCCTATCAGACTAAGTTGCAGGAAGTATCTGCGTTTTCGAGCTGGGACTTCTCACTATCAGTTCTCTGCATTGCCCTTTGGCTTATCTACTGCGCCCAGAGTGTTCACGAAAGTTCTGGCTCCAGTGATAGCTTTCTTCAGGCTAAAAGGAATACAGATCTATCCTTATTTGGACGACTGCCTGATTCTGGCTCAAGGAAGGAAAGAGCTTCTTCATCATTTGGAATATGTGATAGCAGTGCTAAGATGCCTGGGGTATTCTGTGAACGAAATAAAGTCCAGTCTAGTACCCTCTCAGGACATGTGCTTTCTGGTGTGAGACTGAATACAGCATCCCAGATGGCCTTTTTAACCCCGGACAAACAAAAGTCTATCCCTTTACTTCCATCAACTATCTCATCAGTCCGGGCTGACTGCAAGGACAGTCCTTCAAGCCTTAGGGTTCATGGCATCTTGTATTCTGGTGCTTCCCAATGCCAAACTGCATATGAGGAAGCTGCAATGGTATCTCAAAAATGTATGGACACAGCACTGCCAGGATCTGGACACTGTCATTCAAATAATACCTTGCATTCAAAAGGAATTTTTGTGGTGGGCTCAGGAATGTCACCTAAACAAGGGACTCTCTGTGACCCGGCCAGAGGCGTCAGATTTTAACGACAGATGCCTCAGACAAAGCTTGGGGAGCTCATCTAAATGGAAAGTGGATACAAGACAAGTGGCCTGCCAGACTACAACATCTACATATCAACCTGAAGGAGATGTTAGCAGTCCAGTTTGCATTAATAGCTTTCAAGGAGTTACTTCTTCCAGGGCAAGTGTTGATTCTAACAGACAACACAACTGTCATGTGGTACATCAACAAGGAAGGGGGAACGCATTCTTATCCTCTATGCAGGCAAGCAATGATTTTGTGGGAGACTGCTCTCAGTTTACAGCTCAATCTTCAGGCAAGGTTTCTGTCGGGAGCACAGAACTCCTTAGCAGATGTGTTGAGCAGACGAATTATGGATCCCCACGAGTGGAAATTGGATCCTCATGTATTTCAGAAATTGACTGTGTCATGGGGAACTCCAGACATAGATCTGTTCGCTTCTCCACTAAACCATCAGCTGCCAAAGTTTTGCACAAAAAGGTTTCATCCCACAGCTTGGAGAGTGGATGCTCTTTCTTTCAATTGGAGCAATCTTCATGTGTATGCCTTTCCACCTCTGCCTCTCCTCCCAAAGGTACTTCTAAAGGTCAGACAGGACAAGCCAAGGATGATTTTAATAGCTCCAGATTGGCCTCGACAGCACTGGTACCCATTACTGAGAAGTCTAGTATGGAAGCCTCCATGGCCTTTGCCTTCGATTCCACACCTGTTGTCACAGGAGGACAGCCATTTGCTCAATGTCAAGCTTCACTCTCTGCACCTAACAGCCTGGCATATTCTGTTTTGAACCATAGTGGGCCTCCACTTCCTCAGCAAGTTTTGAATGTTATTTTGGAAGCTAGAAGGCCTAGTACAAGGAAAGTGTACGGATAAATGGAAGAGATTTTTATTTTGGAGTGCAGCAAAAGATTTTGATGTTTCTGGGCCTAATTTGAGTGTGGCTCTTCAATATCTTACTGAGTTACTGGACAAAGGTTTGTCTTTCTCTTCTATTAAGGTTCATGCTGCAGCAATTTCGCTCACTATGATTGTGACCCACCATTGTTTTCTCATCCTTTGTTCAAGCAATTTCTTAGAGGGGCAAAGAATATAAGACCCCACGAAAGCTCCTGCTCCTGCTTGGGATCTCAATTTTGTGTTGGAGAAACTCACTCTACAACCTTTTGAGCCTGCAGCTACTTCTGAGTTGAAATATTTATCATGGAAGACTGCTTTTTGTTGGCCATTACCTCTGCAAGAAGGGTTTCTGAATTGCAGGCCCTTATGGCGGTCGAGCCTTTCTTGATTTTCCATAAGGATAGGGTATCTTTACGTACTAATCCTTCCTTTATGCCTAAAGTGGTTTCTAGTGTGGCTTTAAACCAAACTATTCATTTGCCTACTTTTTATGCAAATCCCCAAAATAAGGGGAAAAGATTTTGCACACTTTAGATGTACACAGGCAGTTGCGATATTATTTGGACAGAACTAAAGGGTTCAGGCAGTCTCAGCAGTTGTTTGTTTCTTTTGCTTTGGGTTCTCAGGGCAAGCCTGTGTCAAAACAAACTATTTCTAAGTGGATTGGGTTTTGCATTGCTTTCTGTTATTCCCATCATGGCAAGGAGATTCCAGCTGGGATTAGGCCTCATTCCACTAGGGCTACTGCCACTTGACAGCCTTTTGAGGGAGTGGCAACCAAGGATATTTTGGAGGCAGCTACTTGGAGTTCAGTGCATACTTTCTCTAGGCATTATCACCTACCACTTTACTCTAAATCCAGGGCTGGTTTTGCTACTGCTGTTTTGCAGGGCATTTTGGCAGCTCCTGCTTCCTTGTAGTTTGGCCATCCTCCCTTACCTCTGCTTTGGGATTCTACCCAAGTGTAAGGACTGCAGCAATGTGAGATGAAGAACATAGTACAGTTTTGTACCTACCATAAATGTAGATGTTCAAGATCCACATTGCTGCAGTCCAATTACCCTCCCTCCTTCCCTCTGTAGTTAGAGGTGGTTGTGTGGGTTGGGTTGTAAATATTGTGTATATTGTATATATTGTACAGATAACTAGTGCAGGGGTGGTTGGTTGTTTGTTTGCTGTCTTTTGGTTTTGACCTTTATGTTTAGGGTCTTCTGACATCTGGGGCAAGAAAAGACTGAGGCTATGACGTCGGTCATGCGCATTTGTACCCTGACGTCCTGATGTCAGTCAAATGCGCCTTGACCGACGTCAGCCTTATACTTTGATATTCGGGCCGACCGAGGACAGCGGACTACCCAAGTGTAAGGACTGCAGCAATGTGGATCTTCGAACATCTACATTTATGGTAGGTACAAAACTGTACTTTCCAGAGTATAGAAAGTCTCTGGGACAGGAATCTATCCCTCCAGCGTGTCCTGTTTATTGTGGTGACAAGGTTTATGTCCCTAGAGCGTGTAGCTCTGAGGGATTGGGATTTCTTTAGGTGTAGCATGTCCAACAGCTTTGGGTTTGACATAGCTTTATATGTTAGGCAGAGATCACCTCAGAGTAGGCGATATGCTATGGAGTAAATCTGGAGGTTTTTGAGGCGGTCAGTGTAGGGCATTTGTTTGAGGCCAGTAATCCTCTTTGTGAGGTACCTCTGTGGCCTTTCCAGCTGCTGCAGATGTCTTGTGAGGTACATTCCAAAAGGGGCGTTGTACTCTATAATTGGTCTGAGTGACGAGTAGAGGGGAACAATGACCTCTTTTTTTTTTTCCTGGATGAGAACCCTTTTTATAATGAGGTGCGCCACGTAGGACTTCCTGACTACTGTGGCGATGTGACTATCAAAGGAGAGACTACTGTCCACCTGGGTCTCAAGGTCTGTTGTCACGCATTCGGTGTTAAGTAGATTGCTGCCTTTGTTGTAGGTCATGGGTACAGAGTTTTTACCAAAGGGGATGACACTGCACTTTCTGACATTGAGCTTGAGGCCATGACTCTGACACCAGGCATCTGTCTCAGTGAGGCCCTTCTGTAGGATGCCCACATCATTTGGGGACTTGACTATGGCTCCTAGTTTGCAGTCCTCTGCGAACTTCGTTAGCCAGAGGCCTTCTGTGTTAGCCTGTACTTCAGAGAAGTAGATACCAAACAGGAGAGGTCCCAGGACGGAACCCTGTGGTACTCCACTTGTCACTGCTTTGAGGTCAGATTTGGAGTCTGCAGCTTTTACAGTGCGAGTTATGTCAGTGAACCAATTGGCAACCCATCTTGTGATGTAGGAATTTATACCTAGTTTAGTGAGTTTAGCTATAATTCCAGAATGGGGGATGGTGTCGAAAGCCTTGGCGAGGTCAAGATAGGCTGTGTGAACCACCTTACCCTCATCCACGGCTTTGGTGACTGCCTCAAATAAGTTGATCAGGTTCAGGAGGCATGATCTGCCTTTCACAAACCCGAACTGGGTGTGATCCAGAGTTTGGAGGTTACCAATGTCTTTGTGTTCCATGATGATACATTCCATGGCCTTGCAGCCCAGGCTCGTCAGGCTAATAGGTCGATAGTTCCTAGGGTCAGTGGTGGCTCCCCCTTTGTGGAAATTCTTCATTTTCTATCTTCTATTTCCATTGAAGGCACTTCCACTTCTGCTGTTACAGTCCAATTAGCATCCATTTCTAATTTCCACAGTGGTTTCCATGGATCATCAGTGGCCTTGCATAGGCTTTGTAAAGCCTTTTTGAAAGGTGCTGTCCTCATTAAACCCCCTTGTAAGGATCCTATGCCTCCTTGGGACCTTACTCTGATGCTGCAAGCTCTGGCACAATCCCCCTTTGAACCAGCCATTAGGTGTAATCTAAAGTTTCTATCCTGGAAAACTATCTTTTTGGTAGCCATCACTTCAACTAGACAGACTTCAGAAATTCAAGCACTTTTGTCTATACCATCAAGTTTTATTTTTTCATACGGATTGAGTTTCTCTCTGAACCAACCCATCTTTTCTATCTAAGGTAGTTTTGGGAACCAACCTTAACCTTCCAGTATTTTTCCCAAATTACTCTTAAGGGTGAATGCTCATTACATCTGCTAGATGTTCACAGACAACTAAGATTCTGCTTTGACAGGACCAGGGGTTTCAAAATCAGACCAGCTGTTTATTTCCTTTTCACATAATGAATTAGAACAGACTGTGAGCAAAGTAACTTTTGCCAAATGGATTTTCAGACTGCATTTCTTTTGTTTTTAGGAAGATGGGCATTTCATTACTGATATTTCCAAAAGCACACTCAGAGTGGTAGCTACTTTTGCTGTCTTCCGTTTGAGAACATCCACAGATGACATTTGTGCAGCTGCAGCTTGGGCATCACCCCATACTTTTGTTACTCATTACAAGTTAGATCTGGTCTCTCTGGGAAGAGCATCATTTGGTTCAGTGGTGCTCAGGAATATCCTTCCTGGAGTCCACCCAGGATTATAAGTATTTATTTTTATTTATTTATTTTGCATTTGTTGACCGGGCTAGTCTAACTGGATATTTGTCCATTTTCAGTAGAGGCCCGTGGAGAAAAGCTCCAAAACCGATGCAACTTTCTACATTGTATTTTGTAACAGTCCAGTCTTAAACAGCTGTTGCTAATAAAATGTACAGTACTCATCATGAGCATAACACAAATACTAATAGGTAATATACAAGAGATGTTACTATGTACATGTATTTAAATTGTCATGACATGGTCTTTTTGTTTTTTTAAGGATAAGTCTATAAAGGTGAAGAGTGTTCATTAGTGTAAAGGAAGAAAGTTACTCAGGGTTAGTACAGGGGCATAATGAGTATTGAGGAATAGTTTTAGATTCTGTTTAAAAAGAGTTAATGAAGACAGAGACACGAGTTCAGTGGGTAGAAGATTCCAGTGCTTTCCAACAGTATTAGAGAACAGTGAGTCTCCTGCCAAGTTGTTAGATCTGCAAGTATTGATAAGCAGTTTGTTTGAGGAGTGTAAATTCTTAAGGTTGTTGTAAGGGGTAATGATGCTAGTGAGTATTGGAGTGCTGGTTGGTTGATATAGGGTCTTATGGGCTTTAACAAGCTAGTGAAATTGAACCTGGTTTAGAAATTCTAAAGTAGATTATAAGTAGCTGGGGACTCTGTCCCACACGTTGATAAAATGAAGATTGACAACTTCAGATAAAGAAGTTTTGTCTTACCATAATGTTCCGTCTGAGTTGTTCATCCTCATTTGTCATCAGCTCCCCTCCCTTCTCCCTGCCAGATTTCTTGGAAGAATTGGGAATTCCCTTGAGATGTTTCCCTTTGGAATTTATTGCTACTCCAGATATGGTCTTTCATATATTTTTACTTCTTTCATTTATCAGCAAACGTGTTCTGAGTTAATCTACCCTAAGCATTATGGGTAAGGGATGTGCTCAAGAGTTTTTGGAATCCACGAGCTATGGAAATGGCCATGTCTGTTCTAGAGGATCAGAACCAAACCCACATATTGATGACACATCAAGATGATCAACTTTGATGGAACATTATTGTAAGATGCAACTTTTTTCCCCCCTAAAGTACAAGTCTGTGACTTCAATGACTCCATTAACTTTCCCCAAAAACTTTTTTTTAAAGGCAGTACAGTTAAAAATATTAACACCTCACAGCAAGAGGTTCTCCGGTTCGATTCTCAGCTGGGGTGCCTTCTGTGCGCAGTCTGCATGTCCTCCCTGTGGTTGCATGGGTTTCCTCCCACATCCCAAAGACATGATGTAGGTGGATTGGACACACTAAATTGGCGCTAGGTGTGAGTGTGTGCACCTTCTGTGGAAGTTTGGGCGCCGGGCTGGCAACTCAACACCATAAAACTCCACTGCCAATCATGAGTGGACAGTTGATCCGCTGTGGCAACCCCTAACCAGGAATAGCCTAAAGACAGTTGAAAATATTAAACTAGAATTAAGGACATTCCTGAAAGGGTGTTCACTGATTGCTTATTTTTTTAAAAAAAAAGAAGTGACAGGGTGATGTCTAAAATCTGGAAGAAATAAGCTGAGCTTCCATAAGGCAGATAGGATAGACAGCATATGGTCATGTGTGCTAAAAAGGCTAATGGCAGCTTAGATGTTATTTGGTCATTAAAATAAAAAAGGGGGTTAGTATGAGCAGAGGTAGTCTACATTAGCTCTTTATCTTTATGGTATATCATGCTAAAAGACTTGTAAGACCAGTGTATATTTCTTACCATCTCCTTATTGTAAAATGGTAGTCTCTCAGTACTGCATCTGTCGTTGGAGAAATAGAAGTCATTTTGGGTAAATTGGGCTGAATACAGATTTTCACCACGTAAACATACTGCAGTATGTGGCCTGGAAAATGGTAGCAGCAAACTATTACTCCTGAATAGGTTATTGAGAAGTTGGGCTGTACAGCCAGTAGAGAGCAACTATTTCTTTCCTGTCCAGTCTGGAGACGCATGCAGTCATTGTCTCCACTGCTCACCAACACCCAGTAAAGTAAAGGGATTGCAATTTGCCTAAAAGATTAAGCTTTTAGAATAAGAGATTACCTTCTGTTCGCATGTTGCAGCATTCTTAGTGTGGGATTCTCCGCCTCGGGCGACCTGAATCTTGGCTCCTATACAAAACATTATGCCTGGTTGCTGTAGGTGTGTGGGATGTCACATGTAGGGCCATAAACCAGGGACTTTAAATGTGACGTTGCCATGCACAGACCTCAGAACTTTTCAACCGCAGTCGAATGTCGGATCGATCGCATCGCTCCTCTACTATCAACATGTCTAAAGTGAAGTAACCTCGTTGGGGATTTTGTTTTTTGGCTATTGCTTGAGCTTGGTTTGCTATACCCCCTTTTAGCCGATGTCCGCTAAGAAGGTTAAGTGCTGATGCGGGCATCAGATTCTGCATAAATAGTCGCATGACCTTTACGTTTTTTCCTTGGGCAGAGAACACAACCATACCTCTTGTTCCATTTGCCAATCCATCTCAAAGATGCTCAGAAGCCATTTGGCTGCTCTTAATCTTAATTAGAAAACCAGAGGCTAAAAACGTTGGTGCTTAGGATGGATCCTGAGTCGGCTGCCCAGGTGGAGCTTCCACGCAAAATGGCCAAGATGTCACGGCCTACTACTTCTTCCCCTCCGCCATCGGACGCTCTTCCAGCTTCTGATTTAGGAGTTGAGGGAAGTTCTTTAGAGCAGTCTGCTTCTTCGACCCCCCTCGAGGAAGCCGTGTCTGATGTAATGGCCGGCACGCCCACGAAGCTAGCTCAGACTTTGGTTGCTACCGATGTCAAGGGGGAACCAGGCCTTGCCAGACGTCGGACTGGGATAACAGAACCCAAAGCCCCATCTCCAACAAAGAACCCCTGAAACTAAGCCTTCTCCCCGGACTACTCCTTTGAAAAGGAAACAGAAAAGCAAGCATCTGTCTCCCTCTGTGGAGGGATTACCTGACTGGCAATCGTTCACTCAGTCCGTAATGCAGGCTTTCATGGCTCTTAGGCCCTCTGCTTCTTCACCCTCCACCATTCCTGTTCTCGGCCCTAGGTCTGCCTCAGCTACTTCAATCCACCTTCCCACTTCTCATGAAGGAGAAGAGGTTTACTCCTAATCATCTAATGAGTCACTTACTCATCACAGATTGCCTCTCCACTGGAATACTATTCCTCTGATGAGGAATCCATAGAAGGGGACTCTTCCCCAGGGGACATCACCTTTGGGGAGATCATTACCAAAATGAAAAAATATTTCAAATGGGTTACTTACCAAATGACAAACTCAAAAAGAGGTGTTTTGAGTTACTACAAGTAGAATCTCCCTCTCCATTTGCCATCCTACCAGTTATACCCGCTTATATTGATGCATTTTCTTCAGCATTAAAAAATCCTGATTCACAGCCACCTGCTCATAAGAGACCTGGTTGTTTCTATAAGGTGTCTAATGAGCATAATTTCCTGGTGAAATCCCCTTTGGCAAATCCGGCAGTGATTTCTGTATCCCCTGACAAGCAAGCAAGATTAATACTCTCCTCATCTCTTTTGCCTACTGACGAGAACAGTAATAATGTGGACAGGATAGGCAAGAAGGTCTGTACCTTCTAAACCCTAGCCTTCAGAGTCAGACTACCAAACTCAAAGACTACCAAACTCTTATGATAAAATATGCCATGCCTTGGACTTGGTATCCCAAACCTCTACTTTCTTGTCCCCCCTTGGCTGACTCCCCTATCAAGATAGAGGTAGTATCAAAACTGTCCCTTTCTTCTCAAGTGGCCAGACATTCAATTGGATGCAGTTGTGATGCAGCCGAGGCTTCTGCATCAGTGCTATGCAGGTACTCTCTTGCTTCGCCTTCAAGCTCTGCCCGGAGGACATAAAGTCCAAAATTCTTGATGCCCCTATTGACCACAACCTCCTGTTTGGGAAACCATCTGCAGAACTCTTTTTAAGAACCGTCAGGAGGAAAGCAAGAAGCTTCAAGATATTGAACACCTTCTAATGTCCCCCATTCCTAAATACTACAGGAATTCCCCAGTCAATATCACCTTTGTCAGGAGGACCCCATTTTCTACTACTCCTTCCTCTTCCAGGCATAGGAAAGGAGCCAGGAGACAGACCACTTCCAGACCAGATCCCTCTCAACCTACCCAAAGACAGCCCTTTCATAACAGAAATGGTTCCAAGAATGTGTGACTGCCTTGCTCACCTCCCCCTGTCAGCCCGCCTCTTCCACTGCCTACCCTTTTGGAGAACAATCACCACAGACCACTGGGTTTGAGGAATATTTCCTGTCTTGGAAAGAAAGACCCCCTGCAAGGGGTGTTCCATTCCCACAAAGAATCCGCTACATCTTATTCCCCAGATCTGCATGATGATCTAAACTATGGAACCCATCCCTCCAAGACCAGAAAGAAAAGGTTTTTACTCAAGGATGTTCGTGTTTCACTGTTGCAGTCATTACACTTGGGTTATCCTGCTGGCAGGCTACCCGCAGTCTGCCTGAATTCCAAAGTCTTGGTCCGGCGTCGGATGCTGTCGCCTCTTCTGACGTCAGTGCGCCAGGGGTATAAAAGATGCAGCCGACGCCATTTTCTTCAGTCTTCCTTGTCACGCGGTGCCGGAAGCAAAAGCAGTTGGCAAGTGCCGGTTGGCCCACTCCTGAGATTTTCAAAATCGAATTTCATATCCGAAGTCTTCATTAAAGCTAAGTACTCCGTTGGGAAACTTTTTTCTTGCTCCAGACCGATGTCAGAAAAAGTTAACAATTATATTTCTTGTGGAAAGCAAATGCCTCATAAGGATTTTCATTCTTACTGTATTCCTTGCCTTGGCCCTGATCACAACTTTGCTAGCTGTCGGTTTTGCGCTAGATTTAATCAACGCACTATTAAGCGTCTGTACGATTTTGCCTTTCATTACTTTGGCCGAAGATTCAATTATATAATGCTGTCGGAACAACCGACGACCGGAGTTTATAAAAAGCGCAAGGAAAAGGACAGGCATCCCAGTTCCAAAACCGATGACGAGGCTTCCGCTAAGCCAGTCGCCGGTTCTCAGGCGCTTTCACAGCCCCTGACTCCCGCTACCTCAGAGCCACAGGCCGCTGCCGATTCCCATGTGGAGCCAGTTAGGCCTCTGGATACTCAAGGTATTGGACACTCGGAAACTATTTCCTCCGATGGGTCCTGAGCCGCTGAGCAGGCATCTGCTTCTGAGGGTGTTTTCAGACCTACACAGTTGTATGTAAAGCCTACCTCAGCTTCCAAAGCAAAGACTAAAGCAGCTCTAAAGACAAAGAAACAAGTACAGCATTCACCTGGACAGACTTCCTTGCCTAAAAAACAGATGCTCAAAATGGCTGAAGACCTAATTACTTTGATCAGGGGTTCCCATCCCCCTCCTCATAAGAGGCCTAGGCAAGAGACAGAATATGAATCTTCAGATCAGTTTTCCATTTCCTCTTTGACTCTTCTGAGCAGGCATACTCTCTTCCTCCCTATGAGGATTCTGATGCTGAAGAATCTATTCCTTCAGCCTCTCCTCCTGAGGATTTTTCTTTTGGGGAAACCCTGCATACCATGAGGGAGCACTTCCACTGGGAGAGCCAAGACTACTCAATCAAAGAAAAGGCTTAGAGACTTTCTTTTACTGCTTCAGCACAGGCCTCTTGCTATTCCCCCTGTGTTAGACATTGTAGATGTATTTTCAGAGTCCGGCCTTTCTCCTGAGACTCTACTACCCCCTGCCCCTGTAAAACCAGACAGATACTACAGGGTTCCAGACTCGCATAAATTTCTTTATAAAAACCCTGCTGCTGATCCAGAAACTATTTCTCAGGGTCCCAGAGGGGTCAAGGCTTCTACTGCAAAAAATCCTATCCCCTCTGACAGGGATTCTAGGGCACTAGACAGATGGGGGAAAAAAGTTTACACTTCTGCTACTTTGGCTGTGAGGGCTTTAAATTGTCAATTTCATATGCTTAAATATCAGCAATACTTAATGTCACTGCTAAAACAGAAAATGTTGGCAAATTCTGATTTTGCAGAAAATAATGGAATGCAGGATTTATTGCATGCAATTGAACAAGTGGGAAAGCATACATTACAATGTGGTTTTGATTCTCTAGAGGCCTCTTGCAGGGCCACCGTTACGGGTTCTGTCATTAGGAGGCATGCTTGGTTAAAGGAAGATTCTACCTGATCATGTTAAGGCAAAATTCTTAGATGCTCCATTACAGCATGATACTTTATTGGGTGTCAAAGCAGAGGAGGTGTTGAAGAAAATGGAGGACAAAGTGAAATCTATGCAAACAGTATAGGATTTCTTATAGGTACAGCCACCCAGATTTAGCAGGAACTGGCCTACAAAGAATTGGTTCTTTCCAGTGTCAGACAGACTACAAAGAGGCAGATCCCATTCCCAGGGCTCATACAGGCCTAAACAGTGGGGCGCTTCTACCTCCAAAAGCGGAGAAGACTAATCACAGCCATACAGTAAACAGTCCCAATGACTTTCCTCTGCCAGCACCAAGCACTTAAATTTTGGCAGCCCCCTTAGGGGGAAAACTAACTTTTTTTCTCAAAATTGGCACATGATCACCCAGGACAAATGGGTCTTGAATATAGTGTCCCAGGGCTACAGGTTCCACTTTCACACCCTGCCAAGGCAAAAGGTATGCCATGCCTGCTACACAATCAGTGGGCAGAGACACAAAAATAAGTTTCATCCCTCATGGACATGAGGGCCATTCAGCGAATACCACAGCAAGAGCAGGGACAAGGATTTTACTCAAGACTTTTCTTGGTACCCAGAAAGGACAAAGCCTGGAGACCAATATTGGACCTGTCTATTCTAAATAACATTTCTGGACGTTCCAAAATTCAAAATGTTGACTTTGCAGCAGCTTCTGCCCATGCTGGGCAAGAAGGCTTTGCTTGTAACTTTGGACCTAAAAGAGGCATACCTGCATGTACCAATCCGACAATCTTGCAGAAGATACCTCAGATTCTTAGCTGGCTCAATGCACTACCAATTCTCTGCGCTGCCATTTGGCTTATCTACTACGCCCAGGGTCTTCACAAAATGCTTGGCACCAGTAATTGCATATTACAGACAGAGGGATTCAAATATATCCTTACTTGGACGATTGCCTTAGTCAAGCAGAGAACAAGGACATTCTACTAGAGCACCTGGCGTTTGTAAAAAGATTGATTTGCCTAGGTACACAGTAATTAGTAGCCTCTCAAGAGGTAATATTCCTGGGTGCAGGCTTAAATACAACTGCCCAGGTAGCTTATCTTACACAAGACAAACAAAGGCAACTGACTTCTTACTTCACAATGTTGGCAACAAAGACCCAGTTATCTGCAAGAAAAATTCTGCAGGCTTTGGGCTTCATGGCATCCTGCATTCTGCTAATTCCATATGCCAGACTGCATATGAGGAAACTACAATGGTATCTAAAAAGTGTTTGGACTCAACATTGCCACAGCCTGGAAATATTGATTACCCTCATTCATTGCCTTCAACAGGAGTTTCGATGGTGGGCACAGTCCCGTCACCTCAACAAGGGACAGCCATTTAACCTATCCACAGCCAGGCAGTCAATAACAGATGCTTCAGATTATGCCTGGGGGGCCCACATGGCAGGAAAAGGTATTCAGGGCACACGGCCCTCAAGCTAAATGCATCTTCATATCAATCAAAAAGAGATGCTAGCTGTTCAGAATGCCCTGACAGCTTTCAGGGACCTTCTTCATCCAGGACAACTACTGATAAGGACGGACAATACTACAGTCATGTGGTACATAAGCAGGGAGGCACACATTCCTACCCCCTCTGCAGACAAGCCATGACTTTGTGGGACACAGCATTGACTTATCAAGTACATCTGCAAGCACAATTCCTGCCAGGAAAGAAAAATACTCTGGCAGACGAACTAAGCAGAAACATTACGGATCCCCACGAGTGGAAGCTGGATCCACAAATCTTCAGCATGATGACAAAGAAATGGGGATGCCCAGACATCTTTTTGCCTCCCCTCACAACTGCCAACTACAGACATTCTGTACAAGGACTTGTCACAAGCAAGCATGGAAAGTGGATGCTCTGTTATTCAGCTGGAAAACCCTAACAGTGTATGCCTTTCCTCCTCTGCCTCTCCTAAAGGTCAGACAAGAGAAGACAAAAATGATTCTGATTGCCCCAGACTGGCCCCGCCAGCACTGGTACCCAATCCTAAAGAACTTGTCTCAAGGCCCAGCCTGGACATTGTCTCTAATTCCTCACTTACTGACCCAACTAAACAATCAGATCCTGCACAGCCAACTCAGGACCCTAAATCTGGCAGCATGGCAAATAATGTAGCCATTCAGAACACACCTCTCTCTCAAACAGTGATGGATGTTATTTTCGAGGCCAGGAGGCCAAGTACCAGAAAATCTTATGCAGAAAAATGGAAGAGATTCTGTGCTTCGAACCAGGCACAAGGAATTGACATGCTTGTACCAAATATTCCTCAGATTTTACAATACCTGAGATGCTGGACAAAGGCCTATCCTCATCAATTAAAATCCATGCCTCTGCCATTTCAGCTCATCACTATACGGAACCACCTATTTTTTCTCATCCATTGCTAAGGCAGTACCTCAGAGGGGCCAAAAACATAAGACCTCCAAGGAGAGCACGAATACCTGCATGGGACCTCAATTATGTCTTGGAGAAACTCACACTGCCGCCTTTTGAGCCAGCCAATACAGCTGAAATAAAGTTCTTATCTTGGAAAACGGCTCTGCTCCTAGCAATAACCTCTGCAAGACGAGTCTCAGAGTTACAGGCTCTCATGGCTGTGGAACCTTTTATCATTTTCCATCCAGACAGGGTTTCTCTGAGTACTAACCCGACATTTATGCCTAAGGTAGTGTCCAGTGTGGCCCTTAACCAAACCATTCATTTGCCTACTTTTTATCCAAACCCACAGAATAAGGGTGAGACTCCTGCATTCTTTCGACATATACAGACAGCTACGCTTCTACTTGGACAGAACTAAAGCTTTCAGAAAGACTGAGCAACTTTTAGTGGCATATGCTGTAGGATCACAAGGAAAGCCCAGCTCAAAGCAGACCATTTCGAAATGGTTAGGCCATTGCATTCGTTTCTGTTATTCACAACATGGCAAATCAATCCCTAAGGGCATTAGGCCACATTCTACCAGAGCAGCAGCCACTTCAGAAGCCTTCCTCAGAGGGGTACCAATCAAATACATTTTAGAGGCTGCAACTTGGAGTTCAGTGCACACTTTCACCAAGCACTACCATTTACCTCTCTACTCTAAATCCAGAGCAGGCTTTGCCACTGCAGTTTTGCAGGGCCTTATAGCCTCTCCTAATCCTGTTTAGACCCAGCCACCCTACCTCAGCTTTGGGAGTCAACCCAAGTGTAATGACTGCAACAGTGAAGCACTATGAACATAGTACAGTTGTGTACCTACCATAAATGTAGATGTTCGAGTGTATTCACCGTTGCAGTCTAGGTTACCCACCCACCACCCCCCTTTTCTTTGCTGGGACTTATCTGTGCTTCTCTATCCTATACAACCTATGTGGTGTATTTGCTTGTAGATGAAGAAAATGTTTGTTATTGCATGCATACTTATTGACATAAATTTTTAGCCTACCAATTTGGGGGCACCTGACATCTGGGGCAAGAAAAACTGAAGAAAATGGTGTCGGCTGCATCTTTTATACCCCTGGCGCACAGATGTCAGGGAAGAGGCAACAGCAACCGATGCCGGACCAAGACTTTGCAATTCAGGCAGACTGCGGGTAGCCTGCCAGCAGGATAACCAAAGTGTAATGACTGCAACAGTGAATACACTTGAACATCTACATTTATGGTAGGTACACAACTGTACTTTATTTCTAGTTCCAAAAGAGGATGGCCCTTGGAGGCCAATTCTGGATTTGTCTTTTGTAAACCTCTTCCTAAGAGTTCAGTTCCAGCTTTCAGAATGGTATCCCTCCAGACCCTTCTTTCACCATTGTCAGCTCAGACATGCGTCGTCATACTAGATCTCAAGGAGACCTACCTCCACATCCCCATAAAACCCTCTCACAGACAGTACTTGTGTTTTACTGGGCCTTTTCTCACTTTCGGTTTACAGCCTTGCCCTTTTATTTATCTGTTGCACCAAGGGTATTCAAAAAATTCCTGGCCCCCAGCAATAGCCTATTGCAAAACCAAAGGCGTTCAAATTTTATCCATACCTTGACAACATCCTCATTCTTGCAGAAAGAGGGCACCTTAAAAAAAATCTGTAGTTCACTATGTTCCTGCTACAAGGCTTGGGGTTCACCCTCAATCTCCCCAAGTCATCCCTAACCCCAACAGCAGGACAGAATGTTTGAGGTACAGGATCAGAAAAGACCTGATGCAGGCATTCCTCCCTCAGGACAAAGTTCTCTCCCTTACTGCCCACTTCCAGGACCTGAAAGGTAAGACAATTCCTATGGGTTCTGGGCTTTATGGGAGCCACCATTCCTATGCTGCCTTTAGCCAGGATGCATATAAGAAAAATGCAGTGGTATATGAAGAATGTGTGGACCCAACACAACTACCCTCTAGAATTTCAGATCCAATTCTTACCCTGCCTCAAAGCAGAATTAAGGTGGTGGATACAACAAATTCAAATGATCCCAGACCTTCCACTCCACCCCCCACTCCAGTTCAATACATGCATAGAGACGCATCGGACCTATGCTGGGGGGGCTACCATGAAGGGTCTCAAGGTGCAAGAGATCTGACACCCTACCCTCCAGAAAAAAATACATCAATGTGAGGGAGATGACAGCAGTCCTTTTGGCCCTGAAAGCCTTTCTTCCAATCCTGCAACTAGGTCCCCTTCAAATCTTCACAGACAATACCACAGTCATGTGGTACTTCAACAAACAAGGAGAGGCCAAGTCCAATCTCCTATGCAGGATAGCAATCCAGATTTGGGACCTAGCCTCCAGAAACAACTTATCCCTGCAGGCAACTGCAGTCTCTGCCTGCTTACCCCTACACTCCCCTCTACTATCCAGGCTAGATGTTGAATTGTTCCTGAAAGAGGTCTTTCACATCAAAACTACCTAGAGAACCCATCTCACCACTTTGGGACTTAGAAAAACTCACACTGGCTCCAGTTGAGCCAGTCAGCTAGCTCTATAACTCTTCAAATGTGCACGTGGAAAACTGTTTTACTGGTGGCGCTTACCTCTGCTAAAAGGGTGTCAGAGTTGCAAGCTCTCATCGCTTGCCCGCCCTACACTATTTTCCACAAGGACAGGGTGACCCTACGCACCAACCCTTCTTTCATGGCCAAGGTGGTCAAAAAACTCTTCTTAATCCAGTCCATTCACCTGTCCACCTTCTTTCCCTCTCCCACTAATGACAGTGAGAGGATACTCAATTCCCTGGACATGCACAAAGGCAACTGAGGTTTTATTTAAACAAAACTAGCAGTTTCCAAACAAACCATCTCCTGCTGGATCAGGAAAACTATCTACTTCTGCTACTCCTACCATGGCAAGGACCTACTTCAAAGGTTGGAGCTCACTCTTCCAGGGCCATAGCGTCCTCCAAAGCCTTCTTCAAAGGCCTGGGCACAGCCTTCATTCTGGAGGCGGCCACCTGGTCCTCTGTACATACCTTTACCAGACATTACAAATTGAACCACATCTCCAGAGCCAGAGCAGGGTTTGCTAGGGCAGTCCTGCAGGGCTTTCTGGAATCAGCTACCTCCACCCTTCCTTCTTCCTAAGCTTTGGCTCTCTCCCACACTAAGAATACCGCAGCATGGGAATAGAAGGGCAGAATAGTTGTGTAAAATCTTACCATAACCATAGATGTCCTTCTCGTCCATGTTGCAATATTCCTTCCCTCCCACCTATCCCCTTTCATTCCTGTTGACCTGTCAAGGGCACCCTAGAGCACCACCTAGACTATGGTCAGACTAGCTAGCAAATGGCATTTCACACTTCTTGTGGACATCATTTGGCTTTTACTAGCTGACCGACTGGACAGTTAAGTTCTGAGGTCTGTGCGTGTAAATGTCACATTGAAGGCTCCTGGTTTATGGCCCTACATGTGAAGTCTCACACACCTACAGCAACAAGGCTTAAGCGTTTTTATAGGAGCCGATGTTCTAGTTGCTTGAGGCAGAGAATCCCACACTAAGAATACTGCAACATGGAAGAGAAGGTTCAAGTGACCACGAAAGCTTTATGAAGAATAGCATACTCTGCTGATGGCCACAAACTCATAAAAAAAGAAAGGTAGTCAGTCTAGTTAGTAATTAAGTAGCTTCACTAACCCAGAGTTGCATTTGGTTGATTGCTGCTATGCCATGCTTTAGAACCGGGAGGGTGAGAAGCAAGTTAGAAAAGTACTAAAAGGAGCTGGACCGACTTCACCATGGGAGAGTGGGGAGAAAACTACTAGAATATGTGTATGTTTTCCCCTAGATTAAACCACTAAATTTCTTGGTTTGTGAGGTCATATATTTCCGATTCCTGTTTGTCCTTTGCTTTTCCTGTTCAGGATTTCCTTGGGTTCACAAATGTCTTCTGTTATTCACTTTGTTGTATTTATGTCCGTTCTAATTTTGTGGGAGGGCCAAAACTTGCTTTAGTTTGGGCTAGTTTTGGATTTTCATATGGAAGCCTACTGTTTGGGGACATGCTGCTAGTTTACCAAATTGTTCATGTAGAAATTATATGAACTGAATCCTTGATTAGTATTAGAAAAACAGAATTTGTAAAACCGTCTGCGGTTAAAAGAAGTTCCTTGTTAATATTCCTTCCTGTGATGCTTTCTCCCACTAGCATTGACTTTTTTTTTTGTTTGGTCTTGATTTTTTTTTCTGTTATTCCTTAACTTTTTTTTTTGGTGGTGGTGGTGGTGGGGGGGGGGTCTGTAACATCTCATCTAATCTTCATGGCTCATTTGCAGTGGGTAAAACTGGAATTACCTTTCTGAAAAATCTGTTACTGTAATTCTTAGTAGATCTTGAGCTCCCACAACTTTGAAGGTGATAGCCCCCACCCAAGTAGGATCATATAAATACTAAGCAAGCAACCACCAGGGCATGCAGTCCACCCAATTGTGTCGCTGTATCATTGACATTTATTAGGAGAGGAGGTATGTTAGAACATTTTTTGAAGTTGAGTGGAGGGGGTTATGTTAGTTTGGGCATTACTGTCTGCTTCTGTCAGACACATGGGGGCCAGTCCCAGGGTGAATCTCTGATTTACCATCCATTGGTCAAGGTTATACTTCAGTGGGGGTAGGGATGGACTCTGCTTCTCATGGATGGGGAGCCTATTCCAGAGCATGGGTATCCTGAGAGAGTCATCTGTCTCACTAACATCTTATGTCCTTTGGATGTAGTGGCTGTGATGCTGTTTACTTGCAGATGTGCAAAAGGTGATCAGAGCTGGATCCAAGGATGCCTTTTATGGCAAGCATAGATCCCCTCTCAGTAACCTGTAGGAAACTGAGTATATGGTATACCCTGGATCCTTCTAGTAAGGAAACTTTGTGGGAGTTCCAGTTGTATATGTTTGGTCAGGTAAATGTCGAAGGGGGCATTCTACTAAACGAGTCTGATAAGGGCTGCATGAAGTGGTCTTCCTTAGACCTGGGTGCCATACCCTTACTTATAATTTGGGTGACAAAAAATGATTTTCTTATTATCTTGGCCAGATGTTGGTTAAAGGCCAGAGTACTGTCTACATATGTTCCCAGATCCTTGACTAGTGAGTCAGCTTTTAGGTGCATTTTTATCAGAGTATTTAGCCTAGGTAGCAGTTTTCCCAAAAGGCACTCTATGCCAAGAAATGCATTAGTTTTAGTCTGTGACTTTGGCACTGGTCATTTGTCTGTTAGAGCCTCTTGTAAGATGTTTTTGTCATGGGGGTAATCTGTTAACTCCCAATTTGCAGTCATTTAAGAATCTGGTCAGTCAAAGGCCCTTGACATTAGCCTTTACATCTGAGAAGTAGATGTGAAATAGGAGAGGTCCCACCATGGAGTCCTGAAGTACCGTGCTTAATTGTATCATCAGTCCTGCCTTCTTGGGTCCTGTCCGAGCTAGCTGGCAGATGTTCATCGTGCATACAGCTGCAGTCATAACAGATGGGTTCTCCTGCCATCAGGCAGGTCCTCGGGCGGCCGAATTCCAAAGTCTAGGTCCGGTGTCGGTTGTCGTCGCTTCTTCCCTGACGTCAGTGCGACAGGGGTATAAAAGAACCAGCCAACGCCATTTTCTTCAGTCTTTCTTGCCGCGCGGTGCCCGAAGCAGAAGCAGTTCGCAAGTGCCGGTCGGCCAGCTCCTGAGATTACGAATATTTTTCAACCGAAGACTTCTAGAAAGCTAAGTACCCAGTTGGGGAAACTTTTCTTACCTCAGACCGATGTCAGACAAAGTTAATAACTGCATTTCATGTGGGAAGCAAATACCGAGTAAGGATTTCCATTCCCTCTGTAGACCTTGCTTAGGCCCAGACCACGACGTCTCTGCCTGTCGTTTTTGTGCTACATTCAACAGACGCACTATTAAGCGTCGGGCGGAGTTCGCCCAACACTATTTTGGCAAAAAGTTTAATTATAACATGTCGTCGGATACTCAGACTCCAATTTTGAGTAAACGACGTAAAGATAAGGACCGACATACGAGGTCCGCGACTTCTACCGACACCACGCTAAAGCCAACTACATGTGCTCCGGTTCTCAGCGAGGTGCCTACGCAGCCCCTGACTACCGTTGAGACTTCATTAGCGGTGTCTTCTGCGCCCGAGGTCGCAGGCTCTTTGGCCCATACCCCGACTACAGAAACCGAAGTCACTCTTGGCGGGGAAACTCAGAGTTCAGACAGGCCTGCCACCTCTCAGGGTGTCTTCAGGCCGCCTTCTTTTTCCATTAAGGCTTACACTAAATCTAAAGCAGCCATGCATTCTAAAAGACAAGCTACACAGGGCCCCTCTCAAAGCCCCATGCCTAAAAAGCAGATGCTCAAAATGGCTGAGGATCTGATTACTCTTATCAGGGGTTCTCAACCCCCCCCCCCCCCCCCAGGACAAAAGGCCCAGAGTGGAGGAAGAATACCTTTCCTCGGACCAGGCCTCCATTACTTCAGAGCATTCTGAGGAGCAGGAACATTCTTACTCCCCTTTCGAAGATTCTGATGCAAAGGAGTCCATTCCCTCTGTCTCCCCCCTCCCCCCTTGAGGATTACTCTCTTGGGGAAACCTTGCATACCTTAAGGGAACACTTCCACTGGGAAGGCCAAGAGTACTCAGACTCCAAGAAAAGGCTCAGGAATTTCCTCTTGCTCCCTCAGCACAGGCCTCTGGCTATACCGTCTGTCTTAGACATACTAGATGATGTGTATTCAGAGGCCAGCCTTAACCCAGATTCTTTACCTCCAGCTCCAGTCAAGCCTGACGGGTATTACCGGGTTCCTGATTCGCACCAATTCCTATACAAAAGCCATGCGGCTGACCCAGAAACTATTTCACAGGGTCCCAAGGGAATTAAAGCCTCCACTGCCAAAAATCCATTACCTTCAGAGAGAGATTCCAGAGCTTTAGAAAGGTGGAGGAAAAAGGTATACACCTCGGCCACTTTAACCATGAGGGCATTAAACTGTCAGTTCCATATGTTAAAGTATCAACAGTTTTTGTTCTAAATGTCACAACCTGAACAACCAGACTTGAAGGAGTTGCAGGATTTGTTGCATAGTGCAGAGCAAGTGGGTAAACATACCTTGCAATGTGGTTTTGATGCTTTAGTGGCCTCCTGTAGAGCTGCAGTTACAGGATCAGTCATACGTAGACATGCTTGGCTCAAAGAGCAAACCTTACCAGATCATGTCAAAGCTAAATTACTAGATGCACCTCTTCAAAAGGATGTATTGTTTGGTGTTAAAGCTGAGGAGATATTAAAGAAAATGGAGGAAAAGGCAAAAATCAATGCAAACAGTGAAAGATTTCCTACAGGTACAACCGCCACGTTTCAGTAGAAATTGGCCTTCAAAAAATTGGTCCTTTCCAGCCACAGACAGACCTCAAAGAGGTAGATACAGGCGCCCGACAGGTAGAGGGCAATCTCAAGGATCATTTAGAGGCAGACAATGGCAAACACCTACACCAAGAGGGGGTGAGGATAGTTCACAGCCATTCAGAAAGCAGACCCAATGACTTTCCCCTTTGCATGCCAAGCAAGGCTCAAATGGCAGCACCTTTAGGCGGAAAACTGGCATTATTTTCTAAAAATTGGCATATTGTCACAAAAGACAAATGGATCCTGGACATTATAGACAGAGGCTACAGATTCCACTTTCACACCCTTCCAAAATGAGAGGCATGCCAAACCTGCCACACAATCAAAGGACAGAGGCACAAAAACAAATTTCAGATCTCATGGACATGAAAGCTATTCAAGAGGTACCTGCACAAGAACAGGGTCAAGGTTTTTATTCCAGACTATTCCTGGTACCAAGGAAGGGCAAAGATTGGAGACCTATTTTGGACCTATCCATCCTAAACACCTATTTACTCGTACCAAAGTTCAAGATGCTCACATTGCAGCAGCTTCTTCCCATGCTGGGCAAGGAGTCTTGGCTGGTGACATTGGACCTCAAGGAGGCATACCTGCATGTCCCAGTCAGACAAGATTGCAGAAGATACCTCAGATTTCTTGCGGGTTCATCCCATTATCAGTTCTCTGCATTGCCCTTTGGCTTATCTACTGCGCCCAGAGTGTTCACGAAATGCCTGGCATCAGTAATTGCCTTCTGCAGACTTCAAGGGATACAAATATACCCATATCTGGACGACTGCCTGATCCAAGCGGACAGCAAACACACTCTTCTGAAACACCTGGCGTTTGTAATAATGTTGAAATCTCTGGGATACACAGTCAACAAAAAGAAGTCAAGACTAATACCCTCTCAAACAATAATTTTCCTGGGTGCCAGCTTGGATACAAACACCCAGAGAAACAAGGGCAATTAACTCAATACTTCAGAAAACTGGCAACCTTCACCAGGCTGACTGCAAGGAAAATCCTGCAGGCTCTGGGATTCATGGCATCTTGTATCCTGCTAATCCCATGTGCAAAGCTGCATATGAGGAAACTTCAATGGTACCTAAAAAACTTATGGTCTCAACACAGCCACAGTTTGGAAACAATCATACCACTGATTCCATGTCTTCAAAAGGAATTTCTGTGGTGGGCTCAAGCATGCCAGAGAAACATAGGTCTCCCATTCTGCAAGCCTCAAGAAAATCAAGTCATCATAACAGACGCCTCGTACTACGCCTGGGGGGCGCACATGACAGATCAGTGCATTCAGGGCAAATGGTCACAAAAAGAAAAGCACCTACACATCAATCAAAAGGAAATGCTAGCAGTAATAAATGCTATTATGGCTTTCAAAGACCTACTGCATCCAGGGCAGCTATTGATAAGAACAGACAACACCACAGTGATGTGGTACATAAACAAACAGGGAGGAACTCATTCATATCCCCTGTGCAGACTAGCCATGTCCCTTTGGAACACGGCTCTGGAACTGCAAATCCAACTTTAAGCACAATTCCTGCCAGGGAAAGAAAACACACTGGCAGACAACCTGAGCAGAAATATGACAGATCCACACAAATGGAAGTTGCATCCTCAAGTTTTTACAATGATAATTCAAGCATGGGGAAGGCCAGACATAGATCTCTTTGCCACCCACAGAAATTACCAATTGACAAAATTCTGCTCAAGGACCTTTCATCCACAGGCCTGGAAGGTGGACGCACTCTCTTTCAGCTGGACAACAATGATGGTTTATGCCTTTCCACCTCTTCCACTGCTGGCCAAAGTTCTATTAAAAGCCAGAGCAGACAGACCAAAGATGATTCTCATTGCTCCAGACTGGCCAAGACAACACTGGTACCCACTCCTGAGGAGCCTGACGCATTCCCCACCATGGATCCTGCCTCTAATGCCTCTTCTACTGACTCAGCACAACTTCAAAACTCTTCACAGTCAGCTGAAAACACTCAATCTAGCCGCATGGAGGATTCCTTAAATTCACAACAGACCCTACTCTCCAAGGAGGTGCAGGATGTCGTTTTGGAAGCCAGAAGGCCTTCTACTAGAAAAGCCTACTCCGCAAAATGGAAACGGTTTTGTGTCTGGAATCAGAAGAAAAGGGGTCAGAATCCTGGAATACTGAATTTACCACAAATACTACAGTACCTAACCGAGCTGCTAAGCAGTGGACTTTCATTCTCCTCCATCAAAATCCATGCCTCAGCCATTTATGCTGAGTACAACACTGATCCTCCTTTATTCTCTCACCCTCTCTTAAGACAGTTCCTCAGAGGGGCTAAGAATATAAAACCCCCAAGGAAGCAACCAGTACTGGCTTGGGACCTCAATTTCATTCTAGAAAAAACTAACCCTGCCTCCTTTTGAGCCAGCTGCTTCAACAGATCTGCAATATTTGTCATGGTAAACAGCCTTCCTTCTAGCTATCACCTCAGCACGCAGGGTTTCGGAACTACAAGCCCTCATGGCTGTGCAGCCTTTCATCATTTTCCATCCGGACAGAGTTTCCTTACGAACCAATCCTTCATTTATGCCAAAGGTAGTATCCAGGGTAGCCTTGAATCAGGCTATCCACTTACCTACATTTTACCCTAATCCACAAAACAAAGGGGAGAGGCTACTACATTCCTTGGACATTCACAGACAGCTCGGTTATTATTTGGACAGAACAAAGCCTTTCAGAAAATCAGAGCAACTCTTTGTGTCCTATGCTACAGGTGCTCAAGGGAAGCCTATTTCCAAACAGACAATCTCAAAATGGATAGCCCACTGCATACGCTTTTGTTACTCTTTTCATGGTAAAACTGTACCTACAGGCATCAGATCTCACTCCACAAGGGCCACAGCTACCTCTGCAGCTTTCCTCAGGGGGGTTCCTACCAAAGATATTTTGGAAGCAGCCACTTGGAGTTCTGTACATACTTTCTCCAAGCACTATCACCTACCATTATACTCCAAAACTAGAGCGGGCTTTGTCACTGCAGTCTTGCAGGGCATCCTGGCTCCACCTAGTACCACTTAGTGCCTACCACCCTTTATTAGCTTTGGGATTCTACCCATCTGTTATGACTGCAGCTGTATGCACGATGAACATAGTACAGTTTTGTACCTACCATAAATGTAGATGTTCGAGTGCTAATACAGCTGCAGTCCAGGTTTCCCTCCCTCCTTCCCCTCTTGGGACAGGCCTTATGGCTAACACCTCGTCATACAACCTCATTGGGGTATTCTTTTATGGTGTATTTGCTTGCAACTACTGTTTTTTTAATTATATTGCATTTGCTTTACTACATAAATTTATGTTTTGCCTTCCTTCTGGGGGCACCTGACATCTGGGGCAAGAAAAACTGAAGAAAATGGCGTCTGCTGGTTCTTTTATACCCCTGTCGCACTGACGTCAGGGAAGAAGCGACGACAACTGACTCCGGACCTAGACTTTGGAATTCGGCCGACCGAGGACCCGCCTGACGGCAGGAGAACCCATCTGTTATGACTGCAGCTATATTAGCACTCTAACATCTACATTTATGGTAGGTACAAAACTGTACTTTCTTCGAGGTATGTAGGGGTTTGTCAAGTTCAGTGATTTTGTCAGTTATACCCAAGTGCATTATTGTATCAGAAGCCTTAGCCAGGTCCAGGTAGGTGATATGCACAGTTTTTCCGTTATCCATTGCCTTGGTGACTTTCTCAAAGAAGTCTACCAGGTTTAGTAGGCATGATCTTCTCGACATGACCAGAGTGGGTTCAGTACAGTGTTTTGAAGGTTGCCTATGTCTTTGTCTATCATTTACATGATTAATTCCATGGCTTTGCAAATTAGAGTAATTGGACTAACTGGTATGTAATTCCTGGGGTCAAGTTGATGGCCCACCCTTGAAATGAGGTAACTGTTGCAATCCTCCATTCTCATGGTACAGAGCCTGTTTTGATGGTGTAATTGAAAAATGACTCGTGCACACATTGGCTCACTGAATTAAGTAAAGCAGCGCTAACACACACGGCTCCTACAAGCCCCAGATGTTCTTTGGGTTTCACTGTTACAGTCATCACATTTGAGTTATCTGCCTGCAGGTAGCCCTCAGCCTGCCTGAATACCAGAGTCTTGGGATGTCTGTGTCGGATGCTGCCACTTCTTCCATGACGTCAGGTTGTCAGGGGTATAAAACATGCAGCAGACTCCATTACATCAGTCTTTCTTGCCGTGTGGTGCCTGAAGCAGAAGCAGTTTGCAAGTGCCTGTCGGCCGACTTCTGAAATTTTTGTTTTCGAGTTTCAGACCTGAAGTCTTCTAAAAGATAAGTACCCCGTTGGAAATCCTTTTTTCTTGCTCTAACCAATGTCAGAAAAAATTAATAATTGTCTTGCCTGTGGAAAGCAAATAACTCAGATTTTCATTCTTACTTCGTCACCTGTTTAAGCCCAGAGCACGACATCCCTCGCTGTCTGTTTTGTGCCTTGTTCAACTCCCGAACTATCAGTCGTCTGGCTATTTTTGTGGCTAAATACTTTCATTCTCCATCTCCGTACTCCGAAATGGCTTAGTTAAGCCAACCGACTACCGATCTTCCAAAAACATAAGGGTAAAGACAGACCGCATAGGTCCAAAACTGCCGACAGTGCTTCCTTTAAGCTAGGTGCCAGTCCACCTGTACTCAGGTGCTTTTGCAGCACCTGATACCCGCTTTTACAGATTTGCAGGCCTCTACTGAGACCCATTTGGATTCCGGTATGCCACGAGATGCTTCTTCGATGGAACCTGCGGATGTCTCTACCTTGGATGGGTCTGGAGACGCTGTGCAGACACTGGCTTCTGAGGGTGTATTCAGTCATACCGATTTTCATATTAAACCGACTAGACTTTGTTTCAAGCCAAAAATACCAAATTCCTCAGGCCTAAAGTTCACACTACACGTAGGAAACAGACTACCAAAGCGCATTCTCAAGCCCACATGCCTCAAAAACAAATTAGAATGGCTGAAGACCTTATTACTTTAATTAGGGGAAGCCAGTCTTCCCCCTCTGAGACCTAGAACTTATTTTCCTTCCGATTCTTCTGATCAGGAATCTGATCTCTGTTCCTTCCTTCTGATTACCAGGGCATACCCTTATCTCTACCTATGAGGATTCTGATGCAGAGGATTCCATTTCCACTGCTTCCCCTCCAGAAGATTTTTCTTTTGGTGAAACCTTGCATACCCTTAGGGAGCATTTATGCTGGGAAGGCCAGGGCTATTCTTAGTACAAAAAGAGACTCGGAATTTTTAAACTTGCCTCAGCATAGGCCTCTAGCTATCCCTCCTGTTCTGGAGATTGTAGATGTCTTCTTGGAATCCAGCCTTACCTTGCCTCCAGCAAGGAAATCCGACCGGTACTATAGAGTACCCAACTCTCTCAAATTCCTTTTCAGGAATCCTACAGCGGATCCAGAGACCATTTCCCAGGGGACCAAAAGACATTAAGGCTACTACTGCCAGAAGTCCTACCCCTTCTGACAGGGATTCTAGGGCTTTAGACAGATGGTGTAAGAAGGTTTACACCTCTACTACTTTGGCCATTAGGGCTTTTAAATTGCCAGTTTCATATGTTAAAGTATCAGTAGCATATTATGGGGCTAATTAAGCAGAAAATCATGGTGATTCCTGACTGTGCAGTTAATGCATTCTGCTGACCAAGTTGGTAAACATACTTTCAGTGTGGTTTTGATGCTTTACAAGAATCTTGCAGGGCTGCTGTCACTGGGTCTGTACTTAGCAGCCATGCTTGGCTTAAGGAACAAAACTTGCCAGACCACGTAAAAGCAAAATTACTGGATGCACCCTTAAACCAAAGTGCTTATTTGGCAATAAAGCAGTAGTAGTTCTCGAAAGGATGGAGGAAAAAGCTACATCTATGCAAACTGTTAGATTTCTTACAAGTACAGCCACCTAGATTCAGTAGGCATTGGCCTTCAAAGAACTGGTCCTTTCCAGTCCCTTCCAGACCTTCAGTCCAAACCCAGACGCAGCAGACCACCAAGACTTCAGTCTCAGGTTATGCACAGATCTAAGCAGTGGGGTGCTCCCATGTCCAAAGCAGGGAGTAGTAAGCCACCCCCTATGGTAAACTTGCACAATGACTTATCCTTGACCCCTCCAAGCCTTGCTCAATACTGGCACCTTTAGGAGGAAAGCTCGCTCTGCATGCAAAAAACTGGGAATGCATTACCCAAGACAAATGGGTTTTAAACATTGTATCCCTAGGATACAGATTTTACTTCCACTCACTCCCAACCCTAAGTGGATGGCCAGACCTCCCTCCAACCCAGTGGGCGGGAGGCCCAAAAGCAAGTACTCTCTCTCCTCAGCATCAAGGCTATTCAACCTGTCCCAGCAGAACAAAGGGGACAAGGCTTTTATTCAAGACTGTTCCTGGTTCCCAGAAAAGAAAACTCCTGACATTCTATCCTGGATCTGTCTATTCTCAACACCTTTCTGGTGGTTCCAAAATTCAAAATGCTAACTCTCCAACAGCTGTTTCCTATGCTAGCCAAGGATTCCTGGCTGGCAACTCTAGACTTAAAAGAAGCTTACCTGCACATCCCCATAAGGGAATCTTGCAGGAAATCCATACGCTTCAGGGCAGGCTCTATGTACTATCAGTTCTCTGCGCTTCCCTTTGGCTTATCTACTGCACCCAGGGTATTCACAAAATGCGTAGCTCCAGCCACTGCATTTTGCAGGCAGAGAAGCATTCAGATTTACCCATACTTGGACGATTACCTGATTCAGGCGGAAAGTCAGGCCTTGCTATTACAGCACCTGGCATTTGTAAAGAGACTTCTAACCTCACTGGGGTACACAATCAACAAAAAGAAATCACACCTAGTACCCTGCCAACAGATTGTATTCCTAACTTCCCAGATGGCATTCCTCACTCCAGAGAAACAATTTTATTTGACTACCTACTGGCCACAAAAACCCAACTATTTGCAAGGAAAATACTGCAAGCTCTGGGGTTCATGGTCTCTTGTATTCTGTTAATTCCATATGCAAGACTGCATATGAAGAAACTTCAATGGTATCTAAAAAGTCTATGGTGTCAACATTCTCAGGACCTTATTCCTATCATTCCTTGTCTAAGGGCGGAGTTCCTTTGGTGGGCAGAGACTGCAACCACAATAAGGGACTCCCTTTCATTCTACTCCCTGCCGCCCAAACCCTAACAGACGCATCAGGCTATGCATGGGGGGCTCACATGGCAGGGCAGTGCATTCAGGGCAAATGAAACCCAAAGCAGATGTACCTGCATATCAATCAAAAAGAAATGTTAGCTGTACAGAATGCTCTGACAGCCTTCAAAGACCTCATTCTTCTAGGACAACTATTGGTAAAGACATGACAACACCACAGTTATATGGTACATAAGCAGGGGGGAACAGATTCCTACCCACTCTGCAGACTATCCATGGCTCTGTGGAACACAGCCTTGAGCAACCAAGTGCACCTGCAAGCTCAATTCCAGTCAGGCAAACTAAATTCACTGGCAGACGACTTAAGCGGAAATCGCATGGACCCACACAAATGGAAACTGGAACCCAAAATATTCAAGCTTTTGAGGAGCAGATGAGGGACTCCAGAGATGGACCTGTTTGCCTCCCCTCAGAACTATCCATTGAACAAATACTGCACCAGAACTCCCCACAGTCCAGCATGGAAAGTGTATGCCCTGTCCTTTACCTGGGAAGGACTCTGTCTATGCCTTTCCCCCTCTGCCTCTCCTTTTGAAGGTCCTACTAAAGATCAAACAGGACAAGCCAAGGACAATCCTGACTGCACCAGACTGGCAACGCCAGCACTGGTACCTTCTCTTGCACAGTCTGACAGTGCTACAACCTTAGCACCTGCCTCAGACCCCTTCCCTGCTGTCCCAGCAGGCAGGCCAGATCCTGCAACCTCAGCTTCAAACCCTGAACCTTTCAGCCTGGCTAATCCCTTGAGCTCACCTCTAGCAACACTCAATAAGCAGGTGCTGGATGTCATTCTTGAGGCAAGGAGGAAGTTTCAGTACCACTCTACTTGGCCCTTATCAGACCTACCATTGAATAAAATGGCCTCTTTGGCATGTATTTAACCAGATGTGCAACAGCTGAAATGCTCTCAAAGGTTCTTAGGAGAATTCAGGGCATGAATGCCCTCTGTTGCTGTATTCCGTGTGCTATAGGCTGCTGAGAGGGGATCTTTTCCTGGTTCATAGGGTTTCCACAGCCCCAGCTCTGATCGATCTTTTGTACATGCACAAAAACAGTGCTAGAAACACTAGACAATCAGGTTTGTTCAGGGCAGGGGGAGGGGAATCAGGAGCATTAAATGCAGCAGAAAAGGTATCCAAACAAGGCAGCCAAAACAGGAGGAACAATAGAAGGTCTGTTAGACCCATGGGTCTGTAGTTCTCTGTGTATCTGCCCTTGTTGAAGGTGAATAACTGGTGCAGTCCTCTCTTCACTTGGAGCGTAGTCTGTTTTAATACTATCTTTGGAGTGTCTCAAGTGGTCCTGATAGGTCATGCTTTAGACTGTTCAGAAGACAACCAGGGATGTTGTCAGGACCCATGGAGGCTGTGTTCTTGGCTTTAGCAAGTGGTGCTAGCGCTTGGTCCCTGCTGATAGCTGGGGGAAATAAGTTCATAATTTCATCTCGTGGCGCTATGGGGGGGGGGGGGGGTGAAGATTTTTATCAGCCAGTAGATGCTGTGTCAACCTGATCAGTAAAGGTATCATTCACCACCAGTTCAGTACACTATTGCTTTACCACTAAGGTTTTGAACATAGCCAAAGAAGGCCTTACGATTGTCCTTAGCCTATGAGGCTGTCGTGACCTTATACTTGTCCTTGTTGGACTTGTACAACTAAAGAAGTAATGGAGGTCTGAGAGCACTTATCGTTAAGAGAGTTGCTTCTCTTGGTTGTGGCCGTAAGTTTTCTTTTTATCATATACCCTGTTTAGGTGTGGATTTCACCAGTGGTTTTTTTTCACTGCTTTATTTAGGTTCATTTGAGTAGTATGGCAGACTTTATGTAGCCATTCACATATTTCACATTTGTATAGTGATTCTATGACTAATTCTGCAAAGGTACCATTGATTTTATGGTTTGGGGGAGCCTTGGATTTTGAGAAACTGTAACATAATAGGAAGTAGCTTGTCTTTGAATAGTCATTAACTCTTACTGGTGTAGCTGGATTTTTCTGGGTTGATTTTGACTTCAAATGAGACACCTTTGTAATCCAACCCCATTAGTGAGGATGTGACTATGGGGAGCACCACTCTTCCATGCTGCGTACAAGATCCAGTATGTTTGATCCTCTGTTTTGAGCATGCACCAGCTGCTTCAGGATATTTGTGTTACTGTCGAGTCCATTAACTGTTGTGCCTTCAAGTTTGAGGTTGTAAGGTTCCCAGTCTAGAAGGGTAATTCGTCATCCACAAAATTAGGGTGTTTGGTTGATGAGTACTTCTAGTAGGTTAAGGTAAGAGCTGTGAGACTAGCGGCATAGATGGTGACCTGTAGCTAGCCATGATACGGTTAGGGACCTTACCTGTGATGACTTGCACATGAATGCGCTTTATAGTGTCATTCTGTTTAACCAACTTAGAGACATGTTTGTTGCTAAAGTATATCGAGATGCCTCCACCTGTGGCCCTAGTCTGTGCTGCTGTTCGTCTAAATGTGTGGAAGGCACTGTAACCTTGCACTTCTGAAGGACTTTCTGTGGCACTGTGTTTTAGCTCTGCTGCTTTCTGGTCCTGTCTTGCTGTATTTCCATCTTCTACAGATTGCGTGCTCTTGATTTGTTTTCTCCAGTCTGACAACTGCTGCCTTTCACTGATTGCTCATCTGACTGGTGTGGGTGGTGATTATTGCTTCTGTGTTGCACATATAATTGTACATCTTGTTAATAACCTTAATGTGTTAGTTCCAGTTATGAGTAAGTACTTCTGAGAGACCTGGAACCATATATATATTGGCTCAGAAGTTTATACTTAAGTACTGGGCAGTCATTGTGTGGCCCATTATAAGCCTAGGCAATCGGTGTTTAAATGTTTCCTCCAGCCTCAAGGAGGGCAACTGAAGATGAACCATGGTAGAATGTCATAATACCCATCCAGTTGTTTAGGTTTACTTTGATGGTGAGAAGGTTGCTGGTTTGCTGGACATGTAGCTGATATTTCCAGAGGTAGGGAGTGTTTTGATATGAATCTATCATGCCAGTGTGTCTTAACTGTTAAACTTTCACTAGGTATTTCTGGAATCTTTTGGTCTTTGAAAGAAAATGAGAATAAGGAGGGCTCGGCCTTTCATGGCTCAAAAGGTTAGATAAAGTTTACTATCTGAGTCTAGAGAGAAAGTACAGGGAGAGGTCCATTAGTCTGCTAAAAAAAAAAACCTCTGGTTCTTGAGGCCATTGAACATTTCAGTTATGAGTTTCAGGTTTCTCAAATTGAGCGACTTATTTCATTTATATGACAGAGCACACAAAATGGTATATTATATTCTGTAGTGGTTCTGATAACAGATGAATGAAGTGAAGTTGTGTAAGCTTTGTGTATGTTGAACCTGTGCCCTTTAACAAGTATGTAATGTCAGTTTCTGGTGTTCTGATATATAAACACACTTTTGATGTACTGGTTAATCCCACGAATATTGATAAGTAATGGTTTTATATTGTGCTTACCAGTTTAGTGCTGTGTTATAATTTGATCAGTTGATATAATTTGATCTGATGATGTCAGTTTTCATTCATCCTCAACCTACGAATCTGGATTGAATCCTCTGATCAGACTCTGCTGTTAGACTAGATTGTGTTCTTTAATAAACTCTTGCTCCTTCCCTGCCCATAATGCACAACCCCTAGCATCCCTCCGATCTAGTTTGCTGCTGTTAAGCTGGACATGGTTGTCTTCAGCTCTCAAGCTTGGCAGTGGGACATGGTTGTCTTCAGCTCTCAAGCTTTGCAGTGGGAGAGAAGTGTCATTTATAAACTTCTTTGTTTCACTTTTCTAACTTTCAGTTTATTCAAAGTTTTCATAATACAGTAGCTTTAAACCAAACTTTTTCCTCTAAGGTTTTACTTCTGCTTTTATATTTGACCGGATGTACTCTGGGGTGGAGGGATTGGGATTTCTTTGGATGTAACATTTCTGGAAGAGCTGGGTCGGACATGGCTTTGTGGGTCAAGCAAAGATTGCCTCTTGGTGGACGATATAAGATGGAGAATAGCTGGAGGTTTTTTTGAGTCTGTCAGCGGCTGAAGTGCCTTCTGTGTGGTCTGCTTGTCCTCCCCGTGGTAGAGTGGCCTCTGAAAGACATGCGTGAATGGGCATGCCTTCGCTGAAGGTTGGGCGCCGGGCTGGCAACTCTGCATCATAAAAAAAAATTGACTGCCAATCATTAGCGGACCGGAGATCCGCTGTGGCGACCCCTAACCGAGAAAAGCCGAAAAGACTAACATATTTGACAGGATGTAACTTCACTTTTTAAAACACCCGTACTTTGTGCTGTATTTCCTAGTTATGGAATTACTTCATTAAGCTGCTTTTCCTGTGGTTGACTCCACATTCTAACACACGGCAAAGTACAAGAATCCATTCTAATGATTTCATTTAAGCAGCATTATTGGGGCCTCAATCCCTCAAATGTTAACTGAGACCCTTTAAAAGGTCTAAATTCTTAGTGTTTTGCCTAAGAAAGAGAAAGAGTAAATTTTTTTACATGGTCTGTGCCAGGTTTTAGAGGTGTCCGATCTGAGGTTTGTTGCGATCTGACCCTCTACTGATTACATCAGTCTGTTGTCTAGATCTTTGGTCATATTCCATACTTGATTTTATCTGGCAAATAATTCTGATGATTGGGATTTTAAAACTTGTATACAATGGCATATACTTCAGCTTCAGACTTCAAATACAGGATGTGTGCTGATGCACCTTGTTGCTCTCTCTCGAACTTTAGCCTTGCAGCAGTAATATTAAAATAAAAAAGGCTCAGTCTTTTAAGTATTGAAGTGAAGTACAAGGCAGCACAGGAAAACGCTGCACTTTTGAAATACAGGAAATTATATATTGTAGCAGCAGTGAGCAGGGTTGTCATAACTGTTCTTTTCCTCACAGAATGCTGGCAGTTTGTGTGGTCCTGGATTGTTCGAAGGTGCTTGACTAATCCAGGACAGCTTGGAGGTTGGTTCGTTTGTCACTAAGTCCTCAACTAGCACAGAGGGCTAAACAGCTAAGTTAAACTGTTTAAGCATATTTAAAATCCTCCAGTATGGTACACTTGAAGGGTTTTTGTTGACTTCTTACGGGGCTCAATTCCCTGTAGAAGAAAGAAGAAATCAACCCATACAAAAAGAGCATCTGTGATTCTGTTCCTTGATCCGGAGTATCTAGGGCCTCCATCAGATACTTAGTCCCTCTTTGATCTGGCAGGTTTGATCCCTTAGTGTGTTCCTGCCTGACTGCAAATTTTCATTATTTCCAACATCTTTGGGTCCAATTGTCCCTGAACTGTTGTTGCGGACAACCTCCTTCAGATCAGATTTCTCTTGCCATTGGATCTGGTCAGTCAGACCATTCTCTTATCTCACTTTGATCCTAGGACTCTGATCCGATGTGTGTGTGGTGACCATGTAGAGCTGGATGGTTCTCTGGTTCACCTCCTTCGGATCCGCGCTAGGCTTGTGTGGGTTTGGCCTGTTCAGTTCCTTTGTGAGACTGGAGATCGGCTTGATAGTTTTTTTTTTTTTTAGCTTGATGTGGCCTTCGTCAGATCCAGGATGCACGGATCTGACCTACTGCAGTTCCTTGTTGGGTTGAGAGTTGTGCTTATGCGTCAGTTTAAAAAAAAAAAAAAAAAAAAAAACACAGAATAATAGAGGAGAAAGGAAGAACTTTTCCAATCCTGCCCTTTTGCTTGCAGATGTAGTCTGTCTCTTTGCTTCTCTTGATTGGTTTCTGTGCCTGGGATCTGGCTGGTTGGGTGCCCTGGGAGAGAACTGGGCTGTCTTCGGATCCGGTATTGTCAAGTGGTAGTGTTTTTCTACAGATCCAAGGCCTCCCTTGGATCCGATGGTGCCAGTGTTTTTCTGCTGTAGTCAGATTTCATCTGGAGGTTGCTTTTTGACATTTTCATACCTCTGAACTGTTCTGCTTTTGCAGAATGTCTACATTTTTGCAGCATATTTTTGGTCTGCTCCTCAAAAACAATTTGTAATTTTTTGGCAAATCCAGTGATGCGATCTGTGGATTTAAGTCACTAAATAATGACTTACATTTAACTTTCTGACTTCAAATCCTTCAGAAGTTTGATGTTAACACAAACTTTGTTACTGTAGCAACATTCTAGCTTCATAAGAGTAATCTTAAAAATCTGTTTCTGCTGGATGGGTGTATATCATAACCGCGAAAACGTAACTCATCGAATGGCATTTCATCGAACATGAAACCTCGAACGCTGACAATATCGAAGCCGAGGAACATCGAATTCTTACCCAGGGCAAGAATTCAATGGGCAGTTCCACGGCTTCGCTATTTCCTCCACTGTGGTGCGTTCTTGGAGTTGGTATTTTTAAGTAGAGGGGGTGTAGGGGGCAAAGCCCCCCACAGTAGACAAAGTTTTTGGTGTGCTTGTGTTGTGTGTTTCTTGGAACAGTGAATTTTTTCCCTGGGAAAAAAAATTGCTGTTCTGAGCTTTTGATATCGCATTTCGAACTTCCAAATTCAAGCTTATGGTGTTCGATAATGTGATATAGACTCCTGCTGTATATGGTATCTGAGACTGCAGCACTGCCTTCCCTCAGGGTCCAACTGATTCGAGATGGTCTCTCTTGCTTCATCTAGCACACCCATCAGTTCATTTGATTCTCAAAACGCTAGCCTCTGTGGTGGCTGCCATTCAGTTAGTGCCTCTAGCCAGGCATCACTTGTGAGTTCTCCAATGGACCCTGGCAGTCCAGTTGTCCATTCTGTTTCAGCCCGTGTCTATGACAAAGTTGACTCAGGTGTGCAAGAATAGTCTTGCTTGGTGGCTTCAGTCTCATGAATTATTTCTAGGCAGGTTATTTTGTCTTCGTCTGCCCAAGGTCACAGTGACCACGGACGCCTCCCTGTTGAGGTGGGTGGGACATTTTCAGGGCAGGACGGTCCAAGGCATGTATTCCCCATAGAGACCAAATTGCACGCAAATATCCTGGAGATGAGCATTCCTAATGTTGCAAGCCTTTTAGGAGTGGCTCCCTCTGGGGACCATAGCAGTTCAGACGGATACCATGGCCGTTGTCTAGTATATCAACAAGCAAGGGAGAACCCTGTCTTATCCTCTGTGCAGAGAGGCCTTGAGAGTGTGGGAATAAGTGATGTCTTCCAGGTGCTTACTTTTTGTAACTCCTATACGTGGGGAATTCCAACATGCTGGCTGACACTCAGCAGGACCATCTAGATTCCTCACGAGTGGTCCGTGAGTCGCAAGCTGAGTCTTCGACCAATGGGGTCAACCATGCTGCAATCTTTTGCTTCTCCAGTCAACCACAAATGCAGCAATTACTTTGCCCTGATTCCCCCATCAGGGGAGTCGCACAGAGACTCTCTTGCTCACAATTGGCCTCCGGGTCTCCTCTGTGTGTACCCTCCTGTTCCCCTAATGCCCAAAGTCCTACAGAAAGCTCATCGCCTGAAGGCCTCTCTCATCCTCATTGCCCCTTTCTGGCCTTGGTGGGAGTGGTGGTTCTTACTAAGGTTTCATCTGAAGTGTCCACCTTGGATACTGGATCCCATTCTTGATCTCATTTTCCATTCCTGGGGCTTCCACTTCCCAGTCTCCAGACCCTTTGTCTAACCGCATGGTTTCTCCAGTTCCAGTAATCCTTTTGCAGTCCAGGTTTCCTTCCCTGATGAGAAACATTTATTTTGGCTTCTCAGAAGCCGTCTGCAACGATGATGTATTCTAGTAAATGGAAAAGGTTTTCCATTTTGGTCAGACAACGGAAACTGGATCACTTTTCAGCCCCTATTCCTGATATTTTGCTCATCTTCCCTTTTTCAGGGTTGGGTGAGTTTTTCTACCATTAAGCTCCAGTTTGGCTGCCTTCTCTAATTTCCATATCAACGACGAGCCTACTTTTTTTTTCCAATTTGTGCAAAGCCTTTCTGAAAGGAGATTTTCTTGGACCTGCTATTAATGGTCCTTCCCTGCCATGGGATTTGACCTTGGTGCTGCCTTTTGAACCAGTTGGTTCATGTGATTCCTTTCCTGGAAGACTGCCTTTAGGGGCCATTATGTCTGCCAAGCAGGTCTCTGAACTTCGGGCTCTGTGCATTAAGCCTCTGTTCATGATCTTTCCTAAGGAAAGGCTGTCTCAGAACAAATCCTTCCTTTGTCCCTAAGGTGGCCTCTTAAGTTAATCTCAGTGAAGCAGTTCAACTGCCGGTCTTCTTCCCTAATTACTCTAATAAAGGAGAATGTCTTGCATTGTTTAGACATCCACAGGCAGTAATGTTTTTATTTAAAAATGACTGAGGAGTTATGAAGTCAGATCAACTTTTTGTGGCCTTCTCTCAAAACAGGAAAGGCCAAGCAGTTTCCAAAGTGACTATTTCCAGGTGGATTGCTAGTTGTATTTCCTTCATTTATGTTGGTAGGCATTAGAATTATCCAGACCAGTTAAGGCCCACTCTACTAGGTCTGTTACATCAGACAAATCTGTTCCAAATTAGTTACTATTCAAAACTAATACAAACAAAATACTGGAACCAAAAGGAAGCCCAAGTGCAGTTTTAGCATATTAAAACACTTTATTCAACGCTTCGTCCTTAGACAACTTTAGAATACAATCAATCATTCAGTTTGGATGCAATTATCTGTTTAAGTAATCAGTTATGCAAATGAATACTACAATACTGTCTTAAAAATAGTTGCTTGTTTACATACAACCTACAATTCTTTAAAAAAATGTATATTTACTACACCATTCATTTGCATAACTGATTGGTTTTATGTCTTTTATTTGTGTAGGTCTATTACATCCTCAGCCTCTTTGGCTAGACTTTCCCTTGATGAGATTTGTGTCGTGGCTTGGTTTAATCCACCCACTTTCATTTCGCACTACAAATTGGACTTGGTGTCTAGGAACAGGGCTTCCTTTGTTTCCTCCATGCTCCGGCATATTCTTCCTTGAGGCTACCGAGGCTACATAGTAGCTGGGGACTCTAACCCATCTGTGATGGATAATGACAGGGTAGCATCAGATAGTTATATACTTACCATAACTTGGCATCTGTGCTATCCACTGTCATTGTTCATCACAACCCCCCCCCCCTCCTCCCCCCTTCCTTCTGGGGATTCTGGCTAGGTTGGAGTGGCTTGCATTTGGTGAGAGGTTTTTGGTTTCCTGTTGCAGTTTGAGTTTCAACTAATTTAGCAAACTCTGAGGGTTAGAAGGTTAGGGGATTATGGGAAGGGGAGGAGCTTGAGTTCTGGGTCTGTCTGATACAAGACCCATCTGTGATGAATAATGACACTGGATAGCACAGATGCCAAGTTATGGTAAGTATGTAAACCCCCCCCCCTCCACCATCAGTTGATCTGTCCCCTCCAAGGTACCTTCTCCTTTTCTAGAAAGCCATAGATCTCCAAATATATTCCACTTGTTCTTTCAGAAGCCTCACAGAAGATGTGGAGAAAGTAATGAGGAAGATTCTGTCAGCGCAGAACCAGTTTTTTAAACTGCAACTCACAGCTATCTCTACTTTTATGTAAGATTCCTCCCAAATACTCATAATCCTGTGAATATTTAATTTAGTAGGTACGGCTTACTGACTTTTCGACTGCACCATGCAAACAAGTATGAAACTATAAACCATGATGTTTTTCCCTTTAAACCTGCATCTAAATGTTAAAAAATAAATAAATAAATGGATAAGGTCATGTTGAGGACAAACCATTCTTTCCTTCCTAAGATGATGCAAGGATTTACAAATAGAGTATAAATGTTACGCTTACTAGTTGTACATACAGTAATATTCCTAAATGCGATGTTAGGAAATCTGTTCATCGAATCTCTTCTTTCAGGCATAAGTTGAGAAATGTATCATAAATAGGATCCAAACCAGATGGTTTGCCAGGTGGCATTTCTTTTATCTATGTCAAAGGGCTTATGTTCCTTACCAAAACCATAAAAAGATTATTTAATCATATCTGTGACTAATTCACTATACTCCCAGTGCAGAATCTCTATGAATGATGTATGTATGGTTACATCGTGGCCAAATCCTTATACCTTTATCATCCATCACATTTAGATATCCGGTCCAGGAGTAGTTAAGCCTTTGGTCCAAGCATATCCAGTAGTGTCAGCCCTTTGAGTCCACCCAAAGGTTCAGATAGCTGGGGAATCTGACCCATTGGTTGAGGATGAGTGAAAATTGACAATATCAGATAAAGAAGTTATGTACTTAACCATAAAGTTCCATCTGTGTTTTCCATTTTCATTCATCCTCAACTGCCCACCCACCTCTTTCCTTTTCTAATGTCCAACTTCTGGAGGAGCAAAAGGCTTCAAGACACTGTTGTCTTTGTGTTCACCTCCAAATATGGTATCCCTCTCCATATTTTTATAATGGCTTCCTAGAGGAATGAGATTCCCTTATCTGAGATTATCTGTTGTTTATAATTTACTTTAATAGTTTTTCCTTTATAGTCTTTCTGTCAAGCTACAAACAAAGATTTGCAGGATGCTAGGGGGGTGGTGCATTATGAGTATGGAAGGAGCTCGAATTTGTTGGGAGAACACGAGCTAGTATAATGGCAGAGTCTGATCCAAGGATCAGATCCAGATCCATAGGTTGAGGAGAAATTAAAGTGAACGACTCTGATGGAATATTATGGTAAGCACAAAACTTTTTCTAATGTAGCTCTATATATACACAGTATTATTTTGGTTCTCTGTCATTATACCTCCTGCTAACCTACGTTGAGCTTACATTCTTAAACCTTTTTACCATCTCTGTATTCTTATACTTCACCGATATTTCTTGTTCTGACTCATTATGGTCCTTCCTCCATCTCTATGTATAATAAAAGCTTTATTGCATCAATATGATGGTTAAGTAGGTTTTTTTTCTCTTTCCTTTCGGCACCTGTGGTCACAATATCCAACCTCGATACTGCCGAAACTGTTACAAGTGCCAACTTCCAAACATTTTCTCTGAGAATTTTGTCTTTGTACAATGTAAGCAAATTTAACTTGAAGAACCTTGCAGTATATTAACTTAATCTGTTAAATACGTGCTTGCCTGTTCTGGAAATTAAATTAACTCGCATACCCCCAACAGAGTTGTCCTTGCGCTGTAAGGACAGCTGTAAAGCTTGATCCACTGTCCTTTCTCTTGACCATTATATTACACTCTATATGCCATTTACTTAGTCTTCCTGGCTGACAGGTTTCTGCATTTAGGAAAGTGAAGGGGAACATGTTCTACTTTGGACCTCTCTACCGATTGCTTTGTATTGGCTATAAACTGTTATAATTTGATCTGAAGGTAGATCCTAGTATCAAACAGTATAAAATACACCACCTCACATACATTGTCTAGCTATCGTGATGATCTCACACATCTACTTAAACAGCATGTTTATAAAACAGCATGCAGCCTTTCTAAGTTTAATTCAGCAATGTTCATTGCTAGCCTATCCATTAACTAACTTCTAAAAATCCTCCTCTAAGATGATGCTGTAAATTAATTCAGTACAACTTTCCTGAATATCCTAAATAGCCTTGCTCTGCCTAGAAGGAAGAGTCTAAAAACAAATAATGCTATTTAGCTATCCAAAAAGAATAGAATGCTAATGCAGGGTAGAAATAAAGCATGGAGAGAATGGCAACAGTATACACCACCACAGTATCTTAAACTTCACAATGGTTCACAATTATAATAAAAGCAAATTTAATGAAGACAAAATACTGTAGTATAATAAATTTCAGAACAGTACTACACACAGCCCTGATAAAATTTTGGATGTCTGTTAAGTCTTGAATCCCTGCCACAAATTCAACCCTAACCCCTTTTCAATAACTCACCACTCGAAACCGCATTACAATTTAATTATTATTTCTTGGATATAGTATAGCATCCCTAACAAAGTGTTCTCCAACATCTAATCCCAACCCTTCCCAGCAGCCACACATCACCACATCCAGTTTTACCTTCAAACCTGTGCCCACATCCTGTATAAAACTGCTCTTAAACTTCAACCATGCTCTATTTCAGCTGATTACCTTTCAAGTGAATACCTTAAAATTGCAGCCGATAACATTGCCTACCCTCTCTCAGTCCTTGTAAATAGGTCTGTCCAGGAATCCCATGTTCCATCTCTCTAGAAAATCGCACATCATCCCGCTGCACAAAGGAGGAAATTCGACATTAAATCTTTAGACCTATGTCATTCTTGTCCCCTGTCTCCAAAATACTTAAATGTATTCAGAAACCATTGCCAAACTGTCCTGTAGGAAGAAGTCCTACCCTCCCCCATACATCATCATGGCTTCTTTTCTTCCCATAGCACTAACACTGCACTTTTAACCTTTAGAGATACTGACAATAAAGCTAATGATGGCAAACTATTCTTATTTCTAGACTTGTCTAAAACCTTCAACACAGTTTGTCACAGCAAACTTCTGCTTTAAATGTCCTCATTAGGAGTCTGTGAGCCCACCCTTCTATGGTTCAAAAGCTACTAGTAGGTATCAGTAAAATGGTACTCCACCCTCTCTCCATACCTCCCAGTCATCACTGGTGTACTACAAGTCTCTTTCCGTGCTCTGCTCCTCTTTAACATTCTCACCAGTACCATTTGCACATAAGGCCTTCCTAAAAAAGTGTGCAGATGACTCTGCAGTCATTTGCACATCTGACAACGTGGCACATCTCCAAAAAATTGTTTGGGAAGCTTTTAACAGCAACTGAAACATGGCTTTGTAACTCAACTCCTGTTCAACCCTTAAAAAAAGATACTATTTTTCCCCCCAGATCCCTCGCCCATGAAAAAACACAACTTAGTCCTCTCTCTTGATGATATAGCCGTTGAAGTAATTTCTCATAGCAGATTAAGGTTGATGATCTTAAATTTGACGTGCATATACAAAATTACATGAGATGAACTCGTCAAAAACAAAGGACACTTTATGCAGCCAAAAACTTTCTCACTGACCCAATTAAAGTCACACTTTCCACTACTTTTCTCCTCCCCGCACTTCTCTATGGTGCTGCCATCGTTACTAACCTTCAGGCATCAAAAAAATCAAAACTTGTAACGTTTCTAAATTTGCAGCAAATACCCCTTTCAGAACCCACCATAGTATAGCACTAAAAACCTAAATTGAATAGAAATCCTCCGTCCACTAACACACACGCTGCTCCTTACTAGTTATAAAATTACTCAGAATCCATCTTTGTTCAGCAATATAAGTAACATTCTACATGGCTATGTTCTTGGTTGGTCATTATGGTCCAATGATCAAAAACTCCTGTCTGTCCACAAACCTATCACATCTGCTGGGTATTGTCTGTACTCATACTTTTCTCTGTCCATCAGGTCAAGTACCCTCCCATCCTTCAAAACCATTCTGAAGGACTTCCTAGCCAAACGCTGACTGCCTTTTTGCTCAACACCAGGATAAACTATATCCCTAAATGTGAACAAATAGCCTTGCATCTCCTTACTCTCCCTTCGTCACTCACCTCCTCACTTATATCAGTTTCTCTCCCCCCTGGCTTTCTCTCTATACCATAAAGCCTGCCTTTCTTTCACTTCATATTTCAGTTCCTGTTTGTATTATGCTAACTTACTTTTAATTTTTCTCTAAACTGGCTAAAATTTTTCTAACTATTAAATCCATTATCATATAATTGTACCTGATGTTATGTGATCCTATCTCGCCTACATTCTGACTGATGGGTTCGGAGCCGATCCCTCGGCTCCGACTCGGCACGCTTATGCCAAAGAGCGAAGTCTCTAATTGGCTGAGCTTACTATATCCCAGGATGCACCACTACCAGTCCCCCAGATCTCGTTTGCCGCTAACCTGCGAAGACGTGGTCTCGAGCTGGCTGAGCTGAGTAGTTATTTTAACTAACTTTTTCTGTCAGTTTTTTGCTGTTTTTGTCTTAAAAAGCTGTTTTAACGGCTAATCTTCTCATTGTGTGTGTTTGGATTTGTTGAAGACTTGTTGTGTGATTGGGTTGAGTTTGGTTTAGGCCCCCTTCATCTAGGGCCTTCCCGGTCAGTCAACCCTCCTAAAACCTTACAGGGTTTTCAAAGTTCCCTGTCATTTGCGCTTTTAAGCGATAACTGTAAGCCTATATTTAGGTGGTGTCAATCAGTAAGTCAGTAATTGTATTTTTTCCTGTCAAAGTTACTGAAATTGTCTTACCATAATGTCTCAGAATCCTAGGCCTTCGGGCTTTAAAAAATGTACAAAATGTAGTTTCAAAATGTCCATCACAGACGATCACTCGCTCTGTGTGTATTGTTTGGGTGCAAAACACTTACAGGAGTCATGCAGCGTATGTCACGCTTTTTCCTCAAGGGTCCTCCAGGAGAGGAAAATAAATTGATTCTTAAGGGGTTAATTAAACCTTCTTTTGAAGAAGCCTTGGCATCCTCTCCTTCTCCGGCTAAAAAGAAAAGGGCGTCGGTTCCGACCAGTCCGTCGGATCCGACCGCCAAGAGACATAGGCAGGCCTCTCCTTCGGCTCCAAGGACTTCGGAGCTGAGGTCGGAACGGTCTGCCTCGATGCCACCAGTATCGACTCCTCTGGCTTCGGAGCCGATGGCTGGGGCATCGAGAGGCGGGTCACCTTCGTCGGCTCCACTGGTCTCGGAGCCGACAAGGGTCGCCCGCTCAGACACTTCCTCCTCGGCGCCGAAGTCCACCTCGGCACCGATGGAATCTGGTGTGTGTATTCCTTCGGCGCCGATAGTCATCGAGTCACCTCGGAGCCGGTCCCCTAGTCCTTTGGGGCTGTTGGAGAGGCCGTCTCGAACCCGTTCTGTTTCCTCTCGGTCTTCGAGGATGTCAGATTCTGATATAGACAGGGTGCTCCAAAGACTGTTCCAGTCCCCAGTCTTCCAAAATTTTGTTTCGGTTCCGACCCAGTTGGCTTCGAGCCGATGACCTGGCCCACCCCATTGCCATTCCTCCTACGACTGCTTCGGCTCCGTCGGAGCAGGTGCTGTTGGAGCCGGTGGAGATCTTAGGGTCGGCTCCGACCCTTACTCCAACCCGGGCCTTCGGGTCCGAGTTTGGTACGCGGACTTCTTCGGCTGGACCCGGGGTGATGTTTGGGACCTATGCTTTCGGTTCCGAGCCTCCCCTCGGTGCTTGACTGCGGGACTTCCGTCGGCTATCATGGCTCGGGGACCGGACACTCCCAGGATTCTGGGGTCCGGCTTTCAGAGCCATGAGGAGTGCCTTGGCCAAGTCCTCTTCGGCCATCTCTCCGGCTTTACCGGCACCTTCCCTGGGCGTGGAGACTGGGTCTTTGGCAGTTCCACTGTCCGTAGTCAGCGGAGCCCCGGGGCCTGAGGTTACCCCCATTGGGGGTTCCCCTCCTCCTGAGGGTTCTTCGGAGTTGTCTTCGGAGGAACCCCCAAGGAAGAGATCGTGCAAGAGGAAGCATGTGGACTCCCCCGAGTCTATTACATCAGACACTGATCTTGATGATGCAGAGGGGTCCCCGAAGTCGTCCTCGGATGATGTCTCATTTGCAGACATCTTAGAGATCCTCAAACAACGAGGCGGCTGGATATCCAAACCCCCCTCTGCTGATGAGTCAGTGCTCCTCAAGGCCTTTGGGGCTCAGCCCTCCGCCTCCTTGGTGTCTCCGCCCTTCGACGAGCTTCTGGACTTAGTTTGTCGAAGGGCGTGGGAACATCCAGATATCGTGGAACCAGTCCCTTCTCGTCCAAATAAATTTGTCTGCTCCCCCCGAGAAGGAGTTCCTCACTAAAGGCGTGGCTGTAGATGCCATGGTGGTGGCATCTGCTACACAACAGGACGTGGCAGAGGCTTCAACGTCCATCCATCCTCCTAATAAGGAGTCTAGGAGTATGGACAGGTACGGGAAGCGCACCCTGACTTCAGCGGCCTTTACTTTAAGGTCTCTGAATTATTTGGCACATTTTACCAGGCTTCAGAGGGATCTGGTCAAGGAGTTGTCAGATTCCTCTCGGGTAACCTACCTGAGCAGCTAGCCCAGTCGGTTAGCTCTCAGTTGGCTATCCTTACGTCAATTTCTAACTCGTCCATGAGGCTCATTTCCTATGCGGCCGAAGGGGCGGGTAGAGCGGCAGGCACAGGCGTGGCTCTACGGAGACAAGCCTGGCTCCGCTTGTGTCAGTTTGCGGAGGCCTTCAAGTCTTCCTTCGCCGACGCTCCCTTTGATGGGTCCTCCTTGTTTGGACCCAAGGTTAAGGACACCCTTACCCGCTGTGAGCAAGAGGGAAAAACTTTATCTGCCGTAGGTGCCCGTTATTCCACTCCCTTTCGGCCTTACCCCAAGGCTAAAGGAGGGGGAAAATGTGGTTCCGCAAATCTCGTAAGTTTTTCTCCCAACAGCAGGAAGATTCCCCTTCCAGAGGCAGAGGACGGGGAAATTTTTCAAGGAGACGCCGTCCCAGAGGCAGCAGAGGGCCCCGCAGTTCTGGAGACCGCGAGTCCTTTCGTGGCTCTTCAGCCTCCCACACGTCATGAGGGATTGCCCGGCTGTGCTGCTCCGGAGCCAGTCGGGTGTCGTTTTGCCAAGCACCTAAAAGCCTGGGAGTCAATCACTCGGGACAGATGGGTGCTTCGGATCATTGCCGGAGGTTACACCATCCCATTCACATACTCGCCCCCACCGTCCAAAAGAATCCCGGACCCACCACCCAGTCAAAGGGAAATGGCAGCCGCAGAAGCTTTAAAGCTGCTAGAAAAAGGAGTCATCCAACCGGTCCCCACAGACCAGATCGGATCAGGAAATTACTCCAGGTTCTTTTAGTGCCAAAAGACAGGGGACCTGAGACCAATATTGGATCTCAGCAGACTGAACCAATCCGTCACGAAATCCAAATTCGAATGGTCACGTTACAATCCATTCTCCCATTGTTGGAGAAGGATGTTTGGATGTGCTCCATAGACCTCAAGGACGCCTATTATCACATACCGATACATCAGGCGTCCAGGAGGTATCTGCGCTTCAGCCTGGGAGTCAGTCATTACCAATTTTGCGCTCTGCCCTTTGGTCTCACCACAGCCCCAGGGTGTTCACCAAGTGTTTGGCAGTAGTGACGGCTCACCTGAGAAGTCTTGGATTCCAAGTGTTTCCCTATCTGGACGACTGGCTCCTGACTGCCACCACCAGGCATCTACTAATGGACAACCTCAAAGCCACCATCTCCTGGGTGTTACCCTGGGATTACATTCAATTGGTCAAAGTCTGTCTTGCTGCCCTCTCAACGCATAAAGTTCATAGGAGCAGAGATAGACTCAAGATTGATCTTGGCGTCTTTCTTCCTGCCGAAAGGATCCAAACTTTACAGGGCCAAGTTCAAGCTCTGATCTCGAGATCCAAAGCCCCAGCCAGGATGGTTCTACAAGTTTTAGGCTCAATGTCTGCCACGGTTCTTTTAGTTCCTCTGGCAAGATTGCACATGAGGATTCTTCAGTGGCTATTGTCAACTCAATGGTCCTTTCAGGATCTTCCTCTCAATCATCACATCATGATTACGGAAATATGCAAACGGGACCTTCGCTGGTGGCTTCAGACATCCAATCTGAATCAAGGAAGCCCTTTGTTATTCCCTCTCCAGTGGTTACCCTGACGACAGATGCCTCCCAGATAGGGTGGGGGCATTGTCTGGGCAGGCTAGTTCAGGGCTCCTGGCTTCCAGACGAAGCTCTTCTCCACATCAACGTGTTGGAGATGAGGGCTGTACTTCTATCCCTACAGGCCTTACACAAGTTTCTTCCTCAGGGCATCATCGCCATCCACACAGACAACATGTCGGTGGTCTGGTATCTGAACAAACAAGGAGGGACCAGATCTTACCCCCTTTGCAGAGAGGCCATGAGAGTGTGGGAATGGGCTGTAGCTACCGACCGCTTCTTGGTAGCGACCCACATCCCGGGAAGGTCAAATATATTGGCAGACAAATTAAGCAGGACAATTCTTTCTCCTCACGAGTGGTCTCTAAACCAAACAGTAGCAGCTCAGGTTTTCAGGAGATGGGGGACGCCGTGCTGCGACCTATTTGCAACTCCACTAAACACCAAGTGCCAAAGGTTCTTCTCCTTGATCCCACATCAGGGAGTGCCAGCTATGGATGCTCTAGCACAACCTTGGCCAACAGGGCTACTTTATGCCTTTCCTCCGATTCCACTTCTCTCCAAAGTCATTCAAAAAGCTTCTCAATTGGGGTCCGCAATGATACTGATTGCCCCATACTGGCCTCGTCAGGTATGGTTTCCTTACCTGAAGAAGCATGCGGTGGACGATCCGTGGACTTTAGACCTAATTCGGACCTGCTAATTCATCAGTCGGGACATCAGCATCAGTCCCTTCGATCTTTGAAATTGACAGCTTGGCTCCTCCACTTCCGACTTTAGTCAGAAGTCACACACTAGACCCGGAAGTTGTTCACATTTTATCTTCGCCCACAAACCCACCACTAACAAATTGTACCTTAGTAAGTGGAAGAGGTTTGCTATCTGGGCTCAACTCAAGGGCTTAGACCCTATCACTGCTCCTATCCCAGAGGTTTTGAAATTCTTAACATCCCTGTTTAATCAAGGATCTTCTGTCTCTACTATTAAAGTCCAACTAGCGGCTATCTCTAAATTCCACGAATCCATGGATCCTCCATTGATGAGCAGCAGACTATGCAAAACTTTCATTAAAGGTGCGGGCCTGTTAAGACCCCAATTTTTCATCCTGCGCCTCCGTGGGATCTTGATTTGGTGCTTCGCGCATTAACATCTTCCCCTTTCGAACCGGCTGCTACATGTGAGTTAAAATATCTGTCTTGGAAAACTGCCTTCTTAGTTGCAATTACTTCTGCAAGAAGAGTTTCAGAGCTTCAAGCCCTGTCTATTAAGCCACCGTACTTGATTTTCCACAAGGATAGAGTATCACTTAGGCCTAATCCATCCTTTGTCCCAAAGGTCTGTTCTAGTTTCTGTCTCCAACAATCTCTAGAGCTACCAGTTTTCTTCCCAAAATTCTCTAATGAAGCAGAATACACTCTCCATAAATTGGATGTTCACAGGCAATTACGCTTCTATTTAGACAGGACTCAGCAACTTCGTAAGTCAGACCAGTTGTTTGTGTCCTTCTCAGATAATAAATTGGGTCAAACCATCACAAAAGCTACTATCTCCAAATGGATCAGAGATTGCATAACTCAGGCTTATTCTTCTTCGAATAAGCAACTTACAACATCTATCAAAGCTCATTCTACCAGAGCTATGGCCACTTCTATAGCTTTTCATTCCAAGCTCGCTATATCGGAAATTTGTGCTGCGGCTACTTGGTCCAACCCGCACACTTTCATTTCCCACTACAAATTGGATGTGGCATCTAAAGGACGAGCATCATTTGGTTCCACGGTACTCAGGAGTGTTTTCCAGTGAGCCACCCAGGATTCAGGTGCTAGGGACGCTGTCCCATCAGTCAGAATGTAGGCGAGATAGGATCACATAACATCTTTTAGTTATGTACTCACCATAACTTCAGATGTTTGGGATCCATCTCGCCTACATTCCTAAACCCACCCTCCTTCCCCTGCCTTGGAGATCAGAAGAGATTGAACGGTTTTGAGTTCTACTGTTTATCTTGTTTCATCTGACGATGTTATATAAGCAGGGCGTGCATGTGTGCATGTATGCGGACAAACTAGATCTGGGGGACTGGTAGTGGTGCATCCTGGGATATAGTAAGCTCAGCCAATTAGAGACTTCGCTCTTTGGCATAAGCGTGCCGAGTCGGAGCCGAGGGATCGGCTCCGAACCCATCAGTCAGAATGTAGGCGAGATGGATCCCAAACATCTGAAGTTATGGTGAGTACATAACTAAAAGTTCAACAGTGTTGAATGCTTTTTGGGTAAGAGACTGTAGTTCAATTTGAGAAGAGGCTGAGCAGATTATGGTAGAATCGGCTGCATATTGAATGCAGGTGGAGTAAGGAATGGCTGTTTGCAGGTCATTAATGAAGATGGAAAATGAGTGGGCCTAATATAGATCCTTGAGGGACACCGAAAGAGATAGGAAGGTGATCGGATAGTTTATTTTTCCAGAGTACAGCCTGGTGACAATTATCAAGGTAAGATGTAAACCAGTTCAAGGCAAAAGAGGATCGAGTGAGAGAGTATTCAATGTATGGAGTAGTAGTTGGTGGTTAACCATGTCAAAAGCTTTGGATAGGTCAATGAAGACTGCAGATGAAAGACAATTATTGTTACGATTATTGTTGATGCTGTTTGTGAATGATAGCAGTGCAGTGGTGGTACTATGGAAAGGTCTGAAGCCATGTTGATAGCGAGTAGGTTGTTCTGGAGAAGGTGGTTGAGTAGTTGTTTATGGATGCATTTTTCCATAATTTTTGCGATAGGGGAAAGTAAAACTATGGGGCGAAAGTTAGAAAAGTCATTGGAGCTCCCACCTTTGTGTAGTGGGATGATGTGTGAAATTTTCCATATTGAAGGAAGAGTTCCTTCACTTATTGTTCTATTTATCAGAATAGAAATAGGGTAGGCAATGGCTTTAGCTCCTTTTTGCAAGAATTCTGCTGGGAGTTTCAGCTGAGGGGGTGGTAGGTTTTAACTTATGTAGAAGAGGGGAAATGTAGGAGGTAGATACTGGTTGGAGGTGAAATAGAGGAGGTGGGTTTGTAGAGGAAGTGGTCAGATTAGATGTGTTAGGAGATAGGTGGCTAGCGGCTAGCTAGAGTTTGGATGGTATCAGTGAAGAAAGAGTTAAAGGCATTTGCTGTTTGTGTGGGATTCTCAGGGTTAGAGCCTGGTGGGTTAGGTGTTAGTTGGCCTGGGTAAAGAAAATTATTAATAGAAGTCCAAAATTTTTTGGGTTCTTTGAGAGAGGTTTGTTGTAGCTGAAGATAATTCTTTTTGTCTAGAAGTATGGCTTTTTTTGTATTGTTTCTATGTTCTCTAAAGGTTTGGCGGTCTGTTGCATTCTTAGTTGTACGCCATTTTGCCCAGCATTTGTTTCTAAGTTGGATTTTTTGTTTAGTATGGTTAGTGAGCCAAGGGGCTGGTTTAGCTTTAATTCTAATAGAGCGAATTGGAGCGTGGTGATCCAGGGTGGCTAAGAATGTGGAGTTAAAGTATTCCACTACTTCATTTAGAGGGAGATATTTTAATGGTATCCAATTACATTGTTTTAGTTCTGTTTGGAAAAGTTCTGGGTTAAATTCCTTTTTAGAGCGTATTGTTCTGAGAGTGTTAGGGAATATTATGTTGGTTTTATGTCTGATAATATATGTAAGTGAGTGTTCACTTATATCATCTGGAAGGGTTCCTGTTGTGTAGGATTGCTGAGGATTATTAGTAAGTATCCAATCCAAGGTACTTTCTTTGTTATTGAGTCTATTAGTTCTGGTAGGGGAGTTTATAAGTTGTGAGAAGCCATAGAGGTTAATGTGGGTAGAGGGATTAGTATTAGTACAGGAATTCCAATCTATATTAAAGTCGCCGAGGACCATGGTTTCTTGCGGGAGATTAATAGAAAGCCAGTTGAGGATATGCTCTAGTATATTGCTGTTATTTCCTGGGGGAAGATAAACACAGATAATATTTATGGTTTTACTTGTGTTTACCTGAAGTTTACAGATTATTATTTCTGCAGAAGAGTCTATAGGTAAGTTAGGATGTAAGGTGCTGACTTGTAGCTCTGTTTTATAGAGGATTGCCGCACCCCCTCCCTTTTTGGAAGTACGGTCAAGTCTGAAGATATTGTAGCCAGGTGGGGTAATTTCATTATCTTTAATGGTGGGTTTTAGCCATGTTTCTGATAAACATAGGATATCAAATGGTTGAGATTGTAATAGGGCTTGTACCTGTGCAATTTTATTGCAAATACTACGTATGTTTAGAAGTGCTATTGAGAGTGAGTTGGTAGGTTTGTTAGGTGTTTGGATTTTAGTTATGTTTTGTTTGTTGTTTGCATTAATAGGGGAATAGATTGGGCCAGGGTTGGGGTGAATGTCTCCATCTAATAGTGAGTGGGGGAGTGTTAAAAGGTTAGGCTGTTGCAGTTTACAATAGAAGTCAAATAGTTTTCTAGTTTTTAGGTTAGAGTATTTAATGTGTTGTAGTCTGTGATATTTGACTAGTAGGTAGTTGGGTTTGAAAATGAGGTTTAGGAGGTTGTGAGAAAGGTATTGTTGGTGTTGAGGGGTGTTTTGATGGGAAGGGAAGAGTATAGTGGAGTGAATGTTCATAGGAGGTATAGAGATAGGAGATTGCTAGAGGAGGTGTTAAAAAGACCCAAATAATTAAATATATTTTGTGGGGGCTAGTTGGTGTAGTCATTTTAGAGGGTGTAGAGGTTGAGAAAAGTGGGAGGTAGGTGTTAAAAGCCTAGAGGAGATGTAGTATTAGCTTTGTTAGGAAAAGGAAGGATGAGAGTTAGTTGTAAATGGGTGCGGTGAGAAAAAGGAGGTAGCTAGTGTTAATTATGTGTTGTGTGATAGGTGTAGAGATTGAAGGGTGTGGCCTCAGGAGGAATAAATGTAGGAGTACTGGGGGCGGGTAGAAATTGGGGGCAGAGTAGGGGAGTGGAGTGAGCCTGCAGGGCGAACGAAGGGGGTAGAGACAAAAGAGAGGACTGTCAAGGAAGGCAATCAGTGAAATATGACAAATTCAGCAGGTAAGTTTGGAGGATCTGGAAGATGGAGTGGGAGAGTGTGGAAGAAAGTCAAGAGGCTAGTAGGAAGAGATCCAGGCTATGAAAGGAATAGAGTAAAGCAGGGCTGAGGGAAGAAAAGTGATTAGAAGGAAGTGTCTAGAGGGAGTAGAAGTACTGGAAAGGCTGGGAAGACTAGGGAAAGCGGAGATGAAGTGAAAGAAAAACAAGCAGATGGTGGGGGTTATGGCTGATATGGCAGTTTAAATAGGACACCTAACAAGTATCACAAGATTAACCTATACATCTAGTAGAAGATACAATATTATATGACATACTGTTTTTGTTTTAGCTTGCCATTCAATCCATGGGGTACTTTTGTTACCCAGGTGAGGAGATGCACAGGCAGGCTGAGGTAGGTGAGTAGAGCTGGTGTTAGGAGTCCAGGAGGGCACAACCCAAGGTAGAGAAATTAGGTAAAAAAAAGTATGCACAACTGGAGAGAATAAAGAGAGGAGAAAGGTATAATGAATACTGGGTATGGAACAGGGAAGAGTTAGTTAAACAGTAAAAATCAAACAGAAACATATGAGCTTGTACAATAACATAGCAATATCAGCACCAGGTGAAGTAACAAATGAAATTAGGTATTAGCTCTAGAACATTCCACTTAAATGGTTGGTTTCATTCTATACAACTAGATACTAGCAGCTATATATAACATTGAAACAAGCAGATTAATAGAGAATATCAATCTAGTATAAAGTTTTTAACAACATACAGTAGTTAGTCTAGAGCATTCTAGCCAGAGTTCAATGGTAAGGTGAAGTCTTTAACTCTAATTAAGCAGTTAGCAACACTATAATATTTGCCAGAGACTCTATGAGCAGAAAAGGTACATTTAGCTCAAATTAGCTTCAAGTACAAATTCAATAAGAAACTAGACTCAAACAGTGAATCGCAAATACACATGCATGTGCCTTATTAGGTCAGCGCAACACAGGTAGACTTACAACCTGGTATCTAGGCGAAGCAAAATAGATGCTTGACTATTACATATTGAGTGCAAGAAAGTAAGCGGGAACTTTGAGCTTATAGTATATAGTAGGGTTTGAAGCCAAGAACAATAGGTTATCTCAATATGTTTTAGTTTACTTGTCCTTTTTCAGGGTAGCATATTCTGCGACTAACATTGATGTTGGACGCAATATAAAAATGCCAAACACGCTACTGCTGTTTTTATGCGCCGAGGTACATGTAAAAACCACAGAAGGATAAGTAATTCAATTACTCATTTCTGTGAGGGAGTCCTGCGTTGATGTAGGAATTAATAGCTGCACCAGGATTCTATTAACGTTTTCCTGCCGCTTGCAAGCACAAGGGCTGTGTAAAACCCTTGCGAGGTTAAAATCACCGTTTCTTATTTAACAGTTGGTTATCCAAAGATTATATTATGCACCAGAGAACTTTATTCGCTACAGCCAGTTAGCACATAGATACCTATGAAACCTCAAACCAGTGAGTTATTTACTTTTAAGAGCTGGAAAGTCGTGCAGCCTAATTTGCGAGTAAAAGCTTAACCAGAGTACTAAGAGTACACTACGGCCTCTAGACATGTATCTTATGGCACCTGCACGTGCTGATAAATAGGTGAGTGGAGCCAGAACAGTATCTGGCCACCTTTAATGCTATATAAGATAAATAAATTGGGTTGGACGACCTTACTAAAGGTTTATTGCGTCAAAATAACAGACGCTACTCAAGCTAAGCAGTTAGTAGTACCGAGCAGGTTGCTGGCTTAGCACTGCTTCAATTAAGTGGAGCCGTGGATAGATGTTTGTTTGGACAAACTGAATAGTACATTGTAGCATTCAAATAAACAAACCTGACTAGTTCTAGCAACTAGAAGTGCGGAGCAAGTTATTAGCTTAGCACTGAGAAGGTAAATGGAGCCACGGTGATCGACAGATATAAGTAGTATACAGAGACCCTAAGCGGCTAGTTGGTAAAGCATTACAGTCCCATCAGAACATGGCAATTTAATACAATAAGTTACACATGGAAGAAATAAAGGCAGTAACACACTAACTTGTAAATACAAATCTAGAAGCCTAAATACGCCAAGTTATTCCAGTATTGTTTAATTACACAGAGAAAAATAAAGGCAGTAACACGCATTTAAATGTAAACCTACAAGCCCGGGAATGCACAGCAGCCACGCAGAGAGAAGGGAATTTAAAGATGGCGCCTCTCGGGGACTAGGTCCTTATAATAGGTTTAGAGCGGATATAGGATGGTAGGGGGGAGGAGTAAAGTGGGGGAAGACAGTGGCAAACCAGAAGATTATGCTAGGATGGGGGTGGAGAACAGAAAGAGAGTCCAAGGCTCTAATAGAATGGAACCAGGAGGTAGAAGGGAGAGGGAGGTAGATAGAAAAGAGAGAACTAGTAAAAGATAAAGGAGGAGGTCAGAATAGTTTATACAGACAGAGGTAGTGTGTAGGGGGGGGGGCAGAAAGTGTAGATTAATAAAGATAAAGGAGGAGGGTAGTCTGTGTTGTGGATATGAGACACAGTGAGAGGGTTAAAACCCAGAGGGAAGATCAGGGAGGGGAAATTATAGGGGTATCAGTAAAAAGAAGGGAGGAAGAATGTGACAAAAGAGAGGGACTATCAAGGAAGGCAATCAGTGAAATATGACAAATTCAGCAGGTAAGTTTGGAGGATCTGGAAGATGGAGTGGGAGAGTGTGAAAGAAAGTCAAGAGGCTAGTAGGAAGAGATCCAGGCTATGAAAGGAATAGATTAAAGCAGGGCTGAGGGAAGAAAAGTGATTTAGAAGGAAGTGTCTAGAGGGGGTTAGAAGTACTGGAAAGGCTGGGAAGACTAGGGAAAGCGGAGATGAAGTGAAAGAAAAACAAGCAGAGGGTGGGGGGGGGTATGGCTGCTGGCTGATATGGCAGTTTAAATAGGACACCTAACAAGTATCACAAGATTAACCTATACATCTAGTAGAAGATACAATATTATATGACATACTATTTTTGTTTTAGCTTGCCATTCAATCCAGGGGGTACTTTTGTTACCCAGGTGATGAGATACACAGGCAGGCTGAGGTAGGTGAGTAGAGCTGGTGTTTGGAGTCCAGGAGGGTGCAACCCAAGGTAGAGAAATTAGGTAAAAAAAAAAGTATGCACAATATTTTTGTTTTAGCTTGCCATTCAATCCAGGGGGTACTTTTGTTACCCAAGTTACTTTAGTAAGGAGAACATCAGAACTGTAACCTTTTTATGTACAGATCACCACACACAGGATTTAAATGTTTTCACTTTTTCACTCTGAACCATCCACTCATTCTTGAAGTCGTGTTAGATTTCAGCTTGAACCAGTCAATCCAGTTTCCTGTGTTTTGCACCCAAAAAGAAAACAATGGACTGATTTCTACAGACTTTAAACATCCTTGGGCAATGCAGCTGCTATGTTGACGGAACAAAGTATAATCTGCTATAGTCCTGTGAAAGTTAATACCCTGTTCAGTAAGTAATCCTTGATGTTGATACTGTGGTAGGTAAAGTAAATTAACATATTTGTTGTCTTGGTTAATTGTTGATAATACTGCGTGGCATTTCTATACAAGAGCTACAAAATGCTCCATTTACCTTGTGATATTGCTAGATAAGAGTTGGAAACATGTTTCAGCTATTTGTTTGCAGAAGCAGAGGACTTGTGCTCTAAATTGCACAACTGCAAAACCACAAATACTGTGACCAGTTTTCTTGGTTTATATTTTATTGTGGCTGTAGTCATGGGCGACCTTAAATCAACTGGTTCCCTAGGCAAAAGGGCTCCATGGTCCCCCCCCCCCCACACACACACACCACAACAGTGCCGCCATCCTGGTGTACCTACACCAAATAAATACTGGAAAAGTGCCCCTGCTAGATCGGTGCCCTAGGCGGCCGCCTAGTTGGCCTATGCCCAAGGCCAGTTATGACTGTAGTCTTGCATTACTTCTACTGAAACTGCTCTTTCTCACCACTTTATATTGCTGCTTCTGTGGAATAACAGAACACTTTAAAAAGTAAAATAAAACTTTCTAGTGAAGGGTTAATGCTTTGTCCAGCATGTAATCCACAGTAGGGCTAAATTTACATTTCATTTATTGACATTTGATTGCCAGGAAATTCAGAATGGGAAGGAGCCCATTTTTAACAGATGCCTGGGGAGAAAAGCTGTACTGTAATACAAAACATTTTAAGAACAATAATTTTACTGTTTTTTTTAAAGTAATAAAACTACAGATGTTAAGTAGTCCTATCTCACCTTTATTCTTTACATGTGGGATCGGAGCCAATCCTCTGCTCCGACTCGGCCTATTTACAAGCTGGAAGACTTCTGGTTGACTCGTGGCTAGGTAGGTATCCCATGGTGCACCAGTACAATCCCAGATCTCGTTTGCCACGTCAGCGAGTTTGGTGGTTGTTCTCTGGCTAAGTGTTTGCATATTTTCAACTTTTTCAAAGTTTTCTTCACTGTTTAGCTTAGATTAGATATTTGGTTCTGTATAGTTAAATCGTTACTGTTATATTCAATTAGCGTAGTATGAAGTTATCTTGTATTTTTGTCATTTGGTGCAATTTTTAGGTCGTTATTTCTTCTTGGTATCCCTTGTACCAGGCTTGCTATTTGGATTAAAGTAGGCGCTTTGTGCGTACTAATATTCTGCGTGTTTAAATAGAATTTGGTGATTTCCACTGCTATTTAGAGTTATTAGTTTGCTGTTCACATAGTTTTCCTAATATTGTTGACAGAACTTCGTTCTGTTTGTTTTTGCAGTTGACTTGTACTATTTTTGTTCCCCACTGTTCGGTTGAGTGTGCTATTCTCCCTTATAACTGTTGGGTCTGTTTAAGTTATAAGACCCTATCCCCTCTTGCCCGGGCTAGACCCGTTTAAGTTAGAGGACCTAGTCCTCCTCCTACTTTTTCTTCTGTGTGCGTGTGTTCTATTGAATTGAGAAATGTCTAAAGAGAGTAAGGAGCATAAGCCATCCGGCTTTAAGAAGTGTGTTAAGTGCTCACAAAAGATGTCCTTAAAGGATGGTCACGGTAATTGTTTGCTGTTTAGGGGCCATCCATTTGCAGATCATCTGTTCATTCTGTCATGCCTTTAGTCCAAGGGTGTTGCAGGAAAGGAAGAATAAGTTAATTCTAAAAGGTCGTCTTAAACCTTCCTTCTAGGAAGACTTGTCTAGTTCCTCGTCATCCTCCAAATCTGCTAAAGGAAAGTCTAAATCTGCCAAGAAGCCCTCCCCGGCACCAGCTGGTGTCTCAGAGCCACCTCTTAAAGTTTTCGAAAACTGTCTCATCGGCTCCACAGACCTTGGAGCCGACTGAGAAGTGGCATTGTTGTTGCAGGGTTGGTTCCAGGTTTTTTGGAGCCGACTGTTGAGACTCTTGAGACTACTACTTGGAGCCGGTCTATGGTCTCTCTACTGGTATTCTTGTTAATGAAGTCTCCTGTACCTTCAAGATCTCGATTTCTTACCATGTCATCAAGGGCATCCAGGAGTTTATCGGAAGAAGATGTGGAGAGGTTAGTGCTGAGCCTTTTGAAGTCGTCTGCTTTGCCTAAATTTTTGTTGGCTCCAACCCAGTTGGCTCCGGAGCCACTCGAGCCTGTTCGATACTCTGTGTTCATTCCTCCTCCAAGCCATGCTGGTCTTTCGAAGCCGGAGTGCTTGGTACCACCGGTGGAACCCTCGGCTCCAGCTCCAGTTGTGGCTGTTTTGGAGCAAAGTTCTGCTCCAACACTTTCGGTGCCATCCGTAGTGTCCAGGGATTGAAGTTCTCCGGTCGGCCCCAGCAGGGATGCTTGGAACCAAACTTCGATTCCGTGTCTTCCTCTCGGCACGTCGGTTAGTTAGTTCGGACCCTGCATCTATCTCGGAGCCAATGGCTCTGGTGCCAACTGCATCCTGTGTCTCTTCGGGGCCAGAGAGGTCAGCTTTCAAGATAAGTATGCTGTCCCGATCATCCGCTCCTACTGGGGGTACTGTCACCCCCCCCCCCATAGCATCTACTTCTGTCTCGGCTCCTACTCCCTCTAGCGGCAACAGACCCGCCAGCCTCAGGTGCCACTGGCCGGTGGCCCCCATTCTTCCGAGACCTCCCCAGAATGTCCTTCCGAGGAGCCCCCACGGAAGAAGACTTGTAAGAGGAAGATTGTCTACTCCCAGGATAAGTCTTTGGCATCTGACACTGACCTCGAGGTGTCTGAAGGGTCCCCCAAGTCGTCCTCTGATGTCTCCTCTGTAGACATCCTGGAGGTCCTTAAACAGAGGTGTGACTGGCCCACTGTCACCCCTTCTGATGAGTCTGTGTACCTGAAGGCTTTCGGGTCACAACCTTCTGCCTCTTGGGTGTCTCCACCTTTCGACAAACTGATGGATTTAGTTAGTCGAAAGGTGTGGGATACTCCTGATGCCGTGGAGCCAGTTCCCAGGAGACCAAACAAGTTCCTTACTTCCCCTCCAGAAAGACTTATCTGAAGGTGTTCCTGTAGATGTCATGGTGGTTGGTGGTGGCTACTAAGGAGTTAGCTGAGACTACTTCTGTTCATCCGCCGAATAAGGAGTCTCAAACGATGGTCAGGTACGGGAAGCGTATCTTCTCCAGCAGCATTTACCCTTAGATCGCTGAATTACCTTACTCATTTTACTAGGCTCCAGAGAAGTCTCCTTAGAGTTTACAAGGTACATGTACTGAGGGAGTCCTTGACAAGGTTTCTGCCCAGTTGTCCAACTTGATCTCTATCATTAACTCCTCCATGCGACTTATTTCATATGCAGCCGATGGTGCGAGCAGGGCAGCGGGTTCAGGAATTTCCTTGAGACGTTCATTCCTGGATGTGTTTGTGTAACTTTGCGGAACTGTTTGTCTACCTTTACCAATGCCCCATTCAACGGTTCCTCATTGTTTGGATCCAAGGTAAAGGACACTCACCAGGTGCGAGCAAGAAGGAAAAACACACTCTGCTGTGGGAGGATGTTTTACTGTTCCCTCTAGACCATACCCTAAGGGTCAGAGGGGCGGTAAAATGTGGTTCAAGAAGTCCCAGAGGTTTTTCCAGGAAGCACAGGGTGACTCTTCCTTCAGAAGCAGAGGAGGAGGAGGAAATGGTAGACATCGCTCTAGAGGCAGGGGCAGTCCGCAAAACCAGGGAGGTCGCGATTCCTTTCGGGGCCGGCCTTACCCAGCGCTCCTGATGTGGGGCCCGACTGTGCTTCTCTGGGGCCGGTCAGATGTTGCAGTTCTTTGTATCCAAAAGCCTGGCTAAGTATCACTCAAGACAAGTGGGTACAAAGAATTATTACCAGAGGTTATGTTAATACCCTTTTCTCTTCCACCCTTTGTTTCCAAGAAGATCCCAGATGTTCCAACCAATCACAGGGATCAGGCAACTGTAGAGGTCAACAAGTTGCTGTCCAAAAGTCATCCAAACTGTCCCAGCAGACCAAATAGGATTCGGAACTTACTCCAGATTCTTTAGTGCCAAAACTTACAGGGGACTGGAGGCCCATTCTGGACCTCAGCAGATTGAACGAATCAGTAAGGAAGGACAAATTCCGGATGGTAACACTGCAGTCTATACTCCCGTTGTTAGGGAAAGACAATTGGATGTGCTCAACAGATCTCCAGGACGCTTATCACATAAAAATGGATAGGGCGTCAAGGAGTCCTCTACGCTTCTGGCTGGGAGCCAGTCACTTACAGTTCCGTGCTCTGCCCTTTAGTCTCACCACAGCCCTCCAGGGTGTTCAAATGTATGGCAGTAGTGGCAGCTCACCTGAGACGTTGAAGATTCCAGGTGTTTCCGTATTTGGACGACTGGCTCCTGACCGCCCCCACCAGGCATCTACTCCTTCAGAGCAGGGACAATACTATTCAGCTTTGTGCCCAACTGTGAATCTCTCTAAATTGGGGAAAAATCTACCTTATTGCCCTCTCAATCTGAGAATTTTATAGTCGCAGAGGTAGACACAGTAAACATGGTGGTTTGTCTTCCTGACGAAAGAGCACAAAACCTGGTGTTTCAAATTCACTTTCTTCCCTTGCGAAGGGTCAAAGCCAAGATTGTTCTACAGCTCTTTGGGGCCATGGCTTCCACCATACTATTAGTGCCACTAGCCAGGTTACACATGAGAATTCTTCAGTGGCTCCTGTTGTCCCAATGATCCTTTCAGGACCTTCCATTATCCAATCACATTCTGCTGACAATTTTGTAAGAAGGACCTCCTTTGGTGGACATTACCTAATCAACTGATCACGGGCTCTTCAATTGTTCCTTGTGAACCCATTGCCATTGTGACAATGGATGCCTTTCAGATAAGGTGGGGGATGGCATTATCTAGGTAGGACTGTCCAAGGCACATGGCAAGAACATGAGGCCCACCTGCATATCAACATTTTAGAGATGAGGGTGGTGCTCCTGGCGTTGCAAGCACTTCACGACCTTCTTCCTCTGGGGACTATTGCAATACAGTCAGACAACATGTCTGTAGTATGGTATATCAACAAAAAGGGCAGATCCAGATCTTACTCACTCTGTCAAGAGGCCATGCGAGTTTGGGAATGGGTGATATCTTCCCAGCGCTTTCTGGTGGCGATGCACATTCTAGGGACGACCAACGTGATAGCCGACAAGCTCAGCCGGGCGATTCTGATGCCTCACTAGTGGTCTCTGAAGCAACGGAAAAGATTTTCCGCAGGTGGGGACATCCTTGCTGCGACCTCTTTGCCAGTCCAATCAATGCCAAATGCAGCAGCTACTTTCCCTCATCCCCCCTCCGGGGGAGTCACCCAGAGACTCACTTGTTCACGATTGGCTCCTGGGTCTCCTGTATGCTTTTCCTCCCTTTCCTCTCATTCCCAAGGTGATTCAAAAAACAAAACAGCTGGGAAGCAAGTTGATCTTCATTGCTCCTTACTAGCCTCGTCAGGTTTGGTTCCCCTTCCTCAGGCCTCTTCTCCTGGACGATCCTTGGATTCTGGACCCAGTTTCAGACCGGTTGACTCGCACATGTCAGGTTCTCTTCACACCTCATTATACACCCTCCAGTTCCATCCCTAGTCAGGCTTCACGACTTCTCACCTTCCGTAACTAATATTCTTACGTCTTCTCATAAACCATCAACTAGGAAACTTTATTCCAGTAAATGGAAGAGATTCTCTCTGTGGGCGGAGAAAATGGATGTTGACCCCCTCACTGCCTCCATTCCCGTGGTTTTGGATTTTGTCTGAAATATTTCGTCAAGGATCTGCGGCTGCCACTATCAGAGTCCAATTGGCAGTGATTTAAAATTTCCACTTGAGGTTTCCAGATTCCAATTTGATGCGTCTCAAATTGTGCAAATCCTTCAAGTGTGCCACTTTGCTTAGACCTCCGGATAAGGAGCCTGTGGCCTCATTGGATTTAAACTTTATCAAAATTGACATCTCTGCCCTTTGAGCTTTCTCATTCATACTCTTTTGAAGTTCTTGTCTTGGAAGACATTGTTTTTGGTGGCTATCATGTCTTCCAGACAAGTGTCAGAATTGCAAGCCTTGTTTGTTAAACTGGCTTATCTGATTTTTCATAGACAGGTTGTCCCGTCATACTAACCCTTCCTTTGTCCCCAAGGTCTGTTCCCAGGCCACGTTGAATCAGTCCATAGAGCTTCCGGTTTTCTTTCCGAATCACTCCAGTGCAGCTGAGTACAGGTTTCTCCAACTGGATGTCCATAGACAATTACGTTTTTATTTGCACCAAACTAAAGACATTAGAAAATCAGATCAATTGTTCATTTCCTTCTCTGAATCCAGGTTGGGCTTACCAGTTTCCAAAGTGACTGTCTCTAACTGGCTTTCTAGCTGTGTAGCTTATGTTTGCAGTTCTGAGGACAAACCATTACCCTTTAAAATCAAGGCTTACTCTATCAGATCTCAATCTGCCTTTGCCACCTTTCAAGCCAGGGTTCCACTTGATAATATTTGTGCAGCTGCTACGTGGGCTACTTCTCACACTTCTATTACTCATTACAGATTGGATTTAATTTCCAGGGGTAGTGCTTCCTTTGGTTCCACGGTACTCAGGAGTATTTTTTCCTTGAGCCATCCAAGGATAAGGTGCTAGGGACGCTGTTCCATATGTAAAGAATGAAGGTGAGATAGGACTACTTAGCATAAAGAAGTTATGTACTTACCATAGCGTTCCGTGTTAGTCCATCTTACCCTTCATTCTTTCGAACCCACCCTCCTGCCCCCATCCTGGAAGTACTTGGATACAAAAAAATACTAATTTCATTATTTATGGAGACCTTTTAATATTGGCTTTTTCTGTGAGCTGTTTATTTTTTCTAGTCAGCAGCAAACAAGATCTGGGGATTGTACTGGTGCACCATGGGATACCTACGTAGCCACGAGCCAGCCAGAAGTCTTCCAGCTTGTAAATAGGCCGAGTCGGAGCCGAGGATCGGCTCCAATCCCATATGTAAATAATGAAGGGTGGTGAGATGGACTACTAACATGGAACGTTATGGTAAGTACATAACTTTTTTATTTGTACCAAATTAGATATAATATGCAAAACACTGGTTAAGAATAGATGCAAGTTGTATGACAGTGATTTAATAGAGAAATTTTAGCCAAAACTGCAGGTAAGTTAGTATAATACAAACAGGAATTGCAATATAAAGTGAGATAAATACAGGCTTTATGGTACGTTTAGAGAGAAAGCTAGGGGAGAGAGATTGATAGAAGTAAGGAATTGAGTGAAGAAGAGAGAGTAAGGAGATGGAAAGGTATGAATAGGTATTTGTTCACATGTGGGGATAAAGTTTATCTTGGTGTTGAGCGAGAAAAGAGCCAGCTTTTGGCTAGGTCCTTCAGAACGTTTTCGAAGGATGTGAGGGTATTGACCTGATGGACAGAGATGCTGAGTTCCAGGCCTCAGCAACATAGTACTAGTACAGACAATGCTCAGTAGATTTGATAGGTTTCTGGACGGACGAGAGTTTTTGTTCATTGGATTGTAATGATCAATTGGGAACATAGTTGTGTAGAATGTTTAATGCTGGATAAACAGATGTATTCTGGATAATAGGGTGTCAAGAAGCTTTATAGATGTTATTTGATGGGGGAGTTCTAACCAATTCAAGCTTTTTAGTGCTGCGTAGTGGTGGTTTCTGAAAGGGCCATTTGCTGCAAGTTTAGCAACTTTGTTATGCCTGAAGGGTTAGTAAGGATGAGAGCACCATAAAAGGGGAGAAGTTAAATAGTGTCAAATGTAGCTTTAGTTGCATTGGAGTGTGTTTTTTGTTTTTGGTTGTATAAAGCATCCCTAATTTTTGATGAGTTCTTATGTAATTTTGTATGTACATACCAAATTTCAGATTATCATCCAGTGTTATCCCTAATAATTTGCTGTGAGAAGTGATTTAAGTGGTTGTATTATCAAGAGAGTGGACTTTAAATTTTGTTTTCTCATGGGAGTGGGATTTGGGGGGATAGTAGTTGTTTTTAGGGTTGAGCATGAGTTGAGTTACAAAGTCATATTTCAGTTGCTCTTAAAGCTTCCTGAGTATTTTTTTGTTTTTGGAGATGTGCCACATTGTCAGATGTACAAAAGTCTGTTGACTCCTCTGGGTACTGTATTATGGAGGCCTTATGTGTGGAGGGTATTGTTGAGAATGTTAGACGGGGGCCAAGGGACAGAGACTTGTGTCTGGGTGTCATGGAGAAAAGGTGGAGGGCCATTTTACTGACAGTTACCTTTTGGATAGGTAGCAGCTTTTGAACTGTAGAAGGGTGGGCTGAGAGAGACCTAATGACGTTCAGATTAGAGGTTTGCTATGACAAACTGTGTTAAAGGTGTTAGACGGTCCATTTGCCGTTATCTCTAGCTTTATTGACATTGTACATGTAGGTTAGTATTATGGGAATGACTGAAGCCATTTTGTGTGGGGATAGACGTTCTTCCTGCAGGAGGCAGTTTAGCAATTGGTTTTGAATACACTTTTCAAGTGTTGGGTTGGGTTGGTGGGGGGCATTGCTATAGGTGTGAAGTTAGTATTGTCTGATTTTCCTCCTTTGTGCAGGGGGATAATGTGCACATTTTTCCAGAGAAGAGTGAATGTAGGATTCGTGGACTGACCTATTTGTATGGATTGAGACGGGGCAGACAGTGCTATCTGTTGCTAGTTTAAGGGGAGCATTTTTAAGAAGTTTCAGTTAATGGATGTGTTAAAGTGGATGTGTGAGATGTCTGGTTGTATAGATTGGGAGATGATCACTGAGACAGTTGTGTTGTATCAGAGGTGTTGCATTTGTTTGATGGTCTAAGGGAATTTGAAGTGTTGCTCTAATATGTGAGGCTATTCACTCCGTGAAACCAAATAAGCTTATACTAGATGTAGGAGAGTGAAGAGTTTGTCCAACCAGTTGACATTCACATTACCTAGTAGTAGTTTTTCTTGTGGCATTGTTAGAGATATCCAAGGTAGGGTATCTTCCAGTGTAGCTGTGTTGTCACCAGGAGAGATGTAAAGAGCAGTAGTACATATTTATTTTTATTTCACATTTAACTGGATTGATCTAACTGAGCATATGCCCATTTTCAGTAGAGACCCGAAGAGAAAAGCTCCGAAAGTAAATTCATTGCATAAGCAAACTTAGATTAGAGTATTAATTAGTTAAAAAAAATATTGCAGTAAAAATTACAGCATGAATGTAAACCTATACAAGAGATATCATAGAAATGTATGGAGATGTATATAATTTGAGGATAAGTACAAGAAGTATGTAATATGCAGTGAAGAATTTTTGGGATTGAGTAAATTTAGCAAAGAAAAAAGAAAAATATGAGAGAGTGGTCAAGTAGGATCCTGACAGGAGCAAATCCAATTTTTTTCTGGAAGAAGTGTTTTGGTTCTTTTTTGAAGCAGTTTGTGTGGTGTTTCTCAAGTTAGAAGGGAGGTTGTTCCAGCTTTTAGTTATGGATGATTTATATAGGAGATTGTCTGTGTTGCTTTTGGGTGTATAGGTCTCTAGAAGACGTTTCTCTGAACTACAGAAGGGATGGGGAGGGGGTAGTAGGTAACTAGATTGGTAAGAGAGGGACACGCAGTGGGTTTATTTAGAATGTGGTGGATTAAATGTAGTTGGGATAGTTTAAGATGGTGAGAGAATTCAAGCCATTGTAGCTTGTGGAGAGCTATACAGTGGTGGGTCAGATAAAAAAAACTGCTGAAGATTTTGCAGTTTTATTATAGGTTTGTTCTAGCTTGGAAAGTAGACTGTATTGAAGGTTGTTGAGGACTGGTGAACCATAGAGGAGGGGTTGGAAGGTGCTAAGCTTGGGCCAGGGTGTGTCTAGAATCAGCAGAGAGGAATTTTGGGTTGCGGTAAAGCATGCCAAGTGTTTGGTTAGTTTTCTTAATTGGTGAATATGCAAGTCAAATTTTAGTTGGTCATCAATCATTCCTAGTAATTTTGTGTCTACATTTATGATGGAATTTAGTGAAGTGATAGAGAAGGTAGTCTTAAGATGGTCATTGTTTTTAGGGCGAAAGCGAACCAGCTTTGTCTTTTTGCGGTTTAAGCTAAGCTGATTTATCATTTAGCCAGCTCTCGACAAGAAGGAAAGATTGAGTGTATGTCTGCTGTTGTGAGAGAGAGTTGGAGCATGTAATAAGGGTGGAGTCGTCAGCATACTTTGAGGCGAGTGGGATGGAGGAGTGGAGGTCATTAATGAAGATGTTGAAGAGAAGGGGTCCAAGAATAGAACCTTGGGGTACACCAGTGTGTATAGATAAGAAAGAGCAAGAAGATTGCCATCTGACTGATTGTAGCCTGTCTGTAAGATAACTGGAGAACCATGAGAGAATTGAGCTGGATAAATTAAGATTAAGACAATTTAGTCAGAAGTTTTGAGTGAGATACCTTATCAAATGCCTTGGATAAGTATAGGAACAGACATGAGACTTAATTATTGCTGTTTTTAGCTTCAGCGATGGTGTGGGAGAAGGATAGAAGGGCTGTAGAGGTGGCTGTGATAAGGATGATAGCCGTGCTGGGTAGAGTGAGGAGGTGGTTTTGGAGTAGGCAGTTAAGTATTTGGTTGTATATGCATTTTTCTAGACTCTTGGATAGTGGGGAAACTGTAGCAATAGGCCTGTAATTAGAGGGTTCATTCGAGTTGCCACATTTGTGAAGGGGGGTAATGAAGGCTTTCCAGATTTTGGGAACAGTAGCTTTTTTAATAGATCAATTAATAAGAATAGAGACAGGATAGGCGATGGAGTTTGCTGCAAACTTGAGGAAATGAGGGAGCATGTAAGCAGAGGGAGAACAGGGTTTGAGTGAGAAGCAGAGACTTTATGTAGGAAGTGGAAGTAGGGTTGAGAGAGAAACTTGTATTATTTACAGATTGGGGCGATGACTTTTGGGGGGATTCTGGCTTTTATTAGTCAATTTTATGAGTTTATAAAAAACTGGTTGAGGAGAGAGGTGGTCTCTTCGTCAGTGAAGTTATGGTAAGGCTTAGGAGTTTGAGGTTTACCAGGGTGGAGGATAGAGTTAATATTTGTCCAGAAGTTTTGGGGATTCAGTTGAACAGTGGTTTGTCTTGGCATAGAAGGTCTTTTTATCATTGTATATTTGGCTTTTGGCATGGTTACGAAGTTCTGTAAATAGTTGGAGATGGGTGAGGGTTTTTACTTTTTTGCCAAGTCTTCCAAGCATTGTCTCTTTCATGTACTGGTCTACGAGTGTCTTTAGTGAGGCAGAGGGCATAATTGGATTTTTATTCTTTTTACGTTGGGGGGGGGGGGGCTATTGAGTCTAGCGTGCTTAGGATAATGCGGTTAAATTTGAGTACTGCATCAAGAGGAAGAGAGTTTAAGAATGACCAGTTAATGGCGGAAGGACTGGCATTGAGACTGGAGGGGTTGAAATCGTTGAATTTTCGGCAGATTTTATACAGATGTGATTTTTGTTGTTGGGGTGAGTATCTCTGTATACTGATGGGTAAGTGGTCACTTAGGGCATCAGGAAGTGTTGTGGGGTCGTGATAAGGGTTATTGCACAGGATCCAGTCAATTGTCTTGTTTGGAGTATTTGGTTAGTCTTGTAGGGGTAGAAATAAGTTGGGTGAAACCAAACAAATTGATGATTTGGACAGGGGAGGGGGGTCACGAGGATTCCAATCTATATTCACATCTAGCAGAATAGTTTCATGGGGTAGGTTTTGAGAAACCCAGGAAAGTATGTTTTCAAGAATATGGATGATCATCGTGTTTCACTGTTGCAGTCATTACTCTTTGGTTATCCTGCTGGCAGGCTACCCGCAGTCGGCCAGAATTCCAAAGTGTAGGTCTGGCGTCGGTTGCTGTCGCCTCTTCTCTGACGTCAGTGCGCCAGGGGTATAAAAGATGCAGCCGACGCCATTTTCTTCCATCTTTCTTGCCATGCGGTGCCCGAAGCAAAATCAGTTCGCAAGTGCTGTTCGGCCGACTCCTGAGATTTTCAGATCCGAATTTCAGATCTGAAGTCTTCATTAAAGCTAAGTACCCCGTTGGGGAAACTTTTTTTCTTGCTCCAGTCCGATGTCAGAAAAAGTTAACAATTGTATTTCTTGTGGGAAGCAAATACCACATAAGGATTTTCACTCTTATTGTATTCCTTGTCTAGGGCCCTGATCACAACATTGCTAGCTGTCGGTTTTGTGCTAGATTTAACCAACGCACTATCAAGCGTCTGTTTGATTTTGCATTTCATTACTTTGGCCGAAGATTTAACTATATAATGCCGTCGGATCAGCCGACAACCACAGTTTACAAAAAACGCAAGGACAAGGAAAAGGATAGGCATCCGAGGTCCAAAACCGACGAAGCCTCTTCTAGGCCGGTTCGCCAGTACTCAGTGAGGCGCTTTTCGCAGCCCCTGGCGCCCGCTACCTCAGAGCCACAGGCCACGTCTGACTCCCACGTGGAGCCGACTGGGCCTCTGGATACTCAAGGTATTGGACACTCTGAAATCATTCCCTCAGATGGGTCTGGAGCCGCTGAGCAGGCATCGGCTTCTGAGTATGTCTTCAGACCTACACAACTATTTATTAAGCCATCCTCAGCTTCAAAGACTAAAGCAGCATTAAAGACAAAGAAACAAGTACAGCATTCTCCTACTCGGACTACCATGCCTAAAAAACAGATGCTCAAAATGGCCGAAGACCTAATTAGTTTGATCAGGGGTTCCCATCCCCCTCCTGATAAGAGGCCTAGGCAAGAGACAGAGTATGATTCTTCTGATCAGGTTTCTATTTCCTCTGATTTCTCTTATGAACAAGATTACTCCATGCTTCCCTATGAGGATTCTGATGCTGAAGAATCCGTTCCTTCAGCCTCTCTTCTTTTGGGGAAACCCTGCATACCATGAGGGAACATTTCCACTGGGAGAGCCAAGATTATTCTGAATCTAAGAAAAGGCTCAGAGACTTTCTGCTACTTCCTCAGCACAGACCCCTTGCTATTCCACCTGTTCTAGACATTGTGGACAATGTAATTTCAGAGTCCAGCCTGTCCCCAGACTCTTTACCCCCTGCACCTGCTAAGCCAGACAGATACTACAGTGTGCCGGATTCTCATAAATTCCTATATAAAAACCCCGCTGCTGACCCAGAAACTATATCACAAGGTCCCAAGGGGCTTAAGGCTTACACTGCAAAAAACCCTGTCCCCTCTGATAGGGATTCCAGGGTTGTAGACAGATGGGGGGGGGGGGGGGAGTCTACACTTCTGCTACCCTGGCTGTAAGGGCCTTAAATTGTCAGTTTCATATGCTTAAATATCAGCAATATTTAATGTCACTGCATAAACAGAAAATGTTGACAAATACTGAATGTTCAGTGAACAAGGAATTGCAGGATTTATTGCATGCAGCTGTACAAGTGGGAAAGCATACTTTGCAATGTGGTTATGATTCACTGGAGGCCTCTTTCAGGGCCGCTGTTACAGGTTCTGTTATTAGAAGGCATGCTTGGTTAAAGGAACAAAATCTGCCTGATCATGTTAAAGCAAAATTATTAGATGCACCATTACAGCATGATACTTTGTTTGGTACTAAAGCAGAAGAGGTGTTGAAAAAAATGGAGGGTAAAGCAAAATCCATGCAGACAGTCGAGGATTTCTTACAGGTACAGCCACCCAGATTTAGCAGAAACTGGCCTTCAAAAAAATTGGTCCTTTCCAGTGTCAGACAGACCACAAAGAGGCAGATGTCAGCCCCAAGGCTCATACAGGCCTAAACAATGGGGTGCTCCTACCTCCAAAAGCAAAGAAGAAAAATCACAACCTTACAGGAAACGGTCCCAATGACTTTTCTCTACCAGATCCAAGCACTTTTCTTTTGGCAGCCCCCCTTAGGGGGGAAACTAGCACTTTTTACATCAAATTGGCAAAGGATTACCCAAGACAAATGGGTCCTGAACATAGTGTCCCAAGGCTACAGGTTCCATTTCCACACTCTACCAAGGTCAAAAGGTATGCCAGACCTGCCACACAATCAGTGGGCAGAGGCACAAACAAGTTACGGCCCTCATGGACATGAAGGCCATTCAGCAAGTACCACAACAAAAGCAGGGGCAAGGATTTTACTCCATACTTTTCCTAGTACCCAGAAAGGACAAAACCTGGAGACCAATACTGGACCTGTCTATACTAAGTATGTTTCTGGAAGTTCCAAAATTCAAGATGTTGACTCTACTGCAGCTACTGCCCATGCTGGGCAAGAAGGCTTGGCTCGTAACTTTGGACCTAAAAGAGGCATAACCTGCATGTCCCAATCAGACAATCCTGCAGAAGATACCTCAGATTCATAGCTGGCTCAATGCATTACCAATTCTCTGCACTGCCCTTTGGCTTATCTACTGCGCCCAGGATCTTCACGAAATGCCTGGCACCAGTAATTGCATTTTGCGGACAAAAAGGAATTCAAATATATCCCTACTTGGACGACTGCCTAATTCAAGCAGAGAGCAGACATCCTTCTAAAGCATCTGGCATTTGTAAAAAGATTACTAATTGGCCTAGGGTACACAGTAAACAAAATGAAATCAAAACTAGTGCCCTCTCAAGAGATAATATTCCTGTGTACAAGCCTAAATACAACTGCCCAGATGGCTTATCTCACGCCAGACAAACGCAACTGGCTACTTGCTTCAAGAATTTGGCAACAAAAACCCACTTATCTGCAAGGAAAATCCTGCAGGCCTTGGGTTTCATGGCATCCTGCATTCTACTAATTCCATATGCCAGACTGCATATGAGGAAACTACAATGGTATCTAAAAAGTGTTTGGACTCAACATTGCCACTGCCTGGAGATAGTAGTTGCACTCATCCCCTTCCTGCAACAGGAGTTTCGATGGTGGGCAGAAGCCTGTCACCACAACAAGGGTCTGCCATTCAGTTTACCCACAGCCAGACAGACACTGACAACGGATGCATCAGACTATGCCTGGGGGGGGCCCATATGGCAGGAAAATGTATTCAGGGCACATGGCCTGCAAACCAGATGCATCTTCACATCAATCAAAAAGAGATGCTAGCTGTACAAAATGCCCTAACAGCTTTCAAGGACCTGCTTCATCCAGGACAGTTACTGATAGACAACACTACGGTTATGTGGTACATAAACAAGCAGGAGGTACACATTCCTACCCCCTCTGCAGACAAGCAATGACCTTATGGGACACAGCATTGGCTTTTCAAGTTCATCTGCAAGCACAATTCCTGCCAGGAAAAACAAATACTCTGGCAGACGAACTAAGCAGAAAGCTCATGGATCCCCACGAATGGAAACTGGATCCACAAGTCTTCAGCATGATGATAAGGAAATGGGGATGCCCAGACATAGATCTATTTGCCACCCCTCACAACTGCCAATTGCAGAGATTTTGCACAAGGATTTATCACAAGCAAGCATGGAAAGTGGACACCCTATCCTTCAGCTGGAAAAATTTAACAGTATATGCTTTCCCCCCACTGCCTCTCCTTCCCAGGGTACTCCTAAAGGTCAGACGAGAGAAGCCAAAATTATACTGATTGCACCCGACTGGCCATGCCAGCACTGGTACCCAATCCTAAAGAGTTTGTCTCAAGGTCCAGCATGGATACTGCCTCAAACTTCACTTGCTGACCCAACAAAACAATCAGATCCTGCACAGACAACTCAGGACCTTGTATCTGGCTGCATGGCGGATAATGTAGCCATTCAGAACACTCCTCTTTCAAAAGCTGTTATGGATGTTATCTTGGAGGCCAGGAGGCTCAGTACCAGAAAATCTTATGCAGAAAAATGGAAGAGATTCTGTGCTTGGAACCAGGAACAAGGCATTGAAACATGTGTACCAAATATCCCTCAGATTTTACAGTACCTAACTGATGCTAAACAAAGGCCTTTCTTTCTCATCTATTAAGATTCATGCCTCTGCCATTTCAGCCCACTACAATACGGAACCACCTGTCTTTTCTCATCCTTTAATAAGGCAGTACCTCAGAGGGGCCAAAAACATTAGGCCTCCAAGGAGAGCACCAGTTCTGACCTGGGACCTCAATTATGTTTTGGAAAAACTCGCACTGCCTCCTTTCGAGCCAGCATCAACAGCAGATATAAAATTCTTATCCTGGAAAACAGCTCTGCTCCTAGCAATAACCTCTGCAAGGCGAGTTTCAGAGTTAGAAGCATTCATGGCTGTGGAACCTTTCATCATTTTTCATCCAGACAGGGTTTCTCTGAGGATAAACCCTACATTTATGCCTAAGGTGGTGTCCAGTGTAGCCCTCAACCAAACCATTCACTTGCCAACCTTTTATCCTAATCCACAGAACAAGGGTGAGAAAATTCTGCATTCTTTGGACATACTCAGGCAGTTACGATTCTACTTGGACAGAACTAAAGTTTTCAGAAAGACTGAGCAACTTTGTGTCTTATGCTGCAGGATCACAAGGAAAGGCCATATCAAAACAGACTATTTCTAAATGGATAGGCCATTGCATCCGTTTCTGCTATCTTCAACATGGCAAATCATTGCCAAAGGGCATTAGGCCTCATTCCACCAGAGTCGCAGCCTTCCTCAGAGGAGTACCAACCAAAGATATCTTAGAAGCTGTAACTTGACTCTAAGTCCAGAGCAGGCTTTGCCACTGCAGTTCTGCAGGTCTTCATAGCCTCTCCTAACCCTATTTAGCCCAGCCACCCTTCCTCAGCTTTGGGATTCTACCCAAGAGTAATGACTGCAACAGTGAAACACGATGAACATAGTACAGTTGTGTACCTACCATAAATGTAGATGTTAGAGTGTATTCACTGTTGCAGTCCAGGTTACTTACCTACCATCCCCCTTTTCTTTGCTGGGACTTTACTGCACTTCTCTTTCCTATACAACCTATTTGGTGTATTTGCGTGTAGATGAAGGACATGTTATTATTGTGCATGCAGTTTTATTGGCATTTTTTTCAGCCTTCCAATTTGGGGACACCTGACATCTGGGGCAAGAAAAACTGAAGAAAATGGCATCGGCTGCATCTTTTATACCCCTGGCGTACTGACGTCAGGGAACAAGCGACAGCAACCGACGCCGGACCTAGACTTTGGAATTCTGGCCGACTGCGGGTAGCCTGCCAGCAGGATAACCAAAGAGTAATGACTGCAACAGTGAATACACTAGAACATCTACATTTATGGTAGGTACACAACTGCACTTTCTTGCCAGGAGGAATATAAACAGCAGCAATGGCGAGCTTTTTGTGTTTGCTAAGGTGGCAGCCTAGTATTAGTTTGTCTACTGGTTGAAAAATTAGGTAGGCTTACATGAATTGGGGAAAGAGAAATGTGTTTGTAAAGAACTGCTACACCTCCACCTTTTTAGAGGTCCTATCTAGTCAACAGATATTGTAGCTAGGGAGCAAGATGTCTGAGTTTAGAATGTGGGGTTTGAGCCAGGTTTCTGATAATACAAGTAGGTGGGGAGAATGTTGAGAGATCCAAGCATGAAGGTCAGTGATTTTATTAATAAGGCTTTGAGTGTTGATAGCCATTATGGATAAATGTTTGGAAAAATGAGGGGCAGGAGAGGAGGGAGATATGAGAGCATTGTGTGAGGGAGTGTTGGTTAGTAGGGTGGGAAGGTGGATTATTTGGGCAGGTGTGGAGTGTGGTAGGTTTGGCCTTAGGTTAGGGTGTATATCACCTGCTTGCAGAAGGATGGAAGGTTCTAAATTAGGATTTGGAGGATTATATATTTTTGAAATGAGTGCATGTTTTAAGTCTAATGCTAGAGGAGGGAGACTGCCTGAGTATTTTATAATGGAAAAAGTGAGAGAGAGAGAGGTGTTATGTAATGATGGAGTTATGGTAATAGAAACTGTGTTTAAGTGGGTGTTATTGATACAGGAGGAGGTAGATGCTGATTTAAGATAATGAATGTTGGAATGGTAAGATGTAAGGGTAGAGGGTAGAAGAAAATGTAATGTTATTAGATTAATGAGCATAGTAGTAGTACGAGGGAATTAGTCATGGTAATTATGATTTTAGAGGAGAGTATATAGTTAATAGGAAAAAGAGGTGGGGAAGGGGTGTGGGTTATACCTGTAAGGGGAAAGGAGGTGTGGTGAGAAGGTAGATGGTTGTGAGGTGTCTGTAGATTGATTGGTTGAGTGGGGGTGGAGACAAGTCTGCTGAAAAATAAATGTAGGGTATGTGGGGGGGGGTGGGAATTGGAAGTAGGGTAGGGGGAACAGAGTGGAGCCTGAGCGTAGCGGAAATAACTCAGATTTTTTTTTTTTTTTTTTGGACAAGATCGTCTATCACCCACTTGCAAACAGGTAAGTAAAAGGTAAATAAAACAACCTCTTGCAATTTAACTTAAGTCCCTATGCAATTTTAACTTCAGTCCCTAAATACACAAATTAGAAGAAAAATGCCAATTGTAAGGGAAGACAAGGAACTGGGCAGTGACATAGGGAAGGGAGGTCCCAGGGGAGTAGCTGAAACAGAGGATTAGTTCTTACAGTTCTAAAGGTGAAAGAAGCCATTGGTGAAAGGGGAGGGAGAATTCCAGGAGTGTGCTCTGTAATATACAGGAGGGAAATATAAACATAAAGCGTACACTATAACACTGTACATTAAAAGGTGTTTAAATAGACATTTGGCCCTTTTCCTCAGAGGATGTGCAGATACAGAAAGGCTTTAGAAACTGCTAAGTACAGCAAAGTAATTTGCAGCAGCCACTAGATTGTTTAATTTCAGAAAAGTAATAAGCCCTATTTAATTTTGGTGTTTGTTGTATGGTGAAATGTGATGCTAGTTGGGAAATATTAAAGCAATACCGCCACCTTTCCTCTTTATACAGTCGTCATGGATGATATAGTGTATATTGTATATTGTTGCTGATGTATTTTTCTGCTAATATTGACTCTCAATTTGCAATAATATGACCAGGAAGTGCTGCTGTTGTGTGCAACTTTGCTATTAGCATTTATTTTATTCTGTAGAATGTTGTGGGCAGGTGATAAATCTGTTTGAATTCAGAGTACTACAGTGCTAAATCTATGGGTAATAGAGTTAATAATGCAAGTAAAAGCATTGCTTTATTTGTAAATAGTAAATCCGTTTATCATCCGTTTCAAACTTTAACTACATTTCAACCAAGGAGCAAACGTACAGCACTTAACATATTTGGATGTTCTTAAATTACGATTTAAATGTACAAGCGTGTGTCTTTCGGCTTTTCCCGGTTAGGGGTCGTTACAGCAGAACTCCGGTCCGCTAATGATTGGCAGTAGAGTTTTATGTGCTGGCTTGCCGGGCCTAACGCACAACCTTCAATGAAGGAATGCCCGTTCAAGCATGTCGCCACACAGAAGACGCTCTGAGAATCGAACGGGCAACGTCTAACTGTGAGGCGACAACGCTACCGCAGCACCACATAAAAGCAAACTTGATTATATAAACTTTAACAAAGTATTTCCCTTTTTTATTTTAATTTGGGTAATTGTTTCTCATGAAAATTTATTAAAAAATGTTTGTAAAATTAAATCTGAAATATTTTTTCTAGTTTTTTTTTTATTGTATTGTTGCCGTTATATTCTTACTGCTGTTAAAGCAGGTTGTCTTAAATTTATAAAGTTATGTTATGTTAAAAGCACCAGTTTGCTATACTGAATATCTACAGCATGTTTACTTGAATGTTTTCTGATTTATTGCCACCAATGTATTACTCATATATGTTTGCTTTAGGTATGTGTGTATGTTAATTTTTGTTTGCACTTCAGCAAGGTTAGCCCTAGTAAGTCAAAGGCCTCATTTCATGGGAGACCTGAGGAGGTAGTCATTCTGACTAGAAACGTTTAGTCAGGGCATGGGGGAACTTCCCTGACTCCAGTAAATAGTGGGATTTTTCCTATCCACCTGAGCCATCACCAACTCAGATGGGGTTTCTGTTTAATATCTCATTGAAAGGATGGACCCGGTCTACAGTTAATAAACAGTCACGAATACCCCACCATTTAAGATACCTCTGACTGTGTGCTGTGTAGAACTGCTTTACAATTTAACAGGCAGGTTGCAACATGAATGATGTTATTCCATTTCACTGTTGCAGTATTCTTAACACGAGGAGGGGGTCCCCTGCCAAGGGCAGATGACGTCTGGCTAGTATACCAAAGACTTTAGGTTGCTAATATATGCCACATGTTGCGTGTTGCTCCCAGCGCAAGGCGTATGGCATAAATATGATGTCCAGCTATATTATCCTCAGAATTTCTTTGGCGCCAGTCCGAACGCCCTTTTATCGATCGATCATGCGAGTTGTTTCTGGGTTACCTAGCTGTTTAGTTAATTCCTCCTTGGGGTTTTGTGCTTATTCATTTTTGCTTTTGCATTTGTGCTGTTGGGGTTTCATGTCATCCAGAAAGGGTAAATGCCAGTGTGGGAGACGGATTCCCCATAAGACTGTCACTAGTAGTGCTTGTTTTGTTTAGCTGCTTTTCATGACCATACACCCTGCATTGTTTTTCAGGTTTTTGTTCTGAAGACCTTACATAGTTGCCTTTTATCCCTTGCTGTCTGTCTTGAAAACCAGCATTTAAAGCTTTTAGTGAAAGACGCTGTGGAAGGTACTCCCAGCCCTGAGGGTCAGCTGTTTTCAAAGAAGGCCAAAAATGTCAGATCAAATTCTTCGGCTGTGCCTCCTCCACTGGAAGTCTCTCGAGGTTGGTGAAAGCTCGGAGAATCATCCAGTTCCTGGGTTGTTTTCGTCTGCCTCGACCGGCTCAGAGGCCATCATGGATCCAGCTTATCACACGTCCCTGGGGGCCTTCCAAACCTCCATTTTAGGCATTCACGGGGAACCGTGGCTGATTATCATTGAAGGCCCTAGGAGGTTTCCTCAGATACTGGTAAGGGAGGAAGTCCTGACTACGATTTATTGAATGTAGGCCAGCGTTGCCGGTACTCAGTGAGGTGCTTTCGCAGCCTCTGATACCCGCTGCTTCTGATTCGCAGGCCTCTACTGAGACCCATTCGGAGTCCGGTATGCCGCGAGATGCTTCAACTATGGAACCCGCGGATGTCTCTACTTTGGATGGGTCCGGAGCTGCAGTGCAGGCACCAGCTTCTGATTTGCATATTAAACAGACGCCTCCTTCTTCATCTAGGCCTAAATCTCGAACCGTGCCTAAAAATCCGACGCCCAGGCCGCATGCTGTAAGAATGGCTGAAGATCTTAAAACTCTAATCAGGGGAAGCCAACCTCCCCCTGCTAAGAGACATAGGACTGAAGTTGTTTATGAATCTTCTGAACAGGATTCTGATTTTTCTGATCTGTATTTGCCCTTACCTACTTATGAGGATTCTGATGCAGAGGACTCTATTCCCTCTGCTTCCACTCCAGAGGATTTCTCTTTTGGTGAAACCTTACATATACTCTAAGGGAGCATTTCCACTGGGAAGGCCAGGATTTTTCTGATTCAAGAGAGGCTTAGGGATTTCTTACTCTTGCCTCAGCATAGGCCTTTAGCTATTCTTCCTGTACTAGACATTGTTGATGCTTTTTCGGAATCTAGTTTGGCCCCTGATTCTTTGCCTCCTGCTCCCAGAAAACCTGACGGATATTACAGGGTTCCTGATTCACACAAGTTACTTTTTAAAAATCCTATTGTGGATCCAGAGACTATTTCACAGGGACCCAAGGGCATTAAGGCTTCTACTGCTAAAAATCCTACCCCTTTAGACTCCAGGGTGCTGGAGAGTTGGGGTAAGAAGGTTTACACTTCTGCAACCTTGGCCATTAGGACTTTAAATTGCCAGTTTCATATGTGAAAGTATCAGCAAAATGTTACTGGATTGCTTCAACAGAAAATTATGAATTACAGGATTTAATGCATTCTGCTGAACAGGTTGGAAAACATACTTTGCAATGTGGATTTGATTCATTAGCGGCCTCTTGCAGGGCTGCTGTTACCGAGTCTGTGCTCTGAAGGCATGCTTGGCTTAAGGAGCAATCTTTGCCTAATCATGTTAAAGCTAAATTGTTGGATGCTCCCTTAAATCCGGATCACTTGTTTGGCAACAAGGCCGAGGAAGTTCTTAAAAAGATGGAAGATGAAGCTAAATCTATGCAAACTGTTAAAGATTTCTTACAAGTTCAGCCTCCTAGATTTAGGCACTGGCCCTCTAAGAATTGGTCCTTTCCAGCCCCTTCCGGGTCTTCTCAAGCCAAACCCAGACACAGCAGAAACCGCAGGTTTCAGTACCAGAGGACACACAAGACTAAGCAGTGGGGGGTTTCCGCACCCAAATCGGGGAGTAGTAAGACTACTTGCTTTTAAGACTTCCAAGCACTTCCCAACTGAATGCTCCTTTTAGGTGGAAAGATTTGTCTGCACTCCAAAAACTGGGAACTCATTACCCAGGACAAACGGGTATTAAATAGTGTCCCAAGGATACAGATTTCACTTCACTTCCACACCTTACCAACACCAAGCAGGTGGCCAAATCTACCCCCAAATCAGTGGGCAGAGGCCCCAAATAAAGTACTCTGTTAAACATGGGGGGCTATTCATTTGGTACCAGAAGAGGAAAAGGGACAAAGTTTCTATTCGAGACTTTTTCTGGTACCCAGAAAAGGCAATACATGGCGTCTTATCCTGGACCTTTCTACTCTAAATACCTTTCTGGTGATTCCAAAATTCAAGATGCTGACTCTTCACCAGCTGCTTCCTATGCTAGGCAAAGATGCATGGTTGGCAACACTAGACTTAAAAGAAGCATACCTGCACATCCCTATCAGGGAGTCTTGCAGAAGATACCTACGCTTCAAAGCAGTTGACATGCACCATCAGTTCTCTGCACTGCCCTTTGGCTTATCTACTGCGCCCAGCTCCAGTCATCGCATTCTGCAGGCAAAGAGATATTCAAATATATCCATATCTGGGCGATTGTCTAATTCAGGCAGAAAGCCAGGACATACTTCTGAATCATCTGGCCTTTGTTCAGAGGGTACTGTCTTGTCTGGGGTACACCATAAACGAAAAGAAATCACACCTGGTACCCTGTCAACAAATTATATTCCTGGGAGCAAGCTTGAATACAACTTCCCAGATGGCTTTCCTCACGCTAAAGAAACGGACTCATTTGACAACCTACTACAAACAAGTGGCCACAAAACCCCAGTTATCTGCAAGGCCAATACTGCAGGTCTTGGGGTTCATGGCCTCCTGCATTCTTCTAATTCCATATGCAAGGCTGCATGAGGAAACTACAATGGTATCTCAAAAGACTATGGTGTCAACATTCACAGGATCTAGAAGCTATGATTCCTATCATACCCTGTCTACGCCTAGAGTTCCTTTGGTGGGCAGAGGTCTGCCACCAAAACAAGGGACTACCATTCATACTTATCCCCGTGACGCCCAAACCTGAACAGACGCATCAGACTATGCATGGGGGGCTCACATGGCAGGAAGGTACATTCAGGGCAAATGGAACCCAAGTCAAATGCACCTACACATAAATCAAAAGGAAATGTTAGCTGTACAGAATGCTATGACAGCCTTCAAGGACCACATTCTTCCAGGACAACTAATGGTAAAGACAGAAAACACCACAGTCATGTGGTACATAAACAAGCAGGGGGGTACACACTCTTACCCCCTCTGCAGACTTGAGTTACCAAGTGAAATCTACAAGCTCGGTTCCTGCCAGGAAAACTAAATACACTGGCAGATGGACTAAGCAGAAACCTCATGGACCCACACAAGTGAAGACTGGAACCAAGGATTTTCAACATGTTGACAAGCAAATGGCGGAGCCCAGATATAGACCTGTTTGCCTCCCCCCAGAACCATCAATTGGGCAAATTTTGCAGAAGGATTCCCCACAAACTAGCTTGGAAAGTGGCTGCTCTATCCTTCACCTATCAGTTTATGCCTTTCCTCCTCTGCCTCTGCTCTCCAACATACTTCTAAAGATCAAACAGGACGAGCCAGGGAGAATTTTAATTGCACCAGACTGGCCAAGCCAACACTAATATCCCCTCCTGCGCAGTGTCACGCTTGGCTCCATGGCACCTGCCTCAGACTCCTTCCCTTTTGTCTCAGCAGGGGAACCAGATTCTGCACCCTCAGCTGCAAACCCTGAACCTAGCAAGCCTGGCTAATTATCTAATATCTTCTTTACCACCCCTCAGTAAATGAGTGATGGATATAATTTTAGAGGCTATGAGGCCTAGTATTAGAAAATCTTATGCTGCAAAATGGAAAAGATTTTGTACCTGGAACCAATCTCAAGGGATGAGCGCAGCAGTGCTCAATTTACCTCAGATTCTACAGTATTTGACCGAGATGCTTCATAAGGGCTTGTCCTTTTCCTCCATCAAAATTCATGCCTCAGCCATTTCAGCTCATTATAGTACAGAGCCTCCCCTCTTCTCTCACCCACTGCTCAAGCAGTTCCTCAGAGGAGCCAAAAATTTAAGGCCACCGAGGAGAGCTCCAACTCCAGCCTAGGACCTTAACTTTGTGTTTGAGAAACTCACTCTTCCTCCTTTCGAGCCAGCTGCTACTGCAGATTTAAAATTCCTTTCCTGGAAAACAGCTTTCTTTTTAGCAATCACTTCTGCAAGAAGGGTATCTGAGTTACAGGCCCTTATGGCATTGGAGCCTTTCATCATCTTTCATGCGGACAGGGTGTCCCTCAGAACCAATACTTCCTTCATGCTCAAGGTGGTATCCAGTGTGGCTCTTAATCAGTCCATTCATTTGCCTACCTTCTTTCCTAACCCACAGAACAAAGGGGAAGGTATACTGCACTCCTTAGATGTGCACAGACAACTTAGATTCTACTTGGACAGGACTAAACCTCAAAGGAAATCCGAACAACTGCTGGTGGCATTTGCTGCTAGGACAGAGGAGTAAGCTGTTTCAAAGCAAACCATTTCAAAATGGATAGACCACTGCATTCATTTCTACTATAAGCACCATGGAAAACCTATCCCACAGGGCATCAGACCTCATTCAACCAGGACTGCATCTACCTCTACAGCCTTTCTCAGGGGCATTCCCTAGAAGGGACATCCTAGAAGTTGCTACCTGGAGTTCTGTACATACTTTCACCAAGCATTATCATTTGCCAATGTTCTCTAAATCCAGAGCTGGTTTTGCCACTGCAGTCTTGCAGAGCCTTATAGTTGGTCTTAATTCTGTTTAAATTCCTCCTCCCAAACTTAGCTTTGAGAATCTACCCAAATGTAATGACCACAACAGTGAAACACAAAGAACATACTACAGTTGTGTACACTTACCATAAATGTAGATGTTTGAGTGTATTCACTGTTGCAGTCCTGGTTACCCTGCCTCCAGCCCCCTTTCTTCTTTTGGCTATACCTCTACTTTCATTTACTATGCTCAAAATGCTTTTTGGTGCATTTGCTTTTTTGTTGGAGGTATATCCGTGTATTATAGATTTAATTGCTTCCCATTATGGGGGCATCTGACATCTGGGGCAAGAAAAACTGATGTAATGGTGTCTGCTGCATGTTTTATACCCCGGATGACCTGACGTCATGGAAGAAGGGACAGCAACCGATGCAGGATCCAAGACTTTGTTAATCAGGCCAACTGAGGGCTACTGCAAGCAGATAACTCAAATGTAATGACTGCAACAGTGAATACACTCAAACATCTACATTTATGGTAAGTGTACACAACTGTACTTTCCTGTTCAGCAGGTAGGCCTGGGTTTCTATTCCAGACTTTTCCTAGTACCAAAAAAAAAGGTACCTGGCGTCCTATCCTAGATCTATCCATTCTGAACTCTTCTTGGTAATTCCAAAGTTAGAATGCTCACTTTGCATCAGTTGCTGCCAGTGTTGTAAAAAGATTCCTGGCTGGTAATTTTGGATCTCAAAGAAGCTTATCTGCACATCCCTATAAGGGAAAGTTGCAGGCAATACCTTTGTTTCTGGGTGGGCAAGCGACATTATTAATTCTCTGTACTTTCTTTTGGCTTATCTACTGCTCCCAGACTTTTCACAAAGTGCCTGGTACAGTCATTGCTTTTTGCAGGCAGAAGAAAATTCAGATTTATCCATACTTGGACGACTGTCTAATTCAAGCAAATTCTCAGGAACAGCTGTTAAAGGATCTAAACGAACTAAATGAGGAATTAAACCCGCACATAAGGCAGCTGTTTAATCTCAGCCTTACCACAGGATACGTGCCCAAGGAGTGGCGTACGGCAACTGTGGTCCCACTCCACAAAGGTGGTGCCTCTACGGACCCTGGTAATTACCGCCCCATAAGCTTAACAAGTCTAGTCTGCAAAGCTATGGAGAGGATCATAATGGAGCTCATAAACAAAGATATAGGGGACTTGCAGACATTGGACCCGACCCAGTTTGGCTTCGTCAAGGGAAGATCATGCCTTTTGAACTTGGTCGACTTCTTTGAAACGGTCACCAAGGCCATTGATGAGGGAAAGGCAGTCCATACAGCCTACCTTGACCTTGCAAAGGCTTTCGACACAATACCCCACTCGGGTATTGTAGAAAAACTTACCAGCTTAAATGTAAACCCATATGTCACAAGATGGGATGCAAACTGGCTTAAGGACAGAACCTGCAGGGTTAGAGTTGCTGGCGCTATGTCAGACTCCAAGCCGGTCACAAGTGGTGTCCCACAGGGCTCGGTCCTTGGCCCCCTATTGTTCGGCATCTACTTCTCAGAAGTACAGGCCAACATGGGGGGACTTTGGCTGACAAAGTTTGCAGACGACTGCAAACTGGGCGCCATAGTGGAAAGTGCATCGGACACGGATATCCTTCAGAAGGGACTCACGGAAACAGATAGCTGGTGCCAGAGCCATGACCTGAAGTTAAATGCCAAAATATGTATAGTCATACCCTTCGGGGAAAAACAAGGTAACCCCAAGCTACCATATAGGTGGCAATCCACTAAGCACAGAAGAGGTTATCAGGGACCTGGGGACCCAGGTTGACAGTGGCCTTTCTTTTGACACTCACGTTGCTAAAGTGGTTAGAAAGACCTTCTACATTGCCCACCTGATCATGAAGGGATTCACATCCAGATCCAGTGAGGTCATTGTTCCCCTGTACTCTTCACTTATCAGACCAATGATCGAGTACAGTGCCTCATTCGGGATGTATCTCACCCGACATCTGCAGCAATTGGAGAGACCCCAAAAGTTCCTCACCAAAAGGATAAAGGGACTCCAAAATCTGTCATATGCTGCCAGATTGAAGAAACTCCAGCTCTATTCAGTCGCATACCGTCTGCTCAGAGGTGACATGTGCCTGACATACAAGGCCATGTCCAACCTGGAATTAATGGACATGCTCCACCTCAAAAAATCCAAATCCACCAAAACCACTAGAGCAAGCCACTTAAACCTTAGCACGGATATAAATAGGACGTGCTGGAGGGATAGATTTATCACTCAGAGACACCCTATGCTGTGGAATAAAATCCCGGTCCATGTGAGGCAGAGCACCTCGCTGGCTCTGTTCAAGAGAAATCTTGACCTGTGGATGGGAGATCGTAGGTTTACCCCGGGAATCATCTCTGTGTCACTGCTGGACAGAGGCACAACAAACTAATGGGCACAGTATTTTTTTCATATAAGGGGTGGCGTAAGCCACAAAAATTTGGGCTAGGCTTATAGAAGCTGTTTACTGAATTTCCTGTTTGCACTTAATTTTAAAATCGTTTTTTTCCCAAAACTTGCATATTTTCTGTCTTTGGCCCAGCACTCTTGTGTGGGGTCATTTACTGCACTGTTATAACTGGACATTACTTGTAAACCTCTGCTCTCTCTGAAAAAACAAAAACAAAAAAAAAAAAATCTTGCTTTTTTCCCACTTTTCTGAGATTTAAAAAAGTTCAAGTTACAGGCTTGCTGTTTTTGAACTGTTTTGTAAGTTTCTGTGAGGCCATTTTTGCTTGGGCTAAAGGAAAGTCTCTCTGTTGATCAGTGGCAGTGAATAACATTGAGCTGCTTCCCTGCCCCCCGTGGGAGTGGTTACTGACTTGAAACTGTAGTTTTATTGGCCATTTTGGGTCAATTCCTGGCTCTTTCCAGCCCCTGCTATCAAGCACGCTTTAGCGCGGAGTTGCCACTAGAGCAGCATTGGGCAGCGCTGGTTTAACAAGGTTAAACGTTTTCTGGCTCCATAAAGTCTGTTCATTTTTTCCCTTAGAACTGCTCTACTAGTCATCTAAACAGTATATCCTTTAACTAAAAAGCGCAGCACTTGTTCCTAAAAGCTTTTTTTTTTTTTTATTCTCAAAAAAAAAAAAAAAAAGCTCAGCACTTGTCTTAAAAGCATCTTCTTTTCAGGTTTAGCACTTCTGTATTATACAAAGTCCCTCACTAGCAACCCCCCCCCCCAGGAGTCCTCTCTTATTCAGTTACACCCCTAACTTCTAAATTTCTCTAGCATGTCGAAGGGCCAGATGCTGGCGTCCTCTCCTGTCCAGTTGGTGAATTTGGGAATATTGAGGCAATGTTACAATTGCCTCATGTACACTGACAACCCTCTCCTCCTCCCACATAACACAAATACTTGAAGAGATGCAGCTATTTAGCCAAACTGGAGGCTGAGCTCTCTCAACTCAGGACTGGCAAGACCAGACAGGAGGAGAAGGCAACTACACACACCACAAAACCAGTCTCACATAATGCTATCACAACAATGAATCAAACACATAAACACACAAAGTCATACTCGGAGGCTCTGAGAAAAAATTTACCTAAACAGCAGAGGCCTCCAAAGCAGACACCCAAGCAACTGCCACCTCATGACACACCACAGGCAACACATAAACCACAAAATCAGTGTGCAAAGCAGTCACAGCCCTTAAGGCCAAGTACAACACCAAACATACTTGTCATAGGTGACTCCATAGTCAGACACACTGACGTCCCACTCACCAGGCTGAACAAGGAGAGGGTCACAGTAAGCTGCCTATCGGGCGCTAGAATCCGCCACATAACACAAGCACTCTGGTCACTCAACAGCAAGTACAAATATGACACAGTCATTGTCCATGCTGGTGTGAACGACCTGAGACGTACCTCCCTGGACTACATGAAAAGAGACAGAGGAGCTCTGATTATGTAGCCCAGGCAGGTATGACCCTGACCCTGAGCAGTATCCTTCCTTCACCAAGAATGATGCCACAACATAGAGACAAGATGATCAGCTTTAACAATTGGCTTAATTTCTGGTCTCATTCAAAGGGGGTCCAGTGTCTGTCTGCCTGGGATGACATGCTTGACAAGCCACGCTGCTTCGCAAGGGACGGCTTGCACCTGTCACCCCTGGGATTCCGGATATTGGCTAAGGCTCTTGCCACCCCCATAGTGCCTTTTTTAGGCAAGGCTCAAATTCTAAACCTACCACCCTAGAAAACAAAAATGGGAAGAAACTGAGGGTACTGCTGCTCAATGCCAGAAGCCTAAATCTCAAAATGCACGCACTCGAGGCCCTTCTCAGTATGGAGAACATTGATGTCTGTGCTGTGACTGAAACCTGGTTCAAGGCTCCTGAGAGCACCCCAGCACTATCAGGTTTTACCTCATATCATGCATTCCGGCCCCAAAACCCGGACCACACCACAAAAGGAGGGGGTGTATCCATATTCATCAAGGATACCCACACCTCCAGGTTGGTGGCAACGCACGAAGCATCGGAAACCATCCAGGTGCAATTAACCATAGGCAAAACTGCTCTACAATTTGTAGCATGCTACAGGCCACCCTCTCAAACTCAGGAACCCCACACAGCCTTTCTGAAGACACTGGAGGGTATAAATGTATCTCCAAACACCATTATATTGGGTGACTTCAACTACCCGAATATAGACTGGGAACATTACTCAAGCCCCAACTTTCTAGCCCAAAGGTTCCTGGAGTTCATAAATTCAAATGCCATGGAACTAGTCACCGTTCCCACAAGAGGGGAAAATATACTAGATCTCATAATCACAAACATGGGGACAAAATGATCCACACCGGAAGTATATCCCTCATTGGTGAGATCAGATCACAAACTAATCTCACTGGAAGTCCACATCCCGCCCCAAACCCCAAACAAAAAAGACCACAGTGAAGAACTTCTCTAAAGCAAACTTCACACTACTCAAGACTGGTGTGGTATCCTTCAAGGCCCCCGAGCCAGTGGAAACCACAACCCAAGCTGCGGAAGCCCTTACAAATGCCTTCTACGAACACCTCCAGGACTGCATGGATCAGGCAATCCCTAATAAAACCAAGACTCTTACCACCAAGAGCAAACGTCCAGTCTGGTGGACCCCAGCCATAAACAAACTTTACAATAAGAGGAGAAAGCTGTTACATGAGAGCAAAATCCATAAAAGAGAGGACACACTTTATCATTATTAGTAAAAAAATACGAGCACTCATAAAATCATCCAAGGCCAACTTTGAGAGAAAGATTGCCATAGATTCAAAAGACAATCATAAGGCCTTCAGCTATGTTAGAAACCTGGGTGGAAACACCCAGATATGCTCAGAATTAGTCCAAAATGATACAAAAATCACTGAACCCACAGACATTGCCAACATACTGGCAGACAGGTTCAGTGCAAACTTCACCCCCTCTCCCCCCCAAAAGGAGAGATAACTATCCCAGCGGAGTGTAGCCTCCCAGACATCTCAAATGCGCAGGTGAAAGCTGCTCTCTCTAAAGCTAAAAACACAGCATCAATGGGACCGGATGGTGTCCCCGGCTGTGTGCTACAAGAACTCAACGAGGAACTAAACCCGCATATAAGGCAGCTGTTTAATCTTAGCCTTACCACAGGATACGTGCCCAAGGAGTGGCGTACGGCAACTGTGGTCCCACTCCACAAAGGCGGTGCCTCTACGGACCCTGGTAATTACCGCCACATAAGCTTAACAAGCCTGGTCTGCAAAGCTATGGAGAGGATCATAATGGAACTCGTAAACCAAGACATAGGGGACTTGCAGACATTGGACCCGACCCAGTTTGGCTTTGTCAAATGCAGATCATGCCTTTTGAACTTGGTCGACTTCTTCGAAACAGTCACCAAGGCCATTGATGAGGGAAAGGCAGTCCATACAGCCTACCTTGACCTTGCAAAAGCTTTCGACACAATACCCCACTCGGGTATTATAGAGAAACTTACCAGCTTAAATGTAAACCCATATGTCACAAGATGGGTTGCAAACTGGCTAAAGGACAGAACCCACAGGGTTAGAGTTGCTGGCGCCATGTCAGACTCCAAGCCGGTCACAAGTGGTGTCCCACAGGGCTCAGTCCTGGGCCCCCTGTTGTTCGGCATCTACTTCTCAGAAGTACAGGCAAACATAGGAGGACTATGGCTGACAAAGTTTGCAGATGACTGCAAACTGGGCCATAGTGGAAAGTACATCGGACACAGATATCCTTCAGAGGGTCTCACGGAAACTGATAACTGGTGCCAGAGCCATGGCCTGAAGTTAAATGCCAAAAATGTATAGTCATACCTTCGGGAAAAACAAGGTAACCCCAAGCTACCATATAGGTGGCAATCCATTAAGCACAGAAGAGGTTATCAGGGACCTGGGGACCCAGGTTGACAGTGGCCTTTCTTTTGACACTCACATTGCTAAAGTGGTTAGAAAGACCTTCTACATTGCCCACCTGATCATGAAGGGATTCACATCCAGATCAAGTGAGGTCATTGTTCCCCTGTACTCTTCTCTTATCAGACCAATGATCAAGTACAATGCCCCATTCAGGATGTATCTCACCCGACACCTGCAGCAATTGGAGAGACCCCAAAAGTTCCTCACCAAAAGGATAAAGGGACTCCAAAATCTGTCATATGCTGCCAGACTGAAGAAACTCCAGCTCTATTCAGTCGCATACCGCCTGCTCAGAGGTGACCTGTGCCTGACATACAAGGCCATTTCCAACCCGGAATTAATGGACATGCTCCACCTCAAAAAATCCAAATCTACCAGATCCACTAGAGCAAGCGACTTAAACCTTAGCACGGATATAAATAGGACATGCTGGAGGGATAGATTTGTCACCCAGAGACTCCCTATGCTGTGGAATAAAATCCCGGTCCATGCGAGGCAGAGCACCTCGCTGTCTCTGTTCAAGAGAAATCTTGACCGGTGGATGGGAGATCGTAGGTTTACCCCGGGAATCATCTCTGTGTCACTGCTGGGCAGAGGCACAACAAACTAATGGGCACAGTATTTTTTAACATAAGGGGTGGTGTAAGCCACAAAACTTTGGGCTAGGCTTATAAATGCCTTAGGGCAGATAGCCTAGTATAAACCTATGAACCTATAAAATGCCATAGGGCAGATAGCCTAGTATAAACCTATGAACCTATAAAATTTGTAAAGACTCCTCTCTTCCCTGGGTTACACACTCAATGAGGAAAAATCAAAAATGGTGCCATCCAAGGAGATAACATTCCTGGGAGTGAGTCTGAACACAGCCGCCCAGATGATGTCTCACCCAGGAGAAGCAGGCAACTCTTTCAGTTTACTTCAAGGATTTGGCAAGCCTGTCCCAGCTCCCTGCAATGAAATACTTGCAAGCTATGGGATACATGGCCTCTTGCATTTTCCTGATTCCATATGCAAGACTGCATATGAGGAAATTGAAGTGGTACCTCAAGAACCTTTGGTGTCAACACACACACACGACCTGGATATGATAATTCCTCTGCTTCCATGTCTGCAGACAGAGTTTCTATGGTGGGCGACAGCTTGTCTACAAAACAAAGGCATGACTTTTCGCCCACCTCCTGCCACTAGAGTTCTTACCACAGACTCATTGGACTATGCCTGGGGAACTCACCTGGAACGCCGATGCATACAGGGACGTTGGAATGCCCAGCAAATACACCTGCACATAAATCTAAAGGAGTTGATAGCAGTTCAGCAGGCCTTATTAGCTTTCAGGCATCTTTTTTCTCCAGGAACTCTGCTAGTCAGAACAGACCACACCACAGTCATGTGGTACATCAACAAGCAGGGAGGGACTCATTCTTGCCCCCCTGTTCAGGCAGAGCATGAATCTCTGGTCCATAGCAGCATCCCTGGGCCTGCATCTCTTAGCTCAGTTTCTTCCAGGAAGACTCAATGTTTTGGCAGACCAGTTGAGCAGACAGACCCTAGATCCTCACGAGTGACAACTGACAGAGCAGTCTTTTACAGCATCATTCAAGGTTGGGGCACTCCTCACATCTTTTCTCCTCCCAGACAACCATCTTCTTCCTCTTTTTTTGCTCTAGACAGCATCACAGCAGAGCCTGGAGATTGGATGCTCTGTCCTTCCCTTGGATGCTGCTGTCAGTTTATGCCTTACCTCCTCTTCTTCCCAGAGTATTATTGAAGATCAGGGACGAACGACCAAGGACTAGTCTCGTAGCTCCAGACTGGCCCAGACAGCATTGGTATCCACTACTTCGGAGTCTTTCCCAATTTCCTCCTTGGCATCTTCCTCTGAAGCCAGATGTTTTGATTCAGGAAGGGGGAAACGGTCTACATCCTCATCTTCAGTCTCTTTATTTGGCAGCATGGCTCATTGTATGAATCCGTCCTTTTTCTCCCTTTCCCAGCAGGTGGTTGACATGCTGAGGGAGGTCAGGAGGCCTAGCACTAGGAAGTCCTATGCTGGAAAATAGGAAATATTCTCTCATTGGATGCAGGCAAGAGGAGAATCTTCTTCTCAGCCTACCCTTCCTCTAATCCTGCAATACCTGGCTGGTTTGCTTCAGGGTGGTGGTTCTTTTTCCTCTGTCAAGATCCACGCTTCAGCCATTTCTGCTCATTGTTCTTTTGAGCAACCCATTTTCTCTCATCCCCTGATGAAAATGTTTCTCATAGGTGCTTGCAACTTAAAACCTCCCAGAAGGGCACCTACTCCAGCCTGGAATCTTAATTTTGCTATAGAGAAACTCACTCTTCCACCTTTTGAGCCAGCTGCCACTGCAGATTTAAAGTTTCTCTCTTGGAAGACTGCTTTCCTCTTGGCTATAACTTCAGCAAGGAGGGTTTTGGAGCTGCAAGCTTTGATGGCTGTGGAGTCTTTTCTTATTTTCCATGCAGATAGGGTCTCCCTAAGAACCAACCCCTCCTTTATGCCTAAGGTCCATTTCTAGCCTGACTCTTAATCAGTCCATACATCTTCCTACCTTTTCTAATCATCGAAATAGAAGTGAAAGGATCCTACATTCTCTTGATGTGCACAGTTATTTGTCAGTTTTGCCACAGGAGCTCAGGGCAAGGCTATTTCTAAGCAAACCATTTCTAAATGGATTGCGCATTGTATTACTTTTTGTTATTCCTTTTATGTCAAGGTTCCTCCTCAAGGGGTTAGGACCTATTCAACAAGAGCAGCTTCCACTTCTGCAGCCTTTTTATGGGGTGTCCACACTAAAGACATTTTGGAGGCTGCCACATGGTCTTCTCTTCACACTTTCACAAAGCGTTATAATTTGCCTTTGTTTTCTAGAGCCAGGGCAGGGTTTGCCACTGCTGTTCTGCAGGGCATTATCTCCAATTCTTGATTTTGTTGGTTCCACCTCCCATTTCTCTGGGCTTTGGTAAACAACCCTTTGGTTACGACTGCAACAGAAACACGAACATAGTACAGTTGTGTACACGTACCATAAATGTAAATGTTTGCATGTATTCACTGTTGCAGTTATGGTTTCCCTCCCTCTTTCCCCCTTTTTTAGTCCTCTCCTATTCTCTTTTCCTAAGGTACAGGCTAAATTTGGTATTTTTTGCCAAAGTTGCTTTTGGTTCAAGCCTTGTTTTCTGGGGGGCTTCTGATTGTTATGGCAAGAAAGACTGAGGAAGCGACATCTGCTGCCTTCTTTTGTATCCGACATGCTGACGTCCTTTACAGCCGACGACAGCCGATGTCATATTTACTTTCCTTTGGTATTCTGGCTGATCAAGGGCTACTGGGAGCCGGAATAACCCATTGGTTAGGACTGCAACAGTGAATACACTCTAGCATCTACATTTATGGTAAGTGTACACAACTGTACTTTTCTTTATGCCTTCCCTTCCTGTCATTCCAAAAGTCCTGTGCAAGATATAAAAGGATGCTAGTTAGCTGACAGGGTGGATCTTCTCACACAAGGCAAGGGATATCTCATCCATCCCCACCTGCCCACTCTTCAGCTGACACTGTGGGTGATAGTATTTTGATTCCCTATAGGCACCTTTTTTTCTGAGGACACGCTTCGGGTTCTGCTGGACACCAGAAACCCACTACTAGGAAACCTTACTTGTCCAAATGAGAGGTTTTCCATTTGGTGTCTTTCTCATAACCTGGACCCGCTTACTGTGGATGTTCCTGTGGTTCTTTCATTTGTATAAATTGTTCAATGCTGGGTTGGCATATTCTTCTATTAAAGCCCACCTGTCAGCTATTTTTGCTTGTCTGCCTTTAGCTCCTCCTTTGGCCTCTAGGTTTGAGGCCAAACAGTTTCGTAAAGGTGACCTTCATATTGGACCTCTTAGGAAGTCTGTTCCTCCATCCTGGGATCTTAATTTTGTTTTGGTGAAATAGATCCTGGTTCCTTTTGAACTTGCAGTTTCAGCTTCCTTACAGCATTGGTCTTGAAAGACTCTCTTGTTGGCCCTTACTTCTGCCAGATGGGTATCTGAGCTTTAAGCTCTTATTCCTGTTCCTCCATTTTTAATTTTTCATAAGGACACCATCTCTCCACACCAATCATTTTATGCCTAAAGCTGTGAATTAGTTGCCTGTTTAATCCAGTGTATTAATTTGCCCACTTTTTTCCCTTCTCTGCAATCTGCTAGTGAGATGTTGGATGTGCTTAGACAAGTCAGATTTTATTTGGGCAAACCTAAAGCTTTTCGAAAATCTTATCAGCTTTTTCTTTTTTCCTAGATCATTAGGTTTGGCAGTTTCCCAGCAGAGTATTTCCTCTTGGATTTCTAAAGCCATTTCTTTTTGTTGTTTTGAAGGTAAGAACCTTCATTCTATGGTTAAGTCTGACTCTGCTAGGGGTTCGTCTGGTGCTTTTTTCAAGGGTTTGGATACTAATTCCATCCTTGAGATAGCTACCTGGTCTTCAGTGCATACCTTTACCAGGCACTAAAAGTTGGATGTTGTATCCAGGGTTAGAGCTGGTTTTGCTAGGGCCATTTTTCATGGGTTCCTAGAAGGCTCTTCTGGCTCTTTCTTCTGTGTGAGGTTTTGCATTCTCCCTCATGTTAAAAATACTGCAACAGTGAAATGAAAGAACGTAATACAGTTGTGTAAAATCTTACCATAACAGTAGATGTCTTCCTCTTTACTGTTGCAGAATTCACTCCCTCCTTCCCCTGGTCTTTTTTCCTTCTGGATGTGCATGTTACCCTCTGGTGTCCTAGGGCTGGCGTTCTGGGGCTTTCAGTTCTGAGGATGATGCATGTGGATGTCACCTTTATGCCTTGTGCGAGGAGCATGTGTGTGACATACGGTGTATCGTGAGCAACCTAAAGACTTTTGTATACTGGCCAGACGTCAGGCCGCACATGGCAGGGGGGTCCCCCTTCATGTTAAGAATACTGCAATGAAGAGAAGGGCATCTACTATCATGGTAAGATTTTACACCGCTGTACTTATACAGATATTTATAAGAACAAAAACATTTAGTACTACTACAATCCTTTCATTGTCCATCTAAATGTTAACATAAAGCAGGGTTTATCCTCTAGATCTTCCCACCAGTTTAACACCAGCCAGTAAACTTCCATTCTTTTTCAGCACTTCTTGTAGAACAGTGTTTTTCCCCAAACACTTTTATTAAATTATCACTTGTGACAGACAAATTTACATTCATAAAAAAGTAATCACACTATAACATAATTTTACTTCACACAAATTGCAACATTATATAAATTATTCAATTTCTGCCCTTTTTTAAACAAGAAACATCTTCATTAAACCATCACTTACTACACAGACAATCCTACATTTATAACAAATGAAAACAAACCAACCGATACAATCATAGTTGCAAGTATTTTACATTACAAACCATGCTGACACTCCCATTACAAACCATGCTGACAAACATTATACATCACTTATCTACCCAGTCTATTTCATTCAAACATTACGTAGGTCATTGAAGTCCTGTCGTCTTTTAAATCTCATTCCTCCCTTGTATGTATTGTTCCCACAATTCCCATTTTTCCCCATGTGGTTTGCTCTTACCCTTTTCTAAAGATCTCAATTCCAGTTGTTTTATCGCTGTTACTATATTCACAGTTTCTTGTGTAGTTGGTTTACAGTTAGATTTCTATTTTCTAGTAATTGCTTTTTTGGCAGCCGCCATTATTAGACACAGCAAGGCCTTACCATGCCTAGGCAATTCCAATTCTGTATCATAGCTCAGAATAATCATCTCTCTCATCAGACTAATCAACCCACCCAGTATCTCTGATAGTGCATCCCTCAGGGAATCCTTAGTCCGCCAATTTACCACACCCCCAGAAAATGTTCCCAATCACCTCTTACTTCCCCATCACACCTCCAACATTTGCTCTCTGCCTGAGGAAAAATTCTCTGGAGTCTACTTGGGGGGGAGGGGGTGTATAGAAATATCTATGTAAACATCTCCAAGCAAAAATCCTAAATCTTATAGATTTCGTTGCATGTTTGGGAGACTACATATATCCTCCCAGTTTTTGTGAATTGCTCAACCAATCTGTCTTCCCAATCCTTTCTAACATCCTCTGATTCTTATAGTTATGCAGTATTTTGTATGCTGTATTAATTATTTATTTTTTAATGGCAACTTCTGTTCTGGATTCTACTAAAAACTCTACCAGTGCTGGTCTTTCATTTAGGACCCCCCCCCCCCTCTTTCTTTCTCTTTACCTATACTCTGATCTCAATCCCTGATAGGGAGGGCAATCTCTAATTTGCAATCCATATTAATTCTACGCGTCTTCTCATTCTGTCATCTTTACCCCTCTACTTATTTGCTCCCGATACCTTGGTTCCTATGCCAGTTTTCTCCAATAAATTCCAGCCCCCCTAATTGCAGTCATCCCTGTATCCCTAATTGCAGTCATCTCTATATGTAGAATCTCCTTTCTCCAATCCCGTGTTGGTTTAGTTCTTATATTTTTTGCTTGTTTATGGATATAGTATTCTGTAGGATTATTATTCTCCTTAAAGGCCTGTATCCAAAATCCCGGTCTCTCCTTGTATCTTCAGCTTCCCCCTGTTTCATCATCATCACTTTCCACTTTGAAATATAGTTTTCTGCTAGTGCTATGTATGGGTGTCTATATAGCTCTGGAATACCCCTTCAGATTAGGTAATCCCAATCCACTCTTCTACTGGAAGAATCATCTTATCCCACTTGACTTGTTGCTGTTCTTCCCCTCCCAGATAAAGTCCTTCAGCTCTTTATTAATTGCTACCCACAACTTCTCTGGTTGATAAAAATATGCCTGACGTGTATAAGACTTAAGTCTTTCTGTTTTTCCTGGTTAGGGATCGCCACAGCGGATCTCCGGTCCGCTAATGATTGGCAGTGAGTTTTTACTGTGCCGAGTTGCCACCCCGACGCCCAACTTCAAAGAAAGCACACCGATTCACGCAAGCACCTACCTGCATGTCTCTCTACGTCACTCGACCGTGGGGAGGACATGCAGACTCCACACAGAAAGCGCTCCAGCCTAGAATCAAACGGGAGAACCTATTGCTGTGAGGCGACAACACTAACCGCTGCACCACCACGGCCTCTGTAAAACTCTTGGCTTTTCCCGGTTAAGGGTCGCCACAGCGGAACTCCGGTCCGCTAATGATTAGCAATGGATTTTTATGGTGCTGAGTTGCCAGCCCAATGCCCAACCTTCAAGGAAGGCACACCCATTCACGCACTCACCTACCTGCATGTCTTTTATGTCACTCAACCACGGGGAGGACATGCAGAAGCCACACAGAAGGCGCTCCAGCCGAGAATCCAACGAGAGAACCTCTTGCTGTGAGGCGACAACGCTAACTGCTGCACCACCACGACCAATGACCTGTGTATAAGACTAAAGGGACTAAACATTTTGACTGCTTTTATCTTACTAACCATATAACAAAGCTTCCATTTTCTCAGTTTGTGTTGTTTTGTTTAGTCTCTTCTCACGTTATCTGCAAATAATGCCAGCTTTTCTTCACTACCATACCACTTCTTATATCCTTGAATTTCCGAGTCCCGTATTTTTTTGCCAATAGTTCTAAATATAATGCAAATAATGGGAAAGAAGACACCCATGCCTGATTCCTCTGCTCAAGCAGAAATTATCAGAGCGGACTCTACACACATCAGTTTTTGCCTCTGATCGCTTGTATATCCTCCTAATCAGCCTTATAATTTTTTCAGGACTCTGTCAAATGCTTTTTCTGCATCAAGATCCAGCAACAACAGTGGTATTGTGTTCTGCTTCCTTCTGGATCTTCAATGCTCTGTTAATATTGTCATATGTTTGTCACCCCTCCACAAAACCACATTGATCCATATCTATCTGTTTGGCATTACTTTTGGCATTCTTTTAGGTGTAGACATGAACACTTTATAGTCATGGTTTAGTATTGAAATGGGCCTGTATGAAGCTGGATCTGATGGACCTTTACCCTCTAGGTATTACAGCTACTACTGCTTTCTTCCAGGACGTTAGTGCTTCTCTTAAAATACTGTTAAAAAGACTTCTAGATCTTTATTAATTTTTCGCTACTAGCTTCCAAACTTCCACAGGAATACCATCTATTCCTGGGGATTTTCCTGTAGATTGGTTGCACATCACAATTTTTATCTCACCTCCTCGTATCCTGGACCTTCATAATTGAGCCTCATCTACCTCTAACCTTAGCATATTAAATTCTTCCATAAATTGTATCTTTTTTCTTGAATTTCATATTTCTCTGCTTTTATAGAGGTTCTTATAGAATTTATGAAATATTTCTAATACCTCTACAGGATCTCGTTACCTTCCTTGTTTCAGGCTCCCCAAGTTTAGCGACAGACCTTTCTACTTTCTATTGCCTTGAGTCATCATGCTAAAAGTTTTTGTGCTCTAGTGTTCTCAAACAGTTGCTTAATAGTTGCTTAATAGCAACCTTTCTAAACTTGTGCACATTATCGAGGTAATCCCTTATTTTCCATGTAGCGTTCTGCAGTTGATCCTCTTGTTCTGTGAGATTCCCCCTATTTTGCAATACTGTAACATTTGTCAGTTCCTCTATATAATTCTTATTACTTCGTAACCATAGCTTCCTTACTTTTATTTCCACTCCCTAGCTATATTTTCCAAAGAAGGCTCTCTCCTCTCTAACAGCTCCTGAATAATTTTCAGTACCCATCCCTTAAATTTCCTCTGTTTTCTACAGATAGGTGGGAAAGTGCCAATGTCTTTTTTTTTTCCAATTACCCTGTGCCTTTCTTTTAGCTGATGTTCTTTGTGTTTTACTGTTGCAGTCATTATATTTGGGTAATCCTGCTGGCAGGTTGCCCTCAGTCGGCCTGAATTCCAAAGTCTTGGGTTCTGCGTCAGTTGCTGTTTCCTCTTCCCTGACATCAGGTCGTCAGGGGTATAAAAGATGCAGCCGATGTCATTTTCTTCAGTCTTAATTGCCGCGCAGTGCCCGAAGCAGCAGCAGTTCGCAAGTGCTGGTCGGCTGACTCCAGAGATTTACGTGTTTGATCCGAAGTCTTCATTAAAACTAAGTACCCCGTTGGGGAAACTTTCTTTCTTGCTCCAGACCGATGTCAGAAAGTTAATAATTGTATTTCTTGTGGAAAGCAAATACCTCATAAGGACTTTCATTCGTACTGTATTCCTTGCCTAGGCCCTGACCACGACGTTTCAAGTTGTTGGTTTTGTGCTAGATTTAACCAATGCACTATTAAGCGTCTGTATGATTTTGTATTAAACTATTTTGGGTGCAGATTTAATTAAATGTCGTTTGATAGCCATCCGACTACTGGAATTCACAAAAAACGCAAAGAAAAAGAAAAGGATAGACATCTGAGGCCCAAAACCGATGAAGCTTCTCCTACACCAGTCGCTGGTTTGCCCGTTCTCAGTGAGGCGCTTTCGCAACCCTTGACACCCGCTACTTTAGAGTCGCAGGCTGCTACCGACTCCCACATGGAGTCTGCTATGCCGCTGGAATCTCAAAGTATTGGAGCCTCGGAAACTATTCCCTCAGATGGGTTTGGAGACGCTGAGCAGGCATCGGCTTCTGAGGGTGTATTCAGACCTAAACATCTATACATTAAACCGACTTCAAAGGCAAAGACTAAAGCACCTTCAAAGACGAAGAAACAAGCTCAAGAGCCACATGGACATGCCTCCATGCCTCCATGCCCAAAAAACAGATGCTCAAAATGGCCGAAGACTTGATTACCTTGATCAGGGGTTCCCATCCCCCTCCTGATAAGAGGCCTAGGCAAGAGACAGACTATGAATCTTCAGATCAGGTTTCCATTTCTTCTGATTCCTCTTCTGATCAGGAATATTCACTTCCCCCCCTATGAGGATTCTGATGCTGAATAATCTATCCCTTCAGCTTCTCCTCCTGAGGACTATTCTTTTGGGGAAACCTTGCATACCATGAAGGAGCATTTCCACTGGGAGAGCCTTACCCTCAACACTGTCACTGGTGTACCGTAAGGCTCCATATTAGGTCCATTATTATTCAATATCTTCATTAATGACTTCCACCACAATATCCCAAATGCTAAAATAGTCCAATACGCTGATGACTCTACCATTATCTGTGCTGCAAACTCCAGTCCCTCCCTCAAAAAAATAACTCAGGATGCCTTCACAAACACTGAAAAATGGATGCATGATAATCATCTTGCTCTCAATCCATCTAAAACCAAACTGATACTATTCACCCTATCAAAAAGCATAACTATTGACAAAAACTCTTTCCTCATAACCAGTCAGAATAATACATCCCTAGAAATTGTCTCCAATGCCAAACTGCTAGGAGCTCTCATTGATAATCCTTTCACAATTGATTCCCACATACAAACAAACATTAAAAAAACACATCAGAAACTTGGTATGTTCTACCGGCACATACGCTTCCTCTCCCCATCTACCAGATTCCTCCTATCTGCCACATACCTCATTCCCTCTCTACTATATGGTGCCCCACTACTAACCAACGTTAAATCCTCTACCAAAACAAAACATTCTTCCTGCTACAACAAAATCGCTAAATTCGCCTCTGGCCATAGATCCTCCTCCCACCACTGTACTGCCCTCCACAAACTTAATTGGCTAGAGCTCCCAAACTATCTTACCTACACTCAACTAACTCAAGCTCATAAGCTCATCTTTAAGCCCTCACTCTGCCCCTCTCTCTCCTCAGCCTTCACCTTGCACCATCCTAATAGACCCCTTAGAACCAGCACTCAGAACCTACTTGAACTCCATAAACCTACCCGTCCAGCAGGTAAACTCTTACTTTCCTTTGCCCTGGCCCGCCTCTGGAACTTCCTCCCATCACATATCCGTACTACCAGCAGCCTTCCTATCTTTAAATCTCTCCTCCATTCACACCTATCTTCTCTCTGGGAATGCTCCTGTACCCACCCTGCATAATTCCTCCAGCTACTACACACTCCTTAATCTATAATCCCTTCCCTTCCATAGGAACACTCTTGCTATAGTTAACCACTTATGTAAATACTATCTGTGCACACCTACTAACTAGAATCTTAACTAATACTTTCTCTCTCTACATTTATTAGTGAATATAGAAATTAAAAATTGTAAACTTATTTGTTCTTGTATTTGCTGTTCTGTTGCTTTTCCTGTTTTTCTTAATACTATCTTGTGCTTATATGTACTACTATGATACTTATCAAACAGTAAATGTTATGATGTTCTTCATTCCACATTGCTGCAGTCCTAACTATTGGGTAGTCCGCTGTCCAGTCGGCCCGAATACCAAAGTATATGGCTGACGTCGGTCAGGGCGCATTAGACTGACGTCAGTACGTCAGGGTACTAATGCGCATGACCGACGTCATATCCTCAGTCTTTTTTGCCACATGGTCCGATGCAGAAGCAATTTTGCGAGTGCAGGTTGGCGTTCTGAAAGTTTCTGAAGTCAGAGTTTCAGACCGAATCAAAGTTGGCTAAGTACCCGTTAGAATATTTTGGTTTTTCTTGCCTCAGTATTTAACCGGATGTCAGAAAAAGTGAATAACTGTATTTCTTGTGGGAAACAGATACCTCATAGGGATTACCATACTTTGTGTATACCTTGTTTAGGGCCTGAGCACGGCGTTGTTGGATGCCGCTCTTGTGCTAGATTTAACAAACGCACTATTAAGAGAAGGTTAGACTGTGCCAGGTTAGTTTTGGGAAGCGTTGTAATTATAAAATGCCGCCGGATGCTCCGGCCGCTTCGCAAAAGCGCAAGGACAAAGCAGCAAAGCCTAGAGTGGAAGAACCGACAGTCCCGGACGTCGGTTCTTTAGAAGGCTCAGTGGAGCCGGAGGTTCTGCCAGGAGTTTCTTTGGAGTCTCAGGGAGAGACTTTACTGTTACAGGATGTGTCCTCTCAGGAAGTAGGCCAGGCTGAGGGGCTTCTCAGGTGGTTGTTCTTCCCTCTCTTCCTAAGGTGGTTAGAGCCTCCCTTCTGTTTCCAAGGCTTCTTTGAGAGGCAGGCCAAGTTTAGCTTCAGTGGGGTTTCTCCTAGTGCTTCGGGTCTTTGCCTAAGAAACATATGCTTAAAATGGCAGAGGATTTGATTACTATGATTAGAGGTTCTATGCCCCCTCCTGATAAGAGGCCTAGGGTGGAACCTGAGTTTGAGAGTTTTGAGCAATGTTCGAGGCTTCTGAGTCTTGGCTGAAGACTTGCAGGAGTATCCTCCTTATTCTGATTCTGATGTGGATGATTCTACTCCTTCAGCTTCTCCTCCTGAGGATTTTTCATTTTCAGAGACTCTGCATTCCATGAGGGAGCATTTTAAATGGGAAGGTCAAGATTTCTCTGATTCCAGGAAGAGGCTTAGGGAATTCTTGTTTTACCCCAGCATAGGCCTTTAGCTATACCTCCTGTTCTGAATGTGGTGGAAGATGTTTTGCAGAGGCTTCCCTGAATCCTGATTCTTTGCCTCCTGCCCCAGTTAAACCGGATAGGTACTATAGGGTGCCTGAAGCTCATAAGTATCTTTTTAAGAGTCCTAGGGCAGACCCGAAACTGTCTCTCAGGGGCCTAAAGGTGTGAAGGCCTCTGTTGTTAAAAATCCTGTTCCTCCTGATAAAGAGGCAAGGGCTTTGGATAGATGGGGAAAGAAAGTGTATACTTCTTCCACTTTAGCCATGAGGGCGTTGAATTGTCAGTTTCACATGTTAAAATATCAGAATTATCTCCTTTCACAATTGAAATCTAAGGTGGATGCTCTGGCAGAAGGTATTGAGTGTAAAGAGTTGCAGGATTTAGTTCATGTGTCTGAACAGGTGGGTAAACATTCCTTGCAGTGTGGTTTTGATGCTGTGCAGGCCTCCTCGAGGGTGGCTGCCACTGGTTCTGTTCTTCGTAGGCACGCCTGGTTGAGGGATCAGAATTTAGCTGAGCATGTTAAAACAAGGATTTTGGATGCTCCTTTACAGTCTGATGTGTTGTTTGGTTCGCCTGTGGAAGCAGTTTTAAAGAAAATGGAGGACAAGGCTAAGTCTATGCAAACTGTTAAGGATTTTTTGCAGGTTCAGCCTCCAAGTTTAGTAGAAATTGGCCTACTAAGGGATGGACATATCCTGCTTATGATTCCCAGTCTAGGGGTAGGTCTAGACGTGGTAGGGGCAGAGCACAAGGTTCTTTTAGGCCTAGAACAGGGAGTTCACCTGCTCAGTCTTCTGGTGAGGGCAGGGGTCAGTCCTTTCGTAAACAGACCCAATGACCTACCTTTTCAGCTGCCAGTACATTCTCGCCTGGCAGCACCTTTGGGAGGAAGGCTGGCTCTTTTCAAAGAAAATTGGGATTTAATTACCCAAGACAGATGGGTTTTGGATATCATTCACCACGGTTACAGGTTTTATTTCCATACCTTGCCTCCTTTCAAAGGCATGCCAGACATTCCTCCTCTACAAAGAAAAGAGGCTCACAAGCAAATTTCTCTGTTGCTCCAAATAGGGGCCATTCAGCCAGTTCCTGTGCCAGAAAGGGGCCTAGGATTTTATTCTCGCCTGTTCCTAGTACCAAGAAGGGGAACACGTGGAGACCAATTTTGGATTTATCTATCCTCAACACTTATCTGGACATTCCCAAGTTCAAAATGTTGACGTTACAACAGCTTTTACCTCTGCTGGGCAAAGATCACTGGATGGTAACTTTAGATCTCAAGGAAGCTTACCTTCATGTGCCTATCAGACTAAGTTGCAGGAAGTATCTGCGTTTTCGAGCTGGAAATTCTCTATCAGTTCTCTGCATTGCCCTTTGGCTTATCTACTGCGCCCAGAGTATTCACAAAGGTTCTGGCTCCAGTGATAGCTTACTTCAGGTTAAAAGGAATTCAAATCTATCCTTACTTGGACGACTGCCTGATTCTGGCTCAAGAAGAGGAAGACCTTTTACAGCATTTGGAATTTGATATAGCAGTGCTAAGATGCCTAGGGTATTCTGTGCACGAAATAAAGTCCAGTCTAGTACCCTCTCAAGACATGTGCTTTCTGGGTGTGAGACTGAATACAGCAGCCCAGATGGCCTTTTTAACCCCGGACAAACAAAAGAATCTTTCCAGTTACTTCCATCACCTATCTCTTCAGTCCGGGCTGACTGCAAGGACAGTCCTTCAAGCCTTAGGGTTCATGGCATCTTGTATTCTGGTGCTTCCCAATGCCAAACTGCATATGAGGAAGCTGCAATGGTATCTCAAAAATGTATGGACACAGCACTGCCAGGATTTGGACACTGTCATTCAAATAATACCTTGCATTCAAAAGGAATTTTTGTGGTGGGCTCAGGAATGTCACCTAAACAAGGGACTCTCTGTGACCCGGCCAGAGGCGAGTCAGATTCTAACGACAGATGCCTCAGACATTGCTTGGGAGCTCATCTAAATGGAAAGTGGATACAAGACAAGTGGCCTGCCAGACTACAGCATCTACATATCAACATGAAAGAGATGTTAGCAGTCCAGTTTGCATTAATGGCTTTCAAGGAGTTACTTCTTCCAGGGCAGGTGTTGATTCTAACAGACAACACAACTGTCATGTGGTACATCAACAAACAAGGGGGAACACATTCTTACCCGTTGTGCAGGCAAGCAATGATTTTATGGGAGACTGCGCTCAGCTTGCATCTAACTCTTCAGGCAAGGTTTCTGCCGGGAGCACAGAACTCCTTAGCAGATGTGTTAAGCAGACAAATCATGGATCCCCACGAGTGGAAACTGGATCTTCATGTATTTCGAAAATTGACAGTGTCATGGGGAACTCCAGACATAGATCTGTTCGCTTCTCCACTAAACCACCAGCTGCCAAAGTTTTGCACAAAGGGGTTTCATCACACAGCTTGGAAAGTGGATGCTCTGTCTTTCAGTTGGAAAAATCTTCATGTGTATGCCTTTCCACCTCTGCCTCTTCTCCCAAAGGTGCTCCTAAAGGTCAGACAAGACAAGCCAAGGATGATTTTAATAGCTCCAGATTGGCCTCGCAACACTGGTACCCATTACTGAGGAGTCTGGTAAGGAAGCCTCCATGGCCTTTACCTTTGATTCCACACCTGTTGTCTCAGAGGGACGGTCACCTGCTCAATGTCAAGCTTCACTCTCTTCATCTAACAGCCTGGCATATTCTGTTTTGAAACACAGCAGGTCTCAACTTCCTCAACAAGTTTTAAATGTGATTATGGAAGCCAGAAGACCTAGTACAAGGAAAGTGTACGCAGAAAAATGGAAGAGGTTTTTATTTTGGAGTGCAGCAAACAATTTGGAGATTTCTGAGCCTAATTTGAGTGTGGCTCTTCAATATCTTACTGAGTTATTGGACAAAGGTTTGTCTTTCTCTTCCATTAAGATTCATGCTGCAGCAATTTCAGCTCACTATGATTGTGACCCACCATTGTTTTCGCATCCTTTGTTCAAGCAATTTCTTAGAGGGGCAAAGAATATAAGACCCCACGTAGAGCTCCTACTCCTGCTTGGGACCTCAATTTTGTGTTGGAGAAACTTACTCTACAACCTTTTGAGCCTGCGGCTACTGCTGAATTGAAATACTTGTCATGGAAGACTGCTTTTTTGTTGGCCATTACTTCTGCAAGAAGGGTTTCTGAACTGCAGGCCCTTATGGCGGTAGAGCCTTTTTTGATTTTTCATAAGGATAGGGTATCATTACGTACTAATCCTTCCTTTATGCCTAAGGTGGTTTCTAGTGTGGCTTTAAACCAAACTATTCATTTGTCTACTTTTTATGCAGACCCCCAAAATAAAGGGGAAAAGATTTTGCACACTTTAGATGTACACAGGCAATTGCGTTATTATTTAAGCAGGACTAAGGATTTTAGGCAGTCTCAGCAGTTGTTTGTTTCTTTTGCTTTGAGTTCAGGGCAAGCCTGTGTCAAAACAAACTATTTCTAGGTGGATTGGGTTTTGCATTGCATTTTGTTATTCCCATCATGGCAAGGAGATTCCAGCTGGGATTAGGCCTCATTCCACTAGGGCTACTGCCACTTCAACAGCATTTCTAAGGGGGGTGGCAACTAAGGATATTTTGGAGGCAGCTACTTGGAGTTCAGTGCATACTTTCTCTAAGCATTATCACCTTCCTCTCTACTCTAAGTCTAGGGCTGGTTTTGCCACAGCTATTTTGCAAGGCATGTTGTCAGCTCCTGCTTCCTTATGATTTGCCAGCCTCCCTTACCTCTGCTTTGGGATTCTACCCAATAGTTAGGACTGCAGCAATGTGGAATGAAGAACATAGTACAGTTTTGTACCTGCCATAAATGTAGATGTTCGAGGATCCACATTGCTGCAGTCCAATTTACCCTCCCTCCTTCCCCTCTGTGTTTAGGGGTGGTTGTGTAGGTGAGGTTATATTCTGGTAATTTTGTATTTGTTGTACATATTTTTGGTGCAGGTATGTTTGGAGTTTTTGGTTTTGGCCTTGTCTTTTTAGGGTCTTCTGACATCTGGGGCAAGAAAAGACTGAGGATATGACGTCGGTCATGCGCATTAGTACCCTGACGTACTGACGTCAGTCTAATGCGCCCTGACCGACGTCAGCCATATACTTTGGTATTCGGGCCGACTGGACAGCGGACTACCCAATAGTTAGGACTGCAGCAATGTGGATCCTCGAACATCTACATTTATGGTAGGTACAAAACTGTACTTTCTACCTATTATAATTTACTTTATTCTTATTTGCATTTTTGATATTTTTGATATTGTATCTTTGGAGCTTTTCTCCCCAGGACGCCATTGAAAATGGGCTCATTCGGTCCAATGGATTATCCTGGCAAACAAACTTCAAATAAATAAATAAGATTTTTCAGAATCTAAAGAGGCTCAGGGACTTACTTTTACTACCTCAACACAGGCCTCTTGCCATTCCACCTGTGTTAGACATTGTAGATGTGTTTTCAGAGTCTAGTCTGATCCCTGACTCCTTACCTCCAGTTCCTGTTAAGTCTGACCGATATTACAGGGTTCCTGACTCTCATAAATTCCTTTTCAAAAACCCTATTGCAGACCCAGAGACTATTTCACAGGGCCCAAAGGGGTTAAGGCTTCCGCTGCAAAAAACCCTACCCCCTCTGACAGAGATTCTAGGGCACTGGATAGATGGGGAAAAAAGGTTTACACATCTGCTGCCTTGGCTATTAGGGCCTTAAACTGTCAGTTTCATATGCTCAGATATCAGCAACATGTCATGACTTTGCTTAAATAGAAAATGTTAAACTCTGAATGTGCAGAAAACAAGGAAATGCAGGATTTATTGCATGCAGCTGAACAAGTTGGAAAGCATACTTTGCAATGTGCTTTTGATTCTCTGGAGTCCTCCTGCAGGGCCGCAGTTACGGGTTCTGTAATTAGGAGACATGCTTGGTTAAAGGAACAAAGTCTGCCTGATCATGTCAAAGTTAAATTATTAGATGCACCTTTACAGCACGATACTTTGTTTGGTGTTAAGGCAGAAGAGGTGTTAAAGAAAATGGAGGACAAAGCTAAATGTATGCAAACTGTCAAAGATTTTTTTTACAAGTACAGCGACCTAGGTTTAGTAGGCACTGGCCTACAAAGAATTGGTCCTTTCCAGTGTCAGACCTCAAAGGGGCAGATCCCAGGCGCAAGGTTCATACAGGTCAAAGCAATGGGGTGTTTCTACCTCCAAAAGTGAAGAAGACAAATCACAACCATACAAGAAACAGTCCCAATGACTTCCCCCTATCTCCAGGAAGCACCCTTAGGGGGAAAAAATAGCACTTTTTTCTCAAAATTGGCACATTATAACCCAGGACAAGTGGGATCTAAACAGTTTCACTTCCATACCCTGCCAAAGGCAAATGGTTGGCCAGATCTGCCAAAACATCAATGGGCAGAGGCACAAAAACAAGTCTCATCCCTCATGGATATGGGGGCTATTCAACAAGTACCACAGCAAGAGCAGGGACAAGTATTTTACTCAAGACTGTTCTTGGTACCCAGAAAGGACAAAGCCTGGAGACCCAATACTGGACCTATCTATTCTAAACACATTCCTGGATATTCCAAAATTCAAAATGTTGACCTTGCAGCAGCTCCTGCCCTTGCTGGGCAAAGAGGCTTGGCTCGTGACTTTAGACCTAAAAGAGGCATACCTGCATGTCCCAATCAGGCAATCATGCAGAAGATACCTCAGATTCAAGGCTGGCTCAATGCCTTACCAATTCTCTGCACTGCCCTTTGGCTTATCTACTGCACCCAGGATCTTTACAAAGTGCCTTACACCAGTAATTGCTTTCTGCAGACCGAGGAATAGAAATATATCCTTACTTGGATGACTGCCTAATTCAAGCAGAGAACAAGGGCATTCTACTACAGCATCTGGCATTTGTGAAAATACTTTTAACATGCCTAGGGTACACAGTCATCGAAAAGAAATCAAAACTAGTACCCTCTCAAGAGAATATTTCCTGGGTGCAAGCTTAAATACAACTGCCCAGATGGCTTATCTCATGCCAGACAAAGGCAACTGACTACCTACTTCAAAACATTGGCAACAAAGGCCCAGTTATCTGCAAGAAAAATTCTGCAGGCTTTGGGCTTCATGGCATCCTGCATCCTACTAATTCCATATGCAAGACTGCATATGAGGAAACTTCAATGGTGCCTAAAAAATGCCTGGACACAACATTGCCACAGCCTGGAAACAATGATTACTCTCATTCCCTGCCTGCAACAGGAGTTTTGATGGTGGGTGAAGGTTTGTCACCAAAAGAAGGGACAGCCATTCACATTACCCCCAGCCAGGCAGAACCTAACAACGGATGCATCAGATTATGCCTCGGGAGCCCACATGGCAGGAAGATGCATTCAGGGCCACCTGGTCCACAAACCAAATGCATGTACATATATATCAAAAAAAGATGCTAGCTGTTCAAAATGGCCTGACAGCCTTCAAGGAACTACTTCATCCGGGATAGCTAATGATAGACAGACACCATGGTCATGTGGTATATAAACAAGCAGGGGAGCACACATTCTTACCCCCTTTGCAGACTAGCCATGGCTTGGTGGGACACAGCATTGACTTGCCAAGTTCACCTACAGGTACAATTCCTGACGGGAAAGGAAAATACTCTGGCAGATGAACTAAGCAGAAACTTCATGGATTCGCACGAGTGGCAGCTGGATCCACAAGTCTTCAGCATAACAAGGAAATGGGGATGCCCAGACATAGATCTATTTGCCTCCCCTCACAAGTACCAACTAAAAAGATTCTGCACAAGGACTTCTCACAGACAAGCATGGAAAGTGGACGCCTTATCTTTCAACTGGAAAAATCTATCAGTATATGCCTTTCCTCCACTCCCTCTCCTCCCCAAGGTACTCCTAAAGGTCAGACAGGAGAAACCAAAAATGATACTGATTGCCCCAGACTGGCCCCACCAGTACTTATATCCGATCTTAAGGAACTTGTCTCAATGCCCAGCCTGGGCCTTACCTCAAATACCTCATCTACTGTCCCAGCAAAACAATCCGATCCTGCACAGCCAACGCAGGATTCTAAACCTGACAGCATGGCGGATTATGTAGCCATACAAAGCACACCTCTCAGTAAAGCTGTGATGGATGTCATTCTGGAAGCCAGAAGGCCTAGTACTAGGAAATCTTATGCTGGAAAATGGAAGAGATTTTGTGCTTGGAACCATGCACAAGGAACTGATACAGCTGTACCAAATATTCCTCAGATTTTACAATACTTAACTGAGATGCTGGACAAAGGCCTATCTTTTTCATCAATTAAAATTCATGCCTCTGCTATTTCGGCTCATTACAATACGGAGCCACCAATCTTTTCTCATCCTTTATTAAGGCAGTACCTCAGAGGAGCCAAAACTTTAAGGCCTTCAAGGAGATCGCCAATACCTGCATGGGACCTCAATTATGTCTTCGAAAAGTTCACCTTACCTCCATTTGAGCCAGCTGCTACTGCTGATATAAAGTTTTTATCCTGGAAAACAGCTCTGCCCCTAGCAATAAACGTCTGCAAGATGAGTGTCAGAGCTACAGGCACTCATGGCTGTGGAACCTTTTATCATTTTTTATCCAGACAGGGTCTCTTTGAGGACAAACCCAACATTTATGCCTAAGGTGATGTCCAGTGTGGCCCTTAACCAAACTATTCATTTGCCAAATTTTTATCCAAATCCACAGAACAAGGGGGAGAGAATTCTGCATTCTTTGGGCGTACACAGACAGCCTAGATTCTATTTGGACAAAACTAAAGTTTTCAGGAAGAGCAATTACTAGTGGCATATGCTGCAGGATCACAAGGAAAGGCGATCTCCAAGCAGACCATTTCAAAGTGGATAGGCCACTATTCATTTCTGCTATTCACAACATGGCAAGCCAGTGCCTAAGGGCATTAGGCCACATTCAACCAGAGCTGCAGCCACTTCAGCAGCCTTTCTCAGGGGAGTTCCAACTAAAGACATTTTAGAGGCTGCAACTTGGAGTTCAGTGCACACCTTTACAAAGCATTATCATCTGCCACTTTACTTTAAATCCAGGGCAGGCTTTGCCACTGCAGTTCTGCAGGGCCTCATAGCCGCTCCTAATGCTGTTTAGCTCCAGCCTCCCAACCATAGCTTTGGGACTGTACCCAAATGTAATGACTGCAACAGTGAAACACGAAGAACATAGTACAGTTTGTGTACCTACCGTAAATGTAGATGTTCGAGTGTATTCACTGTTGCAGTCCAGGTTACCCACCCACCATCCCCCTTTTCTTTGCTGGGACTTATCTGCACTTCTCTATCCTACATAACCTATTTGGTGTATTTGCTTATAGATGAAGGAAATGTTGTTTTTGTGCATGCATTTTTATTGGCATATTTTGCAGTCTTGCAATTTGGGGGCACCTGACATCTGAAGAAAATGGCATCGGCTGCATCTTTTATACCCCTGGCACACTGACGTCAGGGAAGAGGCGACAGCAACTGACGCCAGACCTAGACTTTGGAATTCTGGCCGACAGAGTAGCCTGCCAGCAGGATAACCCAAGAGTAATGACTGCAACAGTGAATACACTCTAACATCTACATTTATGGTAGGTACATAACTGTACTTTTTGTCTTATCGGTATCTTAATAGCTCTGTCAGCTGGGAAAACCCCTGCATGCTTTTAGAGAACATTAACTACCTTGGGAAAGCTTCTTGAATGCTTTCAGAGAACATCATCTACCTTGGGAAACCCCCCTGAATGTGTTCAGCGGCCATTATGTTCTAGCCATTTTTCCTCCTTTTTTTTTTTTTTTTTTTTTTTTTTTTCTTCTTCTTCTTCAGCCAAGCAAGATCTTCTCTATGGAGACATGAGAACCAGGCAGACAGTTTCTCTTTATCTGATGGTTTTCATGGACACATGAAGACCAACTGCAGACTTGTTACTGAGCATACATGTATTTGCCAGAGAAAAGATTCATAATATTCAGTGCTCCTTTTCATTAAATAGCTCTTTCTTAAAACTTTTTACTAAATCATTGTAAGGTCTTAAATCCAGTCATCCCCCGTGCAAGCATGATAAAAAGCACATTAATGTTTCTTTTATCATGCTTTTTAACTAGGCTTTTTTTTAAATATTGTAGTGCCTAGATTTCTTAAAACTGAGCAAGAAGAAAGAGAAGGGAGAGAGAAAAGAACAGCTGCGCCTGTTTACTCTTTATTTAGTTAATTTTCACTAACCTCTTCCCCTCCCTAAAGCACTTTTCTGAAATTAATGATATGAAGTAGGGCATATGCTTGAGACTCCTCCACAAGTCCAACAAATGCAAATGTCCAATATTTCCAGGTTTTCTTGTTCTGTCTTTTCACAAATGTAATTATTGCATTGTAATCCCATATTGTTACTGGTTTTATTACTGTTCATCTCCAAAATCCTCTCTTTGCTTCATTTCCAACGTACTGTTGATTCTTCTAGTCACCTCTTGTACTCCCTTCTGTCCATCATTTTCTGTTGGAAAATTTTGAAAAGGTTTCACAGATACAGTCCCTTTGTGGTATTTATTACCAGAAGAACAAGAAGCAGAATCTCCTCCAGTTTAACATCTGACTTTTTATTGGACAAAATTTTATATTTCTTCCCTAGCATGTACTTCATCCAAAAAAAGATTTTTTTTTCCCTCCAGGGAAAAATACCTTTAAGACAGCTGAGTACAGCAGTTTGAATCTCATCTGCATCTCAACATTCTCTAAATAGTGGAGTACATTTGCCCCTCTTCTTTCTGGTGTACAATGAGTAATCATTCCCCACAAACACACTGCTGTCTCCCACTTTTTAGTACTTTGTTTCTGCCATGCTTTTGTCAGAATCCGCTCCTTCTGCTGGTAGGATTGCATCTTTAGTGTTAATGGTCTAGGTTACTTTCTTATAGCCAGGTTTGGAGCATAGACATGATATGCCCTTTCAACTAACACCTACTGCTGTGGAATACCAGTCCACTTGCTTATTTGTGCTTTCATAAAATTAATGCAGTCTGTTCATTCCAGCTTCTCTAGAACTGAAAATCTCAGGTTTTCCGTATGTTCTCTGTCCTCTAATTCTGTTATTCTTGAAATATGTCTTCCTGAGCAGTCTCGTCTTCAGACAGCCTTTTCATTTTGACCTCTGAGTTTTGCATATTTATCATCTCATCTGAATATCTGTTGAAAGCTTCCATTTTTTCCAGCCTATTGTTTGTGTTGATGTATTCCATCAGTGTGTTTATTTTAACCAAGTCTTTATGCAGTTGTCTTGTATCTTCCTGTGGGTTATTGGAAGTCATGTCTGAAGGTTGCATTGCTTTTTGCTGAGTAGCTGTTGAACTTTCCCAGTCAGTGTTTCTTCACTTTTTGTAGCTGATATTTCCAGGTCTTCTGCATTTCTTTATTCCTGACATCCAGGCAGTGCACTTGCTAGCCAGTTACTGAAATGTATCCATAAACACAAGTCTACTGTCCTCCTGCTGAGTTTCTCTTTTTTTCACTGAGAGTAAGGAATAAGCTGTTACTCAATGTACAGCCATTTTGAAAGCCTCCCATTCATGGAGCTATGAGCAAATGAGAAATGTGCACTGGGAGCTGGGTGGCTGGTCCCTAGCATCTGGGTTGTGTATACTGAATGTGATGTCAGGTCCTGAGAAAGTTGCATTTGGTCATAGAACAGTTCATGTTTAAACTTGATCAAATGGGCTTGATGCTTAACAAATATCCCGTTTATTCACTATTTTCACATGTTCCTGATCGCTGGTCTTTTGGTTCAAGCACAAGGTATTCCTGATTCTTCTAGTCAGCTCTTAGTTTTTTTTTCTGTTGCTTAAGTATTTTCCTTTGACATAATGGAAAAATTGCACTGACACTCTGTGGGCATTATTGTCCAAAGAAAGTGAAACAAAGTGCCCTTCATTTTGCTAACTCGCTTTGTTTGCTAAACTTTTTTTCCTTCCTCTTTATCCTGTTCTGCATCCAAATATGTCTTTGCGCCAAGAATTCTGAAGACTGCTGGGTGCAGCGATTTGAATCTTATACCTGCCTCTTGATATCTCCTGATTGTTGGGATAAACTTGCTTCTGTCTGATGCGCAGAGGATAATCATTTTCTCTTAACACTCTGGTGTCTTCAAGTATTAATACTTTTCCCTTCTGACATAATTTTGCCAGGAACAACTCATTTAGTTGGTATGATTGCATGTTTAATGTAGGTCTTGCTTGCTTTCTCATGGAAAGATTTAGAGCATAAACATGTTCCCTTTCAGGTAATAAATACTGTTGTGGAGCATGATTCCAATTGCTTCTTTGTACTTTTATAAAATTACTTCAGTCTAGATGTTAATCATTGTCAAATGTTGTACTGTGTTTTGGGACTTCCTGCTGTGCAGTAGCCTGCAGGTGGCCCAAATGTCAGAGTCTTTCTCCATCCCTCTGATATCCTTAGCCACCCAGCATGAGGATGTTTGAGTACAAGGAAGGTGTTGGCTGACATCTTCAGTTCTTTCTTGGCGTGTAATCCACTGGTCCAAAATGGGTTTGTCAGCTTCATCTGTCAGCTCAAATTGCTAGACCACTACAGATAAGTGCCCTTTTGGGGACCTTGTTTTCCCTATTGTTTGTGAATGAACATTCCCTCTTTGTGAATAAACATTGTTCATGTTTAAGTAGGTTAACAGCTCATTTCCTGTGAGAAAGATTCCCCATAAAGACCTCTGCCCATACTGCTTGTTTTGTTTAGAGCCACAGCAAATTCCTAATCATCCTTTCTGTGCCAGGTTTAACTCTGCGAATGTTAAACAAAGGGCCACGTCTCTTTAGCAGCGCAATGATTCTGGTAGGGCAGGACCTTCACACGCTATTTTCTGGTTCCCTGACTGGCATCCTTAAGAAGCATAAATATAGGCATCTGAAGGGCAAGAATATCTGGAACACTGAGGACATTTCTGAGTCTGCCATTTTCGTTCTCTCTCACCAAAACTCGATAAGTCTGCAGATGAGGCACCTTTGCAGCCCTCTAGTTTGGTGCCTGTTGGGCCCGAGTTCTCTGAAGCAATCCCTCTGTAGGCTGCCATGACCCCGGGGGCAGCGCCTCCCAGTCTGATACTAGACCATCTTTTGGGTCTGAAACTGCTGAGCCAGGCATCTACTTCAGACATCAGATTTTTGATGACCGAGGGTGTGAGGGAGGGTATCCCCTTGTTTATTGTAAGGGAAGATATTTCTAGGAACAGGACTAGGTTTGCAGCTGCCCATCTGCATGCTGAGATGTTAACTTCTCCCAAGACCCATGCTGCTTAAATTTAAGAGGCACACTGGTTTGTCCAGCCCTTGCTGTCAAGTCCACTACTTCATTTCCTATCTCGTCACAAAACTTCATCAAGCTAGCCCAGGACTTTGAGGACTGGGCAACCCACCATGCAGAGAGATCATGTGCCATAAAGTTCTTCTGAGAAAAGAAAGGGGGAAAATAGCCCCAGGGAGATTCTGATTCCTTAGAATCAGAGGATGAGGAGGAACTAGCTTTTGTGGGACACCATCCACCTCAGATTTATGGTGACTCGTGAGTCAGAAGACACCCCATCCTCCGCCTCATGAGGAATTATCGCACTTCTTAGAATGAAGGAATTCTTAAATTGGGAACTTGGGGAATTATCCAAGACCCAAGCTCACTGCAGAGAACTTCTGAACCTTCCTACTCCTAGACCACTGGTGATCCCATCCTGTTATTGTTGCCTTGAATTATGTGTTTGAAGACCTCCTTGCATCATGACTCCCTTTTCCTGCTCCAGTGAATCCTGATAAATATAGGGCACTTGAGTCCCATAAGCATCTCTCTAAAATCATAGTGGGCGATCCTGTAGTGGTGTCTGCAGAATCCACAAGTGGAGGCAGTGGGCATGCATCCAAAACCCCCCTTGCCGAACAATAAGGAGGGCAGATTGCTGTGCAGATTTGGTAAGAAAACTTGCACATCAGCCACCTGGGCAATGAGAGGTCTTAACTGCCAGTTCCTCATGCAATATTTTGAGTCACTACAGGAACAGATTTAAAACAATGGTAGAAGTGGTACAAGACAAGAGCCTCCAGAGGGATGTCCAGGACTTGTAATATCACCTCCAGGTATCTAGAAACACACTCAAAATGTGGATCTGGTTCTTCAGATGCCATATGCATGGTAACTAAGATGGGGTTATTCACTCTGAGATGTCTGTCTCAGGGCACAACTCCCTCTTAGATCTGGTTAAAGCAACCCCCTAGATGCACCCTTGGACAAGGAGTTCCGTTTTGAACCCTCAGCAAAAAAGTATTTGAAAAACTGGGAAAAAAGTGAAGCAGATGAAATCTCAAAAGCATTTTACCTTTCTCCTTTTTCCATTAAAATAGAAATTCTTACTGAGTCATGGCCTTTTCTAAGCATGAAATGGCCTTACAGCATAGAGGAAAAAGGACCAAACAGCAAAGAAAATGGAAAACCGAACAACGTTCCAGACCCAGGGAATTCAAGAATCTGCCACCCCAGGGAGCAACTGTAACAACAATCAGCACCTTCTTCCCCAACTCCCTCTGCTTGGCAGGAAGGCAAGATAGACTGAGACAAATGGGTTTTACAGATTGTAAGATGTAAGGAGGGGCTATGCCATCCAATTCTGGAAAACCCTACCTTTTCTGTGAATCTTCCTACCACCAAAATCAGAAAAAAGTTTACTCCCTCCATTTTAAAGGATCCTCATGCTACAAGGCTCCATTCGAGCAGACCACATGATTTTACTCTTGCCTTTTCTTAGTCCTCAGAAAAGAGATACCTGAAACCTTATCCTAGATCTCTTAAGCCTAAATAAGTTCTTAGTGTTACCAAAATTCAAAATGTTAACCCTTCTGCCTCTTATCTTTCTGCAGGTGCTGATGGTGACTTGGCTTGGGGCACCTTCGTGTGTGTTCCTAGTTACCAGGAGCACAAGAAATTGCTACGAGTTCAAGCAAAGTGATTACATTTCCAGTTTTTTGCTATACCTTTTGGCTTCTCTACTGCATACGGTCTCTCCAAATGTTTGGCATCAGTCATTGCCTTTTGCAGAACATAAGGGGTCCTCATTTACCCTTACTTGGATGACTGCCTAACAAAGCAAGGTTATCTTTAGAACTCCGACAGCTTTGCAAATCACTATGGATTGCTTTTAGTAGGTAGGTTTGACCCTTAATTTCTAGACATCACAACTCCATCCCAGCCCCAGGACTGCCTTCCTGGGTACATTCATAGACTTGATCCAACAAGAAGCCATTCCTTCAGAAGACAAGGTCACCTTTCTTGCAGCATACCTCAAAACCCTAGGTTACATGGCACATTGGGTATAATTATCCCCTTGGCAAAACTGCACACAAAGTAGCAGTGGTTTCTAAAATGACACTAGCACAACAGCAGACCCTGGAAATCATGGTCCCTCTACTGCACTGTTTGAAGAAAGGATATTTGCTGGTGGAAGGAGAACTCTGCAACAACCCAGGAGAACACTTCCACTTGCCAGAGACTATACAGACCTTAACAGGCAACTCTGACCCAGCCTGGGGGAGCCGTCTTAGACAGCTCAGAGTTTGTGGTATGGGCCTGGCAGCAAGCAAAACAGTACATTATTTTAAAGGACATTATGACAGTTGTCCTGGCACTGAAACCTTTCAAAGACAAGTCTCCAGGACCCATTCAAATTTTAACAGGCAACACCATGAACAGGGAGAACACATTAATGCCCTTCTATGCAAACTAGTAGTTGGAACTTTGACATGGTGCACTGCAATTAAATGCAACACCCACAGCCTATTACATCCCCAGTCAGGATATTTGGCTGGTGGAGTCTCTCTGCAGAACCTCCCCGGACTCCAGCGAATGGATATTGAAAAGGAAGTCTTTCTGAATGTCGCACACAGCTGTGGAGTACTACTAGATGGACATTTTTGCTTCACCAGAAAAAACAGCTAAACAAATTCTGATCAAGAATTCAGCAGAAAGGGATGTGGAGACCAGACACCTTCTCCTTCAAATGGATGGACCGCTTTAGCTGCCTTTCCAGCAATATCCCTCATTCCCAGAGTATTGCAAAACGTGGGGACAGACAGGCAAAAATGTTTCTCATAGCCGCCTTCTGGCCCAGGCAGCACTGGTTCTCCCTTGCCTAACTTTCAGCAGGAGAAAATAAGTTTCACTATCCATGGACTTGTTTACATAGAACAGAGGGTGCATCACTCATCCCAGTCTGAAAACTCTCAAGCTAACAGTGTTTGAAGATTGGATACTGACTCTATCCTCAGTGTTCTTCCCAGGATGGCACTATCCATTCTGAAGTTGTTCATAGGAAATTAAGAAGCTATAAAACGGAGTTCTATAAAGTCATTTAGCTAAACAGAAAATAATTTGTTTGGTGTTACATTAATGGCATTCTTCCTTCTCCAGCACCTTTACAGCATATACTTGAGTACTTCTCCCTTCTCCAGGTAAGGATGATTTTACTCCAGTATCAAGGTCCATGCATCTGCCATATTAGCTTACCTGCCTATAGGTTCATAGGTAGGTACTAGGCTATCTGCCCGAGGGCATTTATAAGCCTAGCCAGAGTGTGTCTGCTTTCACCGCCCCATTGATTAACTGATCCTCTGTCAAGCAGAGCCAGTGAAGTGATCCCAGGGGAGTATTTTCTGTTACCCATCCACTCGTCAAGGTTTCTCTTGAACAGTGTTAGTGAGGGGCTCTGCTTGATGTAATTTGGGATTTTGTTCCAAAGCATGGGGAGTCCCAGTGACAGGAATCTATCCCTCCAGCATGTTCTGTTTATTGTTGTGGCAAGGTTTAGCTCACTAGAGCGCGTGGCTCGTAGTGACTTGGATTTCTTTAGGTGGAGCATGTCCAATTCTGAGTTGGACATGGCTTTGAAAGTCAGGCAGAGATCACCTCTGAGTAAACGATATGCCACTGAGTACAGAGTTTTTGTCAGTCGGGCTGCATAGGACATATGTTTGAGGCCAATAATCCTCTTGGTGAGGTACTTTTGTGGTTTTTTCCAGCTGTTGGAAGTGTCTTGAGGTACATCCCAAATTGGGCATTGTACTCTATGATGGGTCTAATGAGTGACGAGTAGAGGGGCACTATAACCTCTTTATTTCTAGATGCAAACCCTTTAGTAATTGGATGGACCACGTAGAAGGATTTCCTAACTTCTTTGGCAATATGATTGTCAAAGGAGAGATTACCATCTGCCTGGGTCCCCAAATCTTGTATTACCTCTTTTGTATTAAGGGGGCTGCCACCAATGTGGTAATTTGTGGGTGTTTTGTTTTTCCCAAATGGGATGACTATGCATTTTTTGGCATTTAGCTTGTGGCCATGACTTTGACACCAGGTGTCCGTCTCAGTAAGGCCCTTTTGGAGGATGTCCGTGTCAGCTGGAGAGTCAGCTATGGCTCCCAGGTTGCAGTCATCTGTGAACTTTGTTAGCCATAGTCCTCCTGTGTTTGCCTGTACTTCTGAGAAGTATATGCTGCACAGTAGGGGTCCCAGAACTGAGCCTTGCAGGACACCACTTGTGAATGGTTTTGAGTCTGACCTGGAGCCCGCTATTCTTACCGTGTGAGTTCTGTCTGTAAGCCAGTTGGCAACCCATCTTGTGACGTAGGGGTTTATGTTCAGACTAGTGAATTTTTCTGTAATACCCGAGTGGGGAATGGTGTTGAAAGCCTTGGCGAGGTCAAGGTAGGCTGTGTGAACCACCTTTCCCTCGTCTATGGCCTCGGTGACTGTCTCGAAGAAATCATCCAGGTTTAGTTAGCATGATCCGCCCTTAACAAAGCCAAACTGGGTCGGGTCAAGTGTTTGGAGAGGCTGAGGTTGAATAGCGTGTTTAGGTGTGGGGTTAGTTCGTTCTGTAGTTCGTGCAAAACGCAGCCTGGGACACCATCTGGTCCCATTGATGCTGTGTTTTTGGCTTTTGAAAGGGCCGTTTTCACCTGTGCGTCTGTGATTTTTGGGACACTACACTTTTCTGGTATTGTTGTGGGCCCTTTTGGAGGTGAGAGGGGGTGTGAAGTTTGCACTGAATCTATCTGCCAGGTTGTTGGCAATATCAGTAGGTTCCATATATTTTGCACTAGTTCAGTGCATATCTGCGAGTTGCCACTTGGATTCTTAACATAGCTAAAGAAGGCTTTGTGGTTATCTTTTGAATCCTTGGCTATTTTTTTTCGAAGTTGGCCTTGGATGATTTCATGAAGGACCTTAGTTTCTTACTGATACTGATCAGGGATGTCTTTCCTTCTTGGGATTTGCTTTTTTTCTGAACTAGTTTCCTCCTCCTATTGTATAGCCTGTTTATTGCAGGGGTCCACCAAACTGGTTTCCTTCTCTTAGAGGAGTGAGTCTTGGTTTTGCTAGGGATGGCACGATCCATGCATCCTTGTAGGTGCTCAGAGTGCATTTGTAAAGGTTTCTGCATCTTGGGCAACGTTATCCTTTAGTGTGGAGGCTATGAAACTTACCACCTCTGTGTTAAGTAAGGTGAAGTTTGCTTTAGAAAAGTTTTTTTACTGTGGTTTCCTTAGTTGGGGGTGGTGGTGGGGTGTGGACATCCAGAGTGATTAGTTTATGATCTGATCTAACCATTGACTGGTTGACCTCCGGTGTGGAACACCTGTCACCCATGTTGGTGATGACCAGGCCCTATATGTCTTCACCTCTGGTAGGGAAGTTTACCAACTGATCCAGGGCGTTTGAGTTGATGAATTCCAGGAAGCACTGGGAATTTGTACTAGAGTAGTTTTCCCAGTGAATGGTAGGGTAATTGAAATCGCCCAATATCAGGGTGTTGGTGTTTTCCAGTGTCTCCAGAAAGGTGGAGTGGTGGTCCTGGGTCATGGAGGGTGATCTGTAACAGGCCACAATTTGCATTGCAGATTTGCCCGATGTTAGTTGCACATGGATGATCTCAGAGGTGGTATGCTGCACCGCTAACCTGGAGGTGTAGGTATTCTTCATGAATATGGATACACCCCCTCCTTTTGTGTTTCGGTCCGTGTTCTGTGGCTGAAGCATGTGGTATGAGTTGTGACCCGGTAGTGCTGGGATGCTCGCTGGAGCCTTGAACCAGGTTTCAGTTACTGCACAGATGTCGACATTCTCCATACTGAGGAGTGCTTCGAGCGTATGCATTTTGATATTTAAACTCCTGGCGTTGAGTAGTATAACCCTCAGTTTTTTGTTAATTGTGCTATTTACGAAGGTGAGTTTGACGTTTTAGCCTTGCCTCAAAAAGGCACTATGGGGGGCAGCAAGATCCTTGGCCAGTATTCGAAAGCCTGGAGGTGACAGGTGCAAGCAGTCTCTTGCGTAGCAACGCGGCTTGTCGAGCATGTTGTCCCAGGCTGGCAGACAGTGGATCCCCTTTGAATGACACCAGAAGCTTAGTCATTTGTTGAAATTGATCATTTTTTCTTTATACTGAGGTGTCATTCTTGGTGAGAGCAGGATGCTACTCAGGGTCATACCAGCCTGGGCTGCATGATCAGAGAGCTCTTCCATGTCTCTCTTCATGTAGTCTAGGGAGGGACGTCTCGGGTTATTCACACCAACATGAACAATGACAGAGTCATATTTGTACTTGTTCTGGAGTGACCCGAGTGCTTGTGTTATGTGGCGGATTCTGGCTCCCGACAGGCAGCTAACAGTAATCTTCTGCTTGTTCAGCCTAGTGAGTGGGACATCCGTGTGCCTGACTGTAGTCTCACCTATTACTAGTGTGTTAGGTATGTTATTTCGCCTTAAGGGCTGTGTTTGTACGGAACACTGATTTTGTGTTTTATGTGTTGCCTGGTTTTTAACGGGAAGTGCAGGTTGTTTGGGTGTCTGCTTTGGAGGTCTCTGATGCTTTTGCAGGTTTTTATTTAGAGCCTCCCGAATTTGATTTTGTGCATTTGTGTATTTTTTGCCAGTGCTGTTTTAGTAGCTCTGTGTGCGGCTGGAGTTGTGGTGGAAGTGTTAACCTTCTCCTCTTGACTGTTCCAGTCTTGGGGGGGAGACAGCTTAGCTTCCAGTTTGGCTGTATAATTGCATCTCTCGCATATGTTAGTGTTTTGTGGTAGGAGGAGAGGGTTGTCTGTGTACATGAGGCAGTTGTAACATTGCCTCAGGATACCCAGATTCACCAGCTGGACTGGAGAGTGCACCTGAAGTTGCCCTTTTGTCATGCCTGAATAGTAGGGTGAGCTGCTTAGTGGCTTGGTTGGTGAGGGGTGAGTAAAGAGCCTTGCCCTGCTGGGCACTCAATGTCAGAGTATATTAGTGTTTTCTATTAGGTTTGAGCAAGTGTTGGGCTGTAAGATGCTTCTTGAGTGCTTAGGTTGAGAGTTAGACTAGTTTCAAGGGAAAAACTGAAGAGGAGAGTTAGTGGAGCCGGGAATAATTTAACCGTAGTTAACCGGCACTGCCCAGTGTGCAAAACTGTGCAAATGTGGTTTTTATAGTAGGGAAATGAGAGAGAGAGAAATTAGGCCAAAATGGCCAATAAACGACTAACTTCTGGGCTGGAACCACTCCACCAAGGGCAGATAGGTTGCTCAAAGCTCCCCCCTCTCACAGGTGAACAGGGCAACTTCCTTCTATCCAAGTAAGGCATGGGCAACTCAGAAACTAGTATCACAAACCTGAATTCAGCACTAGCCTGAAAACTGGACTATACTAGCTTAGAAAGGTGGGAAACAAGGAATTTTTTTTTTTTTTTATAAAAGATAAGGCAAAAACAGTAAAAAAAAAAAAAATACACTTAAAACAGCTTTAAACGACTACAAACGATCAGAAAAGGCCATCACACTTTAGTGTGTAGCCTACAACAGTTAAATTATTTAAACAAAAAACAACTTTTTAAAAGTGCAGGCAGTCAAATAAGTACAATATGTGAAAAACAGCTTTTAGATCACAATAAACGATGGAAAATCTGCGTTTAGGCAGAAAACAGTTAAGTACAGCAAGAAAGTACAGAAAACTGATATTTAATCACCCCAAGTCTCTCTTCTAAGCTAGAAGGCTTGTATCAGTTTAAGGCTTTCTAGTGCTACCCAGTAGGTTAGTTACAGGAAAGATGGGAAACCAGTGCAGATGTGGTCTTTTAAACTAGAAAGTTGAAAGAGGACTGACAAACTGTCCAAATGGTGAATAAACTACAATTTCTGGCCCAAGAACCTCTCCTCGCGTGGTAGATAGGCTACCTAGTGCTTACCACTCCCACTGATAAGCTAGAAGGCTTTCCTCCAACACAGAAAGGCTTGCGGGGCTCAGAAGCTTACCAATAGTCCTGGATACAGCAACTCTGTATCTGGACTAGGCTAGTTACAAGAAAGGTGGGAAACAAGCGCAAGTGCGGCTTTTAAACCAGAACGTTGAAAGAGATGGGGAAAAAAATGCCCATATGGCCAATAGCTACAATTTCTGGGCCAGGAACCACTCCTCATGTGGTAGATAGGCTTCCTAATGCTTACCACTCCCACTGATAAGCTAGAAGGCTTCCCTCCAACACAGAAAGGCTTGGGGGGCTCAGAAGCTTACCAACAGTCCTGGATACAGCAAGTCTGTATCTGGACTTGACTAGTTACAGGAAAGGCAGGAAACAAACTTTAGAATTTTTTTTGTTACAGAAAAACAGCTAAAACAGCAGTAAATATAATTCAAATTGTATTGCAGGCCAGCACACCCAAGCGTGTAGCAACACTATGTCCAATACAGTTCAAATAAATGCAATTAAATTAACAAGTGACTAAAAAACAAGTGCAGAAGGCAGTAAATTTAGAAGGCTACTAACGAGCAGTAATAAGTGCAGAGTAAGAGCGACTGAACAGATAGCACACCGAAGAGCAACTAAGACAGTTACAGTAAGAGCAGATGAATATATATATATATAAATATATATGTATATGTAATATTTTTTTTTTTTTTTTTTTTTTTTGAGGGAAGAAACAGAGCAGGATTAAGAGGCTACAGGGGTTGTCCTTCCCGAATGCTCTTTGTACACAGTAGGAGTTCCTGAAATCAGAATAATCTCACTGCACTCAGTTGAGTGAGCAAATGAGATGGGCCCAGGAGTATCCAAATACAAATCTACAAAAGGGGTGGGCAATTTCAAGGCCACTGACATTAATACCAAAACAAGAATAGGGATAGTGGGTAGGTAACTAACTGTAGAGAGACAGCCACAACTTCATTTGAGTTAATATTCAGTGAAAAACACAAATACAGTACTATATGCAAAAGAGCAGATAAGTGTACTTAAATTCACTTATACGTCCAGCTGATTTCAGGTAGATGTTAGCTGGCCAAAGCTCTGATATTAATCTGATATTATATCCCCCCCAAATTTATTTATGCCCTCACACAAGCCGATTCCTGAAGGGGATCCTAGAATGGAAGCAGCACTCTCCTGGGACCTAAATTTCATGCATCAGCTCCCTGTTGTACTACTGACATGGAAAACAGCCTTGCTGCTAGCATTTATCTCAGCAGGACATATTTCAGAATTTCAAAACCAGATGTACAAGGAGCCATTCTTGGTCTTTCACCGCGAAAGAGTTACCTTGAAAACTAATCACTCCTTTAGGCCCATGCTGGTTTCAGAGATTACTTTGAATTAAGTTATACATTCCCCATGATCTTAAACCCCCCCCCCCCAAAAAAAAAGGTAGAGAGAAAATGATAATCGATCACTGTTTCAGTAGCCTTAGCACTGAGTTATATCCTGCCAAGGCTATAACAGCTGGCTAGCTTCCAAGGCTTCAGGGCATCTTCCACACACCCAAACTGTTAGCTGAAACTGAGCTGATTAAAAAGACTGGTTTGGGTACCAAGTCCTTTAGAGCTTTCCTGCTGTTGAGTGTTCCTGTACTGGCTTTCAAGGATTGATGATTGGCTTTTGCCTGTTCCCTTGCTGGGCAGATAGGTTCCTTTAGGGAAAAACCTTCCACATAAAATATTTATTGTTTTAATGGGCTTTTCTACTTGGGAAATTTAGTTTTTAAGTATGATTTAGTGTTTTAACAGACTGTCATAGGTTCATAGGTGTGTACTAGGCCAATGGCCCTGGGGCCTTTACAAGCCTTGCCATAGGATTACCCTGGCATAGTGCCACCCAACCTTAGTTCCCAGTGCCTCTGTCGAGTACAGCCACTGGAGTTATCCCTGGGGTGAATTTTCTGTTTCCCATCCACTCATCAAGATTTCTCATGATGAGGGTCAGCGAGGTGCTCTGCTTGACATGTATGGGAAGTCTGTTTCATAGCATGGGCAGTCTCTGGATTATGAACCTGTCCCTCCAGCATGTTCTGTTAATTGTGGTAATGAGGTTGAGGTCTCTGGAACATGTGGTGCGGAGGGATTGGAGTATTTTTGAGTCTGTCCATGTAGGACAAGTGTTTAAGGCCTAGGATCCTCTTTGTGCGATACTTTTATGGCCTCTCCAGTTGTTGCAGGTGTCTAGTGAGGTACATGCCAAATGGGGCATTGTACTCGATTGGCCTAATGAGGGAAGAGTAAAGAGAGACAATGACCTCTTTCTTCCTGGATGCAAAACCCTTAGTAATGAGATGTGCCATATAGGACTTTCTGATCACAGTGGCAATGTGGTGATCAAAAGAAAGGTTGCTGTCAACCTGTGTCCCCAGATCTCTTGTAACGCCTTCTGTGTTCAGTGGACTATCATCAGTGTGCTAATTCATGGGAACTGGGTTTTTCCCAAAGGGGATGACTATACATTTTTTGGCATTGAGCTTAAGGCCATGGTTCTGACACCAGTCTGTCAGTGAGGCCATTCTGTAGGATGTCAACATCACTTGGGAGTTAATAATAGCTCCCAACTTGCAATCGTCTGCGAGCCTTGTCAGCCATAGTCCCTTCATGTTGGCCTGGACTTCAGAGAAGTAGATACCAAACAGGAGAGGACCCAGTACCCCGAACCCTGTTTGAATCCACTCGTGCCTAATCAGCTGTCTGGCTTAGAGTCAGCTACTTTCACACTGTGGGTTCTAACTGTGAGCCAGTTTGCAACCCACCTAGTGATATAGGAGTTGATGCCAAGCTTACTGAGTTTTTCTATGATTCCTGAGTGGGGAATGGAATCAAAAGCCTTGGCCAGATCAAGGTAGGCTGTATGAACCACCTTGCCTTCATTCACCGCTCTGGTGACTGACTCAGAAGTCGACCAAGTTGAGCAGGCATGATCTACCCTTCACAAAACTAAACTGTGAGCTATCTAGAGTTTGGAGATTCCCTATATCCTGGTTTATTAGGTCCACGATGATGCGTCGTTCCATAGCTTTGCATATCAGACTAGTCAGGCTAATGGGGCGATAGTTCCCAGGGTCTGTAGTCGCTCCTCCTTTGTGGAGAGGGATGACTGTAGAAGTGCGCCATTCGGCAGGGACAAAGCCTGAGATGAGTCTGTGGACAAGGGCACACCGGTGAGGTGCCACTTCACTATGTAGTTCATGTAGGAGACAACCAGGGATGTTGTCAGGTCCCATAGAAGCTGTATTCCTGGCCTTGGACAGAGCTGTTTTAACCTGTGCAGCAGTAATACTGGGTGCATGGCAATCTCCTGATATTGTGATTGGTCCTTTGGGGAGGGGGGGGTGTAAAGTTGGCACTGAATCTGTCGGCCAGTATACTGGCAATATCTGTTGGCTTTGTATAGGAGGTACCATTGTGCAGTAGCTCAGAACAAATCAGGGTATTGTCTTGGAGATTCTTTACATAACTATAGAAGGCCTTGTGGTTGTCTTTACTATCTGCTGCAATTCTGTTTTCTTACCTAGCTTTAGATGATTTGATAAGGGAACTCAACTTTTTGTTGAGGCAGATAAGGGAGTTTTTCCAATCTTGGGACTTCTCCTTATTCTGCATCAGTTTCCTCCTTCTGTTGTAGAGTTTATGGCAGGGGACCACCAGATCACCTTCCTTTTTTGGAGGAGAGTGGCTTGGTTCTATTGGGTATGGTGTGAGCCATGCATTTGTGTACATGTTCGTAAAGTGCATTGGTGTATGATTCTTTGGTTGTGCAACTATTCTCCATTTGTATTGGTGCAGTGAAGTTAGCCATCTCTGTTTTTAGGATCCCAAAGTTAGCTTTGGATACGTTTTTCATGGTGTTTACCTTTGCTGGGGGTTGGGGGTGAGAGTGATGTGGATTTCCAAGGTGATTAGTTTGTTGTCTGATCTAAGCAGGGAGGAGCTGACTGTTGGTGTAGAGTAACAGTCGTCCATGTTAGTAATGACCAAGTCAAGGATGTTGCTACCTCTAATGGGGGTAAGAACGAGCTGGTCCAGGGCATTGGAATTAATGAACTCCAGGAAACATTTGGCAAGTGTATTGGTACATGAGTAGTTTACCCAGTTAACGGAGGAGTAGTTGAAGTCTCCTACTAAGGGTGTTTCAGGTTGGACCCTAATATTCTCCAGGGTGCTTAGGAACATTCAGTGCGAGTCTTGGGAAGTGGTTGGGGACCTATAGCAGACTACGATCTGAATCGCTGTCTTACCCAATGTTAGCTGCACCAAAGCATCTCTGATGTGTTATGTTGGGCTACCAGTCTGGGGATGTGCGCATTCTTTATGAATATGGAAATGCCACCGTGTGTGGAATGAGTTATAGCCTGGTAGTGCTGGTGTGCTTTCTGCTGCCTTGAACCAGGTCTCTGTTAAAGCATAAATGTTGATGGTGCCTCGAGCGAGTGCATTTTGAGATTTAGACTTCTAGCTTTGAGCAACATGACCCTCAGATTGCATTTGTTTGTAGCTGTTACAGTGGCAATTTAGTCTTTGGCACTATAGGGGTGGCAAGAGCCTTGGCCACTATCCGGAGACCCAGGGGTGACAGATGCAGGCCGTTTCTGGCAAAGCATCGAGGTCTGTCAGTCATGTTATCAGGCAGACAGATATTGGATCCCTTTAGAGTGACACCAGAAACTTAGCCAATTGTTAAAATCAATCACTTTTTGCTTGTACTGTGGTATCATTCTGGGTGATGGTAGGATGCTGCTCAGGGCTAGGGTCATACCCGCCTGGGCTACGTAATCCGAGAGCTCCTGCACGTCTTTCTTCATGTAGTCCAGGGAGGTATGCCTCAGGTCATTCACACCCACATGTACAGTGACAGAGTCATATTTGTACCTGTTGTTGAGCGACCCAAGTGCGTGGTTTGTGTCAGATCCTGGCACCTGACAGGCAGGCAGCTCACTGTTACTTTTTCCTTATTCAGCCTAGTGTGTGGGACATCAGTGTGCCTTACTATCTCGAGTCACCTATGACTAGTGTGTTGGGCATGCTTTTTTGCCTTAGGGTCTTTAGTTGAGTGGCACACTGTTTAGGAGAGTTGTGTCTCATGATTAATGTGTTGTGGTGGTCGAGTGTGTTTCTGCCTTGGAGGTTTCTGCTGCTTGGGTAGATTTTTATTGAAAGCCTCCACGAAGGTGGGTGTGTGGTTTGTGTTTGTATTTGTATCTGAAGGCAGTGCTGGTGTGTGTTCCGGAGGGCTATGTGTTCAGTGTGGTATGGTGCAAGTGTTGACTTTCTCCTCTTGACTAGCTATTCCGTTGACTTTCTCCTCTTGACCAGCTATTCCATTCTCGGCTGGAGAGTGCGCGGCTTCCAATTTGGATATACAAGTGCATCTCTCGCAAGTCTGAGTATTTGAAGGTAAGAGAGGGTTGTCAGTGTACATGAGACAGTTGCTACATTGCCTCCGGATGCCCAAGTTCACCAGGTTAATAGGAGAAAGCACAGGGAACTGACCTTTAGACATGCCTGGAAGGGTGGGGATTGATAAGTACTAGATGTGTTTCCTTGTAGAACGTTTAGTGCTTGTAGCACTTGTGTGCTTACAGTAATTGCTACAAGAAGTCTGGTAAAGCGCTAGATGAATAAGCTAGTGTAAATGCAGGAGAGGAGAGAACTAGTAGATCTAAGGGAAAATTGAAGAGCAGACTCTGGCACTGCTCAGAAGCTTTCAAACAGTCCTGGATACATCAAGTCCATGTCTGGACTAGACTACTTACAGGAAAGGCAGGAAATGAGCAGACGCGGGCTTTTAAACTAGAAAGTTGAGAGAGATGGCAAAACTATCCATACAACCAATAACTACAATTTCTGGGCCCAGAAACCACTCCTTATGTGGTAGATGGGTTACCTAGTGCTTATCAGTCATGAGACTTAACTGTACTTTTAAACAGGAACACACTTTTTTCCTGTCAGTTTACGAGTTATTCAAAGTAGTTGAAAACCATTTTTCTTTGGATAAGCTGTTTAAAACACTTTTCCAGCCCCCCCAAAAGTAAAATAGTGCTTTCTCTGTTTTTGTGAGAAAAAAAGTAGCTTATAATGACTTTAAAGTTTTACCTTCTTATGTTGCTAGTTTCCCCTTGGAAAGAGGCACCGTTTTCTGCTTGACCATAGAACTAGGACCAATCAACTGATCCCATGATCTGTCCTTCAAGCCACAAAAAGAAAAAGTTAAACGGCCTTCGCCACCACAGCAAACTTCCAGTTTCCTTTAGCCACAGGCGGTTGACTCTGCTGTGGACAAAGCTGGATGTCCTTCAGGGATGCATCTGCAGTCATAACATATGGGTTGTCCTGCCTCAGGCAGCCCTTCGGTCGGCCGGATTCCAAAGTCTGGGTCTGGCCTCGGCTGATGTCGCACTTCACCCGACGTCATAGCTTCTGGGGTATAAAGGCATCAGCCGACGCCATTTTCCCCAGTCTTTCTTGCCGCGCAGTGCCCGAAGCAGAAGCTGTTCGCAGGTGCCGGTCGGTCAGATCCAGAGATTTCAGCTACCGAAGACGTCTAAAAAGCTAAATACCCCGTTGGGGACTCTTTCTTGCCTCAGCCGATGTCAGACAAAGTAAATAATTGTTTAACTTGTGGGAAACAAATACCTCATAAGGATTTCCACTCTTACTGTCTTCCTTGCTTAGGCCCAGACCACGACGTATCAGCTTGTCTAGCCTGTGCTTCCTTCAACCGACGGACACTTAGACGTCGGTCGGAGTTTGCAGAAGAGTTTTTTGGTCCCGCTTTTGCATATAAAATGCCGTCGGAGACTCCGACTACACATTTAGCCAAAAAACGCAAGGAAAAGGACCGAAATTCGCGGCCCGCGGTTTCGGCTGAAACCACGGTTAGGCCTGCCGCGAGTGTCTCAGTTTCGGCTGAAACAGAGTCCTCGGTTCTTCCTTCTGCCGAAAACTTGCTTCCGACAACCGAGGCCAGAGAGGCCCCGGCTGAGTCGGCTACAGATATTCCTACCGAAGAAGCAGGCGCACAAGAATTGTCCGACACCATTCCGTTGGACATCTCTACTCCTGCACGTGGGGCAGCTAGACCCCCTGCTTCCATGTCTATTAAGGCCTTCTCCAGGGCTAAAGCAGCTAAAATTTCCAAGGCCTTACCAGCAAAAGTTTCCTCTGAGACCCTCCTCTAGTTCTCAGATTCTCAGCCTTGCTGAGGACCTTATATCTCTAATCAGGGGATCCCAACCTCACCCAGACAGGGCCTCACAACCTCTTCCGGACAAAAGGCCTAGGACTAAACCCCCTGAACCTCTCTCCTCTGATTATTCCTCGGATGGATCAGATACATCAGACCATCAGGAAGGACCATACTCACCTTATGAGGATTCGGATGCAGAAGACTCCATTCCTTCTGCCTCCCCCCCAGAAGAATTTTCCTTTGGGGAAACTTTACACTCAGAGGGAACACTTCCAATGGCAGGGTCAGGATTTTTCTGATTCTAGGAAAAGGCTAAGGACTTTTTTACACTTGCCACAGCATAGGCCTTTAGCCATACCACCAGTACTATCAGTTGTTGATGCATACAATGATGCCAGTTCTGCCCCTGATTCTCTTCCCCCGGCCCCTGCCAAACCTGACAGATATTACAGGGTCCCGGATTCTCATTTCCACTTGTATAAGGCCCATGCTGCAGACCCAGAAACTATTTCTCAGGGCCCAAAGGGCGTTGCAGCTGCCACTGCCAAAAACCCCCTTCCCTCTGAAAGAGAGTCAAGAGCATTAGAGAGATGGGGAAAAAAGGTTTATGCATCTGCTACTCTTTCTGCCAGGGCTTTAAACTGTCAATTCCATATGATACAGTACCAGGAATTTTTGTTAGATCAGCTGAATAAGAAACTATCCTCTCCTGAACCTTTAGACCGTAAGTCCATTCAGGATTTGGTACACAACTCTCAGCAGGTCAGTAATCCTTTCTTAAAATGGGCTATGATGCATTGGAGGCTTCATTTAGATCAGCTATGACTGGAGCAGTGATTCGAAGGCATGCCTGGCTAAAAGAGCAATCCTTGCCTGACCATGTCAAGTCTAAACTCCTGGATGCCCCTATGGAGAAACAAAGTTTATTTGGCTCCCCTGCACAGGAGATTCTAAAGAAAGTGGAAGAAAAAGCTAAATCTGTGCAAACAGTCAAGGATTTTCTGCAGGTCCAACCTTCGAGGTTCAGTAGAAACTGGCCTTCAAAAAAATTGGTCCTTTCCAGACACCTCCAGAGCACAGAGAGGCAGAAATAGACGTCCAAGAGGCAGAGGTCAATCTAGGGGTGCCTACAGGCGTCGTCAGTGGCAACCTGCCAACCAGAGGAGTACCACCACAGCTGCGACTACAACCACTTCCACCGGACAGACACAATGACTTGGCTCTGACTCCGCCTACCAGGGAGCAACTGGAAGCGCCCTTGGGCGGAAAGTTAGCTTTATTTTAAAAAAACTGGCATTGCATTACAGGAGACAAATGGACATTGCAAACAATAGACAAGGGCTACAGGTTTCACTTCCACACTTTACCAAAAAAGAGAGGAATGCCAAACCTTCCACCAAGCCAGAAGACAGAGGCTCTAAAACAAATCTCCAACTTACTAAGGATGAGAGCAATAGAAAGGGTACCATCTATGGAACAAGGCCAAGGATTTTACTCCAGACTATTCCTTGTACCAAGAAAAGAAACTCAATGGAGGCCTATTCTCTACTTGTCCGCACTAAATACATATCTCATTGTACCAAAATTCAAAATGCTGACCCTACAGCAACTTCTTCCCATGTTGGGCGAGGAGTCTTGGCTGGTGACTCTAGATCTCAAGGAGGCATACCTGCACGTCCCTATACGACCAGATTGCAGAAGACACCTCAGATTTCTTGCAGGATCAGAGCATTATCAATTCTCAGCATTGCCCTTTGGCTTATCTACTGCGCCCAGAGTATTCACAAAATGCCTGGCATCAGTAATTGCACATTGCAGGCTTCAGGGAATTCAAATCTACCCATACCTGGACGACTGCCTAATACAAGCGGACAACAAGACACAAATAATAAAGTATTTGGCCTATGTCATACAACTGTTACAAGCTTTGGGATACACAGTCAACATCCAGACGTCAAGACTAGTGCCATCCCAAAGGATAACATTTTTGGGTGCAGAGCTGGACACAATGACTCAGATGGCTTTTCTCACAGTAGAAAAACAAAAACTACCGGTCAGCTTCATGGCTTTGACAAGACAAACTCTGCTTACTGCAAGGAAAGTCCTGCAGGCCATGGGTTACATGGCATCTTGCATAATCTTGATCCTGCATGCCAGGCTGCATATGAGAAAATTACAATGGTACCTAAGGAATGTAATGTATGGTCTCAACACAGGCACAGTCTAGAAACCATGATACCAATCATTCCATGTCTGAAAAAAGAATTCCTGTGGTGGGCTCAGGCCTGCCAGACCAACAGAGGGTTGCCTTTCCACAAACCACAACCAAGGCAGACCATCACCACGGACGCCTCAGACCTAGGCTGGGGGGCACACATGGAAGACAAGTGTATCCAAGGCCTATGGGCTCAAGACCAGCTGAATCTACACATAAATCTAAAGGAGATGCTGGCAGTGAAGCATGCAATCGAGGCATTCAAACCATTCCTCCAGCAAGGACATCTGCTGATAAGGACAGACAATACCACAGTCATGTGGTACATCAACAAACAGGGAGGCACGCATTCCTACCCTCTGTCGGATGGCAATGGACCTGTGGAACCTAGGCCTGAATCTCAACATTCAACTGCAGGCCAAATTCGTACCAGGAAAAGAGAATACACTAGCAGACAGCTTAAGCAGAACTACCACGGATGCTCACGAATGGATGCTGCATCCAGACATATTCAAAAACATTACAAAGAAATGGGGAATGCCAGAGATAGACCTGTTTGCCTCTCCATTCAACCACCAACTGAAGAAATTCTGCTCAAGAGAATACCACCCCCAAGCCTGGAGGGTGGACTCCCTCTCTTTCAGCTGGAAGGCCCTGACAGTTTATGCCTTTCCACCTCTCCCATTGATGTACAAAGTTCTACTGAAGATCAGGGAGGAACAGCCAAAGGTGATTCTGATAGCTCCAGACTGGCCAAGGCAGCATTGGTATCCGCTACTGAGAAGCATGTCTTGAACAAACTCATGGCCTCTACCTCTATGGCCTTTACTTCTAACGCAGAACAACTACAAGACCCTGCATCCAAACTTGAAAACGTTGCAGCTAACTGCCTGGAAAATTGCATAAAACAAAATCAAAATGTTTTATCTCAGAGGGTCAAGGACATTATCCTGGAGGCTCGCAGACCCTCCACAAGAAAAACATACTCAGCTAAATGGAAGAGATTACTCATTTGGAGTGCATCAGAGGGTACAAATGTCACACTGCCAAACCTAGCACACATCCTAGAATACTTAGCAGAACTGTTCCACAATGGCCTCTCCTATTCTTCCATTAAGATTCATGCTTCAGCAATTTCAGCAGAGTACAACATGGATCCTCCTATCTTCTCTCACCCTCTCCTCAGACAATTCTTAAGAGGGATCAAAAATGTAAAACCTCCAAGGAAACCACTTCTGCCTGCATGGGATCTCAATTTTGTGCTGGAAAAATTAACACTTCCCCCTTTTGAACCAGCAGCATCAGCAGACTTACAGTTCTTATCTTGGAAAACTGCTTTCCTTCTAGCAATCACTTCAGCAAGAAGGGTATCCGAGTTACAGGCATTAATGGCAGTGCAGCCTTACCTTATCTTTCACCAGGATAGAGTGTCTCTGAGAACCAATCCTACTTTCATGCCAAAGGTTGTATCCAAGGTATCCTTGAACCAAGCTATTCATTTGCCTACGTTCTTCCCTAATCCACAGAACGGGGGAAAAACTACTGCACACCTTGGATGTACACAGACAACTACGCTACTATCTGGACAGAACTAAAACCAGCAGAAAAACTGACCAGCTTCTGGTAGCATATGCAACAGGAGTGCAAGGAAAAGCAATTTCCAAACAGACAATTTCAAAATGGATAGGAAATTGCATTCGATTCTGCTACTCTCTTCATGGGAAGACAACCCCTGAAAATATCAGGCCACATTCCACAAGAGCCACAGCCACCACTACAGTTTTCCTACGAGGAGTGGCTACCAAAGACATTTTAGAAGCTGCTACTTGGAGCTCCGTGCATACATTTGCCAAGCATTACAATCTTCCTTTATACCCCAGATCCCGAGCAGGTTTTGCAACTGCAGTTTTACAGGGGATCTTAATTACACCATCATTATCTTAGTGCCTCCTCCCCCAGTTTGGCTATGGTATTCTACCCATATGTTATGACTGCAGATGCATCCTTGAAGGACATAGTACAGTTTTGTACCTACCATAAATGTAGATGTCCGATAGGTATGCATCTGCAGTCAGGATTACCCACCCTCCTTCCCCTCTGTGATATTCCTAGGATGCTTACCCCTCTTTTAGCTAGCTGGGGGAATCTGTTATGGTGTATTTGTTTGTATGTATGTATGTATGTATATATATATATATATATATATATATATATATATATATATGTATATATTTATTATATATTTATTTTGCTTTCTACTGTTTGGAATCTTCTACATTTATCCAAATTTAGCCTTCCTAGAGGGCACCTGGCATCTGGGGCAAGAAACACTGAGGAAAATGGCGTCGGCTGATGCCATTATACCCCAGAAGCTATGACGTCGGGTGAAGTGCGACATCAGCCGAGGCCAGACCCAGACTTTGGAATCCGGCCGACCGAAGGGCTGCCTGAGGCAGGACAACCCATATGTTATGACTGCAGATGCATACCTATCGGACATCTACATTTATGGTAGGTACAAAACTGTACAAAACTGTACTTTCCTCAGACTACTCATCTTTTACCTTGGATCCCTCTGTTTAGCACCCGAGGGTTAGCCACGCCTTCTAGTTGTTGGGGTCCCCTCAGTGGGCAAGAGAGACGTTCTTGTCTGTCCAGGGATAGAGAGTAGGGGACAACTTCTCTGTTTAGTTAGAATTTTGTGCCCATCCCTGGGGTAGCAGCTGCTACCATTAATACACTATTGGCCCCATTTTTCTTGTCAAAAAGAAAACAAAAAGTAAACGTGTATCTACTCCTCAAATTTTCTTAGTAGTAGTTCACTGTGTCTGACACGAGGTTTAATTCAGGCAGTTGAGCTTTCTTATAAAGTGGTATCTGGTAAAAGAAAGAATGCCTCTTTTCCTGAAGAGAGTCAGGATTTCTGAATCTGGATAGGAAGATGAGATGTGGATGCACAATTGTCCTCAGATTTCTAATTCAAACTCAGAAGATAGAGAAGTTTGATTTCACCTATGGGAGTTTCTGTTTCTCTGAGACTGGGATTTTTCAGTCCTTCAGTAAATACAGTGAGCTTGTACAGATGGAATTTCAAGAACCTTCTCCCATTTCTCCAGTTTTGTCAGCATTAAAGGATGTAATTGCCTGTAATTCTCCTGTTGTCCCTAAAGTAAGCAGAATGCATAAAGATTCCTCAGTTTTTTTTTTATGTTTTTACACACTCCCAAGCCAGACTCAGAAGTTGTATATTTAGTTAAATCTACTGCTGCTAAACAATTGGTTCATTCTAATACTACTCTTTTCGACAAGGATGGGAAGATTAAGGATAGGAAAAAAGTGTATGCTTCTGCAACTTTGACTTTCAGAATTTTGAATTCTCAGGCTCATGTGTTGGTTTATTCTGACTGAATCTGAAAGTAGGAAGAATGTTTTGGCTGCATTTTTTTTTCTTTTCAGGAAAGTTTGCTGTAAAGTTAATGTCTTTCATCATATAGGTCTCTACACACTGTTTACAGAGTGTCCAGGGTTTATGACTACTGGTACTGATCTTCGTGTTTCACTGTTGCAGTCATCACATTTGGGTTATCTGCCTGCAGGCAGTCCTCAGCTGACCTGTTTTCGTCCATGACGTCAAGTCGTTAAGGGTATAAAACATACAGCTGACACCATTACATCAGTCTTTCTTGCCGCGTGGTGCCCGAAGCAGAAGCAGTTTGCAAGTGCCGGTCAGCCGACTCCTGAAATTTTCATTTTAGAGTTTCAGAACCGAAGTTTTCAAAAAAGCTAAGGACCCTGTTGGTGATCCTTTTTCGTGCTCTTAACTGATGTCAGTAAAAGTTAACAATTGTCTTACCTGTGGAAAGCAAATACCTCAAAGATTTTCATTCGTACTGCATTCCTTGCTTAGGCCCAGACCACGACATCCCTCACTGTTGGTTTTGTGCCTTGTTCAACCCCTAAACTATTCGTCGTCTGGCTATATTTGCAGCAGATTATTTTGGTACTCTGCATAACTATCCAGAATTGGCTTCGGTAAGCCATCTAACTACCGATATTCCAAAAAAAGTAAAGATAAAGGCAGAGACGGACCGCATAGGTCCAAAACTGCCGATGACGCTTCCATTAAGCTAGTCGCCAGTCCACCGGTACTCAGATGCTTTTGTAGCCCCTGATATCAGCTAGCTCAGATTCACAGGCCTCTACTGTGAGACCCATTTGGAGTCCGGTATGCTGCGAGATGCTGCTTTGACTGTGGAACCTGTGGATGTGTCTACCTTGGATGGGTCCGGAGCTGCTGTGCAGGCACCGACTTTTGAGGGTGTATTCAGGCCTACAGACTTGCATTTTAAACCAACGCCATTTTCTTCATCTAGGCCTAAAACTCGACCCGCGCCTAGAAAACCGACGTCCAAACTGCATGCTCAGGCCCATATGCCTAAAAAATAAATGCTTAGAATGGCTGAAGACCTTATTACCTTAATTAGGGGAAGCCAGCCTTCCCCCTCTAAGAGACATAGAACTGAGTTTCCTTCTGATTCTTTTGATCAGGAATCTGATATTTCTGTTTCTTCTGATTACCAGGATTTGCCCTTATCTACCTATGAGGATTCTGATGCAGAGAATTCCATTCCCTCCGCTTCCCCTCCAGAAGATTTTTCTTTTGGCGAAACCTTGCACACACTCTTAGGGAGCATTTCCGCTGGGAAAGCCAGAATTACTTGACTCCAAAAAGAGGTTTAGGGAATTCTTACTCCTCCCGCAACACAGGCCTTTAGCTATCCCTCCTGTTCTGGACAATGTAGATGATGCTTTCCTGGACTCTAGCCTTTCCCCAGACACTACCTCCAGCTCCCCGAAAACCTGACTGGTATTAGAGTACCTGACCCTCGCAAGTTCTTCTTCAAGAATCCTACTGCGGATCCGGAGACCATTTCCCAAGGACCTAAGGGCATTAAGGCTACTGCTGCCAAAAACCCTACCCCTTCTGATAGAGATTCTAGAGCCTTGGACAGATTGGGTAAGAAGGGTATATACTTATGCTACTTTGGCCATTAGGGCTTTAAATTGCCAGTTTCATGGGACTACTTAAACAGAAAATGATGTTGATTCCTGACTTTGCTGAACACAAAGAATTGCAGGATTTAATGCATTATGCAGAACAAGTTGGTAAACATACTTTGCAATGTGGTTTTGATTCTTTAGAAGCATCTTGCAGGGCTGCTGTCACTGGGTCTGTACTTGGAAGGCATGCTTGGCTTAAGGAGCAAAATTTACCAGATCATGTTAAAGCTAAATTATTGGATGCGCCCTTAAACCAAGACCGCCTGTTTGGCAACAAAGCAGAAGACATCCTCAAAAAGTTGGAGGAAAAAGCTAAATCTATGCAAACTGTTAAAGATTTCCTGCAAGTACAGCCTCCCAGATTTAGTAGGCATTGGCCTTCAAAGAATTGGTCCTTTCCAGCCTCTTCCAGGCCTTCTCAGTCCAAACCCAGGAACAGCAGGCCACCTAGTTTACAGTCTCAGGCTATGCACAGGCCTAAGCAGTGGGGGGCTCCCACTTCCAAAGCAGGGAGTAGTAAGACACCCCCCCCCCCTACGGAAAAATGGCACAATGACTTCAACCTTAAGCTCTGCTCAACTGCCTGCTCCCATAGGAGGAAAGCTTGCCCTGCATGCAAAATACTGGGAAGTCATTACCCAGGACAAATGGGTTTTGAATATAGTTTCCCAAGGATACAGATTCCATTTCCACACCCTACCAACCCCAAACGGTTGTCCAGACCTACCCCCAAATCAGTGGGCAGAGGCTCTACAGCAGGTTCTCTCTCTCCTAATTATCAGGGCTATTCAACCTGTCCAGCAGAAGAAAGAGGACAAGGTTTTTATTCAAGACTTTTCGTGGTACCCAGAAAAGGCAGCTTCTGGTGTCCTTTCCTGGGCCTCTCTATTCTGAACACCTTTTTGGTAATCCCAAAATTCAAAATGCTGACACTTCAACAGCTGCTTCCTATGCTAGGCAAAGATGTCTGGTTGGCAATCTTATTCTTAAAAGAAGCTTACCTGCACATTCCAATAAGGGAATCTTACAGGAAATACGCACGCTTAAGGGCAGGCGTCATCAGTTTTCTGCACTTCCCTTTGGCTTATCTACTTGTGCCCAGGGTATTCACAAAGTGTTTAGCTCCAGCCATTGCATTTTGCAGGCAGAGAAATATTCAAATATACCCATACTTGGACGATTGTGTGATTCGGGCAGAAAGCCAGGACTTGCTATTAAAACATCTGGCATTTGTAAAGAAACTTCTAACCTCACTGGGGTATACCATAAACGAAAATAAATCTCATCTAGTACCCGGCCAACTGATTGTATTCCTGGGAGCAAGCTTGAACACAACTTCCCAGATGACTTTCCTCACTCCAGAGAAACAAGTTTGACAACCTACCTCAAACTACTGGCCCATAAAGACACAGCTATCTGCAAGGAGAATTCTGCAAGCCCTGGGGTTCATGGCCTCTTGCATTCTACTAATTCCATATGCAAGACTGCATGTGAGTTAACTACAATGGTATCTAAAAAAAAGCCTATGGTGTGAACATTCTCAGGACCTGGAATCAATGATTCCTATCATTCCTTGTATAAAGACAGAGTTCCTTTGGTGGGCAGAGGCCTGCTACCACAACAGGGGGCTCCCTTTCACTCTACCCCCTGCTGCTCAAACCCTAACAGACGCATCAGACTATGGATGGGGGGGCTCACTTGGCAGGGCAGTGCATTCAGGGCAAATGGAACCAAAGACAGATGCACCTGCATATCAACCAAAAAGAAATGTTAGCTGCACAAAATTCCCTGACAGACTTCAAAGACCACATTCTTCCAGGACAGTTATTGGTAAAGAGACACACCACAGTTATGTGGTACATAAACAAGCAGGGGAGAATCCACTCATACCCTCTCTGCAGACTAGCCATGGCTCTGTGGAACACAGCCTTGAGCTACCAAGTGCACCTACAGGCTAAATTCCTTCCAGGCAAGCTAAATACACTGGCAGATGACCTAAGCAGAAATTTCATGGACCCACACGAGTGTAAACGGGAACCAAAGATATTCAACATGTTAAGAAACAAATGGGGGAGCCCAGAGATAGACCTGTTTGCCTCCCCCCAGAACTACCAGTTGGACAAATTCTGCACAAGGACTCCCCACAAACAAGTTTGAAAAGTGGATGCCCTGTCCTTCACCTGGAAAAACCTATCAGCTTATGCCTTTCCACCTCTGCCTCTCCTCTCCAAGGTACTACTAAAGATCAAACAGGACAAACCAAGGACAGTACTGATTGCATCAGACTGGCCACGCCAACACTGGTACCCCCTCTTGTGCAGCATGTCATTGATGGCAGCTGCCCCAGACCCCTGCTCTGCTGTCTCAGTAGGAGGGCCAGATTCTGCGCCCACAGCTTCAAACCCTGAACCTTACAGCATGGCTAATTACCTGATCTCTCTGTTCTCATCTCTCAGTAAGCAAGTGATGGATGTCATTCTGGAGGCAAGGTGGCCTAGTACTAGAAAATCCTATGCTGAAAAATGGAAAAGATTCTGTTCCTGGAGCCAAACTCGGGGGATGGGGCACAGCAGCGCCCAATTTACCTCAGATTCTTCAATACTTAACTGAGATGCTTCCCAAGGGCCTTTCCTTTTCCTCCATCAAAATTCATGCCTCAGCCCTTTCAGCTCATTACAATACAGAACCACCCCTCTTCTCTCATCCACTGCTGAAGCAATTCGTCAGAGGGACCAAAACCTTAAGACGACCCAGGAGAGCTCCTACTCCGGCCTGGGACCTTAAGCCTTCCTTCTAGCCATCATTTCAGCAAGAAGGGTGTCTGAATTACAGGCCCTCATGGTTGTGGAGCCTTTCATCATCTTTCATGCGTGGTGTCCCTCAGGATCAATCCCTCCTTTATGCCCAAGGTGGTATCCAGTGTGGCCCTTAATCAGTCCATTCATTTGCCAACCTTCTTTTCTAATCCACAGAACAAAGGGGAACAAATACTGCACTCCTTGGACATGCACAGACAACTTAGATTTTGGACAGGACTAAACCTCTCAGGAAATCTGACAGCTGCTGGTTGCATTTGCTGCATGGGCAGAGGGGAAGGCTGTTTCAAAGCAAACCATTTCAAAATGGATAGGCCGTTGCATTCTTTTCTGCTATAAGCACCATGGAAAACCTACCCCACAGGGGATAAGACCACATTCTACCAAGGCTGCATCTACCTCTACAGCCTTTCTCGGAGGTGTCCCTACCAGGGATATCCTAGAAGTTGTACCTGGAGTTCTGTACATACCTTCACCAAGCATTACCACTTGCCAATTTTTTTCTAAATCCAGAGCTGGCTTTGCCACTGTAGTCCTGCAGGGCCTTGTAGCTGGTCCTAATTACCTCCTCCCATCCTTAGCTTTGGGAATCTACCCGAATGTAATGACTGCAACAGACGAAGAACATAGTACAGTTGTGTACACATTGTGTACACTTACCATAAATGTAGATGTTGGAGTGTGTTCACTGTTGCAGTCAAGGTTACCTTCCCTCCAGCCCCCTGATTTCTATTGACTATACATCTATTCTTGTTTACTATGCTTAAAGCTTTTTGCTGTATTTGCTTTTTTGTCGGAGGTGTAACCTTGTGTATAATTGCTTCCCATTATGGGGACACCTGACGTGGGGCAAGAAAAACTGATGTAATAATGTCGGCTGCATGCTTTATACCCCTGACTACCTGACGTCCTGGAAGATGAGACAGCAACTGACGCAGGACCCAAGACTTTGATAATCAGACAGACCGAGGGCTACTGCAAGCAGATAACCCAAATGTGATGACTGCAACAGTGAATACACTCTAACATCTACATTTATGGTAAGTGTACGCAACTGTACTTTTTCTAGACTGCCTCCACCCATTTCTTCAGCTTTGGGAATCAACCCAAATGTGATGAACGCAACAGTGAAACAGGAAGAACATAGTACAGTGGTGTACACTTACCGTAAATGTAGATGTTCAAGTGTATTCACTGTTGCAGTCCTAGTTTCCCTTCCTCCATCCCCCTTTCTTCTTTCTTCTTTTATTACCATTCTTCCTTATTGTTCTGCTTTCCTTACAAGGGACATTTTGGTATTTATTTTTTACTGGTGGGGTTCTTTCAACAGAACCTGGCCTCCTACTTGGGGTCTCCTGACAGGTTAGGACAAGAAAAACTGATGTAATGGCATCGGCTGCCATACTTTATACTATGTCCAAACAAAGGTTTGCAGTATTAAACTAAGTCCAAAGCTGATGTTCATCAGAAAACAGTTTAATGAAGTGCTTTTCGTCTGCAACAGTGTGCAGACTTCTTCAGACATACAAAAAACCTCCTAAAACTTGCTTTTAAAAATATTTAAACTGGTATAATAAACCAATCGTAACACACAATTAATTAAGGTGATTAATTAGGGCTGCTGCATTGATTGTTAGCATGCACCATAAAGTAAACCCAAAATAAACTTTTATACTTTTCTGCATATATGCAAAGCCCTCCATGAGTAACTGAAATAACGATTGTCAAACACAGTAAAAGAACTTCATAACAAAAACATGAATTTAAAAATTAGCACAGTAAAAATAAATGAAAGTTCATAAAATTTTAAACTTATTTAGCAAGTAAAATAAAATAGTGACAGATATATGTAAGCAAATTACAGCTAATATATTCATGGTTCATTGAAGGTAAGGCAAAGAAGTTACTTAACCATAATGTCTTACCCTCACCTTTTCAAACTTTTCAATTTAAGGATACTGCTTATAGAACAGGACTCATTAAGCCCTGGGAAAATACACGCATCCAGTTTGATTTGCCAGGTTAATTCTAATTCTTCTAACAAGAGATGTAAGGGTGCCCCCCTTTTGTCATTGTTCACATGGTCTATTGCTAAAAACTTAAAACTATGATGCTTGTATTTTGAAATGTGTTTAGCTAGTGCGTTGTCCAATTTGTTCCTGGTTATTGCATATTGATGTTCATAAAATGCGTTCACGTAGCCTATGCTCTGTTTCCAACGTAGAACACAGGGCAACCTTGACATACTGCCATATACACCACCATTTTGGAGTTGCAATTATACCTGCTCCTTACCTTGCATTGAAAGTTCTGTGTAGTAACTCTATTAGTCTCTCATGTATTTACAGTAATTGCAACTTTGGCATTTGTACATGCCAACAGTTCTCGTAAAGTTATAAACAGGTTGTTCTAACAGTGACTTCAAGTTCTTACCCCTTCTACACGTAATAATGGGGCGGTCACCAACTTTAGTTGCAAAAGTGGGGTTACTCATAAATAATGCCCAATTTTTCTTTATGCTCTCAATACATTGGTGACTAGATGAATTAAATGTCAAAATAAGTTTCTGGCCCAAGTATGAAGGTTTGTCCAAGTGGACTACAGTGCACTTGTCTATTGGTGAGTGGGTGTTTGTGCCTCGATTCAAATGGTGGTGTTTAATGGTCAATAAAGGTTTGTAAAAACCATTAAGTCTTTTAACTGTAACTTCCTTAACTAATTCATCAAGGAGTTTTGTAGGGTATCCCCTGTGTGTGAACATACTCGTAAGTAATTTGCGTTCTTTGTGAAAATCATCATCTTGGCTTACTATACGGGCTGCTCTAACAAGTTGACCTTTTATCACTGATCGTTTCTGATGACTAGGGTGGCAACTTGTAAAGTGCAAGAAGGAATTTGAGTATGTGGATGTTCTTCGTCTTCCATTGCTGCAGTCCTGACTATTGGGTATAGTCCGCGTCCCAGTCGGCCCGAATACCAGAGTATAAGGCTGACGTCGGTCAGGGCGCATTAGACTGACGTCAGTACGTCAGGGTACTAATGCGCATGACCGACGTCATATCCTCAGTCTTTTTTGCCGCATGGTCCGATGCAGAAGCAGTTTTGCGAGTGCAGGTTGGCGTTCTGAAATACTTCCGAAACCGGAGTTTCAGACCGAAACAGAGTTGGCTAAGTACCCGCTAGAACATTTTGGTTTTTCTTGCCTCAGTATTTTACCGGATGTCAGAAAAGTGAATAACTGTATTTCTTGTGGGAAACAGATACCTCATAGGGATTATCATACCTTGTGTATACCTTGTTTAGGGCCTGAGCACGACGTTGTTGGTTGCCGCCTTGTGCTAGGTTTAACAAACGCACTATTAAGAGGAGGTTAGACTGTGCCAGGTTAGTGTTTGGGAAGCGTTGTAATTATAAAATGCCGCCGGATGCTCGACGCCCGCTCCCAAGAAGCGCAAGGATAAAACAGTGAAGCCTAGGGTTGAGGAACCGCAGTCCCGGACGCCGGTTCTTTAGAAGGCTCAGTGGAGCCGGAGGTTTTGCCAGGAGTTTCCATGGAGTCCCAGGCAGAAACTATACTCTTACAGGATGTGCCATCTCAGGAGGTAGGCCAGGCTGAGGGGGCTTCTCAGGTGACTGTTCTTCCCTCTCTTCCCAAGGTAGTTAGGGCCTCTCCTTCTGTTGCCAAAACTTCTATGAGAGGTAGGCCTACTTCAGCTTCAGTGGGGCTTCTCCTACCATTTCAGGTTCTGTACCTAAGAAACATATGCTTAAGATGGCAGAAGATTTGATTACTATGATTAGGGGTTCTATGCCCCCGCCTGATAAGAGGCCTAGGGTGGAACCGGAGTTTGATTGTTTTGAACAGTGTTCTGAGGCTTCAGAATCTTCTGTGGAAGATTTGCAGGAGTATCCTACCTATTCTGATTCTGATGTGGATGATTCCACTCCTACAGCGCCTCCACCTGAGGATTTCTCATTTTCAGAGACTTTGCATTCCATGAGGGAGCACTTTAAATGGGAAGGCCAGGATTACTCTGACTCTAGGAAAAGGCTTCGGGAGTTCTTGTTTTTACCCCAGCATAGGCCTTTAGCTATTCCTCCTGTGTTGAATGTGGTGGAAGATGTTTTTGCAGAGGCTTCCCTGAACCCTGACTCTTTGCCTCCTGCTCCTGTTAAGCCTGATAGGTATTATAGGGTGCCCGAAGCTCATAAATATTTGTTTAGGAGTCCTAGGGCGGACCCAGAAACTATTTCTCAGGGGCATAAGGGTGTAAAAGCTTCTGTGGTTATAAATCCTGTCCCCACTGATAAAGAGGCGAGGGCTTTGGATAGGTGGGGAAAGAAAGTGTATACTTCTTCCACTTTAGCCATGAGAGCTTTGAATTGTCAGTTTCACATGTTAAAATATCAGAATTACCTTCTTTCACAATTGAAATCTAAGGTGGATGCTTTGGCGGAAGGTATTGAGTGTAAAGAGTTGCTGGATTTGGTTCATGTGTCTGAACAAGTGGGTAAGCATTCTTTGCAATGTGGTTTTGATGCTGTACAGGCCTCCTCGAGGGTGGCTGCTACCAGCTCTGTTCTTCGCAGGCATGCCTGGTTGAAGGATCAGAATTTAGCTGAGCATGTTAAGACAAGGATTTTGGATGCTCCTTTACAGTCTGATGTGTTGTTTGGTTCGCCTGTGGAAGCTGTTTTAAAGAAAATGGAGGACAAAGCTAAGTCTATGCAAACTGTTAAAGATTTTTGCAGGTGCAGCCACCAAATTTAGTAGAAATTGGCCTGCTAAGGGGTGGACATATCCTGCTTATGATTCTCAGTCTAGGGGTAGGTCTAGACGTGGTAGGGGCAGGGCTCAAAGTTCTTTAGGCCTAGAACAGGAGTTCACCTGCTCAGACTTCTGGTGAGGGCAGGGGTCAGTCCTTTCGTAAACAGACCCAATGACCTGTTTTACAGCTGCCAGCAGATTCACGCCTGGCAGCTCCTTTGGGGAAGACTGTCTCTTTTCAAAGAAAATTGGGATTTAATTACTCAAGACAAATGGGTGTTGGATATCATTCACCATGGTTACAGATTTTATTTCCATACAATGCCCCCTTTCAAAGGCATGCCAGACGTTCCTCCTCTACAAAGAAAAGAGGCTCACAAGCAAGTTTTACAGTTACTTCACATAGGGGCCATTCAGCCAGTCCCTGTGTCAGAGAGGGGCCTAGGATTTTATTCTCGCCTGTTCCTTGTACCAAAGAAGGGGAACACGTGGAGACCAATTTTGGATTTATCTCTCCTCAACACTTATCTGGACATTCCCAAGTTCAAGATGTTGACGTTACAACAGCTTTTACCTCTGCTGGGCAAAGATCACTGGATGGTAACTTTAGATCTCAAGGAAGCTTACCTTCATGTGCCTATAAGGCTAAGTTGCAGAAAGTATCTGCGGTTTCGAGCTGGAAATTCTCATTATCAGTTCTCTGCATTGCCCTTTGGCTTATCTACTGCCCAGAGTATTCACAAAGGTTCTGGCTCCAGTGATAGCTTACTTCAGGCTTCAAGGAATTCAAATCTATCCTTACTTGGACGACTGCCTGATTCTGGCTCAAGAAAAGGAAGACCTACTACAGCATCTGGAATATGTTATAGCAGTGCTAAGATGCCTAGGGTATTCTGTGAACGAAATAAAGTCCAGTCTAGTACCCTCTCAAGACATGTGCTTTCTGGGTGTAAGACTGAATACAGCAGCCCAGATGGCCTTTTAACCCCGGACAAACAAAAGAGTCTGTCACTTTACTTCCATCAACTATCTCATCAGTCCGTGCTGACTGCAAGGACAGTCCTTCAAGCATTAGGGTTCATGGCATCTTGTATTCTGGTGCTTCCCAATGCCAAACTGCATATGAGGAAGCTACAATGGTATCTCAAAAATGTATGGACACAGCACTGCCAGGATTTGGACACTGTCATTCAAATAATACCTTGCATTCAAAAGGAATTTTGTGGTGGGCTCAGGAATGTCACCTAAACAAGGGACTCTCTGTGACCCGCCAGAGGCAAGTCAGATTCTAACGACAGATGCCTCGGACATTGCTTGGGGAGCTCATTTAAATGGAAAGTGGATACAAGACAAGTGGCCTGCCAGACTACAGCATCTACATATCAACATGAAGGAGATGTTAGCAGTCCAGTTTGCATTAATGGCTTTCAAGGAGTTACTTCTTCCAGGGCAGGTGTTGATTCTAACAGACAACACAACTGTCATGTGGTACATCAACAAGCAAGGGGGAACACATTCTTATCCTCTATGCAGGCAAGCAATGATTTTATGGGAGACTGCTAAGCTTGCAACTAACTCTTCAGGCAAGGTTTCTGCCAGGAGCACAGAACTCCTTAGCAGATGTGTTAAGCAGACAAATCATGGATCCCCACGAGTGGAAACTGGATCTTCATGTATTTCAGAAACTGACAGTGTCATGGGGAACTCCAGACATAGATCTGTTCGCTTCTCCACTAAACCACCAGCTGCCAAAGTATTGCACAAAGGGGTTTCATCACACAGCTTGGAAAGTGGATGCTCTGTCTTTCAGTTGGAAAAACCTTCATGTGTATGCCTTTCCACCTCTACCGCTTCTTCCAAAGGTACTATTAAAGGTCAGACAAGACAGGCCAAGGATGATTTTGATAGCTCCAGATTGGCCTCGCAACACTGGTACCCACTACTACGGAGTCTGGTAAAGAAGCCTCCATGGCCTTTACCTCTGATTCCTCATCTGTTATCTCAGAAGGACGGTCATCTGCTCAATGTCAAGCTTCACTCTCTTCATCTAACAGCCTGGCATATTCTGTGTTGAAACACAGCAGGTCTCAACTTCCTCAACAAGTTTTAAATGTGATTATGGAAGCTAGAAGGCCTAGTACAAGGAGAGTGTACGAGAAAATGGAAGAGATTTTTATTTTGGAGTACAGCAAAGAATTTGGAGATTTCAGAGCCTAATTTGAGTGTGGCTCTTCAATATCTTACTGAATTATTGGACAAAGGATTGTCCTTCTCTTCCATAAAGATTCATGCTGCAGCAATTTCAGCTCACTATGATTGTGACCCACCTTTGTTTTCGCATCCTTTGTTCAAGCAGTTTCTTAGAGGGGCAAAGAATATAAGACCCCACGTAGAGCTCCTACTCCTGCTTGGGATCTCAATTTTGTGTTGGAAAAACTTACTCTACAACCTTTTGAGCCTGCAGCTACTGCTGAATTGAAATATTTGTCATGGAAGACTGCTTTTCTGTTGGCTATTACTTCTGCAAGAAGGGTGTCTGAGTTGCAGGCCCTTATGGCAGTAGAGCCTTTTTTGATTTTCCATAAGGACAGGGTATCATTACGCACTAATCCTTCCTTTATGCCTAAGGTGGTTTCTAGTGTGGCTTTAAACCAAACTATTCATTTGCCTACTTTTTGCAGATCCTCAAAATAAAGGGGAAAAGATATTGCACACTTTAGATGTACACAGGCAATTGCGTTATTATTTGAGCAGGACTAAGGATTTTAGGCAGTCTCAGCAGTTACTTGTTTCTTTTGCTTTGAGTTCACAGGGCAAGCCTGTGTCAAAACAAACTATTTCTAGGTGGATTGGCTTTTGCATTGCATTTTGTTATTCCCATCATGGCAAGGAGATACCAGCTGGGATTAGGCCTCATTCCACTAGGGCTACTGCCACTTCAACAGCATTTCTAAGGGGGGTGGCAACTAAGGATATTCTGGAAGCAGCTACTTGGAGTTCAGTGCATACTTTCTCTAGGCATTATCACCTTCCTATATACTCTAAGACTAGGGCTGGTTTTGCCACAGCTGTTTTACAAGGCATGTTGTCAGCTCCTACTTCTTTATAATTTGCCCGCCTCCCTTACCTCTGCTTTGGGATTCTACCCAATAGTCAGGACTGCAGCAATGGAAGACGAAGAACATAGTACAGTTTTGTACCTACCATAAATGTAGATGTTCGAGGATTCCATTGCTGCAGTCCAATTTACCCTCCCTCCTTCCCCTCTGTGTTTAGGGGTGGTTGTGTAGGTGAGTTTACATGCTTATATTTTTATATACATATATTGTTGTATATATTATACATGTTTTTGGTGCAGGTTGTTTTGGGACTTGTCTTTTGGGTCTTCTGACATCTGGGGCAAGAAAAGACTGAGGATATGACGTCGGTCATGCGCATTAGTACCCTGACGTACTGACGTCAGTCTAATGCGCCCTGACCGACGTCAGCCTTATACTCTGGTATTCGGGCCGACTGGGACGCGGACTATACCCAATAGTCAGGACTGCAGCAATGGAATCCTCGAACATCTACATTTATGGTAGGTACAAAACTGTACTTTTTCCAATGAATGTTAGGTACAAAATTACACATTTCGCGATTTTTTGACAATAAGATGTCTAAATAAGTTGTAGTCACATCACTATAAGAAGTGAAGCTCAAGAAGTGTGTAGAATTGTTAAATTTATCCAACATCATGTTGCTGATGTTGGCATCACCTTTAAAATAAAAATGTCCAAATAGTGAGTGTAAAATGTAATGTGTTTCATTAGTTCAGGATCCTTAAACACAAACTCGGTTTCCCAGTGTGCCATGACTGCGTTGGCTATGCTCGCCCCGCAGGGGGAGCCCATGGCAACACCCACTTTTTGCAAATAAAAATTCTCACCAAACATGAAAAAATTATTATACAAAATTATTTCAAGTAGTTCTACGACCACAGAAATTTCCATTTTGGTGACTCCATTTTTCTTGAGCACCAATATAACCTATTCGATGCCAGTGTCATGTGGTATACACGTGTAAAGGTCCTTCACGTTAACTGTGAGAAAATTGTTACTTGTATCAAATACTAGCTTATTAATTTTCTCAAGGAAAGACCAAGAGTCCTTACAAATCTGAATTTCAAAAACAAGGTATTTCTGTAATATGGAGTCAACAAACTTGGCGCATGAGTAGGTAGGGGAACCACAACCATCAACTAATGGTCTCATTGGAGGATCAGTGATGCTTTTATGAATTTTTGGTATATCAAAAAGGTATGGAAACCTTGGATTGAGTAGTGGTCATATAATTGAACATTTTTTGTTCAATCCTACCTTCGACAAACATGTCCTATGCTGCTCTTTATGGATCTATTAACCGCAAAGTGAACTATCTAGAAGTTGAACCATGTGTTCATGATAGTCTGGATTATCAGAAATTATCAGCCCACCACCCTTGTTGGGCATACAAATGCGTATATCTTGCATTAGAATATAATCAAGATGTTTACGTTCAACTTTGCTAATGCGATCGTTCCTTTTAGATTTATAAGTCCACTTAACCCCTTGCCTGATATCTAACTCGCACATTTGCTCAAAAATCTGAACTAGTAGGTGCAAGGGGGGTTATATGTACTGGCAATTCTAAATTGGTCGATATCTGTTCTGTCAACACTGGCACCCATCATCAAATTAAAATTCAATTTCCGTGAAAATAACTTGACATCAATGATGGTCTTAACCAAGTCAAATTTCTGTTCGGGGACATTATATAACCTTTAGATAGAAATTCAACAAGATCAGCAGAGACAGTAACTGAAGAAAAATTATACACTTTAAAATCGCCTGTAGAGTTTATAATGATGCCAGGCTTAGTTGTTTCCCTGCTGATAACACTGTTTGCTCTATGGTCAAGAAAGTCACCATCAAGCAGTTCCAAATCGCTCAAAGTTAAGCTGTTATCAGTGAAGTGAGAATTATTATTCACTGAATGAAAATTATGGTTCTCACCATCAACGTTGACGTCAGAGAGTGTGACAAGGTCAGCAGTTAGATCAAAATCACTGAGTATTGCACAGTCCATAAAGGTTAAGTCCTGTATGTATTTACTTTATACTACTGATGACCTGCCGTCAGTCCTCAAGTGACAACAACCAACGCAGAAATACTAAGTCTCTGGTATTCGGGCCGGCCAAGGGCTACCCCGGCAGGGGTAAGCCAAATGTGATGACTGCAACAGTGAATACACTCTAACTTCTACATTTATGGTAAGTGTACACAACTGTACATTCCTCCTCCCCAGTTTGGGAACATTTTTATCCAAGCTTGTTTCTGGTGCCAAAGAAAGAAAATGCTTGGTTATCAGTTCTGGGTTTATCTTTCCTAAATCTGTTTGCAATAGTGCCCATATTCACAATGCTGTCATTTCATAACCTGCTATCTCTTCCTCATTTATGTTTTCTGGTAATATTCGACTTAAGATGCTTATCACATCCCTGTTCATCCAGACTTCAGATGTTTCCAGTTGTGTCTGGATTCCATTATCAGTTCTCTGCCTTACTATTTAGACTATCCACTGCACCAAGAGTGTTCAAAGAGTTTTGCTCCAGTTGTAGCTCATTGCAGGCTACATAGTATCCACTTTTTTCTATATTTAAACTGCATATCTTTAGAGTATTCTTCAAAAATGTCAGGAATCTTTCTCCCTCTTGAGTGAGAGATCTTTTATACAAGCTGGGCTTCCAGGACAGCATTCAGAATTTTTTTTACTCCACGCAGGATTGTGTTATTGGGTTGTTTGCTAGACACCTTAGTTAAGAGCATTTTCTTCCACAGGAAGAGATAGATCTACATCTAGATCTATTTCTAAGGTTTTCCGCTCAGACTTCGGTCACTGGAAGGGAATACCTAAAGATATGTTGAGTTTCATGGTATCTGTTATTCTTATGATCCCCCTGGCAGGACTCCAGATACCACTGTATCTTTCTTATGTGGAGTCTTTGATCACAACACCAACATTGTTTTTTTCAAATTTCAGTGCTGGGGTTTGCCAGAAGAGAAGTTACTAGGTGGGGACAGCAAATTTCCCCTAAATACATGTCTCCTCTTCTCCATCCCTGCCGCAAAGCAGTCAGTCACCACAGAGGGCTCGGACTTTGCTTGGGAAGCAGTGTCAGGAGGAATAAAATTGCAAGGTGTGTGGACAACAAGAACAGATCCAAGCACATAAATATAGCATAAATATAAGAGATGTTTGCCCTAATCAAGGCAATAAATTCTCTGGATTGTCCCCTGGACATTTTCAAATTTGCTGCAGACTATACTACAGTCACGTGGTACATCAACAAACAAGGGGGAACCAGGTCTTACCCTCTTTGCAGACTATCCATGTTAGCTTGGGATATGGCTTCTCAGTACAGTGTCGCTCAACGGGCATCCTGTCAGGGCAAAATTGTGTGGGAGACCAGCTGAACAGGATAAGGACAGACCTTCAAAAATAGAAACTAGATCATGAAATCTTCCAAGATTTGATTCACCTGTGCAGATTTGCTCAAGTAAGATTCTGCACCAGGAGTCCATGCAAGAAGGCCTGGAGGATAGAATCATTTTTCTTTCCTTGAATAGGAATGTTCCTGTATGCTTTTCTACCCTTTCCACTGTTATCTAGAATACTTTTGAAAATCTGTAATGAATCCCCCAAGATCATTGTGGTGACTCCCTTCTAGCCTAGGCAACAGTAGTTCTCCTTTGATTTGGAAATGGCCAGGGGCAGTTGCCCCAAGCTTCCTCACACAATGGATCTCTTCACAAGATCAGGGGTATTTGATACACCCCGACCACAGTCAACTTCAAATGACTGCCTAAATGATGTCTTAATGAAAGCCTGCTACTTGAAAATAATAGCTAGCAGAAAGGTTTTCTTACCCATCACCCATTCAGGGCTAGTGTTTTTCTGGTGTTACAATATTTGTGAGAGTTACTGTCTTATGGCCTTTCTTACTCCTCCATCAAGATTCATTTATTGGCCATTTCAGCATGTCTGCCCATTGTTCCTTCCCTTTCAGTGCATCCTCATGTCAAAATGATTCTGAAAGGAGTTTTGCATAAGAGACCTCCCAACAAAATAGATGGACCCCTCCTTGTGATCTTAATTTTGTGTTAGAGAAGCTAGCACTTTCTCCATTGAGCTAGTTATTCTGTCTGACTTGAGATTCTTAACATGGTAAAACTGTTTTACTGATCATTTTCTTGCAGAGGTCAGAGCAATCAGAGCTGTAAGCCCTTTATGGCAAGTCAACCCTTCACATTTTCCACAGAGTGGGTTTCCATGAGATCTTATCCTTCTCTTTATGCCTAAAGTGGGATCCAAGTTTACTTTAAGACAAACTATCCATCTCCCTGTTTTCTTTCCAGAACCTAAAAGTGAGGGAGAAAGGATAACCCATTGACAGAACCAGATCTTCAGATCAGTTCATTCCCTGTGAAGCTGTGCAAAAGGGACAACCTGTGTCCAGATAGGCTATTTCCAGATGTTTGTCTCAGACTATTACCTTATGTTGTTCTCACCATAACAGCGCTATTCCAGGCAGGGTCAAAGCCCAGTCTGTCGAGGCCTTGACCCCTCTTCTATGGTTTCTTGGATAGGGTTGGATTCTGGAAGAAGTATAGAAGCAGCAGCTTGGTCCTCTGTACATACAGTTACAAGGTGCTACAAACTTGATTTCTTCTCTAGGTTTACATCAGGCTTTGCTAGGACTGTTCTGCAGGGGATTCTGGACCTTTCCCCTTCCACCTCCCAAATGTGTAGTAAGCTAGAGTAATGAATCCATTAGCTAAGGCTACTGCAGCAGTGATTACTGTGACAAACGTAATACAGTTGTGTAAACTTACCATAACAGCAGATGTTCAAATGTTCACTGCTGCAGTAGCCTTTTTCTCCTGCTTCATTCCTAGCAATGTTCTTGCAGGGCTCAGCCTCCACCTGTGTGTTGGCATGAAAGCTCTGAAAGGCTTGACTTCAAAACCAGTCTTTTAGTCTGCTCAGCTCAAGCTGACTAGTGGTTTGGGCATGAGGAAGGTGCACTGAAGCTTAGGAAGCTGAATGGCTGTTGTATCCTTGGCATGATATATCCTGTAAGCTAAGGCTACTGCAGCAGTGATTTATAAAGATGACTTCTCTTAGCCCCCCCCCCCCCCCCCAGTGAATATATTTGTGATTGACCTCTAATTCCACAGACTTGGAAGATCTGGACCCGAAAGTCCTTTTTTCTAGTAGCCGCTGTTTCTGCCCGCCCTATCTCTGGCTGCTTTGTAGAAAAGTGCCTTCTTTGATTTTTCACAGGGGATATGGCTACCTCCATCTACAACACTAACTCAAGCCTATTCCCTGATATCCGGCTGACTAAAGTGGACGGTTTGCTAATGTTGACATAAGATGTTTTCTGTAACTAGCAATATGGCACCAAGCACTGAAGCTCTGACTGAAGGTTATTGAATTTGGAGAAGGATGGGAGCAAGTAGCGAAGGTTGACGCTTCAGTCTCATCCCACTGGATAACTGCCATCAGAATGAGTTTTGGTGGTTAACAGTAGCACATGGACCAATCATGAATACTTAGATACAGTCGCAACCTTTAGTGTGTGTGCGAGAGAAGCATGCAAGTAAATGTACAGTAACATCCACCCACATTGTTGGGCTAGCATTTCAGGCCCATTTCAATGCAGTCGGGCCAGTTTTTGGAAGGAACTAAGAATAAAAATCTGCACTCCTTTTGGAATCTGCTGGATGTTTGTAACAGTTCCAAGCTTTTAATTCCCTTTCCAGTGACCTTGGATACTGGGTGGATAAAGAAATGAAGGAGCTAGTTTGGGATTGAGGCAATTTTCTGCAGTTTGAGAGTAACAGAAGCCACAAAAAATACATAGAAAATGTGTTTTCGGTGTCCTGCTATTTCCTGTCACCACGTCCTAGAATAGTGGGAGACCACCAGTTGTATAACCAACTCAGTGGGTGCAAAAAAAAGGTTAAGAAAAAAGATTCAAGCTACCCCTTTAATAGAACAGCAGTTAAGAATATTTTTGAATATCTGCGGTGGTGGTGCTGCGGTAGCGTTGTCGCCTCACAGTAAGACATTGTGCCGTTTGATTCTCAGCTAAAGCGTCTTCTGTATGAAGACATGCGTGAATGGGCGTACCTTCGTTGAAGGTTGTGCGTCAGAGCTGGCAACTCGGTACATAAAAATCTACTGCCAATCATTAGCGGACCGGAGTTCCGCTGTGGCGACCCCTAACCGGGAAAAGCCGAAAGAGTATGATTATGAGTTGAGAATATTTTTGAAACCTGGCAACCAGTTGCATTCACAAGGATAGGATTTCACTCAGAAGGAATCCTTAGTCATCTTAAAGTTGTTTGAGGCGCTTCAAACATTCCATGATTTTTTGCCTTAATTTTTCCAGAGACTGAACACAAGAATGAGAGCATTTTTCCATGCAGTCAGTGTCCTGTGCTAGGTTGTGGGTTCAAGGATAAATGGAATGTGTTCTTTGCTCCTTTCAAAGGAAAGGTACAGCCGTGATGGAACCACATGCTTTACGAATGGTTTCCACAATGTAACATCTTGTACGACAAAAGACTGACTCTCTGCAGCCAAATGGATACCCTGCTGTGGGCATTTTGTACCAGCACCTCCTGTCATTGATCAGAAGTCTAATGTGAACCTCTGCAGCTGTGTTGAACACATCTTCAATACTTTCCTGAGGCTAGTAGCTCTCTCCTTTGGTGTGTTGACATTTCAAGTCATAACCCAGATGTACTGTGCTGCTATTGAGGTTTTTTTCTCTTTTCTGTTTTTATAATATTATTTAGACACATTCCTGTCAGTGGCATTTCAGTGTGCAAAAAGTTAAAGAAAAAAACATTTCTTGGGTAAATCTCACGTTTTGAGGTGTTTTTGTTTATGAAAAAGTGTTGATTAGATTGTACATTGTGTTTTGTGTAGAAATGATTTGAAATGTGAATAAGAATATTTGTAGGTACTGCAATATTTTCAGACGTATGAACAGTTAATGTTAGTATAAACAATGTGTAGTTTTTATGGCCTGTAGTATGTAGTTGATTACAGCAGTTCGAGAGCTTGCACTAGTAAGCAAAGATGCTGTGTGAAAGAAGTAATATTTATAGTTTGAGGATTCTTGAATAGGAGGAATGAATTAGAGAGTGATTAATGTGTGGGTGCCAAAGCATTGGCACATGGATAAAATGATAAAGTGGTCTAGGAGAACCTTTCTAAATTGGTAGATTGACTAAGCCATTATGGTGTTCCAAACTGCAGGACTCGTCTTAGACAATGATTTTTCCAGTGCTTCTGAAGGTTGTGTTGGCCTGATTCCTATTGAAAGTTTAAGTACCAAAATTGTAATGCGTGAATAGGGGCAACATTTTCCAGTTTTGAAATTGCATCATGTATGAATACCCCTTTACAGGGAAACCCCCCTCCCTTTTTGTTGTCAGAATCCCAGTTAAAAGTTTGAAGTGTTGCGACTGTGTCTGGTGTTAACACTTTTTCCACTAGGGAGCCAGAGGAGGGCCTTTGAAGAACTGTGTTGGGATTATTTACAAGGAGGTTGCTATCTTATCTGTTTTGACATTATAAAATGTTATTTTAGTTTTAATTGTATTCTACCTGACATTGTGATAAACAACTTAAATTTTGTTTATACTGCATGCTTTTCTCTTCGGGCCTGCACTGAAAAACAGGCCTTTGTGCCCAGCCAGACTTCCCCAGTCAACAAATGTAAAATAAAATAAATAACTGCTAATATATAGTAGCAGGAGTAGAAAATGAAGGCAAATAGGAAGTGTTTTAGTGACTGAAGAGTGCAGTGGTGTGTGTGCTGATAGGCTAATTTAACGAATCTCCACATTTTTATTGGTAATAATCTTTAGCACTATTTAGGAATTTACAAGGGAGACATTAAAAGGGAGGATTCGAAGACTGACACTAACATGAGTTTGCAATGATGTACTGTGATTTGGGTGTGAGGCGGCAGGGTAGTTTACAGGAATATTTAAGTTTAGGGTGGACTTTAGTCACTCTTTGCTTGTGAAGTGTTAAGTATCTGGGTATGTCTAAGGTAGTATGAGCTACTGTTGAACAATGAAGTGTTTATTCTGCATTGTTTTTACTCGGTAAAAAAATATTTCTGCATTACTGTATATTCTGTTGATAGATTTTTGCTGTGTCCTTGCAGTCTTCTGAAATGGTATTTTGCCTCCAGACATATTTACTATAAAACCATGGAAATATGAAAGTGTGAGCTTAATATAGGCAATAGAATATTGTCCTGAATGTTTACAAATGTTTGTGTTTAGTGTTTAACTTTCACGTTTTGTCATATTAAACAGGAAGAAAACCAGCAGCAAGCAAGAGAATATGAGGAAAAACGAAAAGAAGCGACTGCACATTTTCAGATGACTCTGAATGAAATCCAGTCCCAAATGGAACAGCATAATATTCACAATGCTAAACTTCGTCAGGAAAATATTGAATTGGGTGAGAAGCTGAAAAAACTCATTGAACAGTACGCATTGAGGGAAGAGGTAGGTAGAGGCTTTCATTCTGAACTGTACACATCACAATGAGGACATCTGTTTGGTTGTGCATTTTTTAGCTTTAAACTCTCTGTAGCAGAATTTGAAGTTTTGTCATAGTTTGTTACTTTGGATAGGAAAATGGGGGAAATGGATGAAACAAACGTATTTAAGTGTAGGATAACAATTGGATCTTGAGACCATTGGGCTACAGAAGAGCAAGTTTTATTGAATTCTGATAACAGAATTTATCCCCCATTGGGACAGTAATTTTCATTTAGTTGCACTGTTGATAAGGGGCCTTAAAGGTGGTGTCCTGTCGCTAGAGAGCGAAAATGAATGCTGCTGTTTTCAGTTTCATCATTAAAAACCGAGTTGTCTTAAATGAGTTATAATAGGAGTGGGGGGGGGTGATAAAACCAGGCTTGTGCCATTAAATGGGAAGAGCATAAGTTTTCAGGGTACACAGGAAACCTTCGGTAAAGCACAATTTTCTTGATGTGCTACATGAGTTTAATCATTTTGGCTTAAAAGTGAGAAACAGTTGTGTAGAAACCCAGCCTGTGGCTCCAAGGGATGACACTTTGCCACACCAAGCAACTGGTATTAGATTAGTGGCATGGGTACTGGAGGGACCAGTGAGGGAGGGGTGGGGTGAGTAGCTAGAGTCACTGCACTTGGCAATGCCTGCAGGATTATAGGTATGTTACCTACTGCAAGGAGCTTCAGTATGCAAATGCTGATGTTCTTCGTGTTTCACTGTTGCAGTCATCACATTTGGGTTATCTGCCTGCAGGTAGCCCTCATCCAGCCTGAATACTAGGGTCTTGGATTCCTGTGTCGGATGCTGTTTCTTCTTCCATGATGTCAGATAGGGCTATAAAACATGCAGCCGACGCCATTACATCAGCCTTTCTTGCTGTGCGGTGCCCGAAGCAGAAGCATTTCACAAGTGCCGGTCGGCAGACTCCTGAAATATTCGTTTTCGATTTTCAGAAACAAAGTCTTCAAAAAAAGATAAGTACCCCGTTGGGAACCCTTTTTCTTAATCCAACCAATGTCAGTAAAAGTTAATAATGGTCTTACCTGTGGAAAGCAAATACCTCAAAGATTTTCATTCGTACTGCATTCCCTGCTTAGGCCCAGACCACAACGTCCCTCGCTGTCGGTTTTGTGCCTTGTTCAACCCCCGAACTAGTAGTCATCGGGCTATCTTTGCAGCAAATTATTTTGGTACTCTGTATCAGTACTCCAAAATGGCTTCGTCAAGCCATCCGACTACCGATCTTCCAAAAAAACGTAAGGATAAAGGTAGAGACAGACAGCATAGGTCCAAAACTGCAGACAACGCTTCCGTTAAGCTAGGAGCCAGTCCACCGGTACTTGGGCGCTTTCGCAGACCCTGATACCTGCTACTTCAGATTTGCAGGCTTCTACTGAGACCCATTCGGAGTCCGGTATGCCGCGAGATGCTTCGACTGTAGAACCTGCAGATGTCTCTACCTTGGATGGGTCTGGAGCCACTGTGCACGCACTGGCTTCTGAGGGTGTATTCAGGACTACAGACTTGCATGTTAAACAGATGCCATCTTCTTCCAGGCCTAAAACTCGCACCAGGCCTAGAAAACAGACGTCCAAACTGCATGCTCAGGCCCATATGCCTAAAAAACAAATGCTTATAATGGCTGAAGACCTTATTACCTTAATTAGAGGAAGCCAGCCTTCCTCCTCTGAGGCCTAGAACTGATTTTCCTTCTGATGCGGAGCTGATATTTCTGTTCCTTCTGATTACCAGGATTTGTCCTTGTCTACCTCTGAGGATTCTGTTGCAGAGGATTCCATTCCCTCTGCTTCCCCTCCAGAAGACTTTTCTTTTGGTGAAACCTTGCACACACTTAGGGAGCATTTCTGCTGGGAAAGCCAGGATTACTCAGACTCCAAAAAAGAGGCTTAGGGAATTCTTACTCCTGCTTCAGCACAGGCCTTTAGCTATCCCTCCTGTTCTGGACATTGTAGATGATGTTTTCTTGGAATCAAGCCTTTCCGCAGACACTTTACCTCCAGCTCCCAGAAAACTTGACAGGTATTACAGAGTACCTGACTCTCAAGTTCCGCTTCAAGAATCCTACTGCAGATCCAGAGACCATTTCCCAAGGACCAAAAGGCATTAAGGCTACTGCTGCCAAAAATACTACCCCTTCTGATAAAGATTCTAGAGCCTTAGCCAGATGGGGAAAGAAGGTATACACTTCTGCTACTTTGTCCATTAGGGCTTTAAATTGCCAGTTTTATGTTAAAGTAACAGCAGCATATTATGGGACTACTTAAGCAGAAAATGATGTTGATTCCTGACTGTGTTGAACATAAAGAATTACAGGATTTAATGCATTCTGCAGAACAAGTTGGTAAACATACTTTGCAATGTGGTTTTGACTCTAGAAGCATCTTGCAGTGCTGCTGTCACTGGGTCTGTACTTAGAAGGCATGCTTGGCTTAAGGAGCAAAACTTGCCAGATCATGTTAAAGCTAAATTACTGGATGCTCCCTTAAACCAAGACTGCCTGTTTGGCAACAAAGCAGAAGTCCTCAAAAGGATGGAGGAAAAAGCTAAGTCTATGCAAACTGTTAAAGATTTCCTACAAGTACAGCCTTCCAGATTTAGTAGGCATTGGCCTTCAGAGAATTGGTCCTTTCCAGTCGCTTCCAGGCCCTCTCAGTCCAAACCCAGGAACAGCAGACCACCTAGGGCTACAGTCTCCGACTGCGCACAGGCCTAAGCAGTGGGGTGGCTCCCACTTCCAATGCGGGAAGCAGTAAGCCACCACCCCCCATGGAAAAATGGCACAATGACTTTACCTTAACCCTCCCAAGGCCTGCTCAACTACCTGCTCCCGTAGGAGGAAAGCTTGCTTTGCATGCAAAGAACTGGGATATCATTACCCAGGACAAATGGGTTTTGAATATAGTTTCGCAAGGATACAGATTCCACTTCCACTCCCTACCAACCCCTAGTGGTTGGCCAGACCTACCCCCAAATGAGTGGGCGGAGGCCCAACAGCAGGATGTCCTTCAAGGATGCATCTGCAGTCATAACATATGGGTTGTCCTGCCTCAGGCAGCCCTTCGGTCGGCCGGATTCCAAAGTCTGGGTCTGGCCTCTGCTGATGTCGCACTTTCCCCGACGTCAGAGCGTCTCGGGTATAAAAGCATCAGCTGACGCCATTTTCCTCAGTCTTTCTTGCCGCGCGGTGCCCGAAGCAGAAGCTGTTCACAAGTGCCGGTCGGTCAGATCCAGTGAATTCAGCTACCGAAGACTTCGAAAAAGCTAAGTACCCCGTTGGGGACTCTTTCTTGCCTCAGCCGATGTCAGACAAAGTAAATAATTGTTTAACTTGCGGGAAACAAATACCTTATAAGGATTTCCATTCCTACTGCCTTCCTTGCTTAGGCCCAGACCACGACATACCGGCCTGTTCAGCCTGTGCTTCCTTCAACCGACGAACTCTTAGACGTCGGTCGGAGTCTGCAGAGGAATTTTTTGGGGCCAATTTTGCATATAAAATGCCGTCGGAGACTCCCACTTCGCATTTGGTGAAAAAACGGAAGGACAAGGACCGACACTCGCGGCCCGCAGTTTCGGCTGAAACCACGGTAAGGCCTACCGTGAGTGTCTGTTTCGGCCGCAACCGAGTCCTCGGAGATTCCTTCTTCCGAATCCATTCAACCGACCACCGCGGCCCGAGAGGCCCCGGCTGAGTCGGCTACCGAGCTACCTACCAAAGCCAGTGTCCAGGAAATGTCCGACACCATACCTTTGGACATTTCTACTCCTGCACGTGGGGCAGCTAGGCCCCCAGCTTCCATGTCCATTAAGGCTTTTTCTAGGGCTAAAGCTGCTAAACTTTCTAAAGCTCTGCCTCCCAAGACTACCTCCCAAAGGCCTTCCTCTAGTTCTCAGATCCTCAGCCTTGCAGAGGACCTTATTTCTTTAATTAGAGGTTCACAACCTCACCCAGACAGGGCCTCTCACCCTCCACCAGACAAAAGGCCCAGGACTGACCCCACTGACTCTGACTCTTCAGATGAGTCCACGGATGGATCTGACTTGTCAAACCACCAGGAGGAGGCTTATTTGCCCTATGAGGATTCTGATGCTGAAGAATCTATTCCTTCGGCCTCCCCTCCTGAAGAGTTTTCCTTTGGTGAGACTTTACACTCCATGAGAGAGCATTTTCAATGGCAAGGTCAGGAATTCTCTGATTCTAGAAAAAGATTAAGGACCTTTTTACATTTGCCTCAACATAGGCCCTTAGCTATACCTCCTGTTTTGAATGTAATTGATGATGTGTACAATGATGTCCGTACAGCCACTGATACTCTCCCTCCGGCCCCTGCCAAACCTGATAGATACTACAGGGTCCCGGATTCTCATTTCCATCTGTATAAAGCCCATTCTGCAGACCCAGAAACTATTTCTCAGGGCCCTAAAGGGGTTGCAGCCGCCACTGCCAAAAATCCTCTACCCGCTGAAAGAGAGTCTAGAGCTTTAGAGAGATGGGGAAAGAAGGTATATACTTCTGCAACTCTTTCTGTCAGGGCTTTGAATTGTCAATTTCATATGATACAGTACCAAGAGTATTTGTTAGATGAACTGAATAAGAAGCTTTCTTCTCCTGAACCCCTTGACCGTAAATCCCTTCAGGATTTGGTACACAACTCACAGCAGGTTAGTAATCATTTCTTAAAATGTGGCTATGATGCATTGGAGGCTTCATTTAGGTCAGCTATGACTAGGGCAGTCATTCGTAGGCATGCCTGGCTGAAGGAACAATCTTTGCCAGACTAAGTTAAAGCTAAACTCCTGGATGCTCCAATGGAGAAACAAAATTTATTTGGCTCCTCTGCTCAGGAGGTCTTAAAAAAGTTTGAAGAAAAGGCAAAATCTGTGCAAACAGTTAAGGATTTCCTGCAAGTACAACCACCGAGATTCAGCAGAAACTGACCTACTAAGAATTGGTCCTTTCCAGACTCGGACAGAGCCCAGAGAGGCAGGAACAGACGCCCTAGAGGCAGAGGCCAATCAAAGGGCTCCTACAGAGGCAGTCAGTGGCAGCCTGCCAACCAGAGGAGTAGTGCAACAGCAGCAACAACAACTACTACACCAGGACAGGCTCAATGACTTTACTCTGATTCTGCCTACCAGGGATCAGCTGGAAGCTCCCTTGGGCGGAAAGCTGGCTTTATTCTCAAAAAACTAGCATTATATTACAAGGGATACATGGACCCTGCAAATAATAGACAAAGGATACAGGTTCCACTTCCACACTTTGCCAAAAAGAAACGGAATGCCAAACCTGCCACCAAATCAGAGGGCAGAGGCTTTAAGGCAGATCAACAACTTGCTTCACATGAAAGCTATAGAAAAGGTACCACTATCAGAACAAGGCCAAGGATTTTACTCCAGACTATTCCTTGTACTAAGAAAAGAAAAACAATGGAGTCCTATTCTCGATCTGTCCGCACTGAATACTTACCTCATTGTGCCAAAATTCAAGATGCTGACCCTACAGCAACTTCTTTCCATGTTGGGCAAGGAGTCTTGGCTGGTGACTCTAGATCTCAAGGAGGCATACCTGCACGTCCCTATTCGACCAAGTTGCAGAAGACACCTCAGATTTCTTGCAGGATCAGAGCATTATCAATTCTCAGCATTGCCCTTTGGCTTATCTCCTGCGCCCAGAGTATTCACGAAATGCCTGGCATCAGTAATTGCACACTGCAGACTTCAGGGGATTCAGATCTACCCATATCTGGACGACTGCCTTATACAAGAGGACAACAAGGGAAATTTGATAAAGGACTTGGCCTATGCCATACACCTGCTGCAGGCCTTGGGATACACAGTCAACATCCAAAAGTCAAGACTTGCGCCATCCCAAAGAATAACCTTTTTGGGTGCAGATCTGGACACAACCACCCAAATGGCTTTTCTCACAGAAGAAAAACAAAAACAACTTCCAGATTACTTCATGATTCTGACAAGACAAACTCAGCTTACTGCAAGGAAAATTCTGCAGGCCCTGGGTTACATGGCATCCTGCATAATTCTGATATCACAGGCCAGGCTGCATATGAGAAAATTACAATGGTACCTATTGAGTGTATGGTCTCAACACAGTCACAGTTTAGAAACTTTGATACCAATCATTCCTTGCCTTCAAAAGGAATTTCTGTGGTGGGCTCAGGCCTGCCAGTCCAACTGAGGGTTGCCTTTCAACAAACCAAAAACAAAACAAACCATCACCACGGACGCTTCAGACCGAGGATGGGGAGCACACATGGAGGGCAAATGTATCCAAGGCCTATGGTCTCAAGGTCAGCTACGCATGCACATAAACCAAAAGGAAATGCTGGCAGTGATGCATGCAATCGAGGCTTTCAAACCCTTCCTTCATCAAGGCCACCTGTTAATAAGGACAGACAACACCATAGTCATGTGGTACATAAACAAGCAGGGAGGCACACACTCCTACCCTCTCTGCCGGCTGGCTATGAATCTATGGGAACTATGCCTGAACCTCAATATCCAACTACAGTCCCAGTTCATGCCAGGAAAAGAGAATACACTGGCAGACAGCTTAAGCAGAACTACCATGGATGCACACGAATGGATGCTGCACCCAGACATCTTCCAACTCATAGCAAAGACATGGGGAATGCCGGAGATCTGTTCGCATCCCCCCTCAACCATCAACTGAAGACATTCTGCACAAGGACATACCACCCACAAGCTTGGAGGGTGGACTCTCTCTCTTTCAGCTGGAAAGCTCTAAAAGTATATGCCTTCCCACCTCTCCCATTTAATGTACAAGGTTCTACTGAAGATCAGGGAGGAGCAGCCAAGAGTGATTCTGATAGCTTCGGACTGGCCAAGGCAACACTGGTATCCATTATTGAGAAGCATGTCACAGGCAAAACCATGGCCTCTCCCCCTATGGCCTCCTCTTCTGATGCAGAACAATTTCAAGATCATGCATCCCAACCTGAAAACATTGCAGCTAACTGCCTGGAAAATTCCTTAAATCCCAAACAAAATGTTTTATCACAGAGAGTGGAGGACATCATCTTGGAAGCACGCCGGCCTTCCACAAGGAAGACATACTCAGCTAAATGGAAAAGATTTCTCATTTGGAACACATCAAAAGGCTCAGATGTGACCGTGGCAAGCATGACACATATTCTGGAATACTTAGCAGAATTGTCCCACAATGGCCTGTCCTATTCTTCCATTAAGATTCATGCCTCAGCAATTTCAGCAGAATACAATGTGGATCCACCTATCTTCTCACACCCTCTCCTCAGGCAATTTCTGAGGGAGATCAACAATATTAAACCTCCAAGAAAACCCCCTCTACCCGCTTGGGATCTCAACTTTGTGGTTGTAAACTGGTGTAAACTTCCTCCTTTTGAACCAGCAGCATCAGCGGATCTACAGTTTCTGTCTTGGAAAACTGCATTCCTTCTGGCAATAACTTCAGCAAGAAGAGTATCTGAGTTACAAGCATTAATGGCAATACAGCCATTTCTTATCTTCCATCAGGACAGAGTTTCACTAAGAACCAATCTTACTTTTATGCCAAAGGTGGTATCTAGGGTATCCTTGAACCAAGCTATTCACTTGCCGACGTTTTTCCCAAATCCACAGAATAGAGGGGAAAAACTTCTGCACACCCTGGATATACACAGACAACTATGCTACTACTTGGACCGAACTAAAACTAGCAGAAAGACTGACCTACTATTTGTAGCATATACTACTGGGGTGCAAGGAAACGCAATTTCCAAACAGACAATTTCAAAATGGATAGGAAATTGCATTCAATTTTGTTACTCCTTTCATGGAAAGACAGTTCCTGAAAACATCAGGCCTCATTCCACAAGGGCCACGGCCACCACTACAGCCTTCCTACGAGGGGTGGCTACCAAGGACATTTTAGAAGCTGCTACTTGGAGCTCCGTGCATACATTTGCCAAACATTTCATTCTACCTTTATACTCCAGATCCAGAGCAGGTTTTGCTACTGCAGTCCTGCAGGGGATATTAACTACACCATCCTTTTCTTAGTACCTCCTCCCCCAGATTGGCTATGGTATTCTACCCATATGTTATGACTGCAGATGCATCCTTGAAGGACATAGTACAGTTTTGTACCTACCATAAATGTAGATGTCCGATAGGTATGCATCTGCAGTCAGGTTTACCCTCCCTCCTTACCCCTCTGTGGTATTCCTAGGGTACTTACCCCTCTTTTAGCTAGCTGGGGGAATCTATTATGGTGTATTTGTTTGTATATACATGTATATATTTATATAATTTTGCAAATGTTTGGAACTTTTCTTTGGCATTTATCCAAATTTAGCCTTCCTAGAGGGCACCTGGCATCTGGGGCAAGAAAAACGGAGGAAAATGGCGTCAGCTGATGCTTTTATACCCCAGACGCTCTGACATCTGGGAAAGTGCGACATCAGCCGAGGCCAGACCCAGACTTTGGAATCCGGCCGACCGAAGGGCTGCCTGAGGCAGGACAACCCATATGTTATGACTACAGATGCATACCTATCGGACATCTACATTTATGGTAGGTACAAAACTGTACTTTCTCTCTCTCCTAAGTATCAGGGCTATTCATCCTGTCCCAGCAGAACAAAAAGGACAAGGTTTTTATTCAAGATGTTTCCTGGTACCCAGAAAAGACAGCTCCTGGCATCCTATCCTGGTCCTGTCTATTTTAAACACCTTTCTGGTAATTCCAAAATTCAAAATGTTAACACTTCAACAGCTTCTTCCTATGTTAGGCAAAGATGCCTGGTTGGCAACCTTAGACTTAAAGGAAACTTACCTGCACATTCCAATAAGGGAATCTTGCAGGAAATACCTACGCTTCAGGGCAGGCTCCATGCACCATCGGATGTCCTTCAAGGATGCATCTGCAGTCCTAACATATGGGTTGTCCTGCCTCAGGCAGCCCTTCGGTCGGCCGGATTCCAAAGTCTGGGTCTGGCCTCGGCTGATGTCGCACTTCACCCGACGTCATAGCTCCTGGGGTATAAAGGCATCAGCCGACGCCATTTTCCTCCGTCTTTCTTGCCGCGCGGTGCCCGAAGCAGAAGCTGTTCGCAAGTGCCGGTCGGTCAGATCCAGAGATTTCAGCTACCGAAGACTTCTAAAAAAAGCTATGTACCCCGTTGGGGACTCTTTCTTGCCTCAGCCGATGTCAGACAAAGTAAATAATTGTTTAACTTGTGGGAAGCAAATACCTCATAAGGATTTCCACTCTTACTGCCTTCCTTGCTTAGGCCCAGACCACGACGTATCAGCTTGTTTAGCCTGTGCTTCCTTCAACCGACGGACACTTAGACGTCGGTCGGAGTTTGCTGAAGAGTTTTTTGGTCCCGCTTTTGCATATAAAATGCCGTCGGAGACTCCGACTACACATTTAGCCAAAAAACACAAGGAAAAGGACCGACACTCGCAGCCCGCGGTTTCGGCTGAAACCACGGTTAGGCCTACCGCAAGTGTCTCGGTTTCGGCTGAAACAGAGTATTCGGTTCTTCGGCCGAAAGCATGCCTCCGACAACCGTGGCCTCACAGGCCCTGGCTGAGTCGGCTACATAAATTCATACCGAAGAAGCAGGCACACAGGAATTGTCCGACACCATTCCGTTGGACATCTCTACTCCTGCACGTGGGGCAGCTAGACCCCCTGCTTCTATGTCCATTAAGGCTTTCTCCAGGGCTAAGGCAGCTAAACTTTCCAAGGCCTTGCCTACTAAAGCTCCCTCTCTCAGGCCTTCCTCCAGTTCTCAGATTCTTAGCCTTGCTGAGGACCTTATCTCTCATCAGGGGATCCCAACCTCACCCAGACAGGGCCTCACAACCTCCTCCTGAAAAAAGGCCGAGGACTGAACCCCCTGAACCTCTCTCCTCTGACTATTCCTCGGATGGATCAGAGTTATCAGACCATCAGGAAGGACCATACTCACCTTATGAGGATTCAGATGCAGAAGACTCCATTCCTTCTGCCTCCCCCCCCCAGAAGAATTTTCATTTGGGGAAACTTTACACTCAATGAGGGAACACTTCCAGTGGCAGGGTCAGGATTTTTCTGATTCAAGGAAAAGGCTAAGGACTTTTTTACACTTACCACAGCATAGGCCTTTAGCCATACCACCTGTACTATCAGTTGTTGATGCATACAATGATGCCAGTTCTGCCCCTGATTCTCTTCCCCCGGCCCCTGCCAAACCTGACAGATATTACAGGGTTCCGGATTCTGACTTCCACTTGTATAAGGCCCACGCTGCAGACCCAGAAACCATTTCTCAGGGCCCTAAATGTGTTGCAGCTGCCTCTGCCAAAAACCCCCTACCCTCTGAAAGAGAATCAAGAGCATTAGAGAGATGGGGTAAAAAGGTTTATACATCTATCTGCTACTCTTTCTGCTAGGGCTTTAAACTGTCAATTTCACATGATACAGTACCAGGAATTTTTGCTAGATCAGCTGAGTAAAAAGCTTTCCTCTCCTGACCGTAAGTCACTTCAGGATTTGGTACACAACTCACAGCAGGTCAGTAATCATTTCTTAAAATGTGGCTATGATGCACTGGAAGCTTCATTTAGATCAGCTATGACTGGTGCAGTGATTCGAAGGCATGCCTGGCTAAAAGAGCAATCCTTACCAGACCATGTTAAATCAAAACTCCTTGATGCCCCTATGGAGAAACAAAGTTTATTTGGCTCCCCTGCACAGGAGGTTCTCAAGAAAGTGGAAGAAAAAGCAAAATCTGTACAAACAGTCAAGGATTTCCTGCAGGTCCAACCTCCGAGGTTCAGCAGAAATTGGCCTTCAAAGAATTGGTCCTTTCCAGACACCTCCAGAGCTCAGAGAGGCAGAAATAGATGCCCAAGAGGCAGAGGTCAATCAAGGGGTGCCTACAGGGGCCGTCAGTGGCAACCTGACAACCAGAGGAGTGCCGCCACAGCTACGACTGCAACCACTTCCACAGGACAGGCACAGTGACTTGGCTCTGATTCCGCCTACCAGGGCACAACTGGAAGCACCCTTGGGCGGAAAGTTAGCTTTATTTTCAAAAAACTGGCATTGCATTACAGGAGACAAATGGACTTTGCAAACAATAGACAAAGGCTACAGGTTTCATTTCCACACTTTACCAAAAAAACAAGGAATGCCAAACCTTCCATCAAGCCAGACGTCAGAGGCTCTAAAACAAATCACCAACTTACTAAGGATGAGAGCAATAGAAAAGGTACCATCTATGGAACAAGACCAAGGATTTTACTCCAGACTATTCCTTGTACCAAGAAAAGAAACTCAATGGAGGCCTATTCTCGACTTGTCCGCACTGAACACATACCTCATTGTACCAAAATTCAAGATGCTGACCCTACAGCAACTTCTTCCCATGTTGGGCAAGGAGTCTTGGCTGGTGACTCTAGATCTCAAGGAAGCATACCTGCATGTCCCCATACGACCAGATTGCAGAAGACACCTCAGATTTCTTGCAGGATCAGAGCATTATCAATTCTCAGCATTGCCCTTTGGCTTATCTACTGCGCCCAGAGTATTCACGAAATGCCTGGCATCAGTAATTGCACATTACAGACTTCGGGGAATTCAAATCTACCCATACCTGGACGACTGCCTAATACAAGCGGACAACAAGACAAAAATAATACAGGATTTGACCTATGTCATACAACTGCTGCAAGCCTTGGGATACACAGTCAATATACAGAAGTCAAGACTAGTGCCATCCCAAAGGATAACATTTTTGGGTGCAGAACTGGACACAATAACTCAGATGTCTTTTCTCACAGAAGAAAAACAAAAGCAACTTCCAGTTTACTTCATGGCATTGACAAGACCAACTCAGCTTACTGCAAGGAAAGTCCTGCAGGCCCTGGGTTACATGGCATCTTGCATACTCTTGATCCCACATGCCAGACTGCATATGAGAAAGTTACAATGGTACCTAAGGAATGTATGGTCTCAACACAGACACAGTCTAGAAACCATGATACCTATCATTCCATGCCTGAAACAAGAATTCCTGTGGTGGGCTTAGGCCTGCCAGACCAACAGAGGGTTGCCTTTCCACAAACCACAACCAAGGCAGACCATCACCACGGACGCCTCAGACCTAGGCTGGGGGGCACACATGGAAGACAAGTGCATCCAAGGCCTATGGTCCCAAGACCAGCTGAATCTACACATAAATCTAAAGGAGATGATGGCAGTGAAGCATGCAATCGAGGCATTCAAAACATTCCTCCAGCAAGGACACCTGCTGATAAGGACGGACAATACCACAGTCATGTGGTACATCAACAAACAGGGAGGCACGCATTCCTACCCTCTATGCCGGATGGCTATGGATCTGTGGAACCTAGGCCTGAATCTCAACATTCAATTGCAGGCCAGATTCGTACCAGGAAAAGAATATTCACTAGCAGACAGATTAAGCAGAACCACCACGGATGCTCACGAATGGATGCTGCATCCAGACATCTTCAAAACCATAACAAAGACATGGGGAATGCCAGAGATAGACCTGTTCGCCTCCCCACTCAACCACCAACTGAAGAAATTCTGCTCAAGAGAATACCACCCACAAGCCTGGAGGGTGGACTCCCTTTCTTTCAGCTGGAAGGACCTGACAGTTTATGCATTTCCACCTCTCCCATTGATGTACAAAGTTCTACTGAAGATCAGGGAGGAACAGCCAAAGGTAATTCTGATTGCTCCAGACTGGCCAAGGCAGCATCGGTACCCGCTACTGACAAGCATGTCTCGGACGAACTCATGGCCTCTACCTCTATGGCCTTTACTTCTAACACAGAACAACTACAAGACCCTGCATCCAAACTTGAAAACACTGCAGCTAACTGCCTGGAAAATTACATAAAGCAAAACCAACCTGTTTTATCTCAGAGGGTCAAGGACATTATCCTGGAGGCTCGCAGACCCTCCACAAGGAAAACATACTCAGCCAAATGGAAGAGATTCCTCATTTGGAGCGCATCAAAGGGAACGGATGTCACACTGGCAAACCTAGCACACATCCTAGAATACTTAGCAGAACTGTTTCACAATGGCCTGTCCTATTCTTCCATTAAGATTCATGCTTCAGCAATCTCAGCAGAGTACAACATGGATCCTCCTATTTTCTCTCAACCTCTCCTCAGACAATTTCTAAGAGGGATCAAAAATGTAAAACCTCCAAGGAAACCACCTCTGCCTGCATGGGATCTCAATTTTGTACTGGAAAAATTGACTCTTCCCCCTTTTGAACCAGCAGCATCAACAGACTTATAGTTCTTATCTTGGAAAACTGCCTTCCTTCTAGCAATCACTTCAGCAAGAAGGGTATCCGAGTTACAGGCCTTAATGGCAGTGCAGCCTTTCCTTATCTTTCACCAGGACAGAGTGTCTCTGAGAACCAATCCTACTTTCATGCCAAAGGTGGTATCCAGAGTATCCTTGAACCAAGCTATTCATTTACCTACGTTCTTCCCTAACCCACAGAACAGGGAGGAAAAACTACTGCACACCTTGGATGTACACAGACAACTGCGCTACTATCTGGACAGAACTAAGACCAACAGAAAAACTGACCAGCTTCTGGTAGCATATGCAACAGGAGTGCAAGGAAAAGCAATTTCCAAACAGACAATTTCAAAATGGATAGGAAATTGTATTCGATTCTGTTACTCTTTTCATGGGAAGACGACTCCTGAAAATATCAGGCCTCACTCCACAAGCGCTACAGCCACCACTACAGCTTTCCTACGAGGAGTGGCTACCAAAGACATTTTAGAAGCTGCTACTTGGAGCTCCGTGCATACATTTGCCAAGCATTACAATCTTCCTTTATACTCCAGATCCCGAGCAGGTTTTGCAACTGCAGTTTTACAAGGGATCTTAACTACACCATCATTATCTTGGTGCCTCCTCCCCCAGTTTGGCTATGGTATTCTACCCATATGTTATGACTGCAGATGCATCCTTGAAGGACATAGTACAGTTTTGTACCTACCATAAATGTAGATGTCCGATAGGTATGCATCTGCAGTCAGGATTACCCTCCCTCCTTCCCCTCTGTGGTACTCCTAGGGTACTTACCCCTCTCTTAGCTAGCTTGGGGAATCTATTATGGTGTATTTGTTTGTATGTATATATGTATATATACTTTTTGTTTTCTACTGTTTGTAATTTCTACTTTTATCCAAATTTAGCCTTCCTAGAGGGCACCTGGCATCTGGGGCAAGAAACACTGAGGAAAATGGCGTCGGCTGATGCCTTTATACCTCAGGAGCTATGACGTCGGGTGAAGTGCAACATCAGCCGAGGCCAGACCCAGACTTTGGAATCCGGCCGACCGAAGGGCTGCCTGAGGCAGGACAACCCATATGTTATGACTGCAGATTCATACCTATCGGACATCTACATTTATGGTAGGTACAAAACTGTACTTTCTCTGCACGTCCCTTTGGCTTATCTACTGCATCCAGGGCTCCAGCCATTGCATTTTGCAGGCAGCGGAATACACAAATATACCCATACTTGGAAGATTGATTCAGGCAGAAAGCCAGGACTTGCCATTACAACATCTGGCATTCATAAAGAAGTTTACTTTTAATTATAGTGCTACTTCAATAGATTACCATGACATTAAATAGTGTTTAGAAGAGGATGTAACCTCAAGGATCTGTTAAACAGTAAACAGATCAATGGTGCGAATAATAGAGCTGGCATGTTAGTATGTGGCACATGTAGATTCTGTAGCCTGATTGAAACAGGAAGGACATTTATTATCGAAAAGAAATTTCAACTTAAATTTAAGTTAACTTGTAATTCCAGGTTGGTGGTGTACTTGGCTAAGTGTAGATTCTGCACAGCATTCTACGTAGGTAAACTGAACGTAGACTGCGTGACAGAATCTGAGCATGTGTATGCCATAGAAAAGAATAAAATTGACAATGCATTGGCGAGGCATTCCCAGGTAACTGGAGGCCATACATTTACTTTTCAAGCCATTGACCAAATACAACCGGATACAAGAGGTGGCCCCATATCACTACTTTTAGAAGAACTAGACTTATTCTGGCAGTTCACATTAAATGCATTTAATAATCCAGGATTAAATGAGTCTTGCAATATTTTATGCCTGTTAAAGCTTGAGTTTAAACAGGTAAATTAGTGTATGATTATTTGCTTATTTGCAATGGTGATGGACAGGTTGACAGACGAGATAACAGGAGTCCCCATGGACTATGATGTTTGCAGATGACGTGATCTGTAGTGAGAGTAGGGAACTGGTGGAGGAGACCCTGGAGAGATGGAGATTTGCTCTAGAGAGAAGAGGAATGAAGGTCAGCAGGACTAAGACGGAATGTATGTGTGTGAATGAGAGGGAGGATAGAGGAATGGTGAGGATGCAAGGAGTAGAGGTAGCGAATGTGGATGAGTTTAAATACTTGGGGTCAATAATGGTGAGTGTGGCAGAGAGGTGAAGAAGAGTACAGACAGGATGGAGTGGGTGGAGAAGTATCAGGAGTGATTTGTGACAGACTAATACCTGTAAGAGTGAAAGGGAAGGTCTACAAGAGGGTAGTGAGACCAGCTATGTTATATGGGTTGGAGACAGTGGCACTGACAAAATGGCAGGAGTCAGAGCTGGATGTGGCAGAGTTAAAGATGTTAAGATTTGCACTGGGTGTGACGAGGGTGGACAGGATTAGGAATAAGTATATTAGAGGGTCAGCCCAGGTTGGAAGGTTTGGAGACAAAGCCAGAGAGGCAAGCTGAGAAGGGATGCGGAGTATATTGGGAAAAAGATGCTAAGGATGAAGCTACCAGGTAACAGGAAAAGAGGAAGACCTAAGATAAGGTTTATGGATGTAGTGAGAGAGGACATGCAGGTGGTTGGTGTGACAGAGGAAGATGCAGAGGACAGGAAGAAATGGAAACAGGTGATCCGTTGTGGCGACCCCTAACGGGAACAGCCGAAAGAAGAAGCAAATTTATTTAGAATATTTATAATTGAGTATTATGTTACTATATGACTTTTTATGGTGTAACATTTCTTTAGAAATGAAATATACATTGTTGCTTTAATCGGGAATTGCCATTGATTGCACAACTTGTTGGTTGGTGTATTTTTGTCACATGGTGCTTTTAAACAATGTATTTAAATGCGGATGGTTAAATTTACTCTGATCTGAAGAAATTATAACATTTGTTATAATGAAAAGCGCTTAATTAAACCGTTTGAATTTTACTGGATTACTCTGTTTTTTTGTGCTTGGACTGGTGCTTTCTGTGCTGCTGATTTGTAGGTTTTACGCCATTTTATTTTTAGAGTTGGTTTGCTTTCGTAAAGAAACTTCTAACCTCTATGGGGTACACCATAAACAAAAAGAAATTTCATCTAGTACCCTGCCAACAGATTGTATTCCTGGTAGCAAGCTTGAACACAACTTCCCAGATGGCCTTTCTCAATCCTGAGAAACAAATTTATTTGACAACCTACTTCAAACTATTGGCCACAAAACCCAAGTTATCTGCAAGAAAAATTCTGCATGTCCTGGGGTTCATGGCCTCTTGCATTCTACTAATTCCATATGCAAGACTGCATATGAGGAAACTACAATGGTATCTAAAAAGCCTATGGTGTCAACATTCTCAAGACCTGGAGTCAATGATTCCGATCATTCCTTGTATAAAGACAGAGTCCCTTTGGTGGGCAGAGGCCTGCTACCGCAACAAGGGGCTCCCTTTCACTCTACCCCCTGCCGCTCAACCCCTAACAGACGCATCAGTCTATGCATTGGGGGCTCACTTGGCAGGTCAGTGCATTCAGGGTAAAAGGAAGCCAAGACAGACGCACCTGCATATCAACCAAAAAGAAATGTTAGCTGTACAGAATTCCCTGACAGCCTTCAAAGACCACATTCTTCCAGGACAATTATTGGTAAAGACAGACAGCACCACAGTTGTGGTACGTAAATAAGAAGGGGTGAACCCACTCGTACCCTCTCTGCAGACTAGTCATGGCTTTGTGGAAGACAGCCTTGAGCTACCAAGTGCACCTACAAGCACAATTCTTGCCAGGCAAGCTAAATTCACTGGCAGATGACTTGAGCAGAAATCTCATGGACCCACACAAATAGAAACTGGAACCAAAGATATTCAACATGTTGAGAAACAAATGGGGGAGACCAGAGATAGACCTGTTTGCCTCCCCCCAGAACTACCAATTGGACAAATTCTGCACAAGGACTACCCACAGTCAAGCTTGGAAAGTGGATACCCTGTCCTTTACCTGGGAAATGACCATAGGCTTTTGTACCTTTTTCCCCATTGGCCCTTTTTTTCAATTATAAAGCAATTCCCAATACTATTCTAGCATGTCCAAAGGTCAGTTGTCAATCTCCTCTCCGGTCCAGCTGGTGAATCTGGGAATCTTGAGGCAATGTTACAACTGCCTCATGTACACAGACAACCCTCTCCTCCTCCCAACAAATTCCAACACGTGAGAGATGCAACCATATAGCCAAACTGGAGGCTAAGCTCTCTCAACTCAGTACTGGCGTAACCAGTCAGGAGGAGAAGGAAACCACACTCACTACAATTCCAGTCTCACATAGACCTACCACGACAGCAAACCAAACACATAAACACACAAAAACATACTCGGAGGCTCTAAATAAAAATCTGCCTAAGCAGCAGAGACCTCCAAAGCAGACAACCAAGCAACCGCTACCCCAAAACAAAACACGTGCAACACACAGCTCACAAAGCCAGTGTGAAAAACAGTCACAGTCCTTAAGGCTAAACAACACACCTGATACACTTGTAATAGGTGACTATCGTCAGGCACACTGACGTTCCGCTCACCAGGCTGAACAAGGAGAAGGTCACTGTGAGCTGCCTGTCGGGCGCTAGGATCCGCCACATAACAAGCACTCAGGTCACTCCAAGGCAAGTACAAATATGACTGTCATTGTCCATGCTGGTGTGAATGACCCGAGACGCATCTCCCTGGACTACATGGAGAGACATAGAGGAGCTCTCTGAGCATGTAGCCCAGGCCGGTATGACCCTGACCTTGAGTAGCCTCTTACCCTCACCAAGAATGATACCACAATATGAAGACAAGATGATCAATTTCAACAATTGGCTTAAGTATTGGTGTCATTCAAAGGGGATCCAATACCTGTCAGCCTGGGATGACATGCTCGACAAGCCACGATGCTTCGCTAGGGACGGCTTGCACCTGTCACCCCTGGGCTTTCGGATATTGGCAAAAGCTCTTGCTACCCCCATAGTGCCTTTTTTAGGCAAGGCTCAAAAGACAAACCCACCTCCATAGGTATCACAAGGGATAAGAAACTAAGAGTAATGCTACTCAACGCCAGAAGTCTAAACCTCAAGATGCACGCACTTGAAGCTCTCCTTAGCATGGAGAACATTGATATCTGTGCAGTAACAGAAACCTGATTCAGGGCTCCCGAGAGCACCCCAGCACTACCAGGTTATACCTCATACCATGCTTTTCGCCCCCAAAACTTGGACCAAACCACAAAAGGAGGGGGAGTATCCATATTAGTCAGATACCCACACCTCCAGGTTGGTGGCACAGCACGAAGCATCAGAGACTATCCATGTGCAACTAACAGTGGGTAAAACTGCCTTCCAGTTTATAGCCTGCTACAGACCACCCTCCCAAACCCAGGAACCACACTCGGCCTTCCTGAGAACACTGGAAAATATGAAGGTCTCTCCAAACACCATTATATTGGGCGACTTCAACTACCGAAACATAGACTGGGAGCATTACTCTAGCTCCAACACCCTAGCCCAAAGTTTCCTAGAATTTATAAACTCAAATGCCATGGAACAACTTGTTATCACTCCCACAAGAGGGGAAAACATACTGGACCTGATCATCACCAACATGGGGGCTCTATGCTCCAGACCAGAAGTGTATCCCTCACTGGTAAGATCAGACCATAAACTAATATCACTGGATATTCACATCCCGACCCCACCCCCTGCCCAGAAAACCACAGTGAAAAACTTCTCTAAAGCAAATTTCACTCTCCTCAAAACAGAGGTGGAATCCTTCAAAGCCCCTGGGCCTGTGGAAAATACGGCCCAGACCACAGAATCCTTTATAAACGCATTGTATGAACACCTTCAGGAATGCATGGATCATGCAATCCCAAATAAAACCAAGACCCAATCCTCCAAAGGCAGACGTCCTGTCTTGTGGACCCCAGCCATAAACAAACTATACAATAGGAGGAAGCTACTACATGATGGAACAAAATCCCAAAAAGGGAAGGCATCTCTGATCAGTATTAGCGAAAAACTACGGGCACTCATAAAATCGTCTAAGGCCAGCTTCGAGAGAAAAATTTCACAGGACACTAAGGATAATCACAAGGCTTTCTTTAGTTATGTTAGGAACCTGGGTGGGAATTCCCAGATATGCTCAGAATTAGTCCAAAATGACAAAAAATACACCGAACCCACAGACATTGCCAACATCCTAGCTGACAGATTCAGCGCAAACCCCCCCCCCCCCTCACCAAAAGGGCAAATATCTATCCCAGCAGAGTGCCTGCCCCCCTGACATCTCAGATGCTCAGGTAAGAGCCGCCCTCTCCAAAGCAAAAAACACAGCATCAGTGGGACCAGACGGTGTCCCGGGCTACGTCCGACATGAACTCCAAGAAGAGCTAAACCCAAACATAAAACTACTGTTCAATCTCAGCCTTACTACAGGATATGTACCCAGAGAGTGGCGTACAGCAACAGTGGTCCCTCTCCACAAAGGTGGTGCCTCAACGGATCTTGGAAACTATCGCCCCATAAGCCTGACTAGCTTGGTCTGCAAAGCTATGGAAAGGATCATCATGGACCTCATAAATAAAGATATTGGGGACCTACAGACACTGGATCCTACTCAGTTAGGCTTTAAGGGCAGATCCGGCCTCTTAAACCTGGTCAATTTCTTTGAAATAGTCACCAAGGCCATTGACTAGGGGAAGGTGGTCCACACAGCCTACCTGGACCTCACAAAAGTCTTTGATACAATACACCACTCGGGCATTATAGATAAGCTCACCAGCTTAAATATAAATCCCTATGTCACTAGATGGGTTGCAAACTGGCTCAAGGACAGAACCCACATGGTTAGAATTGCTGTAGCCATGTCAGACTCCAAACCAGTTACAAGTGGCATCCCACAAGGCTCAGTCCTGGGACCTCTCTTGTTCAGTATATATTTCTCGGAGGTACAGGCCAACACGGAAGGACTGTGGCTGACCAAGTTCGCAGATGACTGCAAACTGGGTGCCATAATCGACTCTCCAGCTGACACAAACATCCTCCAAAAGGGCCTCATAGAAACAGACAACTGGTGCCAGAGCCATGGCCTCAAGCTAAACGCCAAAAAGTGTATAGTCATCCCCTTTGGCAAAAACAAAGTGTCCACAAATTACCACATAGGTGGTAATCCATTAAGTACAGAAGAAGTAATTAGGGACCTGGGGACCCAAGTTGATAGCACTCTCATTTGACAACCATGTGGCCAAAGTGGTTAGAAGAACATTTTATATAGCCCACCTAATCATGAAGGGATTCACATCTAGATCAGGGGAGGTCATTGTGCCTCTTTACTTATCCCTCATTAGACCCATAATAGAGTACAATGCCCCTTTTGGGATGTACCTTACCAGACACCTGCAGCAACTAGAAAGACTCCAAAAGTACCTCACCAAGAGGTTCAAAGGGCTCAAACAGATGCCATATGCTGCCCGGTTAAAAGCTCTACTCGGTGGCATACCGCCTGCTCAGAGGCAATCTGTGCATGACGTATAAAGCCATGTCCAACCCGGAATTAATGGACATGCTGCACCTCAGAAAATCCAAATCCCATAGAGCTACGCGCTCGAGAGACTTGAACCTCAGCACTGAATTAAATAGGACATGCTGGAGGGACAGATTCATAACCCAGAGGCTCCCTTCACTCTGGAATAAAATCCCATTCCAGGTTAGGCAGAGTCCCTCATTGACTCTCTTCAAGAGGAATCTTGATGAGTGGATGGGAGATCGTAGGTTTACCCCGGGTATCACTTCTGTGTCACTGTTAGACAGAGGCACTGTATACTAACCTCGAAAAAGGGCATAGCAAAATTAATTTAAAATGGGTGGCGAAAGCCAAAACACACTCTGGCTAGGCTTATAAATGCCCTAGGGCAGATAGCCTAGTATGAACCGATGAAAGTCTCTCGGTTTATGCCTTTCCCCCTCTGCGTCTCCTCTCGAACGTGCTGCTAAAGATCAAAAGGACAAGCCAAGGACAATACTGATTGCACCAGAATGGCCACGTCAGCACTGGTACCTGCTCTTGCGCAGCATGACACTGCTGGAACCATGGCAACTGCTTCAGACACCTTCCCTGCTGTGCCAGCAGGTGGGCCAGATTCTGCACCCTCTGCTTCAAACCCTGAACCTTGCCGCCTGGCTAATTCCTTGAGCTGTCCAATATCATCCCTCAGTAAGCAGGTGCTAGATGTCATTCTGGAGGCAAGGAGGCCTAGTACTAGAAAATCCTATGCTGGAAAGTGGAAGATACTGTTCATGGAGCCAGACTCAAGGGATAGGCACAACGGTGCCCAGCTTACCTCATATTCTTCAGTATTTAACAGATATGCTCCACAAGGGCCTATCCTTCTCGTCAATTAAAATTCATGCCTCTGCCATTTCAGCTCATTATAATACTGAGCCACCCCTCTTCTCTCACCCTCTGCTAAAACAATTCCTTAGAGGGGCCAAAAGGAGAGCCCCGACTCCAGCCTGGGGCTTTAACTTTGTATTAGAAAAGCTCACTCTCCCTCCATTTGAGCCAGCTGCAGCAACATAGTTGAAATTCCTTACTTGGAAAACAGCCTTCCTTCTACCTTCCACTTCAGCAAGAAGAGTGTCTGAATTACAGGCCCTCGTGGCAGTGGAGCCCTTCATTATCTTCCATCCAGACAGGGTTTCCCTCAGGACCAATCTTTCCTTTATGCCCAAGGTAGTGTCTAATGTGGCCCTAAATCAGTCCATTCATTTGCCTACTTTTTTCCCTAATCCACAAAACAAAGGAGAACTAATGCTGCACTCTCTCTGGACGTGCACAGACAACTTAAATTTTATTTGGACAGGACTAAGCCTCTCAGAAAATCTAAACAGCTGCAAGTTGGCTTTGCTGCAGGTGCAGAGGTGAAGGCCATTTCAAAGCAAACCATTTCCAAATGGATAGCCCATTGCATTCATTTCTGCTACAAGCACCATGGAAAACCTACCCCACAGGGGATAAGATCACATTCCACCATGGCTGCATCTACTTCTGCAGCCTTTCTCAGAGGCGTCCCTACCAGGGACATCCTAGAAGCTGCTACCTGGAGCTCTGTACATACTTTCACCAAGCATTACCACATGCCTCTTTTTTCTAAATTCAGAGCTGGTTTTGCCACTGCAGTCTTGCAGGGCTTAATAGCTGGCCCTAATGCTCTCTAACTTTCTCCTCCCTTCCTTAGCTTTGGGAATCAGCCCAAATGTGATGACTGCAACAGTGAAACACAAAGAACATAGTACAGTCGTATACACTTACTATAAATGTAGATGTTCGAGTGTATTCACTGTTGCAGTCCTGGTTACCCTCCCTCCAGCCCTGCCTTCTCTTGGCTCTACCTTTCCTTCTTGTTTGGTATATTTAAGTTTTTCTAATGCATTTGCTTTTTGATGGTGGTGTACCATAACATATTAATTGCTTCCCATTGTAGGGGCACCTGACATCTGGGGCAAGAAAAACTGATGTAATGGCATCAGCTGCATGTTTTATACCCCTGACGACCTGATGTCATGGAAGAAGAGACAGCATCTGACACAGGAATCCAAGACTCTGGTTTTCATGCCAACTGAGGGTTTACCTGCAGGCAGATAACCCAAATGTAATGACTGCAGCATTGAATACACTCTAACATCTACATTTTTATGGTAAGTGTACACAACTGTACTTTCTGTGGTGGTCTGCTTAATTGCGAGCTTGAGCATGCAACTCCAGAGGGAAGCTGTTGTAGAGCACTCCATTAGCTAAGGGGACACGGATTGAACAGTCTGCAGTATCAGCAGATGTTCGTGTTTCACTGTTGCAGTCATCAGATTTGGGTTATTCCTGCCAGGGTAGCCCTTGGCCAGCCCGAAAACCAGAGGCTTAGTATTTCTGCGTCGGTTGCTGTCACTTTAGGATTGACGTCCGGTTGTCGGTAGTATAAAGTAAGGCAGCCAACACCATTGCATCAGTCTTTCTTTCCTAGGAGCCCGAAGCAGAAGCAGTTCGCACGAGTGCCGGTTGGCCACTACCTGAGTTTCATCTTCCGAATTGAAGCTGAAGTCTTCTAAAGCTAAGTACCCCGTTGGGGATCCTTTTTTCTTGCTCTAACCAAGTTCTGCACCAGGGAGCCTCACTGCAGGGCCTGGAAAGTGGATGGCCCTATCCTTCCCCTGGGTGAACCTCTATGTCTATGCATTTCCCTCACTACCAGGGTACTGCTCAAAATAAGGGAGGAAAAACAGAGGACAATTCTGATTGCTCCAGACTGGACTCACCAGCACTGGGGTACCCACTGCCACAGTGACATCTCCCTCAGACCCCAACCCTCCTGACCCAGAGGGAAGGAGAATTCATGCATCCCAATTGCAGACCCTCAATTTGGCAGCCTGGCTTATTCCCTGACCACTGATCAAGCTGCCAATCTCAGGCTCTAGATATTATATGTGGGTTAGACACCCTAGCACTAGAAGGTCTTATGCTGACCAATGGAAAAGGTTCTGCACCTGGATGCAGGCTAAGGGAGCCAATACAGCACAGCCCTCCCTACCTCTCATCCTGGATTACCTAGCTGATCTGCTACACAGTGGCCTTTCCTTTTCCTGCATTAAAATTCATGCCTCTGCTATCTCTGCTCACTTCAATACTGAGCACCCATTTTTCTCACACCCTCTCATCAAACAGTTCCTAAGAGTGGCTAGCAACTTGAGGCTATCCAGAAGAGCACGTACCCCAGCTTGAGACCTAAACTTTGTATTGTTGAAGCTCACCCTGCCCCCCTTTAAACAACATCTTCAGAGGAGAAGTTTCTCTCCTGGAAGCCTGTCTTGCTTCTGGCCATCACTTCAGCCAGAAGAGTATCCAAGCTACAAGCACTCATGGCTGTAGAGCTCATCATCATCTTCTACACTGACAGGGTGTCCCTCACGAGTAATCCATCCTTCGTGCCCAAAGTGGTGTCCAGTGTGGCTCTCAACCAATCCATTGATTTGCCTACCCCACAAAACAAGGGTGAGATAATCCTGCACTCTCTTGATGTGGGCAGACGGCTCAGATTCTGTCTAGACAAGACTGAATCATTCAGAAAGACTGAACAATTGCTAGTCAGCTTTGCTGAAGGGGCAGAGGGCAAAGCCATATCCAAACAAACCATTTCCAAATGGATAGCACACTGCATCCATTTTTTGTTACAAGCGGCATGGGAAACCACCCCCTAAGTGGGTCAGGACTCACTCTACCAGAGCAGCCTCCACCTCTGCAGCTTTCCTCAGAGGAATCACCACCAGGGACATCCTGGAGGCTGCCACATGGACATCTGTTCACACCTTCACCGAGCATTACCACCTGCCTATCTTTTCCAAATCCAGGGCAGGTTTTGCCACTGCAGTCTTACAGGGCATCCTAGCCAGCCCCTAGTCTTCTTGACTGCCTCCACCCTTTTCCTTAGCTTTGGGCAAAGGAACCCAAATGTGATGACTGCAACAGTGAATACACTTGAATATCTACATTTATTCTAAGTGTACACAACTGTACTCCCCCCCCCCCCCCCCCCTGAACAACCAGCTGTTTCCTCCTCAAGAATGAATGAGCTGGAGAGGTCTCACCCTGGCAGAGGAACAAATTGGTTAGTTGGATGCAGGAAGAGGAGCTATTGGCCAATCCTGTTGATACCCCCCCCCCTAAAAAAAAAAACTGAATTGTTTGGATTGTTATGACCATTTCCTTGTGTAATGTAGTAAGATATAGATTCACTGGGTATTCATTATACACAAATTCAGATTGTGGATGCTATAATTTGTTTGCCTGCACAGTATTTTTATAAGCACTTGGAATCACCCAGATACTCCTCTGATAGTAAATTAATTCAAAATGTTAGCATTTTTCACACTCATGTAAAGTATTCCAGTTTTCCAGTACGCTCCCCATAAATTGTCTTGTGTTTTCAGGTATTAGTACATGAAAACTGCACTCCCTAGAAGCTCTCTTCACCCTACAGAATGTTGATGTCTGTGTGGTCACTAAGACATGGTTTAAAGCCACGGAAAGCACACCAACAGTGCAAGGTTATAATGCCTTCCAGACATTTAGAACAGCTACTTCACAGGCCCAGGGACTAAAAGTGGAGGTGTCTCTACTTGCATCATAAAAATATATACTTCAGGGCTGGTCAAACAGGGCAGTGCACTTGAGCTTTTCCATGTTCAAATCACCATTGGCAAAATCCAGTAACACTTCCTTGCAAGCTGTAGGAACCCTCTGTGACCCAGGAAACCCATTCCATGTGTTTAGAAACACTAACCATCCAACCGAATTCCATGGGTGACTTTATTTGCCCCACTATAAAGTGGGAATCCTATAAGACACCAAATGTTACAGGTACAGAGATTCCTGGATTTTGTAAAGACAAACTCCCTGCACCAGATAGTCAATATACCAACCAGGGTTGTAACCATACTGGATCTGGGCCTCACTAATATGGAAGAGTGCGGCACACTCCTTACTGTAAAGTCTTCCTTGGTAACGTCAGACCACAAAATGGTCTACTTTGAGGTAAAAATAAAACCTGGACCCCAAGCTAAACCTGGAATATTCAGGCACTACTCTTAAGGCTAATCTCCTGCTATTAAATGATAACCTGGCAAAATTTCAAGCCCTCATAAACCCCAAGAACACTGTTGCCTATGCAGAACTGTTCACAGAAACCCTGTACAAGCATGTTAATAGCTGCATAGAGGCAGCTGTACACACCAGGAAGAAGTACATAACTAACTCGAAAAAACAAGCCACCTTGGTGGAATCACAAAATCGGGAGGCTGTATAACAGAAGGAAGAACATCTTGGCAAATATTAGGAGGTGCAGCACTCAGCAGGATAATACAAGCACTCTCATAAAACTAAACAAGTCAGAGGACAAATAGTCTACCAAAGCTCAATTTTAGGTAAGTTTGAGCTCCCAGGCTAAGAACAGCCACAAAGCATTCTTTAGTTATGACCGCAACTTCAAAGCCAGTGCACGGTTGTGTGCAGAGCTCATTGTAAATGGATATATTCAGGCCAATAAATCCAAACCCCACTAGCTGTGGACATGCATGTTTTTGGCCTTCTTAAAACCTCATCAGTACAGCATAGCAACCTATACTGAACCAGAAGGTATAGCAAACCTCCTGGCTGATAAATTCAGCTCCAACTTTAACCCTCTCTCCCCCTCACCTTTCCCTCAGGGAATACCATCAAATACAATTCCCCCTACTGTCACTAGGGAGCAAGTTCTTAGTGCTCTTTCTAAGACCAAGAACATTGCATCAATGGGCCCAGACAGTATCGTAGGTTGCCTTCTAAATAGCATGAAACATGACCTGTCAGGGCCTCTGGCGTTAACTATTTAACTGTAGCCTCCAAACAGGTTTTATACCTCATGAATGGAGAACAGCAGCAGTCATTCCTCTGCACAAAGGTGGGCCATCTACAGACCCTGGAAACTGCTGGCCCATAAGTCTCACTAATTTTGTATGAAAAACCATGGAAAGAATTAAATGATCAATAAGAGGTATAGTAAACCTCCAGACACTAGGCCCAGCCCAGTTGGTTTAGTCAAGGGAAGATCATGCTTACTCAACGTGATGGACGAATGTTAGAAGGTAACCAAATCAATCGATGAGGGAAAATGGTTCACACTGCCTACCTTGCCCTGGCCAAGGCATTTGACACAGTACCCCACTCTATCATTGTTGACCAACTCAAGAGGTTAGGTGCAAACTTGTATGTCACCTGATGGATAGCCAACTAACTCACAGGCCCCAGGAAGTTAGACTTTAAGTCCACCTGTACAAAGAGTGCATTCCCTCAGGGATCAGTCTTTGGACCGCTCCTTTTTTTGGCATTTACTTCACTGACATTGGCCTTCACATCAGAGGTCTCTGGCTGACTTTTGTGGATGATTGCAAATTAGGAGCTGTCATTGAATCACACACTGACAGAAATGTTCTCCAGGAGGGGCTGACACAACTGGTGTCAGGGCCATGGGCTAAAACGAAATGCTAGGAAATGCATAATGGCATCCTTTGGGAAGTCATCCACCCCTGGTAACTATCATATTGACAATACACCCCTTAGAGTTGGCCCAGTAGTCAGGGACTTGGGGACACACATATAGTAATCTAGCTTTTGATCATCATGTGTCTACAGTATTGAGGAAATCATTGTTTGTTGTGCAACTTATAAACAAAGGTATGGCATCTAAGTCCAAGGAAGTCATTGTTACACTGGATTCAGTATTCATCAGAACCATCAATGAGTACAGTGGCCCCCTTTAGGTTCATAGGTTCATAGGTTTATACTAGGCTATCTGCCCAAGGGCATTTACAAGCCTAGCCCATCGTTTTGTGGCTTACGCCACCCCTTTAGTATGGGGAACTATACCCATTATTTTGCTGTGCCTCTGTCGAGCAGTGACACTGAGGTAATCCCTGGGGTATATCTGCGATCTCCCATCCATTGGTCAAGATTTCTCTTGAACAAGGCCAGCGAGGTGCTCTGCCTCACATTTGTTCCACAGCATAGGGAGTCTTTGGGTGATGAATCTATCCCTCCAGCACGTCCTATTAATAGCCGTGTCGAGGTTTAAGTCTCCCGCCCTTGTGGCTCTGATGGATCTAGATTGTTTGAGGTGAAGCATATTCATCAAATCTGGGTTTGACATGGCCTTGTATGTTAGGCAAAGGTCACCTCTGAGCAAGCGTGCGACTGAATAGAGCTGGAGTTCTTTCAGTCGGGCAGCATAGGACATATTTTTGAGACCCTTTATCCTTTTGGTGAGGAACTTTTGTGGCCTCTCCAGCTGCTGCAAGTGTCGGGTCAGATACATTCGAATGGGGCATTGTACTCAATCATTGGTCTGATGAGTGATGAGTAAAGGGAGACTATGACCTCCCTTGATCTAGATGAGAATCCCTTCATGATAAGGTGGGCAATGTAGAAGGTCTTCCTAACTACTTTAGCTACATGGGTGTCGAATGACAGACTACTATCAACCTGGGTCCCCAGGTCCCTGATAACTTCTTCTGTGCTCAGTGGATTGCCACCTATTTGGTAGCTAGGGGTAACCTTGTTTTTCCCGAAGGGTATGACTATGCATTTTTGGCATTTAACTTTAGGCCGTGGCTCTGGCACCAGTTATCCGCTTCTGTGAGACCCTTCTGAAGGATATCTGTGTCAGATGTGTTTTCTACTATGGCCCAGTTTGCAGTCATCTGCAAACTTTGTCAGCCATAACCCTCCTGTGTTTGCTTTTACTTGAAAAGTAGATGCCAAACAAGAGTGGGCCCAGGACTGAGCCCTGTGGGACACCACTTGTGACAGGCTTTGAGTCTGACATGGCGCCAGCAACTCTGACCCTGTGGGTTCTGTCACTCAGCCAGTTTGCAACCCATCTTGTGATGTATGGGTTAACATTTAAGCTGATGAGTTTTTCAATGATACCCAGTGGGGTATTGTATCGAAGGCCTTAGCCAGATCGAGGTAGGCTGTATGGACTGCCTTTCCTCATCAATGGCTTTGGTGACTGTTTCAAAAAGTCAACCAAGTTTAAAAGGCATGATCTGCCTTTGACAAAGCCAAACTGGGTTGGATCCAAAGTCTGCAAATTCCCTATGTCTTTATTTATGAGGTCCATTATGATCCTCTCCATGGCTTTGCAGATAAGGCTTGTCAAGCTAATGGGCCGGTAATTTCCAGGGTCGGTGGAGGCACCGCCTTTGTGAAGTGGGACCACAGTTGCAGTGCGCCACTCCTGGAGTGCGTATCCAGAGGTAAGACTTTGATTAAACAGCTGTCCTAGCTGTGGGTTTAATTCCTCATTGAGTTCGTGGAGCACACAGCCGGGGACACCATCAGGTCCCATGGATGCCGTGTTTTTTGCTTTGGAGAGAGCAGTTCTCACTTGGGCGCTGGAGATGTTTGGGGGGCTGAAATCGTTTGGTATAGATATCTCTCCTTTTGGGGGGGAGGGGGGGGGAGAAGTTTGCACTGAACCTGTCAGCCAGTATGTTGGCAATGTCTGTAGGATCAGTAATCTTCACATCATTTTGAACTAGTTCTGAGCATATCTGGGAGTTTCCTCCTAGGTTTCTAACATAGCTAAAGAAGGCCTTATGATTGTCTTTTGAGTCTTTAGCCTTTGGTATGTAACCAGGCATATTCAACAACTGGAACACCCACAGAGGTTCCTCACTAAAGGAATACAGGGTATAAGTAAAATGTCCTATGCAAACCACCTCAAGTCCCTATCCCTGTATTCTGTCTCCTACAGGCTTTTGAGGGGAGATCTATGCCTGGCATATACAGGGCATTATCAGACCCCACTCTGATGGACCTCCTGCATATCCACAAAACAAACAGCACCATAATTACCCATTCTAAAGACTTAAACCTTGCCTATGATATAAATGGGACCTGCTGGAGAGACTGCTATGTATCCCAGAGACTACCCCGTGTATGGAACAGGCTCCCCATCCATGTGATGCAGAGTTTTTCCCTAACCTAATTCAAGTGCAACTTGGACACTTGGATGGGGAACAGGAAATTCATCCCTGCCTTGGCATCTGTCTAATGGGCACAGGCAGCCTATAAATTTTATTTTATTTTACATTTCTTTACCAGGAAAGTCGGACTTGGAATGAGCCAATTTCAGCGGAGGCCTGGGGAGAAACGCTCCAGCCGCATGCCTTTGTAACGTGGGAGGAAACCGGAGCACCTGGAGAAAACTCACATGAACACAGAGAGGACATGCAGATTCCGCACAGAAGGCACCCCAGCCAAGAATCGAACCGGAGAACGTCTTGCTGCAAGGCGACAATGCTACTACTGCACCAATGCGCCATCCATAATAATGATTCCTTTCCCAGGCCCCCCTGCATGTAACTGTTTCCTCTCCCAAACCCCTGATTACACTCCTCAAGGTTATTAGAACTTGTCAGAGATTTGGGATGCATGACTAGGCTTAAAAAGGCTTTTGTGGTCGTGCACCTAGTAAACACCTATGAACCTGTACATAATCATTTCTGTAAGGAGTTTATAATCTAAGCACAGAGTAACAGTAAAACCGTAAAAGTAATAATAAATTGCCATTGCAGAAGTAAAAAAAAAAAAAAAAAAACAGGTCATCTGTTTTCAAGCAGTGAACTAATCAAGTAAATGTAGCTTAAGGAAAGTTCAGATACCACTGATGTAAATGATCCCAAAGGATTAGGTCCTGGTAAGCAAATGTCCGGACTCCAGATTTTCCTAACAATGCCTAAGAAACTGAAAATATCCCCATAATGGCAGAGTACAAAGCTTTAAGTGAGCAATGGATAACAGTATCTTAAGACTGAGGGGACCCAAATTATTTAGGCAGTGTCTTGCTAACCGTAACAATTTATAAGCAGATCGGCATCTGCAACTATTCATTCTCAGTGTCTGCAATGCTGATGTAGTCTGCATTAAGCTAGCCCTCCTGAGAGGGAGACCAAACCATGAGTAACTAAAGAATGATCCTTGTAGTGTTTCTCAGATGAAAACAAGATTGCTGACATCTGTTTCCAAAGTATCTCACAGTCATCAAGGACAGTATTAGTTATTCTTGTTAGAAAAGTTCTGCTTATTGCTGCCATAGGTAATAATACAATGATAAAGTGACAATGTTGACGAGTACCGTGACATTGCAGGCTCAGCTAAGGCCTCTGAACTGACATGTTCCATTTCGGCTGATTACTCAAGTCATTTGTTCGTGGTCTCCAGATTGTCAGCAAAGCGCAGTGTACTTCCAGGAATGTTGTGTGATGCCCCACCACTGGACCAGTAATCAAGGAGCCACAATCCTCACCAGTGGGAGACGTATGCTGGGAGCATGACAAGTTACACACAGCATTTCCAGATGCAGCTCAGTGCATCAAGTGCAATCTCCCTTAAGAGCACACAGAGACCACAGTCAGTCTGGGGCTTGTTTCTCCCTCTTTCTCCAGATCCCCAATAAGACTTCCCACTGGCACAGCTATAGAGTTGAGCCCTTAGCCAGTGTTTCAAGCCAAGTCCTCCAACATGCTCTGTCCAACCAGTGCTTTGTGTCCCTGCCCAAGTAGCTGACGCACACTGTTGGAGGTTTGTTGTACACATACACCTGGGAAAGGCTGGCACAGGTTTACTAGCTATTCCTCCTTCTGCCCAGACTATAAGGTAGTCATCACTGCCACCAGACCCCCTTATCTACTTTAAGGTGCTTAACAAAGGGTGTGCAATGTTACTATTAATACAAATGGTAGTTTGACAGAGTGCAAGGCTGTTAGCAGTGTCCCACAGCCTCACCAAATAAATATGCAAGTACTCTCAGAACTTAAATAGCTCTACAAATATCAGCCACAATGAAAGGTTTAAGTATATTTAATAAATAATAAAAGAACAAGAAAATACTCTGTATATAATTAGTAGAGTGAAAGTCAGAGGAAATATTTAAAACAACATCGCAGGATGGTCTCAAAGAACAACATATAAATTAAGCTTTGCTATATTCCTGACTATATCTAAAAGAATTATACTCTTCCCTAGATTAACTTACTACTCAGAGCAAGACAGAGGTTTGGTGAATGCATCTTGTCAGGCCCAATGCAGAATACTTAATCTGTCTCAGACTCCTCAAATTAGTATTGCAAATATTACTGCTGGGATAGCCTGTAGAATGACATAATTTCTTGTCATCTGACTCTATCCCAGGTTCAAAACAACCATTGATGGCAGCTGGTAGCATTTGGCTCTGCCTGTAAAAATACATAGACAAGGGCTTTTCCTCAGCTCTATGGCAAAGAATAGAAGTAAAACAAAACACAGGTGACAGAATTCACCCTGCAGTTGTTCCTGCAGCTAGGCATCACGGTCAACTTTTACAAAGTCTCAGCTGACCCTCTCTCAGGCTATGGAATTTATTGGAGCTCGTCTCCACAAACTCTTGTGTGGCCTCCCTAACCTCTCACAAGCTACAGAAATTTAAAATCTCAAGTTCATTCTCTCCTGTGCTCCAGCAATGTACCAGCCCTCCTAGTGCTTCAAGCATTAGAGTCCGTGGCAGCGGCGATCACTCTGGTCCTATTAGCAAGATTTCACATGAGATCACTTCAGTAGTTTTTTGCAAATCAGTGGTCCATTCTAACCCACCCAATGAACCACCCCATACTCATCACAGGTCTTTGCAAAAAGGACTTATCCTGGTGAATGGAATGCGAACAAATTCCTGTGGGTCGCCCCTTTTTCCCTTCTCAACCCAAAGCCATAGTGACCACTGATCCCTCCCTGATGGGGTGGGGGGCATTATCTGGGAAGGACAGTCCAAAGGCACTTGGTTCCCGATCAAGGCCAATCTGCATATCAGCATTCTGGAGCTGAGGGCAATGCTACTAGCATTGCAAACACTTCACTCTGCCGTACCTCAAGGAATGATTGCAGTTCAATCAGACAACGTGTCAGTCATCTGGTACATCAGCAAACAAGGGGGAACCAAATCCTGTCTCTGTGTCGAGAAGCCCTCCAAGTGTGGCAGTGGGCAATTGCATAAAACAGCTTTCTGATAATACACATCCCTGGGAGTTCAAACGTGATAGCGGACAAACTGTGCAGATGCATTCTGATGCCTCATGAGTGGTGTCTCAGTTCTGAGGTAGAGAAGATGATCTTTCATTGCTGGGCCCAGCCTTCCTGTTACCTTTTTGCTTCACTCCAAAACAAGTGCAGAAGCTATTTTACCCTAGAGTCCCCAAGAGATGCTCTTCTCAATTGTCCCCCCGGGTGTGCTGTGTGCCTTTCACCCTTTCCCTCTGATCCCTCTTTTACTTAAGATAGCAGCCAGGTTGAGAAGCAGAGTAATCCTCATTTGCATCATCCTGGCCATGACAAATTTGGTTTCCTTTCCTATGGCCTCATCTAGTTCACCATCCATGGACTCCGGACCCAGTTCCGAGCCTTCTGTTTTATCCTCACATACTGGTGCATCCCTGTCTTCAAAGTCTCAAGCTAACTGCTTGGGTCCACCTCTTGAGTTGGTCACCAGACATAATAATATTCCATCCCCAAAACGAAAAATTTTGCTGGCATCCCATAAACCATACACCAGGAATCTCCACCTCAGTAAATGGAAGATATTTGCAATCTTGGCTTGTGACAATGGCCTCTATCTCTTTTCAGCCTCAGTGGAAAACATTTTAGAATTTTGGGCTATTCTTTTTGGTAGGGGAGCTTCCGCTTCTACTGTTTGTCATTCTCGCAGCATTCTCTAACTTTCATAATGGCTTTGGCGCGCTACCCTTAATTTCTCGGACTTTGTAAGGTCTTACTCAAGTGAACTATCCATTTAAACCCCCTTTTAAAGATTCTCTACCACCATGGGATCTGACTATTATTTTGCAGTCACTAGTAGCTTCCCCCTTTGAACCAGCAGCTGCTTGTGATTTGAAGCTCCTGCTGGATGTTCACAGACAATTATGTTTCTATCTCAGTAGAACTAAAGAATTTAGGAGATCAGAACAATTTGCCTCCTTGTCTGGCGAGGCCTTGGGAAAATCTTGTCGCTAAATTTACCTTTTTCAAAATGGTTAAGAGATTGTATTTAATTTATAACCAAAAGAACCTAAAGCTGAAGGCACATTTCACTAGATGTATGCCTACCCTCAGCTGTCTTCCATTGTAAAGCTTTCCATGACTGAAATATGCATCGCAACAACATGGGCTACTCCGAATACCTTTATTACTCCTTACAAATTGGATCTGGTCTCCAGGGGAAAAGCTGCCTTTGGTTCTAAGGTTGTCAGGAATATCCTTCCATAGGGCCACCCAGGATATAAAGTAGCTGGGGACTGTGTCCCATTAGTTAAGAATAGATGAAGATTGGCATCATCAGATAAAGAAGTTATGTCTTACCATAATACATCTGTGTTGTCTATCTTCATCCATTCTTGGCATCCCTCCCTTCTTACTCCTGTGGATTCTGGTGGAACAAGCTGTTGTCCTGAGTCTTCTGTTATGACACTCCTTGGACATGGCTTCCTCATTTGGAATTAGTTTCCTTCCATTGTTCTATAATTCTGCAAACGCAGTCTGAGGTAATGTAGAGAGAGACATTGTGGGTAGACTATTAGCTCGAGAGTCTTTTTGGCTGGTACGAGCTGTGTAACGGACAGATCCGTTCCGAGGATTGGAACCTTAACCCATTAGTCAAGAATAGATGATAGACAACACAGCAATGGAACATTATGGTAAGACTTAACTTTTTTCAACACAAGTCTGTACAAACCTAGTTTGATGTATATGTGACATACACCTCTAATAAATTTGTCATACAAGCATCTTACATGAAGCATTTTGACATTCACAAATGACATACAACCACTTACAAAATTCCAGACAGTTGGGCTGGCAGTATCTCCTTTTATTACACTTCTTCCCCCCCTCGAAGACTCAAGCTAATTTTTCAAGTGACCCTTCAGAAATGTTGCGCGAGAGGGATGAACCTATCTGGGAATACTTTATCCCATTCCCTGTCTTGAGATTCCAGCTGCCTTGGCATTGCTGACCCCAGTACAGTGCTGCACTGTCCTATCATATGCCTGCAAACATAGGTTCCACTGTAGTAACTTAGGATTTTGCTGACTGGCTCCCTGTAGCCATAGCTCCCCCTCAGATTCCTCCTGTCTCCTACTGCAAATACTTAGCACAAGGGCCTCCCTATCGTGGTAAGGTTTCATGGTGTTAAAATGGTACAGTTTGTACCCCTGCCTCCTGCCTAGCAGTTCTGCCATGTAGTTAGATGCACTGACCTTCCTTAACACTTTGAAGGGTCCGAGGCTGCCTGCAGCTTGTTGTGCCTGACAGGAATGAGAACCATAACCTGTTGCCCCACTGTATACTGTCTATCTCAAGCATCCCTGTCATAAGACCTTTTTTTTTTTTTGCTGTTGGGCTTCTGCCATGTTCTCCCGGGCCAAGCCCATGAGTCCCCTAAGCTTTGTCCTGAAGTGTAGGACATATGCTACAACAGACTTCTTGTGGGATTCACACTCACCCTATGCCCATATAGCAACTTAAAGGGTGAAAAACTTGTGGATTCCTGGGGCAGCTCCCTGTAAGCAAACAGACAGGACAAATATTTGTCCCACTCCCTCTAGAACTGGTCTGAAAATGCCCATAGCATGGTTTTGAGTGCAGAGTTTAACCTCTCCACCAGACCATTAGTCTGGGGATGGTGGGAGGTGGTCTTTAGGTGCCTCACCCCTCAGCACTCCCACAGGTAAGCCAGCACATCGGACATGAAATTTGCACCTCTTTCAGTCAGTATTTCTTTTGGGAAACCTACTCTGCTGAAAATCTCTAACAAAGCATTTGCCACCTTTTCTGCCTTGATGGAGGACAGAGCCATTGCCTCAGGGTAGGGTATCTGGTAGCATAATCTACTACTGCTAGGATGTACTTCTTCCCTGTGGAACGTGGGGCACTCAGAGGCCCCACAATATTCATAGCTACACTCTGAAACGTTTCCTCAGTCACAGGCAAAGGCATCAAAGGAGCTTTCACCTTATCTCCTGCCTTGCCTATTTTTTGGCACTGCTCACAGGTCCTGCAGTACCCTGTTACATCCCTGGAAATCCCAGGCCAATAAAAGTTCTGCATAAATACGTCTCTCTGTACACGTTATACCCATATGACTTGCAAAGGGAATGACATGGGCTGTGACGAAGTGCCAGCTGGTAGGCCCTGGCACTGCCAACTGCTGTATTCTCATCCTCTAGCCCTCACTTGGGGGTCCACTCTCTATACAGTAACCCTTTGTCCCAGTATACAGATTCCCCCTTTCCTTGAGAATCAGGTGCCTCACTAGCTACCTCCCGGTTTACTATTGAAATATCGAACGGCACTACATCGACTGTGCTATAGTCGAACACGGAAGTTCGAAAATAGTAATGTCGACAAAAAAACAATCTAGGACTGTGTTTTAACATGGGTCGAGGTAGGGGAGATGTTTGTAGTTCTGAATAATACTGAACACCTACCTCGACCCATGTTAAAACCATTCCTAGATTTTTTTTTGTCATCGACATTACTATTTCCGAACTTCGTGTTCGACTATGGTACAGTCGATGTAGTGCCGTTCGACATTTCAATAATAAACCTTACCTCCCTCAGGCCTTGTAATTTAGGGTCTGAGAGCTGAGCCTGTCTCTTTGTAACCCTTTCCAGCTCCCCTTCCACAGGAAGTCTGGGGTTCTCTGACAACGGTGCCTCACTGTCAGCCTGGGTACTACTACTACTCACCTCGGCCCTTGCAGTCACTCTGTCTAAGGGAACATCAGTACCCACAAGCAGCTGTGGCTCACTTTCAGTCTCACTGCTGCAGGGTAGCTCCCTCCCTGAAATTGTCACCTCACCAGTCCTGGCTTCAAGTGTGCGGACTGTCTGGGTTCCCCCAGGCTACAAGGCCCACATGCTTGTCTCCAAGCCTGACTTTGTGTAACTGCATGCACACAAGGTACTGCATTATCAAAGTAATTGCCTATCAGGACATCTGTAGAAATATCCTCAAACAGACCTACTTGCTTGCTTCCTTTTCCACCCTCCCAGTCAAGGTGAACCATAGCCAAAAGTATTTGGAAAGGGGTCCCTCCTAAAACTTTGACTGGAGTAGACTGTCCAAGCAAGTAGTACTCTTTAACCATTGCAGACGTCATAGTGGTTTGGTCAGAGGCTGCGTCTCAGCAGTGGCCTGTTTTCCATCTAAGATAGGCTATAACCTTTTGTGGTAGTTTGGTACCCTTGTCTCCAGACAACTTACTGCTGGCATTTTGTCATTCCCACTTACAGGCTCTCCCACCTTTTGTTCCCCACCTTGCATTCGTGGACATCTATAAGCTACATGGCCTCACTGGTTACATTTAAAACATTTAACCTCTATCCTGGCTGTGTACCTGAAGTAGTGGCTTCCCCTGGTACTGGCAGACTCTCTTAGGGTCGTTTAATCTGCCCATCATGGATTCCCTTAGACCCATGAGCAGCACTGGGTATCCCCTTCCTGTGCATTGATGCCCCACTTGCTAGCTATAGGTTTCCCCTCTTTCCCCAACTCATCTGCTGTGTTGCATTCTATCCGCCATCCAGATTCTCATGTCCTCAGGCAAAGTACTAAGGGCTTGTTCCCTCATCAAAAGGTCTGTCAGCCTTTCAAAAGTGGTGACTGGACACCCATTCACCCACCTATGAAAATAAGTGCTTAACTCAGCAATATATTCACACACTTTCATCTGCCTGGCGTCTGTGCTCATGAAACGTTTTCTTGTAAGGTTCAGGTGTTAACTTAATCCGTATCAGACAATTTAGAAATGGCAGTTACAGCTTTACTATGGAGTAAAGGGGTCAGGAACCATACCGAGAGTACTTGGTCAACATTATACGGTTTACATACAAATATATGAATAAAACTATCAAAATTATAACCCTCTGTAAATTGTGGAAGAAATTTACTAACCTTTGTTGCTTCTGGGGTTCGGTTATTCCCTTTCCCATTACCTCCATGACCCTGGCGAAGAGTCCGCATCTCCTTTTCATGTTGCCTCTGCCTCTCATTTTCCTCAGTTTCCAGACGTCTGTCTCTCTGCTGATTCTAATTCCATTTGTTTCCATTTTTCTTCAGCCTCCAAATGCCTCAGTCTGTCTGCTGATCCCGTTTCCAAACGGCTGGCCCCCAGTTCAAGTTTCTTTAACTCTTAGGCAAAGTTGAACTGTCCGTTTTCTGACAGTTGTACATCCACAAGGCAGGTGTGGTTGTCCTCCCGGTTGCTGGTCTGTGATGCAGCTATGACTAAGACTGCAATCATTTCTGCTCTAGTCAGGTTGGCATGCACCAATCCTTTGTCTTGGCACATAGCCAACTGGATCCCTTGTCCGCTTGCCATACTCTTTTACTGCCATCCTTGCCTGCTCTCATTGACTAACTTTGTCTTTTCCCGGTTAGGGGTCGCCACAGTAGAACTGCGGTCTGCTGATTGGCAGTAGATTTTTATGGTGCAGAGTTGCCAGCCCGACGCCCAACCTTCAGCGAAGGCACTCCCATGAGAATTGAACGGGAGAACCTTTTGCTGTGAGGCAACAGTGCAACCGCTGCACCACCGCGGCTTCCATCTCTCATTGACTAACTATGCTAAAAAAAATAAATAAAACTGTTGATATGGAACTGTGAATGTTCACTGTGTGGCTGCTTGAGTACATACACCTTCCTTAGTGACCACTGTTTACAGGCTGCAGGACTTCAATATCACACCACTGAATCTCAATATGTGATGCGGTGATCCCATCACTGCCAACCAATAAATGTGATGCCCCACCACTGGACCAGTAATCAAGGAGCCTCAGTCCTCACCACTGGCACCACTGGGGGACATACACTGGGAGGATGACACCTTACACGCACAATATTTCCAGATGCAGCTCACTGCATCACCTGCAATTTCCCTTAAGAGCACACCGAGACCACAGTCACTCTGGGGCTGGTTGCTACCTCTTTCTCCAGATCCCCAGTAAGACTTCCCACTGGTGCAGCTGTAGAGTTGAGTCCTTGGCTAGGGCTCCAAGCCAAGTCCTCCAACACTTTGTCCAACTAGTGCTTTGTGTACCTGCCCAAGTAGCTGACACACACTCTCTTGGAGATTTATTTTACACACACACACACACACCTTGGAAAGGCTGGCACAGGTTTACTAGCTGGGTCCTCTTCTGCCCACACTATAAGGTAGTTATCGCAGGCCATCACAACCCCTTATTACCTACTTTAAGGCCCTTAACAAAAGGTGTCCAATCTTACTATTAATACAAATAGTAGTTTGACCAAGAGTAAGGCTATTAGGAGTGGCCCATAGTGACAAGTAAATATGCAAGTACTCTCAGAACCTAAATAGCACTGAAATAGCTCTACAAAGATCAGCCACAATGAAAGGTTTAAATATATTTAATAATAAATAAAAGAACAAGAAAGTGCCCAATATGTAATTACAGGGATATCAGAGTTCAAAATAATGGAAAATACTTAAAACAACATTGCAGGACAGTCTCAAATAAAGAAAACATCTAAATTACGCTTTGCTATATTCCTGACTATATCTAAGAGAATTATACTTTTCCTTAGATTGACTTAGAGCAAGGCAGAGGTGTGGTGAATAGATCTTGTTAGGTCCAAGACAGAATACCGAATGCTAAGTCCCTCTGAGACACCTCAGATTAATATATCAAATGTTACTGCTGGGATAGCTTGCAGAATGGCATTTCTTGCCGTCTGACTCTATCCAGGTCCAAAACAACCATTGATAGCAGCTGGTAGCATTTAGCATCTACCTGTAAAAATACATAGACAAGTACTTTTCCTCAGATCTTTGGTAAAGAATGGAAGTCATAAAGCAATAAAACACTTCCAAAACAATACATAAAGCTCCTCAGCACAGACATTGTGTCGCTAGCGGCCATAAAGTAATTTAATTTTAGCTGTTTTTTTCTGAAGCCTTGCTGGACTGAAGTTAATATCCTGATGTTCTTCATCTCACATTGCTGCAGTCCTAACACTTGGGTAGTCCGCTGTCCCTCGGTCGGCCCGAATATCAGAGTATAAGGCTGACGTCGGTCAAGGCGCATTTGACTGACATCAGAACGTCAGGGTACAAATGCGCATGACCGACGTCATATCCTCAGTCTTTTTTGCCGCATGGTCCGATGCAGAAGCAGTGTTGCAAGTGCCATTCGGCGTTCTGAAATTTTTCGAATTCGGAGTTTCAGACCGAAGTCAGAGTTGGTTAAGTACCCCGTTGGGGAATATTTTGTTTTTTTCTTGCCTCAGTGTTTTACCGGATGTCAGAAAAAGTGAATAACTGTATTTCTTGTGGGAAACAGATTCCGCATAGGGACTACCATAATTTGTGTATACCTTGTTTGGGACCTGAGCACGACGTTGTTGGGTGTCGCTTTTGTGCTAGGTTTAATAAACGCACTATAAAGCGAAGGTTGGATTGTGCCAGGTTGGTCTTTGGGAAGCGGTGCAATTACAATATGCCGTCGGATGCTCCGGCGCCGGCTTCCTCTAAGAAGCGCAAGGACAAGGCAGTTAAAACTAGGTTAGAGGAGTCGTCCGAACCGGACGCCGGTTCTTTAGAGGCGTCAGGGGAACCGGTGGTTCCGACGGAGGCCTCTCTGGAGTCCCAGGGAGAAACTTTGATTTTACAGGATGTGGCCTCCCAGGAGGCAGGTCAGGCTACAGGGGCTTCTCAGATTACTTTACTCCCCTCCCTTCCTAAGGTGTCTAGGCCCTCTCTTTCTGCTTCCAAGGCTTCTCCTAGAGGCAGGTCTAGTTTAGCTGCTGTGGGTGTCACTCCTAGTTCTTCAGGTTCGGTGCCCAAGAAGCACATGCTTAAAATGGCAGAAGATTTAATTACTTTAATTAGAGGCTCTATGCCCCCTCCTGATAAGAGGCCTAGGATGGAGCCAGTGTTGAGGATTATGAGCAGGCTTCGATGTGTCTGAGTCTTCGGCTGAAGACTTGCAGGAGTATTCTCATTATTCTGATTCTGATGTTGATGATTCTACTCCTTCTGCTTCTCCTCCTGAGGATTTTTCTTTTTTCAGAGACCCTTCACTCCATGAGAGCACTTTCAATGGGAAGGTCAGGACTTCTCTGACTCCAGGAAAAGGCTTAGGGAATTTTTGTTTTTACCCCAGCATAGGCCTTTGGCTATACCTCCTGTTCTGACTGTGGTGGAAGATGTGTTTGCAGAGGCTTCTCTTAATCCTGATTCTTTGCCTCCTGCTCCTGTTAAACCAGATAGGTATTACAGGGTGCCTGAAGCTCATAAGTATCTTTTTAAGAGTCCTAGGGCAGACCCAGAAACTGTTAGCCAGGGGCCTAGGGGTGTTAAGGCTTCTGTTGTCAAGAATCCGGTTCCTGCAGATAAAGAGGCCAGGGCCTTGGATAGATGGGGAAAGAAAGTTTATACTTCTTCCACCCTAGCCATGAGAGCTTTGAATTGCCAGTTTCACATGTTAAAATATCAAAATTATCTGCTTTCACAGTTGAAATCTAAGGTTGATGCTCTGGCGGAAGGTATTGATTGTAAAGAGTTACAAGATTTAGTGCATGTTTCTGAACAGGTGGGTAAGCATTCTTTGCAATGTGGTTTTGATGCTGTACAGGCCTCCTCTAGGGTGGCTGCCACTGGGTCAGTTCTTCGCAGGCATGCCTGGCTGAGGGATCAAAATTTATCTGACCATGTTAAAACTAGGATTTTGGATGCCCCTTGCAATCTGATGTCTTGTTTGGTTCTCCTGTTGAGGCAGTTTTAAAGAAAATGGAAGACAAGGCTAAGTCTATGCAGACTGGTAAAGTTTTTTTGCAGGTTCAGCCTCCAAAGTTTAGTAGAAATTGGCCTACTAAGGGGTGGACGTATCCTTCTTATGATTCCCAGTCTAGGGGTAGATCTAGACGTGGCAGGGGCAGAGGTCAGGGCTCTTTCAGGCCTAGAACTGGGGGTTCTCCTGCACAGTCTTCGGGTGGGGGCAGGGGTCAGTCCTTTCGTAAACAGACCCAATGACCTACCTTTTCAGCTGCCAGCACCTTCTCGCCTGGCAGCACCTTTGGGAGGAAGGTTGGCACTTTTCAAAGAAAATTGGAGTTTGATTACCCAAGACAGATGGGTGTTGGATATCATACATCACGGGTACAGGTTTTATTTCCATACCTTGCCTCCTTTCAAAGGCATGCCAGACATTCCTCCTCAACAAAGAATAGAGGCTCACAAGCAAATTTCTCTGTTACTCCAAATAGGGGCCATACAGCCGGTTCCTGTGCCAGAAAGGGGCCTGGGATTTTATTCTCGCCTGTTCCTTGTACCAAAAAAGGGGAACACGTGGAGACCAATTTTGGATTTATCTATCCTCAACACTTATCTGGACATTCCCAAGTTCAAAATGTTGACGTTATAACAACTTTTACCTCTGCTGGGCAAGGATCACTGGATGGTAACTTTGGATCTCAAGGAGGCTTACCTTCATGTTCCTATCAGGCTAAGTTGCAGGAAATATCTGCGTTTTCGGACTGGGACTTCTCACTTTCAGTTCTCTGCATTGCCCTTTGGCTTATCTACTGCGCCCAGAGTATTTACGAAAGTTCTGGCTCCAGTGATAGCTTTCTTCAGGCTAAAAGGAATACAAATCTATCCTTATTTGGACGATTGCCTGATTCTGGCTCAAGGAAAGGACGAGCTTCTTCGTCATTTGGAATATGTGATAGCAGTGCTAAGATGCCTGGGGTATTCTGTGAACGAAATAAAGTCCAGTCTAGTACCCTCTCAAGACATGTGCTTTCTGGGTGTAAGACTGAATACAGCATCCCAGATGGCCTTTCTAACCCCGGACAAACAAAGCCTTTCTAACCCCGGACAAACAAAAGAATCTTTCCCTTTACTTCCATCATCTTTCTCTTCAGTCCGGGCTGACTGCAAGGACAGTCCTTCAAGCCTTAGGGTTCATGGCATCTTGTATTCTGGTGCTTCCCAATGCCAAACTGCATATGAGGAAGTTGCAATGGTATCTCAAAAATTTATGGACTCAGCACTGCCAGGATCTGGACACTGTCATTCAAATAATACCTTGCATTCAAAAGGAATTTTTGTGGTGGGCTCAGGAATGTCACCTAAACAAGGGACTCTCTGTGACCCAGCCAGAGACAAGTCAGATTCTAACAACAGATGCCTCAGACAAAGCTTGGGGAGCTCATCTAAACGGAAAGTGGATACAAGACAAGTGGCCTGTCAGACTACTGCATCTACATATCAATTTGAAGGAGATGTTAGCAGTCCAGTTTGCATTAATAGCTTTCAAGGATTTACTTCTTCCAGGGCAGGTGTTGATTCTAACAGACAACACAACTGTCATGTGGTACATCAACAAGCAAGGGGGAACACATTCTTATCCTCTATGCAGGCAAGCAATGATTTTGTGGGAGACTGCTCTCAGTTTACAACTAAGTCTTCAGGCAAGGTTTCTGCCGAGCACAGAACTCCTTAGCAGATGTGTTAAGCAGACAAATCATGGATCCCCACGAGTGGAAACTGGATCTTCATGTATTTCAGAAATTGACAGTGTCCTGGGGAACTCCAGACATAGATCTGTTCGCTTCTCCACTAAACCACCAGCTGCCAAAGTTTTGCACGAAGAGGTTTCATCCCACAGCTTGGAAAGTGGATGCTCTTTCTTTCAGTTGGACAAATCTTCATGTGTATGCCTTTCCACCTCTGCCTCTCCTCCCAAAGGTACTTCTGAAGGTCAGACAGGACAAGCCAAGGATGATTTTGATAGCTCCAGATTGGCCTCGACAGCACTGGCACCCATTACTGAGAAGTCTAGTACGGAAGCCTCCATGGCCTTTGCCTTTGATTCCACATCTGTTGTCCCAGGAGGACAGCCATCTACTCAATGTCAAGCTTCACTCTCTTCACCTAACAGCCTGGCATATTCTGTTTTAAACCATAGAGGGTCTCAACTTCCACAACAAGTTTTGAATGTGATTTTGGAAGCTAGAAGGCCTAGTACAAGGAAAGTGTACGCAGATAAATGGAAGAGATTTTTGTTTTGGAGTGCAGCTAAGGATTTGGATGTTTCTGAGCCTGATTTAAGTGTGGCTTTTCAATATCTTACTGAGTTATTGGACAAAGGTTTGTCCTTCTCTTCTATTAAGATTCATGCTGCAGCAATTTCAGCTCACTATGACTGTGACCCACCATTGTTTTCTCATCCTTTGTTCAAGCAATTTCTTAGAGGGGCAAAGAATATAAGACCCCACGAAGAGCTCCTACTCCTGCTTGGGATCTCAATTTTGTGTTGGAGAAACTCACTCTACAACCTTTTGAGCCTGCAGCGACTGCTGAGTTGAAATATTTGTCATGGAAGACTGCTTTTTTGTTGGCCATTACCTCTGCAAGAAGGGTTTCTGAATTGCAGGCCCTTATGGCAGTTGAGCCTTTCTTAATTTCTCATAAGGACAGGGTATCTTTACGTACTAATCCTTCCTTTATGCCTAAAGTGGTTTCTAGTGTGGCTTTAAATCAAACTATTCATTTGCCTATTTTTATGCAAATCCCCAAAATAAAGGGGAAAAGATTTTGCACACTTTAGATGTACACAGGCAGTTGCGATATTATTTGGACAGAACTAAAGGGTTCAGACAATCTCAGCAGTTATTAGTTTCTTTTGCTTTGTGCTCTCAGGGCAAGCCCGTGTCAAAACAAACTATTTCTAAGTGGATTGGATTTTGCATTGCTTTCTGTTATTCCCATCATGGCAAAGAGATTCCAGCTGGGATTAGGCCTCATTCCACTAGGGCTACTGCCACTTCAACAGCTTTTTGTAGGGGGTGGCAACTAAGGATATTTTGGAGGCAGCCACTTGGAGTTCAGTGCATACCTTTTCTAGGCATTACCACCTTCCACTGTACTCTAAATCCAGGGCTGGTTTTGCCACTGCTGTGTTGCAGGGCATTTTGGCAGCTCCTGCTTCTATATGATTTGGCCATCCTCCCTTACCTCTGCTTTGGGATTCTACCCAAGTGTTAGGACTGCAGCAATGTGAGATGAAGAACATAGTACAGTTTTGTACCTACCATAAATGTAGATGTTCGAAGATCCACATTGCTGCAGTCCAATTTACCCTCCCTCCTTCCCCTCTGTAGTGTGAGGTGGTTGTGTGGGTTGAGTTATCCATCTGAGGTATATTGTGCATATTGTATATATGTTGTATATATTGTACATATTTTTGGTATTAGGCTGGTTGTTTGTTTAGTTGTTGTCTTTGGACCTTTCTTTTTAGGGTCTTCTGACATCTGGGGCAAGAAAAGACTGAGGATATGACGTCGGTCATGCGCATTTGTACCCTGACGTTCTGATGTCAGTCAAATGCGCCTTGACCGACGTCAGCCTTATACTCTGATATTCGGGCCGACCGAGGGACAGCGGACTACCCAAGTGTTAGGACTGCAGCAATGTGGATCTTCGAACATCTACATTTATGGTAGGTACAAAACTGTACTTTTTCCAGTTTCCACTGTTAAAATATATACATTTAAACAGTTACACTAGTGCATGTACATTTGTGTTCTCTTCCTGCAGAGCACTCTGTGGATACATCTTTAAGCACAGTATTTTATAAAATATCTTTTCAATACACATGTCTGTACAAACCTAGTTTGATGTATGCATGACATAAAGCTCTAATACATTTCCAATCCAAGCATATTACATGAAGCATGTTGACATTCACAAATGACACATCACCATTTACAAAATTCTAGACAGCTGGGTTGGCAGTATCTCCTTTCATCACATGTTGTCGAGTGAAGTAAAGTTTTATAATTGAGCATATAGTCAGTGTAATAGTTGTACAGTAGGTGCCCTATTAACTAGAACTCCAAAGGGTGGTGTGAACACTGAATAAAATAGGACTGTGAATCAAACCTTGTGATACTGGACACTCCAAGGGATAGGAATTATAGCTGTGCACCACAAGTAGCTGTTTTTCTGTGTGCCTCTAGAGGTGGGATGCAGATCAGTTCAGGACAGCAAATGAGAAACTGCAGTATGAACATAAACATTTAGAATGCCTTGATTCATGGTGTGAAAAATTGCAGAGATCAAGCAGGATCAGAACAGAATGTGTTTATCTTTGGGTATAAGCAGATTAATTGCCCTAATTAGAGCAGCCTCAGTACTACACAAGCCCATGAACTGTTCAGTATGATTCCAGTTACACACAAACGTCTTGATAACCGTGCTGAAATGGAATGCTTTTTAAAGTGTGGCCATTAACTGTTACAATTAGCTTCTTAAGATTGTTTCCTTAAGAACCAGGATTTATGAAAGGCTTTGCCTCCTACAATATAGAGAACTGCCTCAGGCTCTATAATCTCTTGTATAACAAATTTGATCGTTAATATTTTCTTTGTTGGTACAGTGTACCTTTTCATTGCTTCCAGTTAGTGCATTGTGATATTAGTTCTGTACTGAGCAATTTTATTATTTTCATTGCTTCCAGTTAGTGCAATGTGAGATTAGTTCTGTACTGAACAATTTTATTCCATCTTGAGAAGCTCAGTAGTAAGATGCCTGCCTTTACATTCCCTGGGTCTGGGGTTCCATCCCAAGTTTGACACTGTGTGGAGATTGCAACAAGTCGTCCTCTATCTTTCAAAATGATTTAAGAAGGGGCTTTCTTTTGCATCTTTTAAATTGCATGTACTGCTATTTCAGCATGCTATTGTAGCCACCTCTAGCTAGTGTACTTAAGTGAAGCAGCTTTAATGGGATTCTACATATGAGACACTGATGTCCCCACTCTGGGCCAATAACCACTGACACTGGAGAGGAACGTTCACTTGAAACAAAAATGGACACGCCTAGTATTTCCAGATGCAGCACTGTGCATCAAGCACAATTTCCTTTGAGCACTCACACAGGAAACGCACGCACTTGATCCAAAGTCTGGATTTCTGTGTCTCCCTTCAGGTCCCCAGTAAGATTCCCTACTGGCACAGCTATAGAGTTGAGATCTCAGCTACCTCAGCTGAGTATCCAAGCCAAGTTCTCCAGCACTTTCTCTGTGAAACCAGTGCTTTGTGTCCCTTTTCCACACAGCTGACACACACCTGAGAAAGGCTGGCACAGATTTATTAGCTATGCCCCCTTCTGCCCAAACTATAAGGTAGTTACACTGCCAACAGACAGTCCAAAGCCAGCTACAGTAATGCTTTTGCAAGGGTACCCTGTTATACAGAGTGATATTAATATTAATACAAATGATAGTCTGACCAACAGCAAGGATTTCAGGACCAGCTGAAGCTGTCACCAAGTATATGCAATTACTCTGAGATTAAAATATTCTGTAAAAGGCCAGCCCCATTGAAAAGTTTAAATATATTTAATAATAAGAACATGAAAATACTAAGTATCTATTTACAGTAAACACAAGAGTTTAAATCAAAGGAAATATTAAGTAACATAAAGAAATAAATTCACAGAGATACAGAAAAGCAGTACTTAACCTTTGCTGCTTCAGATATTTTATTATTGGTCATCTCTGAAAGTGCTTATACGTCTGTGGTTGAATAAAGAAGAGTTTTTTTTTTACACTGGAACTACCTGCCATTTTTTGGACTACAAATGTTTTACATTTAAGTACTTAACCAATATCACTATTTTCCTGACTGGTGTAAAGAATTACTATTCCCTGGTTACTTATTAGAGCAAGGCAAGATATTACTAGAAACTGCCAGAATTTGGCGTACGTGTCAGTGGTACACACACACACACACACGCAGACACACACAGTTTTGCTCAGATCTTTCCCATTGTTTTGTCTAAAGTGGTCTTGGAAGTGGCACACAGTTGAGCCATTGAGCTTCCTGTTTTTTTTTTTTTCTTCCCCAAATGTGAAGAACAGGGGGGGGCAAAGATTTTGCAGCTTTTGAATGCACACAGTTGATATTACATGAAAGGAACACACAAGTTAACAAACTCCATTTCATTCGTGTCAGAATTGGCCAGAATTTGTTTGGGTAAAGAGCAGTATTGCCTTTTGTTACAATTACTGTGGAAAAACTTTGTAGTGCTCTGTTAGAGTACAGTCAGTCAAAGTAGATGTTCTAAGTGTTTCACTGTTGCAGTCATCACACTTAGATCTGCCTGCAGGTAGCCCTCAGTCGGCCCGAATACCAGAGTCTTGGGATTTCTGCGTCGGAATCTGTCGCCTCTTCCATGATGTCAGGTCATCGGGTATAAAACATGAAGCTAACACCATTACATCAGCTTTTCTTGCCATGCGGGAGCCCGAAGCAGAAGCAGTTGGCAAGTGCCGGTCAGCTGCTACTCGAAATTTGTTTTTCGAGTTTCAAGCCTGAAGTCTTCTAAAGCCAAGTACCCCGTTGGGGATCCTTTTCTCTTGCTCTAACCGATGTCAAAAAAAGTAACAGTTGTCTTGCCTGTGGAAAGCAAATACCTCAGAGATTTTCATTCTTACTGCGTCACCTGTTTAGGCCCAGACCACGACATTCCTCCCTGTCTGTTTTATGCCTTGTTCAACACCCGAACTATTTGTTGTCAGGCTATATTTGTCGCAGAATTCTTTCACTCTCATTCTCCATATTCCAAAATGGCTTCGATAAGTCATCCGACTACCGATCTTCCAAAAAAAGTAAGGATAAATACAGACAGATCGCATAGATCCAAAACTGCCGACGCTTCCGCTAAGCTTAGTTGCCTGTCTGCAGGTACTTAGTGAGGCGCTTTTGCAGCCTCCGATACCCGCTTCTACAGATTCACAGCCCTCTACTGAGACCCATTCGGAGTCAGGTATTCCACGAGATGCTTCAACTATGGAACTTGCTGTCTCTACCTTGGATGGGTCTGGAGCCGCTGTGCAGGCACCGGCTTCTGAGGGTGTATTCAGACCTTCTGATGTCATTATTAAACCAACTACTTCATTTCTGACTAAAACTGCCGAATTTCACAGGCCCAGAGTTTGCACTACGCCTAGGAAACAGATAACCAAAGCGCATTTTCGAGCTCCCATGCCACAAAAACAAATGCTTAGAATGGCTGAAGACCTTATTACTTTAAGGGAAGCCAGCCTTCCCCCTCTAAAAGACGGAATTGATTTTTCTTCTGATTCTACAGACCATGAGTCCGATGGCTCTGACCCCTCTGATTACCAGGATATACCCTTATCTACCTATGAGGATTCAGATGCAGAGGATCCCATTCCCTCTGTGCCCCCCCCCCCCCGAGGACTTTCGGTGAAACCTTGCATACCCGAAGAGCATTTCCGCTGGGAATGCCAGGACTACCCACAGTCCAAAAAGAGACTCGGGGAATTTTTAGACTTGCCTCAGCACAGGCTTCTAGTTCTGCCACCTGTCTTGGATATTGTGGATGATGTCTTCATGGAATCCAGTCTTACCCCTGATACTTTACCACCAGCTCCTAGAAATCCTGACAGGTTATAGGTACTACAGAGTACCTGACTCAAAAATTTCTGTTTAAAAATCCCACTGCGGATCCAGAGACCATTTCCCAGGGACCTAAAGGTATTAAGGCTACTACAGAAAAAAACTCTACCCCTTCGGACAGGGATTCTAGGAGTTTAGACAGATTGGGTAAGAAGGTATATACCTCTGCAACTCTTGCCATCAGGGCTTTAAATTGCCAGTTTCACATGCTGAAGTACCAGCAGCATATTATGGAGCTAATTAAACGAAAGATGATGTTGATTCCCGATTGTGCAGAAAATAAGGATTTACAAGAGTTAATGCGTTCTGCAAACGAAGTTGGTAAACCTACTTTGCAGTGTTGTTTTGATGCCTTAGAGACATCTTGCAGGGCTGCTGTCACTGGGTCTGTTCTGAGAAGACATGCTTGGCTGAAGGAACAAATCTTGTCAGACCATGTCAAAGCAAAATTGCTAGATGCTCCATTAAACCAAGAATGTTTGTTTGGCACAAAAGCAGAAGTAGTTCTTAAAAAGATGGAGGAAAAAGCTAAATCTATGTAAACTGCTAAAGATTTCTTACAGGTACAGCCACCTAGATTCAGTAGGCATTGGCCTTCAAAAAACTGGTCCTTTCCAGTCCCTCAAAGACCTTCTCAGTCCAAACCCAGGGGCAACAGACCACAAAGACTATAGTCTCAGGGTATGCACAGATCTAAACAATGGAGTGCTCCCAACTCAAAAACAGGAAGTGGTAAGCCACCCCCTTATGGAAAAAGTTCACAATAACTTATCCTTCAAAGCCAGGCCCAGTTACTTGCACCCCTAGAAGGAAAACTCACCCTGCATGTAATAAAAAACAGAGTATATTACCCAGGACCAATGGGTCTTAAACATTATATCCCAGGGATACAGATTCTAATTCCACTCACTGCCAACCCAAAGGGGATTGCCAGACCTTCCTCCAAGTCAGTGGCAGAGGCCCAAAAGCAAGTACTTTCTCGTATCAGTATCAGGGCTATTCAACCTGTTCCCTCAGAGCAAAGGGGACAGGGTTTCTACTCCAGATTGTTCCTATTGCCCAGAACTGGCATCCTATCCTGGATCTGTCAATTCTCAACACCTTCTTGGTGGTACCAGAATTCAAAATGCTTACACTCCAGCAGCTGCTTCCTATGCTAGCCAAGGACTCCTGGCTGGTCACCCTAGACTTAAAAGAAGCTTATCTGCACATCCCCATAAGGGAATCTTGCAGGAAATGTCTGTTTCAGGGCAGGCTCTATGCACCATCAGTTCTCTGCACTTCCCTTTGGCTTATCTACTGTGCCCAGGGTATTCACGAAGTGCCTTGCTCCAGCCATTGCATACTGCAGGCAGAGAAATACAAATTTATCCATACTTGGACGATTGCCTGATTCAGGCGGACAGTCAGGAATTGTTACTTCAGCACCTGATGTTTGTAAAGTGACTCCTAACTTCCCTGGGGGTTTACCATCAACGAAAGGAAATCATAGCTGGTACCCATCTACAAGATTGCATTCCTGGGAGCAAGCTTGAGCACAACTTCCCAGATGGCATTCCTCACTCCAGAAAAGCAGGTTTATTTGACAAATTACTTCAAACTACTGGCCACTCAAACCTAGCTATCTGCAAGAAAAGTACTGCAAGCCCTAGGGTTCATGGCCTCATGCATTATCCTAATTCCATATGCAAGACTGCATGTAAGGAAACTTCAGTGGTACTGAAGTCTCTGGTGTCAACATTCTCAGGATCTGGAAACACTGATTCCAGTCATTCCTTGCCTAAGGACAGAGTTCCTTTGGTGGGGAGAGGCTTGCAACCACAATAAGGGACTCCCTTTCATTCAACCCTCTGCCACCCAAACCCTGACAGCAGGCGCATCAGACTATGCATGGGGGGCTCACATGGCAGGCAAATGCATTCAAGGCAAATGGTGCCCAGGACAAATTCACCTGCATGTCAATCAAAAAGAAATGTTAGCTGTACAGAATGCACTGACAGCCTTCAAATACCTTATCCTTCCTGGGCAACCCTTGATAAAGACAGACAACACAGTTATGTGGTACATAAAACAGGCAGGGGGGAACTCATTCCTACCCACTCTGCAGGTTAGCCATGGCTCTGTGGAACACAGCCCTGAGCAATCAAGTGCACCTGCCAGCTCAATTCCTGCCAGGCAAGCAAAATTCACTAGCAGACTTAAGCAGAAGTCTTCTGGACCCACACGAGTGGAAACTGGAACCCAACTCATTCAAACTTCTAATCCACAGGTGGGGGGGGGGCACACCAGAGGTGGACCTCTTTGCTTCCCCACAAAACCATCAATTGAGCAAACTTTGAACCAGAACTCCCCAGAGCCAAGCATGAAAAGTGGATGCCCTATCCTTTACATGGGAAAACCTCTCAATTTATGCCTTTCCCCCTCTCCTCAAAAGTACTACTCAAGATCAAACAGGACAGGCCAAGGACAATCCTTATTGCACCAGACTCTCTATACCAGCACTGGTACCCACTCCTATGCAGTCTGACAGCAGTGCCACCTGGCAGCTACATCAGACTCTGCTGTCCCAGCAGGAGGGACAGATTTTGCATTGTCAGCTGCATACCCTGAACCTGGCAGCCTGGGTTATTCCCTGAATGCATCATCAGCAACCCTCACCAAACAGGTGCTGGATGTCATCCTTGAGGCCAGGACGCCTAATACTGGGAAATCCTATTCAGAAAAGTGGAAAGATACTCTTCTCGGATCCAGTTCCAGGGAAAGGACACAGCCGTGCCCACCTTACCCCAAATCCTAGATTATCTAGCAGAGCTGCTCCACAAAGGCCTATCCTTCTCATCGATTAAATTTCATGCCTATGCCATCTCAGTTCATTACAATACTGAGCCACCCGTCTTCTCTCACTCTCTGATCGAACAGTTCCTGAGAGGAGCTAACAATTTGAGACCCCCAAGGAGAGCTCCTACTCCTGCCTGGGACCTTCCCTTTGTACTAGAGAAACTCACGCTTTCCCCTTTTGAGCCTGCTGCTACAGCAGAGTTAAAATTCCTCTCTTGGAAAACAGCCTTACTTCTAGCCATCACTTCAGCAAGAAGAGTGTCTGAGTTACAGGCCCTTATGGCAGTGGAACCCTTCATTATCTTCCATGAGGACAGGGTTTCCCTCAGGACTTATCCTAACATAATTTATGTCCAAGGTGGTATCCAGTGTGGCTTTAAACCAATCCATCCATTTACCAACCTGTTTTCCTAATCCGCTGAACAAAAGGGAAAGGATCCTGCACTCCTTGGACTTGCACAGACAGCTCAGGTTCTACCTTGACAGGACTAAACCTTTCAGGAAATCTGATCAGCTGCTACTTTGCTACAGAGGCAGAGGGCAGGGCAATTTCAAAGCAAACCAATTCCAAATGGATATCACACTGTATCCATTTCTGCAACAAACACCATGAAAAACCTACCCACAGGGGATCAGAACCCATTCCACTAGGGCTACCTCAACCTCTACAGCATTTCTCAGGGGAGTCCCTACCAGGGACATCCTGGAAGTTGCAACCTGAAGTTCTGTACACACTTTCACCAAGCATTAGCACTTGCCTGTCTCTCCTAAATCCAGAGCTGGATTCGCCACAGCCATCTTACATGGCCTGCTAGCTAGCCCTAATACTTCTTGACTGCCTCCTCCCTTCCTCAGCTTTGGGAATCAACCCAAGTGTGATGACTGCAACAGTGAAACACAAAGAACATAGTACAGTTGTGTACACTTAACATAAATGTAGATGTTGGAGTGTATTCATTGGTGCAGTCCTGGTTACCCTCCCTTCAGCCCCATGACTTTTCTATACTTTCTACTTATCCTCTTTTTTGGCCGTATCTTATGGCAGTGGTATTTACTTTTTTCCTGGAGGTGGTGATCTTCGTGTTTCACTGTTGGTCATTACATTTGGGTAATCTGCTGGCAGGTTGCCCCCAGTCGGCCTGAAATCCAAAATCTTGGGTCCTGCGTCGGTTGCTGTCTCCTCTTCCATGACGTCAGGTCGTCAGAGGTATAAAACAAGCAGCCGATGCCATTTCCTTTAGTCTTTCTTGCCGCGCTGTGCCCGAAGCAGAAGCAGTTCACAAGTGCCGGTCGGCCAACTCCTGAAATTTTTGAATTAGAGTTTCAGAGCCGAAGTGTTCACTAAAGCGAAATACCCCATTGGGGAAACTTTTTCTTGCTCCATACCGATGTCGGTTGTCTTTCGGCTTTTCCCGGTTAGGGATCACCACAGCGGAACTCTGGTCCGCTGATGATTGGCAGTAGATTTTCTGGAACGTTGAGGTGCCAGCTTGACGTTCAACCTTCAACGAAGGCACTCCCATTTATGCACGTCTTTCGAATGCCCAACCAACCGCGGGGAGGACATGCAGACTCCACACAGAAGGCACTCCCCACACTCCAGCCGAGAATCGATCGGGAGAACCTCTTGCTGTGAGGCAACAATGCTGCTGCTACACCACTGCGGAAGTTAATAATTGTATTACTTGGGAAAAGCAAATACCTCATAAGGATTTCCATTTATACTGTATTCCTTGCCTAGGCCCTGATCATAACGTTCCTAGCTGTCTGTTTTGTGCTAAATTTTAACCAACACACTATTAAGCGTCTGTATATCTTTGCTTCAGAATATTTTGGAAACAGATTTAACTATCCTGAAATGTCGTCGGATAGCAATTTGACTACCGGAAGTTCCCAAAAAATGCAAAGAAAAGGACAGAAACAGACAGTCTAGGTCCAAAACAGACGACGAAGCTTCTAAGCCGGTTTGCCGGTACTCGATGAGGCGCTTTCGCAGCCCCTGTTACCTGCTACTATCAAGTCGCAGGCCTCTACTGAGACCCATGTGGAGTCCGGCTCGCAGCGAGATTCTCAGAGTATTGTACCCGCAAATGTCTGTCCCTCGGAAGGGTCCGGAGCCGCTGAGCAGGCACCGGCTTCTGATTCAGGCCACAACATTTTTATATAAAACCAATGCCAGCTTCTAAATCAAAGACAAAAGCAACTTCTAAAGCTAAAAAAGACGCATGAGCCACATGCACAGGCCTCTATGCCCAAAAAGCAGATGATCAAAATGGCTGAAGACCCAGTTACCTTGATCAGGGGTTCCCAACCCCCTCCTGATAAGAGGCCTAGGCAAGACAGTGATTATGAATCTTCAAATCAGGTTTCTATTTCTTCTGATTCCTCTTCTGATCAGGAATTATCTATACCTCCCTATGAGCATTCTGATCCAGAGGAATCTGTCCCATGTGCATCTCCTCCTGAAGATTATTCCTTTGGAGAAACCTTGCATACTTTGAGGGAGCATTTTCACTGGGAGAGTCAAGATTTCTCAGAATCAAAAAAGAGGCTTATGGATTTTCTTCTCCCTCAGCGTAGGCTTTTAGCCATGCCTCCTGTTTTTGACATTGTGGATGATGTGTTTTCAGAGTCGAGCTTGACTCCAGACTCCTTACCTCTGGCTCCCAGCAAGCCAGACAGCTATATTACAGGGTTCTTGACTCACACAAATTTTTATTTAGAAACCCTGCTGCTGACCCAAAACTATTTTGCAGGGTCCAAAAGGTGTTAAGGCGTCAACAGCAAAAAATCCTACCCCCTCTGACAGATTCCAGGGCACTGGATGGATGGGGAAAGAAGGTTTATACAGGGCCTTAAACTGCCAGTTTCATATGCTCAAGTGTCAACAACATGTTATGGGATTACTGAAACAGAAAATGTTGATTTCTGAATGTGCAGAAAATAAAGAATTGCAGGAATTATTGCATGCAGCAGAACAAGTTGGAAAGCATACTTTGCAGTGTGGTTTCGATTCCTTAGAGGCCTCCTGCAGGGCCGCAGTTACTGCATCTGTGATTAGGAGGCATGCCTGGCTAAAAGAGCATAATTTGCCTCATCATGTTAAAGCTAAATTGCTGGATGCACATTTTCAGCATGATACTCTGTTTGGTATTAAGGCAGAAGAGGTGTTAAAGAAAATGGAAGACAAAGCTAAGTCTATGCAGACTGTAAAAGACTTCTTACAAGTGCAGCCACCAAGATTCAGTAGACACTGGCCTACAAAAAATTGGTCCTTTCCTGTGTCAGACAGAGCTCAACGGGGCAAATCCAGGCACCCTAAAGGTTCTAGATACCAGTCACAGGATTCTTACAGGTCAAAGCATTGGGGTGCTTCTACCTCCAAATCTGGAGGAAATAAAGCGCAGCCCTACAGTAAACAGTCTCAATGACTTCCCTCTGCCATCACCAAGCACTTATCTTTTGGCAGCACCCCTAGGGGGAAAATTAGCACTTTATGCTCTAAATTGGCAGTTGTTAACCTAGGACAAGTGGATGTTAAACATAGTATCTCAGGGATACAGGTTCCACTTCCACACTCTGCCAATTGCAAATGGTTGGCCAGATCTGCCAAAAAATCAATGGGCAGAGGCACAGAAACAAGTTACGTCCCCCATGGATATGTGCCAGAACAGGAAAAAGGACAAGGGTTTTATTCAAGACTGTTCTTAGTAACCAGCAAAGACAATGTTTGGCACCCAGTACTGGATTTATCAATTTTGAACACATTCCTGGACATTCCAAAATTGAAAATGCTAACTTTGCAGCAGCTTCTGCCCATGCTGGACAAGAATGCTTGGTTGGTGACATTAGACTTAAGAGGCAAACCTGCATATCCCAATAAGGGAATCGTGCAGAAGATACCTCAGTTTCAAGGTTGACTTTATGCGTTACCAATTCTCTGCACTGCCCTTTGGCTTATCTACTGCGCCCAGGGTCTTTACAAAGTGCCTGGCAACAGTAATTGCGTTTTGCAGACAAAGTAGTTTACAAATCTATCCTTACTTGGACGACTGTCTTGTTCAAGCAGAGAACAAGGACTTTCTTTTTCAGCATCTGGCGTTTGTGAATAGGCTTCTAACATGCCTAGGGTACACAGTAAACGAAAAGAAATCACAGCTGTTACCCTCTCAAAAGATGACATTCCTGGGTGCAAGCTTAAGTACAACTGCCCAGATGGCTTTCCTCATGCCAGACAAAGGCAACGGACTATTTTCTTCAATCAGATGGCAACAAAAACCCAGTTATCTAAGACTAACTCTGCAGGCTTTGGGGTTCACGGCATCCTGCATTCTACTGATTCCATATGCAATACTGCATATGAGGAAACTACAGTGGTACATAAAAAGTTTATGGAGTCAACATTGTCACAGTCTGGAAACAATGATTCCTCTCATTTCCTGCCTGCAACAGGAGTTTCTTTGCTGGACAAAGGCATGTCACCAAAACATGGGATAGGCTTTCACTCTACCCCCTGCCAGCCAAACCTTAACAACAGACGCATCAGACTATGCATAAGGAGCTCACCTGGCGGGAAGATGCATTCAGGGCATATGGACCCCAAAACAAATGCATCTGCATATCAACCAAAAAGAGATGCTAGCTGTTCAAAATGCCCTGACCGCCTTCAAGGACTTACTTCATCCAGGACAACTACTGATAGACTGACAACACCACGGTTTTGTGGTACATAAACAAGCAGGGTGGCATACACTCATACCCCTTTGCAGACTAGCCATTGCACTGTGGGACACAACTTTGACTTACCAAGTACATCTTCAAGCTCAATTCCTGCCAGGAAAGCAAAATACTATGGAAGACGACTTAAGCAGAAACCTTATGGACCCTCACGAGTGGAAACTAGATCCACAAGTCTTCAGCATAACAAAGAAATGGGGGAGCCCGGACATAGACCTATTTGCCTCTCCTCGGAATTATCAACTGGACAAATTCTGCACAAGGACTCATCACAGACAAGCATGGAAAGTGGATGCCCTATCTTTCAGTTGGAAAAACCTATCCGTTTATGCCTTTCCTCCTCTGCCTCTTCTTCCCAAGGTCCTACTAAAAGTCAGACAAGAAAAACCAGAGATGATAGTAATTGCCCCGGACTGACCCTGCCATACTGGTACCCAATCCTAAGGAATATGTCTCAATTCCCAGCTTGGTACTTGCTCAAATACCTCACTTACTGTCTCAACAAAACAATCAGATCATGCACAATCAGCTCCCAGCACTGAACATGGCAGCAGGGCTGATCATTTAGTTATTCAAACACCTCTCAGTAAAGCTGTGATGGATGTAATTTTGGAAGCCAGAAGGCCTAGTACTAGAAAATATTATGCTGATAAATGGAAGAGATTCTGCGCTTGGAACCAAACACAAGGAATGACACAGCAGAGCCAAATATTCCTCAGATTTTACATTACCTGACTGAGATGCTTGACAAAGGCCTATCTTTTTCATCAGTAAAAATCCATGCTTTTGCCATCTCAATTCATTACAACACAGAGCCACCAATCTTTTCTCATCCTTTGCTAAAGCAGTACCTTAGAGGGGCCAAAAATTTAAGGCCTCCCAGATGATCACCAATTCCTGCATGGGATCTCGGTTATGTGTTGGAAAAGCTCACCCTGCCTCCATTTGAAACAGCTGCTACTGCAGACCTAATGTTGTTCTTATGGAAAACAGCTTTGCTCCTGGCAATTACTTCAGCAAGAAGGGTGTCAGAGCTTCAGGTCCTCATGGCTGTGCAGCCTTTTATCATATTTTACTCAGACAGGGTGTCCCTCAGGACCAATCCTTCATTTATGCCTAAGGTGGTTTCCAGTGTGGCTCTTAACCAAACTATTCATCTGCCAACTTTTTATCCAAATCCACAGAACAAGGGGGAGCGGATTCTGCATTCCTTGGACGTACACAGACAAATAAGATTCTACTTGAGCAGAACTAACGCTCTAAGAAAAACTGAGCAGTTACTAGTGACATTTGCTGCAGGATCAGAGGGAAAGGCTATTTCAAAGCAGACTATTTCAAAGTGGATAAGCCACTGCATTCGTTTCTGCTACTTACACCATGGCAAACCGGTGCCCAAGGGCATTAGGTCTCATTCCACCGGGGCTGCAGCTACATCAGCAGCTTTTCTCAGAGGGGTACCAACCAAAGACATTCTAGAGGCTGCTACTTGGAGTTCTGTTCACACACCAAGCATTATCATTTGCCTCTCTACTCTAAGTCCAGGGCAGGCTTTGCCACTGCAGTTCTGTGGGGCCTTATAGCTGCCCTTAATGCAGTTTAGCTCCAGCCTCCCATCCATAGCTTTGGGATTCTACCCAAATGTAATGACTGCAACAGTGAAACACGAAGAACATAGTACAGTTGTGTACACTTAACATAAATGTAGATGTTCGAGTGTATTCACTGTTGCAGTCCAGGTTACCCGCCCGCCCATCCCCCTTTTATTCTGGAGTTTCTCTTTCCTTCACTATCTTCTACAACCTTTTGTGGTGTATTTGCTTGTAGATGAAGGTAAAGTTTGTATTGTGGCATGTATATATATAGCTTGTATATATATTTTTGCTACCCATTTGGGGGGCACCTGACATCTGGGGCAAGAAAAACTAAAGAAAATGGCGTTGGCTGCTTGTTTTATATCCCTGACGACCGGACGTCATGGAAGAGGAGACAGCAACCGACGCAGGACCCAAGACTTTGGAATTCAGACCAACTGAGGGCAACCTGCCAGCAGATTACCCAAATGTAATGACTGCAACAGTGAATACACTCTAACATCTACATTTATGTTAAGTCTACACAACTGTATTTTTCACACCATGTAATTGCTTCTTATTTTGGGGGCTCCTGACATCTTGGGCAAGAAACTGATGTAATGGTGTTGGCTGCATGTTTTTATACCCCTGACGACCTGACATCATGGAAGAGGTGACAGCTTGCAACGCAGAAATCCCAAGACACTGGTATTCGGGCTGACTGAGGGCTACCTGCAGGCAGATAACCCAAGTGTGTGATGACTGCAACAGTGAATACACTCTAACATCGACATTTATGTTAGGTGTACACAACTGTACTTTTCTACTACTGCAGCCAAATATTTATGCAGAGTATATGAGAATGCAGCATGGAATTCATTCCTAGCTTCTCTAGACAATGCAGGCTTCACATCTTTAGCAGCAAGACAAGTGCACTCCCCCATCCTGAACCTTTGGTCAACTTGGAACTGCTTTAGTATTCTCCCACATGTTAAACTTTTATATGTACCAGTGACTTTACAGTAAACTTAGTACATTTGTGCGAATTTTAACACATCATAAGGACAAATGCTCAAATAAGATCACAGCTGCAAATATAGTTTGACTCCCACAACCTTTCTGCTATCAGTTTGCTTATTGTTCTGTGAGGAGGACTCCACTGTATATTCTAAAAGGCACTCTCCTCCTGTACCTCAGATTTGTCCCAAGAGTGGAATGTGTTTTTCAGCCCAGATCAAAGATGTCAAGCACACCCTTGCTGGTGATCTCAGTCATAAAAAAGCCACCTTCTTCTATTTATACAGTGCTTCATAAAGGTATCAGAGGTATTTGGTGGGCATCCATGCACAGAAGCATCTAAAAAGCTATGGAAGCCAAGCCTGATGGGCAGGTAGTATAATAGCAGTGATCTCGCTCATACATATTTGGTTATGGTGCATGTGCTCACAAACTGTATCTTCTGTCCTTGTTTGTGCAGTTTTTCTCTAGGTCGTCCAGCTGTATAAGGAAGTCCCTTCTGCAGGTACTCCAGTTGCAACACACCTTCCAAAAATATGCTAGCTGGACGGCTGTAATAAATTGCTTTTCTGGCCTGGATCTTGGCTGAAAAGGGTCCGTGGACTTAATTAAGCCAGAGATATGTAGATAGATAAGATAGACAGACATAGATAAGATGGCGATGAAACTTGGTTCTGGTCAAAGTTGTCAGAATGCTCAAAGATCAGTACGGTGATAAATAAAACTTCACACTAAACTTTTGCCTTGTTAGAGCTAATGAATCTCAAAATGTCTGTGTCTGTGGAATGAAAGATGGTATATAATTTAGTAGTTACAAGCCTTTTTTAATCCTCTGCAGGGGAATTGTCCATTACATGTATTTCTTAGTTGTCAGCTGTACCATGCATGCCATATTTTACTATTTTTTCATATTTAATTTGTATTTTTGATAAACTGATCAAATGTTTGGACACAGTGTTGCATTCTAAATTCGTGCACCTCAGATTATATATTCGTTATTTTCATATCATCTGCTTATTTGATTGATGTTCTTCGTGTTTCACTGTTGCAGTCATCACATTTGGGTTAACTGCTTGTAGTAGCCCTCAGTCAGCCTGATTAACAAAGTCTTGGGTCCTGCTTCGGTTGCTGTCTCTTTCCATGACTTCAGGTAGTCTGGTGTAAAACATGCAGCTGATGCCATTACATCAGTCTTTCTTGCCGTGCTGTGCCCGAAGCAGAAGCAGTTCGCAAGTGCCAGTTGGCAGACGCCTGAAATTTTCGTTTTCGAGTTTCAGAACTGAAGTCTTCAACTGAAAGCTAAGTACCTCATTGGGGAAACTTTTTCTTGCTCTAAACCGATGTCAGTAAAAGTAAATAATTGCATTTCTTTTGGAAAGCAAATACCTTGTAAAGATTTTCATTCTTACTGTATTCCTTGCCTAGGCCCTGACCACTACGTATTTCGCTGTCTGTTTTGTTCCTTAGTTAAACCACAAACTATCCTGTCGTCTGTGTATTTTCACTTCTGAATTTTTGGTGCTCAGTTCAATTATCCAGATATGTCTTCGGTAAGCCATCCGGCTACTGACATTCCGAAAAAAATGCAAAGATAAAGACAGAGACTGCCTATGTCCAAAGCTGCCGATGACGCTTCTCCTAAGCCAGTCGCCAGTTCGCCGTTACTCAGTAAGGTGCTTTCGCAGCCCCTGATACCCACTACTTCAGATTCGCAGGCCTCTACTGAGACCCATTTGGAGTCCGGTATGCCGCGAGATGCTTCAACTGTGGAACCGGCAGAAGTCTCTACCTTGGAAGGGTCTGGAGCCGCTGTGCAGGCACAGGCTTCTGAGGGTGTATTCAGGCCTACTGACTTGCATATTAAACCGACGCCATCTTCTTCAAGTTCTAAAACTCGATCCATGCCTAGAAAACTGACGCCCAGACCACATGCTCAGGCCTCTGTGCCTAAAAACAAATAATGGCTGAAGACCTTATTACTTTAATCAGGGGAAGCCAACTTTCCCCCTCTGAGACCTAGGACTGAGTTTGCTTATGATACCTCTGACCAGGATTCTGAAATTTGTTTCCTCTGATGACCAGGATTTACCCTTATCTACATATGAGTATTCTAATGCTGAGGAGTCTGTTCCCTTTGCCCCCCCCCCCCCTTTGAGGATTTCTCTTTTGGTGTAACCTTGCATACTCTTAGGGAGCATTTTCGTTGGGAAAGTCAAGAATTTTCTGATTCTAAAAAGAGGCTTAGGGATTTCTTACTCCTGCCCCAGCACAGGTCTTTAGCTATCCCTCCTGTAATAGACATTTTGTCGATGATGCCTTTTCGGAATCTAGCTTGGCCCCTGACTCTTTACCTCCTGCTCCCAGAAAACCTGATAGATATTACAGGGTTCCTGACTCTCACAAGTTCCTTTTCAAAATTCCTACTGCGGATCCTGAGACTATTTCACAGGGGCCCTGTACACGGGCTGTGTACTACATGAACTACAATATGAATTGGCACCTCACCTAAGTGTCATGTTTAATCATAGCCTCACCTCAGGTTTCGTGCCCACTGAGTGGCGCAGAGCTACAGTTATCCCAATCCACAAGGGGGGATCCACCTTGGATCCCAGAAACTACCGTCCCATCAGTCTGACAAGCCTTATCTGCAAGGCCATGGAGCGTATTGTCATGGAACTTATAAACAAAGACATTGGCAACCTTCAAACACTGGACCCCACCCAGTTTGGGTTTGTGAAGGGCCGATCTTGTCTCCTGAACCTGATTGACTTCTTTGAATCAGTCTCCAGAGCCATGGACAAAGGTAAGGTGGTCCACACAGCCTATCTAGACCTTGCCAAGGCCTTTGACACCAGCCCCCTCTCTGGAATCATAGATAAACTTACTAAGTTGGGCATTAATCTCTGTCACCCAATGGGTTGCTAAATGGCTTACTGATAGAACCCACACTGTAAAAGTAGCCGACTCCAAATCCAGCTCCAGACAAGTGACAAGTGGAGTACCTCAGGGTTCAGTCCTGGGGCCGCTCTTGTTTGGCATCTACTTCTCTGAAGTACAGGTCAACACTAAGGGACTCTGGCTAACAAAGTTTGCAAATGACTGCAAACTGGGAGCCATTATTGAATCCCCAAATGATGTGGATACTCTACAAAAGGGCCTTACAGAAACAGATGCTTGGTGCCAGAGCCATGGGCTCAAGCTCAATGCCAAGAAATGTATTGTTATCCCCTTTGGGAAAAAACATGTATCCATGAATTACCATATAGTTGGCAGTACACTAAACACAGAAAGTGTGATAAGAGACTTAGGGACACAGGTGGACAGTGGTCTCACCTTCAATAACCACATCGCCACAACAGTCAGGAAATCCTATGTGGCACACCTCATCACGAAGGGCTTTTCATCCAGAAAAAAGGAGGTCATTGTCCCACTGTACTCATCCCTCATTAGACCCATTATAGAATACAACGCCCCATTTGGTATGTACCTCTCAAGACATCTGCAACAACTGGAAAGGCCTCAGAAATACCTCACTAAAAGAATCACAGGTCTAAAGCAGATGCCCTACGCTGACCGCCTTAAACTCCAACTATACTCTGTCGCATATCGTCTACTCAGAGGCGATCTCTGCTTAACATACAAGGCCATGTCAAACCCAGAGCTGTTGGACATGCTACACTTAAAGAAATCCCAATCCCTCAGAGCTACACGCTCCAGGGATCTAAACCTTGTCATCACAATAAACAAAACATGCTGGAGGGATAGGTTCCTGACCCAGAGACTCCCCAGACTCTGGAATAAATTGCCCATACATGTCAAGCAGAGTGCCTCTTTGGACCTCTTCAAGAGGAACCTTGACGATTAGATGGGAGAAAGGAAATTCACCCCAGGGATCACGTCAGTCGCCCTGCTAGACAGGGGTCCAGGAAAGTAAATAATGTGGGAAGAAATAGCCAGGGAATTGTTATGGCTAGGCTTGTATAGGCCCTAGGGCTGATAGCCTAGTACCAACCTATGAACCTATGACCCAAAGGCATTAAAGCTACTACTGCCAAAAATCCTGCCCCCTCTGATAGCGACTCCAGGGCGCTAGATAGATGGGGTAAGAAGGTACACACTTCTGCAACTTTGACCATTAGGGCCTTAAACTGCCAGTTTCATATGTTGAAGTATCCGCCGCATATTATTGGATTTCTTAAACAGAAAATTATGTTGATTCCTGATTGTGCTGAAAGTAAGGGTTTACAGGATTTACTGCATTCTGCTGAACAAGTTGGAAAACATACTTTGCAGTGTGGTTTTGATTCATTAGAGGCCTCTTGCAGGGCTGCTGTTACTGGGTCTGTGCTCAGAAGGCATGCTTGGCTTAAGGAGAAATCTTTGCCTGATCATGTTAAAGTTAAATTGTTAAATGCTCCTTTAAATCAGGACCGCCTGTTTGGCAAAAAGGCTGAGGAAGTTCTTAAAAAGATGGAAGATAAAGCTAAATGTATGCAAACTGTTAAAGATTTCTTTACAAGTTCAGCCTCCTAGATTTAGTAGGCACTAGCCCTCTTAAGAATTGGTCCTTTCCAGCCACTTCCAGGTCTTCTCAAGCCAAGCCCAGGTTTCAATCCCAGGGGATGCACAGAACTAAGCAGTGGGAGGCCTCCACTTCCAAATCTGGAAATAAGACTCCCCCCTATTGTAAACTGTCTCATTGACTTATTTTTAAAATTTCCAAGCACTTCTCAACTGACTGCCCCTTTGGGGGGAAAGATTGCTCTTCATGCAACGAATTGGGAACTCATTACCCAGGACAAATGGGTTTTAAATATAGTGTCCCAGGGATACAGATTTCACTTCCACACGTTGCCAACACCAAGCGGGTGGTTGGACCTACCCCCAAATCATTTGGCAGAGGCCCAAAAACAAGGACTTTTTCTCTTAAGCATGGGGGCTAGTCAGCTGGTACCAGAAAAGGAAAAGGGACAAGGTTTCTACTAGAGACTTTTCCTGGTACCCAGAAAAGACAATTCATGGCATCCTATCCTGGACCTGTTTACTCTAAACATCTTTTTGGAGCATCCAAAATTCAAGATGCTGACTCTTCTCCAATTACTTCCTATGCTAGGCAAAGATGCCTGGTTGGCAACACTAGATTTAAAAGAAGCATACCTGCACATCCCAATCAGGGAATCTTGCAGTAGATACCTACGCTTCAAAGCATGCTACACGCAGTCAGTTCTCTGCACTGCCCTTTGGCTTATCTACTGCGCCCAGGGTATTCACAAAGTGCCTAGCTCCACTTATTGCATTTTGCAGGCAAAGAAATATTAAAATATACCCATACCTGGATGACTGTCTAATTCAGGCAGAAAGCCAGTACATACTTTTGAATCATCTGGCTTTTATACAAAGGGTTCTAACTTGTCTGGGGTATACCATAAACTAAAAGAAATCGCAATTGGTACCTTGTCAACAAATTATATTCCTGGGAGCAAGCCCGAATACAACTTCCCAGATAGCTTACCTTACGCCAGAGAAAGAAATTCATTTGAGAACCTACTTCAAACAAGTGGCCACAAAAGCCCTGCCATCTGCAAGACAAATACTGCAGGTCTTTGGGTTTATGGCCTCCTGCATTCTTCTAATTCCATATGCAAGACTGCATATGAGGAAACTACAGTGGTATCTAAAAAGCCTATGGTGTCAACATTCTCAGGACCTAGAAACAATGATTCCTGTCATACCTTGCTTACACCTTGAGTTCTTTTGGTGGGCAGAGGCCTGCCACCAAAACAAGGGACTACCTTTTACACCACCCCCTGCCGCCCAAATCCTAACGAGACTCATCAGACTATGCATGGGGGGGGGCTCACCTGGCAGGGAAGTGCATTCAGGGCAAATGGAACCCAAGGCAAATGCACCTGCATATCAATCAAAAAGAAATGTTAGCTGTACAGAATGCTCTGACAGCCTTCAAGGACCACATTCTTCCAGGACAACTAAGGGTAAAGGCAGACAACACCACTGTTATGTGGTACATAAACAAGCGGGGGGGTACACATTCTTATCCCCTCTGCAGACTAGCCATGGCATTGTGGAACACAGCCTTGAGCTATCAAGTGCACCTACAAGCTCAATTCCTGCCAGGAAAATTAAATACACTGGCAGACGGACTAAGCAGAAACCTCATGGACCCACACGAGTGGAAACTGGAACCAAAGACTTTCAACATGTTGACAAGCAAATGGGGGAGCCCAGATATAGACCTGCTTGCCTCTCCCCAGAACTACCAATCGGACAAAGTTTGCACAAGGACTCCCCACAAACAAGCCTGGAAAGTGGATGCTCTGTCCTTCAGCTGGAAAAACCTATCAGTCTATGCCTTCCCCCCTCTGCCTCTGCTCTCCAAAGTACTACTAAAAATCAAACAGGACAAACCAAGGATGATTTTGATTTGCTCCAGACTGGCCATGCCAATACTGTGGTACCCCCTTCTGCACATTGTGTCACAGTTACCTCTATGGCACCTGCCTCAGACTCCTTCCCTGCTTTCTCAGCAGGAGAACCAGATTCTGCACCCTCAGCTTTTAACACTGAACCTTGCAGCCTGGCTAATTACTTAATCTCTTCTTTACCATTTCTCAGCAAACCTGTGATGGATATATTAGAGGCAAGGAGGCCTAGTACTGAAATATCTTAAGCTGAAAAATGGAAAAGATTCTGTGCCTGGAACCAGTCTCAAGGTATGAGCACAGCAGCGCCCAATTTACCTCAGATTTTACAATACTTAACTGAGATGCTTCACAAGGGCCTGTCTTTTTCCTCCATTAAAATCCACGCCTCAGCCATTTCGGCTCATTATAACACAGAACCTCCCCTCTTCTCTCATCCACTGCTCAAGCAGTTCCTTGGAGGGGCCAAAAATTTGAGACCACTCAGGAGAGCTCCAACCCCAGCATGGGACCTTAACATTGTCTTGGAGAAACTCACTCCACCTCCTTTTGAGCCAGCTGCTACTGCAGACTTAAAATTTCTTTCTTGGAAAACAGCTTTCCTTTTAGCAATCACTTCAGCTAGAAGGGTATCTGAATGGGTCTATATTAGTTCATTGAACGCTTAAACAAGCGAACGCTGATTCGACCTTATGTAAGCAAAAGCTTAGTCTCGAACTGTCAGATCAGCGATTTTTTTTTTTTTTTTTTTTTTTTTTTTTTTTTTATATCCTAGGGAAAAAAATCACTGATCCAAAACACACAACACAAGCACACCAAACAAACAGGAATCCACACACATACACCTAAAATCTGACACCTAACCTTACACTAAACTATAAACACACCACTAACTGTCCACTTACCTTAACCCTAACCCTAAGGTCCGTCACTATCGCACACTCGCCTCACCTGCTCCCTAACCCTAATTCACCTAAACCCGCCCTAAACCTCACGTCCATACATACCTAACCCGCGCCATAAACTTAACCCTCCCTAACACTCGCTTCCACATAATCGCGCACTTACCTGAATCTGACCCATAACTTTCCACCACAGCACTGAAAATACTGAAGCAACAGAAACGGACAACCAAATTTTTTCCCTAGGAAAAAATTTGAGCTTCTGTTGCATCGATAGTTTGACCATTCGCTTAAATAAGGTCGATCAATCAGCGTTTGCTTGTTTGTGTTCGCTGATCTAATATAGACCCATCTGAATTACAGGCCCTTATGGCAGTGGAGCCTTTCATCATCTTTCATGCGGACAGGGTGTCCCTCAGAACCAGTCTATCCTTCATGCCCAAGGTTGTATCCAGTATGGCTCTTAATCAGTCTTTCCCAGTCCACAGAATAAAGGGGAACGGATACTGCATTCCGTAGATGTGTACAGACAACTTAGATTCTACTTGGACAGGACTAAACCTCAAAGGAAATCTGAACAACTGCTGGTGACATTTGCTGCATGGGTGGAGGGGAAGGCTATTTCAAAGCAAACAATTTCTAAATGGATAAGCCATTGCATTAATTTCTGCTATAAGCACCATAGAAAATCTATCCCCCAGGGGATCAGACCTCACTCCACCAGGGCTGCATCTACGTCTACAGCCTTTCTCAGAGGCGTCCCTACCAGGGACATCCTAGAAGCTGCTACCTGGAGTTCTGTACATAATTTCACCAAGCATTATCATTTGCCAATTTTCTCTAAATCCAGAGCTGACTTTGCCACTGCAGTCTTGCAGGGCCTTATAGCTGGCCCTAATGCTATCTAAATTCCTCCTCCCAACTATAGCTTTGGGGAATCTACCCAAATGTAATTACTACAACAGTGAAACACGATGAACACAGTACAGTTGTTACACTTACCATAAATGTAGATGTTCGAGTGTATTCACTGTTGCAGTCCTGGTTACTGGTTACCCTGCCCCCAACCCCCCCTAACTTCTTTTGGCTGTACCTCTACTTTCCTTTACTATGCTTAAAAGCCTTTTTGGTGTATTTGCTTTTTTGTTGGAGGTATATATTTGTACTTTTATATTTAATTGCTTCCCATTAGGGTGGCACCTGACATCTGGTGCAAGAAAAACTGATGTAATGGCGTCTGCTGCATGTTTTATACCCCTGACGACCTGATGTCATGGAAGAAGGGACAGCAACCGACACAGGGCCCAAGACTGTTAATCAGACCGACTGAGGGCTACCTGCAAGCAGATAACCCAAATGTAATGACTGCAACAGTGAATACACTCAACATCTTCATTTATGGTAAGTGTACACAACTGTACTTTCTCCAGATCCCCCCCCCCCCCTTCCAAAAAAAAATATTTTCAGGAGAGTTCTGCCAGATAAAGGCTTTTAAGATGTTCTATTTTGTTTTTGGTGCCCAAGAAAATGAAGGACCTTGTGCATACTTCAGATCTGTACAGCCTAAGTGTCTTTATCCTTGTCAGAAAGACTGAAAGGCACCGCTTGGACTTCAAGATGACTATGTCCACATCATAACCAAGGAGTTGCCTTTTTTTCTGCAGTTTTGTGTGCGAGATACTCATTCTTATTTTAGGATCACCCCCTTCAGTCTTGCCTCAGCCCTAAGGGTATTCACACATAATAAATTACTGTAGTTGCAGCTGACTGATTTTTGCAGAGAGCAAAAATTGTATTGTATGTGGCTGGATGGCTCCCCTTTGCCCTACCTCTTTAAGATCTGTCTTGCAAACAGGAGTGTCTGCTTAAACTGCTCACTTCTCTTGTAGTAGAATTAACCTTAGAAAGTTTTGGTTTCTGTCAGTTCAGTCTTAATTTCATAGGGTGCATCTTGGACACCACAGGATATCAAGCTTTTCTGCACCAAGGCAGTTTATTATCTCTTCAACAGAGAGTTTTCCATTCATACATCTTAATCTTTTATAGCAGAAATTGATCAGAAAGTTTTTATTGCAGCTTCTACTTTGATATTCTGTCTTACCAGATTACACTTGAGGATCTTTTATTCAGTTCCAGTGACTCCAGTATCTTGATTCTCTCCTATCCAGTTTTGATTTCAAAAGCCTTGTCAATTGCATCTGCCTTGATGGGTAGACTCCTCCAACCTACATTAGGGCAGAAACCATTCTACCTCCAGATGCCACAGGCAATGGTCATCACTGCTGTATATGCTGTATGGAGGAGGGTGCATTGCATTTGGCAGACACTTCAGGGTACATTAAACTCTGTTAACACCCATGGGGATTGGTGGATGCTGGATAAACTGTAGTGTCTGGTTGCTTGAGAGTTACTATTAAAAATAGGCCTGACTAATACTCTACCTTATACTGTTTGTTTTGTTTGACTTCTTCTCAGGTTAGGGAGAGAGGGAATTTATTCCCATCTTCCTTTTTAAAACTAAAAACGTAAGGTATGTTTCTGGGGGAGGGGGCAGACAAAGTGCAGCACATGAAAGTTGTACTGTATTTTTAGAATTTTTTTTTCCTGGTTGTTTGAGTTCTGGTTAACTGAGAGTTTACTGTATCAGGAAACCTAAGGGAGTCTTGCCTGCATATCACTGTCTGAGTTGAAGGCAATTTTGCGGAGTTATTTTTTTCAGCATTGCCTACCATAGTAGATGACTTTCATTCAGTTGAGTAGCATTACAGTTGTTTGGTGTGCCAGCTAACTGTAGAGAATGCACTCCTACCTTCTGTGGCAGGAAGCGCTGTATACTATCAAAAGACTTTGCTGTTTTATCAGTGATCTACATCCCAGGAGATGTCAGTTCTTGTCCAGTCCTGCAGCCTTGCCACAAAAGAGCTGTTTAATCTGCAGTGACCTCTTCTGGCAGTATGAAAATAATTCCACAATCTGCTTTTGGCTTTGCTTCCTGAGAGAAGGGCATGAGTTAATCGGTCATTCTTCATGGCCTTATCAGACTTCTTTCACACCAGCTGCCTTGGCAACTGCCACATATGCTGCCTTTTGCTTCCATTGCTAGTCAGTGACTGCCACTCAGATATAGAAATAATCCTGCTAAGATTGCATGGAGGACCTTTTCTACTAACGTAACAGCTTCCCTCACTTGGTGGCATTCATTAGCAGGTCTTAGGTGTACCACCTTGACAAGCACCAGTTACATTTTAACTCTTTTCCTTGCTGCTGCCTCAGTTGTTGAGGTCTCCAGTGAAGTTTGTTCATTATCCACATCCCCAAATTCCTCAGGTGCGTCGAAAAATCTGTTCTGGGAATTAGTATGCAATTCATCTCATGCGGAAGCATCAGCTGTGCAGTCCCAAAATTGTTTACCAACAGGTTCACTAATTGGGTTATTCTGTCAGAATAAGCTTCAGATGTTGATCATTTGATCACTGCTGCAGTAGCCTTTATCTTGCCTAGGATAGTACAGTCAGCCAGTTTCCAAAGCTTAAAGGCACCTTCTATGCACCCAGACCATTAAGAGCTCGGGCAGAGCTGAAGAAAATTTTTGATCTGGGCATCCAGTCCTTCGTAGCTTTGTTCTTCTTTCTTTCTTCTTCTTCTTTTGGCTTTTCCCGGTTAGGGGTCGCCACAGCGGATCAACTGTCCGCTCATGATTGGCAGTGGAGTTTTGTGGTGTTGAGTTGCCAGCCCGGCACCCAACCTTCCACAGAAGGCACACACATGCACACACTCACACCCTAGGGCCAATTTAGTGTCCAATCCACCTACAGCATGTCTTTGGGATGTGGGAGGAACCCGGAGCACCCGGAGGAAACCCATGCAACCACAGTGAGGACATGCAGACTCCGCACAGAAGGCACCCCAGCTGAGAATCGAACCGGAGAACTTCTTGCTGTGAGGCGTTAATATTTTCAACTGTACTGCCTTAAAAAAAATGTTTTTGAGGAAAGTTAATGGAGTCATTGAAGTCAGACTTGTACTTTAGGGGGAAAAAGTTGTCTTACAATAATGTTCCATCCGAGTTGGTCATGTTGATTTGTCATCATTGTGTGGGTTTGGTTCTGATCCTTTAGAACATACTTGGCCATTTCTATAGCTCGTGGATTCCAAAAACTCTTGAGCACATCCCTTACCCATAATGCTTAGGGTAGATTATCTCAGAACAAGTTAGCTGATAAGTGAAAGAAGTAAAAATACATGAAAGACCATATCTGGAGTAGCAATAAATTCCAAAGGGAAACATCTCATGGGAATTCCCATTCTTCAAAGATCTGGCAGGGAGAAAGGAGGGAGGGGAGCTGATGACAAATGAGGATGGACAACTCAGATGGAACATTATGCTAAGACAACACTTCTTTATCTGAAGTTGTCAATCTTCATTTTATCAACATGTGGGACAGAGTCCCCAGCTACTTATAATCTACTTTAGAATTTCTAAACCAGTTTCAATTTCACCAGCTTGCTATAGCCCATAAGACCCTATATCAACCCTCCAATACTCACTAGCATCATTACCCCTTACAACAATCTTAAGAATTTACTCTCCTCAAACAAACTGCTTATCAGTACTTGCAGATCCAACAACTTGGCAGGAGACTCGCTGTTCTCTAATACTGTTGGAAAGCACTGGAATCTTCTACCCACTGAACTCATGTCTCTGTCTTCATTAACTCTTTTTAAACAGAATCTAAAATTATTCCTCAATACTCATTGGTTATGCCCCTGTACTAACCCTGACTAACTTTCTTCCTTTACACTAATGAATACTCTTCACCTTTATAGACTTATCCTTAAAAAACAAAAAGACCATGTCATGACAATTTAAATACATGTACATAGTAACATCTCTTGTATATTGCCTGTTAGTATTTGTGTTATGCTCATGATGAGTACTGTACTTTTTATTAGCAACAGCTGTTTAAGACTGGACTGTTGCAACTTTCTACATTGTATTTTGTATCGGTCTCGGAGCTTTTCTCCCCGGGCCTCTTCTGAAAATGGACATATATCCAGTTAGACTAGCCCGGTCAACAAATGTAAAATAAATAAATAAAAATAAATACTTGTAATTCTGGGTGGACTCGAGGAAGGATATTTCTGAGCACCAATGAACCAAATGATGCTCTTACCAGAGTGACAAGATCTAACTTGTAATCAGTAACAAAGGTATGGGGTGAAGCCCAAGCTGCAGCTGCACAAATGTCATATGTGGATATTCTCAAACGGAAGACCGCAAAAGTAGCTACCGCTCTAATTGAGTGTGCTTTTGGAAGTATCAGTAATGAAATGCCCATCTTCCTATCAACAAAAGAAATGCAGTCTGAAAATCCATTTGGCAAAAGTTACTTTGCTCACAGTCTGTTCTAATTTATTATGTGAAAAGGAAATAAACAGCTGGTCTGATTTTTGAAACCCCTGGTCCTGTCAAAGCAGAATCTTAGTTGTCTGTGAACATCTAGCAGATGGTAATGAGTATTCACCCTTAAGAGTAATTTGGGAAAAATACTGGAAGGTTAAGGTTGGTTTCCAAAACTAGCTTAGATAGAAAAGATGGGTTGGTTCAGAGAGAAACTCTATCTGTATGAAAAAATCAAACCTGATGGTATAGACAAATGTGCTTGAATTTCTTAAGTCTGTCTAGTTGAAGTGATGGCTACCAAAAAGATAGTTTTCCAGGATAGAAACTTTAGATTACACCTAATGGCTGGTTCAAAGGGGGATTGTGTCAGAGCTTGCAGCATCAGAGTAAGGTCCCAAGGAGGCATAGGATCCTTATAAGGGGTTTAATGAGGACAGCACCTTTCAAAAAGGCTTTACAAAGCCTATGCACGGCCACTGATGAGCCATGGAAACCACTGTGGAAATTAGAAATGGATGCTAATTGGACTTTAACAGTAGAAGTGGAAGTGCCTTCAGTGGAAATAGAAGCTAGAAAATGAAGAATTTCTACAAAGGGGGAGCCACCACTGATCCTGGGAACTATCGACCTATTAGCCTGATGAGCCTGGTTTGCAAGGCCATGGAACGTATCATCATGGAACTCAAACAAAGACATTGGTAACCTCTAAACTCTGGATCCCACCCAGTTCGGGTTTGTGAAAGGCAGATCATGCCTCCTGAACCTGATTGACTTCTTTGAGGCAGTCACCAAAGCCGTGGATGAGGGTAAGATGGTTCACACAGCCTATCTTGACCTCGCCAAGGCTTTCGACACCATCCCCCATTCTGGAATTATAGCTAAACTCACTAAACTAGGTATAAATCCCTACATCACAAGATGGTTTGCCAACTGGCTTACTGACAGAACCCACACTGTAAAAGTTGCAGACTCCAAATCTGACCTCAAAGCAGTGACAAGTGGAGTACCACAGGGTTCTGTCCTGGGACCTCTCCTGTCTGGTATCTACTTCTCTGAAGTACAGGCTAACACAGAAGGCCTCTGGCTAATTAAGTTCACAGATGATTGCAGACTAGGAGCCATAGTCAAGTCCCCAAATGATGTGGACATCCTACAGAAGGGCCTCACTGAGACAGATGCCTGGTGTCAGAGCCATGGCCTCAAGCTCAATGTCAAAAAGTACAGTGTCATCCCCTTTGGTAAAAACTCTGTACCAATGAACTACAACATAGGCAGCAATCTACTTGACACTGAATGTGTGATAAGAGACCTTGGGACCCAGGTGGACAGTAGTCTCTCCTTTGAATGTCACATCGCCACAGAAGTCAGGAAGTCCTTCTACGTGGCACACCTAATCATAAAAGGGTTTTCATCCAGGAAAAAAGAGGTAATTGTTCCCCTCTACTAGTCACTCATTAGACCCATTATAGAGTACAACTCCCTTTTGGAATGTACCTCACAGGACATCTGCAGCAGCTGGAAAGGCCACAGAGGTACCTCACAAAGAGAATTACTGGCGCCTCAAACAAATGCCCTACACTGACCGCCTCAAAAAAACTCCAGCTTTACTCCGTAGCATATCACCTACTCCAAGGTGATCTCTACCTAACATATAAAGCTATGTTAAACCCAGAGCTGTTGGACATGCTACACCCAAAGAAATCCCAATCCCTCCGAGTTACATGCTCTAGGGACCTAAACCTTGCCACCACAATAAACAGGACACGCTGGAGGGATAGATTCCTGTCCCAGAGACTTCCTATACTCGAACAAGCTACCCATCTATGTCCAGCAAAGTTCTTCATTAGCACTCTTCAAGAAAAATCTTGATGAGTGGGATGGGAAATAGGAAATAAACCCTGGGGAACACTTCTGTGTCTCTGCTCGACAGTGGTACAGGAAAATAACTTTCTTGGGTGGCGTAAACCATGAAACCTTGCTGGCTAGGCTTACGCAGGCCCTTGGGCCGATAGCCTAGTACCTGCCTATGAACCTATTGGTGTTGAAAAAGTATCAAAATGATATAGGGAGGCCCAATGAACAAATCTTTTCCATTTACTTGTGTAAAGTTTACATGTAGATGGTTTATGTGATGACAAAAGAATGCGGACAGGGGAAGAAAGCACGTCATACTTGGCCAGTAATGGAATTGGAGAAACCAAACTGCCTGCTTGAGAGTCGTAATGTATGGGTGATTGATGCCTGTCGGGTGTGACAGGAGAACCAGTATTGGATCCAGAATCCAAGGTTGTTGCATCACACGAGGCCAAAGGAAGGGGGGGGGATGGTTGAAAAGTATGGCTTTAGTACAGAGTTAATGTTATGGCAAGTATGTAACTCATATACACTGTTGTCTTTTCTGTCCATCTCACCCTGCAGGACAGAGTCCCCAACCATTAACAATCCCAGGTTGGCCCTAGGAGGCAATAACACACAGAATGGTGGATCCAAAAGAAACTCTAGACTTGCATTGGATGCCCAGTTTGTGGTGTTAGACCAAGTAGCTGCAGCACAAATATAAACAGAAGCCTAAGCAGAAAAGGCAGTTGAAGTAACCACCATCTTTAATGGGCAAAGTAATTCTTTTCAGGAAGGATGCAAAAGGAGATACAAATTAGAAAGCCATTTGGATAGGGTCACTTTGGAAACAGGTTTGCCAAGTCTTGTTTTGGAAAGGGAGAGACAAAGCTGGTAAGATTTAATGAAATGTCTGGTTCTGTCCAAATAGAATTTGAGTTGACTATGCACATCCAATCAATGGAAGACATTTTCTCTTTTGGTTCCTGAAATTTAGAAAGTATACTGGTAAATGAATGGGCTAATTCAAATAAGATGCTGAAGCAATCTTGGGCAGAAAGGAAGGACTAGTCCTCAAGGTAACTTTATCTTTATGGAAAACCAGACAAGGAGGAACAGGGAAATGTGCTTTAAGTCCAGACACCTTTCTTGCTGGTGTAACCGCAGCTAGAGAGTCTTCTGATACAAAAGCTTTACAGGGCATAGTGGCTGCTGTTTTAAAAGGAGGTCTGGTGGAACTTGCAAAAAGAGATTGAGGTTTCAAGGAAGAACCAGGTCACAAATGGGAAAACTTATTGAAAAGGTACCTCTCCCTTGGCTAGCTTAAGAGCTACAACAGCTGTATTATCCATGCCAGCAAGGAAATGGTGATGGTAGCTAACAGCACTTTAATAATAGAATAAGGATTGTCAAAAAAAAAAAAAAAAAAACAAACAGGATAGCCTATAAAGGTGCAAAGGAAATATCCAAGCCCTTGAAAGGGGACCAAATGGAAAATTTCTTCCATTTACTAGCGTAAACGTTTCTGGGAGGAAGGATGTGAATAACAAGAGTTTGGGATCCCTAAACATCAGAATTGGAGCAATCATGTGATTAACTTGGAGTGAAGGCTTGGGTGAGGTAGACCCAAAGAATGAGCATATCAGACTTGGAACAGGGTCCAGAATGCAGAGCAGGTGTAGAAGGAAAGGCCAAAGGAAGGGGAACCAAACTTGTGAAGGCCAGAATGGGGTAATGAAGATGACAGTCATTCCGAAATAGACTGATTTATAAATGAACTTGATTATTAAAGGATTTGGGGAATGTGTACATTAAACCTAGGGACCAAGCATGTGGATCATCATCCCTTGGTGATTGTCCCTCTAGCAGGATTAAGGCACAGAAACTGCACTATCTGTTGGACAAGGAAGCAAATAAGTCATAGCAGTTGGTGCCCCAGTGGCTGAGACTCCACATCTCCATCTCCAGATTCAGGGACCAGTCTTGAGGCAGAAGAATGTGCCTGCTCACACTGTCAGTCAGGATGCCACTACACCCATGCATTTGGTAAGCACCCAGGGAGCTGTGATGAGGCAAAAGTGCAGAGCCTGAAACTGATAGTGACTGGATCCCAGCAGAAAGTGCAAAAACCTATTGGAATGCCTTGCTGTATGATGGTGCACATCCTTGAGGCCTACCAAGTACATCCAGTCATCCTTCCTCAGAAGAGGTAGGATGGACTGCACTGTGACAATCTGGAATTTGGTTTTCTTGACAAATCAGTTCAACTTGCAGAGATCCCAAAAAAATGGGTCAAAGGTCCTCACTTTTCTTTGGTACTAAAAAGAATCTCGAATAGAGATAAAGCTGGAATTGGGATCTTTGGAAAAGGCCAGGAGCAAATTACTAAGGAAAAAATGAGAAATGTGGGCTCAACACATGCATAGGAAGAACAAGGTTTTTAAAAGAAGACAGAATATGAATGAGCTATGTAATGTCTGGCTGCCAATGACTGGATATAGTAAAAGTGATGTATAATATTTGCAATTGTAGTTGTGTTGGCATGACTTGTAAGGTATAATGTTTGCAACGGAGATTGTTTCATTATGGTTTATTTTCATTTATATAAATTTAAGATTGTCCATGTCATACATGAACATTTAATAAAGATTTTTTTTTTTGTTTTTAAAATAACTCAGGCACTGGATCCTTGTTGGTCTGGTGGAACTCCTTAGATGACTTGTTTGAGAAGCAATTTTTGGACTTCGACTGTTGCCTACCATCACTGATGGGGTGGCACATCAAGCAGGGATATTTGTAAGTCCTTTGCTGTAAACAAAAATGGAATTTTATAACCTCTAGACATGAGTCAACACCCACACATCTGACATGATGGCCACCTAAGCTTTTGGGTGGACAGCTAGGTGGCGACTCCCTGACTGCATGCAGAGTATGGCAGTCAGGCAAACCCATCAAGAGTGCTGGAAGGACTTCCCAGCAGAAGCTGTGGTTCTGCAGACCATCTTGCTCTGTGGATGGCGTCCACTGTAGATGCCCTCTGCTGCAGTGGAAGCAATCACTAGCAGTGCCCTGAAAAGTCTGCAGAGACTTGCGAAAAAAAAAGACCATTTCAACCCTTCTGGTTCCTAAAGAAGGACCTCTGAGGAGCAGAAAAGTGAACTCCAGTGGCAGACATGGTCTTCCCATCTTGCTCACTACTAGTCAGTCTTTCTGACCTTTGGGCCAAAATGGGAAGAACCAGCAAACTGAGCATTGACAAAGAATGAGTTAATGCAGTCCACAAATCTGCACAAGTGCATCTAGGCATGATAGCACATGGCAATTCTGGTGGTTGCTGCTAGGGGCGTTCCATCTAGTGCACTGGACAACATGGACATGGTGGATAATAGTCTACATAGTCAACAACTGATCCTCCAAGGTTTTCTAAATGTCTTGAGGCTGCTGAGTCTTAATGACCTCTGATACTTTAGCAATAAGGTCCCAATGAAATCTTGTCAAATTGGTATGGTAGTTTATTGCAAGGCAAGTGGCTTAACTGTACTTGTACTTTCCCAAATGATTCAAAGCCCGAGATACATTGGGTAAATGAACAGAACTTTCCTCTGATATCTCCTTTTTCACAGCTGCTGCAACCACAATGGCACCCACTGAGACTTACTTCAGTGGGGTCCATCTTCAGGGTGGACAAAGATTTTATCAGAGTTCTGGGGGATTGATTCTACAGCACGTTCTCTCCAAGCCCTCTGAGGCACCAGGTCCACAAGAGCATCTGGAGGGGTAACCACCCAAGACATGGATGGACTAAAGCCAAATGTCTCCAGAAAAAATTCATCCTCAGGAGAAGGGGAAGGGGCTACAGTGCCCTCCCCCAATGCTGTTACAATAATTCAAGCAAATCGCCAAAACAGGAGTCCTTGCAGGGGCACTTGTGGGAGTCATCCCCTTTATTGAGGTCTGTGTCCTCAGTGAGGGATTCCTCAGGAGAATTTCAGTGCTGCTTCTTGCACTATTCGCTTCTCATGTACCTACCTGAGTGGAGAGAGACAAGATATGGTGGCCCGAAAACCAGGGAAGCCTGGAGTCCCAACACCATGGCTGTCTCTGAGCCAAGTAATGCACATCCACAGGCACAAATAGGGTGAAGAGATCAGGACAGATCAAATTCAACTGCCGATGCTTCCATTGCCAAATGGGAGAGGATCCTCTCTACAGTGTTGAAAGCTGAAATCAAAGCTAGATGGACCAGACCTGCCACTCTTCAGATCCAGAGACCAAAGCAAGACACTGGTGCCAGCTCAAATATTTAAATCATAGCTAAACTATTTAGAGCCAAAGAACCCAAGGGGCAAGGATGACTCAAGAACCCAGAATGTCGAGCCCGACCCTGGGGCATCGGCTCTGAACACTCAACTATGACAGTGTTAGAGTCCCGAAAATCAAGGACAGTGTGTTAGAAGTGGCCAAGCCGTCAGCACCGCCGTGGGGGGGGGGGGGATTTCAGCTGAGTCAGACCAGACAACCCCAAAACCAAGGAAACTGGGAGAGGAACCACAAGACTGAGGAGCCAAAGCCTCATTCTTCAGGACTGAGGAGACTGGGATGATTCCTAGGTTCATCTGGGCCTGAAGAAAGAAATGCAGAAGTTGCTCTAGATCCGATGACTTTCGGCTCCCAGTCAACCTGGCTGACTTCTAACAGACCACAGAGGGTGGCTTAGATATCTCAACAGTCAGATCTGAAGTTTGGCTCCAGAATGGTGATGCTTGGACCTGAGTGAGGAAGGAGAATGTCCTGGAGAAAATTCTGCTTGTGTGATTGGACAAAAGGGAGAGTGGAGTCTGCCCAAAGGGAGAAAAGTGTCCCTACAGAAGAAAACTTGAAAGGCTCAGAGTGGAGGTGTTGGAGGACTCGGACACGGATAACAGGGGATCAGGGCTGATGCGTCACCAAAGGTCCCCAAAGGGGTCAGAACTGGAAGGGCTTAAGTTCGATGAGCCTTTGCTCTGGCTGGTCAATGAAAGAGGAAGAGCACTTCCACTCTTCCATTTCTTTACTGCTACAAAGGAATTCTCTTTACTTATAAAAAGCCTGACCATGACTTAGACCGTCAAAGTAACACAACAGTGTAGGCACAGCAAAAAAAAAAAAAAAATTCAGAAAAAAAGATATGCTGCTGACAAATCTCAGGGACCATGATCCCAAACTCAATGACTGCAAACAAGATCAAAGAACGGGCAGTTAGAGCAGAGAGGTATAAGCAGAGAAGGCCGAGCTCCTAAACTGAAAATTCTGAGAGTGCAGGCACCTGATCACAGTTGGATCTGATAACCTACAGGGATCTGATAACCTACAGGTTGAGACGGATGGAAAAGTCACAGGATCAAAAATTTTACTATTGACGTGACAAATTATGCAAAATCGAGGAGAATGTAAAATTCTCTTCTCACCTTCATGCAGTAGATAAAAAAAACTAATTGGGCCTGTGTTCTAGTCTCTACCCCAGATAACGGATACAGTAAGCAAACCATCACTATCGTCTGCATAATACCAATAATTTATTTTTAATTTATTTATTTTTACACTTGTTGACCAGGACAGCCCGACTGGGTGGTTAGGCCTTTTTCAGTGGAGGTCTGGGGAAAAGCCCCAAGATACAATGAGACTTACAGTTGAATACACCAAGATGAAAATGTGCATACATTTAAGTTACACTGGTATTAACACAAGTAAAAAGTATGCAGATTCAGATATTTGAAGTACACATAGTACATCAGTAAAAATGACAGCTACAAAAATTATGACTATACACATACCTTTCCTATAAGGAAGACATTTTGTAAATAGTGCATTTTTTTTGTCTAGCATTAATAATTTGTCAAGTATAACTTAAATGGTTTAGTAATATTATTTAAAGGACTTTTTGTTGCTGCTGAAAAATGCTCCTCTTGTGGGTTTTGTGGATCATAGGTCTTCTAGTATTTCTCCACTGATAGACAGTTAAGTTCTCTGGGGGAACTTCCACAATTTTAACTAAAACAGTACTTTTTTTTAGTATAAATGATTGGTTTATGCTAGGATTTTATTTGTATATTTTAGACTGCTGTGGCTTTTCAGTCAGGTTAATGCTAGGATTTTATTTATTTATTTTGGACTGCCATAGTTTTTCAGTCAGTTATTTCTTTTGATCACTGCTTTGTGTGTAGGCTCATTTTGTCCAGGAAGGGTAAATGCAAGTGTGGTCATCGAATCCACCATAGACTCATACAAGCTTTGCCTGTTTTGTTTAGGGCCCATGTACAGCCATAAGTCCTGCTCCATCTGCCAGGCCTTTGTTCTGAAAGTGTTATGCAGCCATCTGCATGTGTTAAATATGTACCTCGAGAGCCAGCTCCTTAAGCGCTTAGCTTTGGGTATGGCGGGACCATCCAGTCAGCCCATCAAGCCGCCTAAGAAAAGGGCCAAGGTTATTAGGCCTGAGTCTGTAACTGCACCTCCTCCACCCGACGTCCGTTCTGTGGCTAACATCAGCCTGGATGAATTCTCAGTTGCCGCTGATACGGATATAGCAGGTACCAGTGTGAAAACTGCAGAACCCAGCGTGGGTTGCATGTCCTCAGAGGTAAGGCAGACCTCTGCTTCCTACAGTGAGGAGGAACCTCTGTTTGTACCGGCTACTCAGATCCCTCCAGTTCTTCACAAGCTTCCAAATCTAGGCCTGCCTTTTCCCAGACACCCGCTAGGCCTTCCCTCAAAAGAAAAGAAAAAAGGAAATGCGTTTCACTTGCATTTGAGAGCCAGCCAGATTGGCAGGCTTTTTCCTCAAAGCCTGTTTAATGCTTTAATGGCTCTGAGGCCTGCTACATCCCTAGCCTCCCCTGGGCCGCCTCCTATAATGAGTCCTTGACCTCAGGCCTTGGACCCTTCCAGGCTTAAAGCTGAGGAATCCTCTGACTCTTCCTCAGAGGATTTCCTCTGCAATGTTCCACAAAAGCAGTCTCCTCTTGGCTGCATCTCCCCCTGAAGAAGAATCTGCAGAAACAGATTCCCCAGGCAAATACCTTTTAGGGAGACAATTTAAAAAACGAGGGAGCATTTCAAATGGGATTTCTCTGAAATGACTGAAGCACAGAAGAGGTACTAGGAACTTTTTCAGAAGGGCCCCCTGCCACTTCAGCTGTTCCCCCTGTACTGCCTGCATTTCTGGATGCTTTCAGTGCAGCCTCAATCAGACCAGACTCCCAGCGTCCTGCTGCACATATGCCTGACAGATTCTACAAGGTCCATGAGGGGGCCAAATTATTGGTTAAATGCCCTGCAGCTGACCCTGGCACTGATTTTGTGTCAGTGGATAAAGCCTCCACGCTCCTTCCATCCACCACACACTTCCCCACAGGCAAAGACAGTAAAGCCATGGAACGCCTCAGGAAAAAAGATTTATACTTTTACCCTGGCATTTAGGGCAGTACATTACCATAACCACATGTCCAAATATGCCCTAGCCCTTTTAGGACAGGCCACAAGACTTGAGTGAAATTCCAGAGTCCACCAGCCAAAGCCCAGCCTTATGTCTTGTTCACAGGTCACAAGACGCTCCATGAAGTGCAGTTAGGATGCAGCAGAAGCTTCTGCCAGGTCTGCTTCATCTGCTTCTGTGCTTAGGAGATGTTCCTGGCTTAGGTTATAGACACTTCCCGATATCAGGGCCAAAACTCTTAGATGCTCCCCTAGATAACTCTGTCCTTTTTGGGTCAAAGGTGGTGGAATTATTCAAAACACTGCAACAGAAAGAGAACGAGTTACAGGACCTCAAACACTTGTGTGTGTCTCCTATCCCCAAATTCCACAGGAATTACCCCTCAAAGACCAAAATTCATTAGGAAGCACTCTGAGCCCCCTCCTCCTTTTCCTAGGAGCAGAAAGACTGCCAGAAAGCAAGCCACTCCTTCCAGGCCTGCACAGACTCCAGCACAGAAGCCTCAATTTCAAGACAGGTCAGGTAATCTGACTACCTGTCATCATTAAAACAACCTCTTGACTCCATCCCCCTATCCCTAAGGCTCTCTTTCTCTGCCTCCCTGCATGGAAAAACATCACCACAGACAGGTGGGTCTTGTCCATCATATAAATGGGTTACTTTATGACCTGGATCATAGCCCCCCAAAGAACAACTTCCATTTTTTCAGCCAGTTGTAGACAACCTTATTGCCCAGGGGGAACAATTCAGCTCATCCCTGTGCCAGAAAGGGGAAAGGGTTTCTGCTCAAAACTTTTTCTAGTCCCCAAAAAAGATGGTCCCTGGAGACCAATTCTAGATCCTTCCTATCTCAATATCTTTCTGCATGTGCCCACCTTTGGAATGCTCATTCTGCAGGCCCTTTTCCCCTTTATCTTTCCTCAAGGGTTCTTGGCCACCCTGGATATCAAGGATGCCTACCTACACATCCCAATGAGGCCCAGCCACAGGAAATATCTGCGCTTTTCTGTGGCCTCCTCACACTTTCAATTCTGTGCCTTGCCCTTTGGACTTTCTACAACCCCAAGGGTCTTCACAAAGTACTTGGCACCAGTGGTGACCTTCTGCAGGACAATGGGGATTCAGATTTTCCCTTACCTAGACAACCTGTTCATCCAGGCAGACTGCGCCGAATCCCTGCAAAGCCATTTTAAAGCAGTAATTTAATTTCTTCAAGCACTGGGATTCAAGATAAATTATCCCATGTCCAACCTGATCCTGTTTCAGGACCAGATTTTCATGGGGTGCAGGATAAGAATGGATGTCATGAGGGCCTTTCTGCCATCCCAAAAGGTGGAAAGTTTAAAGCAGTACCTGCTTACTGTCCTTCAAACTACAGACTTGACTGCCAGGTAGTCCCTCAGACTCCTGGGATACATGGCATCGACCATTCCCACATGAGGAAAATACAGTGGTACCCAAGGTCTGTATGGACACAACACTTACTGAAATTGGTACACCTTGTTTGCTGTAGCATAGACTAGATCCAGGCCTGCTGAATCTAGCTTTGTTTGTATGCTTATTTCCCTGAAACGCTAATTCCACCTAAAACGCGGCTTTTCAGCGCTTCTGTGGATCCCCTAGTGATATCTGCATTGCTTACTGTACTTATTTCCTTGTTTCACTTGAAAGAAAGTTACTGTTTGTCGTTTTTGCATTTAAGTTACCTGGCACTTGCTCAGTAAAGCAATTATATAAGTCAGCACTAAAAAAATTAAAAGCACTACACCCTCACAAACTCCCCTTGAGTACCTTGTTCCCCATTGGCCCTTTTTTTTCAATTTATAAAGGAATTCCCAATTCTATTCTAGCATGTCCAATGGTCGGTTGTCCATCTCTTCTCTGGTCCAGCTGGTGAATCTGGGAATCTTGAGGCAATGTTACAACTGCCTCATGTACACAGACAACCCTCTCTTCCTCCCAACAAATTCTAACACATGTGAGAGATGCAACCATATAGCCAAACTGGAGGCTAAGCTCTCTCAACTCAGTACTGGCGTAACCAGTCAGGAGGAGAAGAAAACCACACTCACTACAATTCCAGTCTCACATAGACCTACCACGACAGCAAACCAAACACATAAACACACAAAAACATACTCGGAGGCTCTAAATAAAAATCTGCCTAAGCAGCAGAGACCTCCAAAGCAGACACCCAAGCAACCGCTACCCCAAAACAAAACACGTGCAACACATAGCTCATAAAGCCAGTGTGCCCAACAGTCACCGCCCTTAAGGCTAAACAACACACCTGATATACTTGTAATAGGTGACTCTATCGTCAGGCACACTGACGTGCCACTCACCAGGCTGAACAAGGAGAAGGTCATGGTGAGCTGCCTGTCGGGCGCTAGGATCCGCCACATAACACAAGCACTCAGGTCACTCCAAGGCAAGTACAAATATGACTCAGTCATTGTCCATGCTGGTGTGAATGACCTGAGACGTACCTCCCTGGACTACATGGAGAGACATAGAGGAGCTCTCTGAGCATGTATCCCAGGCCGGTATGACCCTGACCTTGAGTAGCATCTTACCCTCACCAAGAATGATGCCACAATATGAAAACAAGATGATCAATTTCAACAACTGGCTTAAGTATTGGTGTCATTCAAAGGGGATCCAATACCTGTCAGCCTGGGATGACATGCTTGACAAGCCACGATGTTTCGCTAGGGAAGGCTTGCACCTGTCACCCCTGGGCTTTTGGATATTGGCAAAGGCTCTTGCTACCCCCATAGTGCCTTTTTTAGGCAAGGCTCAAAAGACAAACCCACCTCCATAGGTATCACACGGGATAAGAAACTGAGTAATACTACTCAACGCCAGAAGTCTAAACCTCAAGATGCACGCACTCGAAACTCTCCTTAACATGGAGAACATCGATATCTGTGCAGTAACAGAAACCTGGCTCAAGGCTCCCGAGAGCACCCCAGCACTACCAGGTTATACCTCATACCATGCTTTTCGCCCCCAAAACTTGGACCGAACCACAAAATGAGGGGGGGGTATCTATTCATCAAAGATACCCACACCTCCAGGTTGGTGGCACAGCACGAAGCATCATAGACTATCCATGTGCAACTAACAGTGGGTAAAACTGCCTTCCAGTTTATAGCCTGCTACAGACCACCCTCCCAAACCCAGGAACCCCACTCAGCCTTCCTGAGAACACTGGAAAATATGAAGCTCTGTCCAAACACCATTATATTGGGAGACTTCAACTACCCAGTCATAGACTGGGAGCATTACTCTAGCTCCAACACCCTAGCCCAAAGGTTCCTAGAATTTATAAACTCAAATGCTATGGAACAACTTGTTACCACTCCAAGAGGGGAAAACATGTACTGGACCTGATCATCACCAACATGGGGACTCTATGCTCCAGACCAGAAATGTATCCCTGTATAACAGAAAACAGGATCCAACACAAATTTATTGGATAGTCTCTCTCTAGCACCTCGGCTCAGAAGTGTATCCCTTACTGGTAAGATCAGACCATAAACTAATCTCACTGGATAGTCACATCCCGACCCCACCCCCTGCCCAGAAAACCACAGTGAAAAACTTCTCTAAAGCAAATTTCACACTCCTCAAAACCGAGGTGGAATCCTTCAAAGCCCCCGGGCCTGTGGAAAATATGGCCCAGACCGCAGAATCCTTTATAAACGCATTCTATGAACACCTTCAGGAATGCATGGATCATGCAATCCCAAATAAAACCAAGACCCAATCCTCCAAAGGCAGACGTCCTGTCTGGTGGACCCCAGCCATAAACAAACTATACAATAGAAGGAGGAAGCTACTACATGACAGAGCAAAATCCCAAAAAGGGAAGGCATCTCTGATCAGTATTGGCAAAAAAACTACGGGCACTCATAAAATCGTCTAAGGCCAGCTTCGAGAGAAAAATTGCACAGGACACCAAGGATAATCACAAGGCTTTCTTTAGTTATGTTAGGAACTTGGGTGGGAATTCCCAGATATGCTCAGAATTAGTCGAGAATGACAAAAAATACACCAAACCCACAGACATTGCCAACATCCTAGCTGACAGGTTCAGCGTAAACTCCCCTCCCCACCAAAAGGGCAAATATCTATCCCAGCAGAGTGCTGCCCCCTTAACATCTCAGATGCTCAGGTAAGAGCCGCCCTCTCCAAAGCAAAAAACACAGCATCAATGGGACCAGACGGTGTCCCGGGCTGCGTCCTACTTGAACTCCAAGAAGAGCTAAACCCAAACATAAAACTACTGTTCAATCTCAGCCTTTACTACAGGATATGTACCCAAAGAGTGGCGTACAGCAACAGTGGTCCCTCTCCACAAAGGTGGTGCCTCAACGGATCCTGGAAACTATCACCCCATAAGCCTGACTAGCTTGGTCTGCAAAGCTATGGAAAGGATCATCATGGACCTCATAAAGATATTGGGGACCTACAGACACAGGATCCTACCCAGTTTGGCTTTGTTAAGGCCAGATCCTGCCTCTTAAATCTGGTCGATTTCTTTGAAACAGTCACCAAGGCCATTGACGAGAGGAAGGTGGTCCACACAGCCTACCTGGACCTTGCAAAAGCCTTCGATACAATACCCCACTCGGGCATTATAGATAAGCTCACCAGCTTAAATATAAACCCCTATGTCACTAGATGGGTTGCAAACTGGCTCGAGGACAGAACCCACATGGTTAGAATTGCTGGAGCCATGTCAGACTCCAAACCAGTTACAAGTGGCATCCCACAAGGCTCAGTCCTGTGGACCTCTCTTGTTCGGTATATATTTCTCGAAGGTACAGGCCAACACGGAAGGAATGTGGCTGACCAAGTTCGCAGATGACTGCAAACTGGGTGCCATAATCGACTCTCCAGCCGACACAAGCATCCTCCAAAAGGGCCTCATGGAAACAGACAACTGGTGCCAGAGCCATGGCCTCAAGCTAAACGCCAAAAAGTGTATAGTCATCCCCTTTGGCAAAAACAAAGTGCCCACAAATTACCACATAGGTGGTAATCCATTAAGTACAGAAGAAGTAATTAGGGACCTGGGGACCCAAGTTGATAGCAATCTCTCATTTGACAACCACGTGGCCAAAGTGGTTAGATAAACATTTTATATAGCCCACCTAATCATGAAGGGATTCACATCTAGATCAGGGGAGGTCATCGTGCCTCTTTACTCATCCCTCATCAGGCCCATAATTGAGTACAATGCCCCTTTTGGGATGTACCTTACCAGACACCTGCAGCAACTGGAAAGACCCTAAAAGTACCTCACCAAGAGGGATCCAAGGGCTCAGATACCATATGCTGCCCAGTTAAAGAAACTCCAGCTCTACTCAGTGGCATACCGCCTGCTCAGAGGCGATCTATGCCTGACGTATAAAGCCATGTCCAACCTGGAATTTAAGGACATGCTGCACCTCAGAAAATCCAAATCCCATCGAGCTACGCGCTCGAGAGACTTGAACCTCAGCATTGAAATAAATGGGACTTGCTGGAGGGACAGATTCATAACCCAGAGGCTCCCTTCACTTTGGAATAAAATCCCAGTCCAGGTTAGGCAGAGTCCCTCATTGACTCTCTTCAAGAGGAATCTTGATGAGTGGATGGAAGATAGTAGGTTTACCCCGGGTATCACTTCTGTGTCACTGTTAGACAGAGGCACAGTATACTAACCTCGAAAAAGGGCATAGCAAAATTATTTAAAATGGGTGTCGAAAGCCAAACACACTCTGGCTAGGCTTATAAATGCCCTAGGGCAGATGGCCTAGTATGAACCTATGAACCCTCATCCTCTAGAGTACAAAATCCCTTTCCTTAGAGATTCAATGGTGGGTGGACCAAGTGAGCTACAACCCAGGACTCCCCTTACTGCCTCCTTTGCCAGTGCAGGAGATGTATACGATGCCACAGATCTGGGTTGGGGGGCAGCCATGGGTTCTCAGAGTCCAGGGCACTTGACCGGACTCCTGCAGACAGGAACATATCAATATCAGAGTCATGAGAGCAATTTTGTTGGCCTTAAAGACCTTCCACCATACACTGAAACAGGGCCCACTAAAATTGTTCACAGACAGCACTACAGTTCTGTGGTATGTGAACAAGTGGGGACGACGACAAAATCCTACTTGCTATGCAGAATAGCTCCCCAAGTGTGGGAGCTTGCCACAACACAGGGAATCCCACTTCAGACTGTGTATATCCCCTCAGAACAGAATACGCAGGCAAATGCATTGAGCAGGTCCATGTCACAATTCCACGAATGGATGCTCCACGGGGATGTGTTCTTGGACATAGTACAAAAATGGGCTATATCTCAGAGCTGTTTGCCTCCCCATATGAATTGACAACTTCCATCCTTTTGCACCAGGCTGCCAAATCCCCTGGCAAGGGCAACTGACACCTTCTAAGTCTCTTGGAAGGGGTTGTTTCTGTACGCACACCCCCCCTCACTTCCACTACTTAAAGTCCTGCTGAAAATTCAACAGGACAAACTAAAAATCTCGCTGGTGACTCCCTTTTGGCCAAGACAGCACTAGTACTCTTTTCTGCATTTAGCCAGGGGCAGTCACCACAAGTTACCTCACAAAGTGGACCTTCTTACACAGGACAAGGGATCCCTAATACACCCACACCTACAGTCTCTGAACCTTACCCTGTGGGTGATCGAATTCTGATCTCTTACACACACCTTTGCAATGAGGACATGCTCTCAGTCCTGCAGGAGTTCAGGAAACCCAGTACAAGGAGATTGTGTATGTTTACAAAGACAGTTTCACCCTTTCCAGGGTGATGTCCCTTTGGTACAGTCATACCTGTTTGAACTCTTGCAGTTAGTCTTGGCGTACTCCTCTATAAAAGCCCACCTTGCTGCTATTTCAGCTAGTCTGCCTATGGATCCCTCACTGGCTTCTCAATTGCCTGCTAAGCTGTCCTTAAAGGGAATTTGCATCTTAGGCTGCAGGAAACCCATTCCTCCACCCTGGGACCTGCATTATGTTTTTGAGAAGATCACGAGCGTAGGCCCTAGAAGCTTCGAACCAGCTTCTAGGGCCTCCCTGAAATGCTGCACTTGGAAAACAGTAATACTAGTTGCCTTGACTTCATATAGGAGAGTGTCAGATTTACAGGCCCTCATGGCCATCCATCCTTTCCTCCTTTTTTTTACAAGGATAGGGTAAGTTTAAGACCAACCCTTCCTTCATGCTCATGGTGGTCAATGATCTATCCTTAAACCAAGCCATTCTCCTTCCCACCTTTTTTGCTCACCCTCAGGGTGACAGTAAGACGGTCTTTCATTCCCTTGATGTGCATAGACAGCTTAGGTGTTCTATCTGGACAAAACCAATCGTGTCAGAAAATCTGACCAATTGTTTGTCTCCTGTCATCCCAGAGCCCTGGGGAAAGCTGACAGATAGCGGACAATTTTTCAGCCTAGATTTTCAGAGCAATTTCCCATGGTATGCATAGCATAGGGAAATCCTTAAAGTCAAATATTAAAGCACACTCCACTAGGACTATGGCTTCATCTGCAGCTTTCTTTAAAATTGTGACCATGTCCAGACCTTTAGAGGCAGCTACACTGACCTCTATCCACACCTTCACCAAGCATTGCAAATTGGACAGTTCTAAATCCAGAGCTGGATTCGCCAGGGCAATCCTGCATGTATTTATGGAAAATATTTCTAAGCCACCACCCTCCTCATCCCAGTGAGTTTTTGGCACTCACCCAAGTGTTGAGAATACTGCAACATGAGAATAGGACATAGAATAGTTGGGTAAAATGTTAACCATAGCCATAGATGTTATCCTCTTCATGTTGCAGTATTCCTCCCCCCTTCCTCTTTTCTTCCCTTACTGGGTGGCATTGAACTTGCACAGTTTCCTGGGACTGGGGTCCGACTGGGTCGCTCAGTTCTGAGGTCTGGTACATGCAGATGTCACTTTTATGGCCCACATTCCCTAGGCCAACATCAGACATCTCACTTACCCAGCAGTAACTACAAGCGTTTGTATACTGGTCGGATGTTCGGTTAGCAAGAGAGGAGAACCCAAGTGTTGAGAATACTGCAGCATGGAAGAGAAGGACATCTATGGTTATGGTAGGATTTTACACAACTATTCTTTTAGTTTGTGTAAATTTTATTTATTTTACATTTACTCAATTTTTTTGTGAGATGTTTTATAAATTGTGTTCAGCGGTAGGATAAGTATGGTTTGCTTGTTAGTATTTTTAAGATGAAAACACTACCTTTTCAATACTTTACCAACTGCTACAGTCAGGTTTATCCATATCTCAGGATTTCTTCTTGGCTTTGCCATGAAAGTTTGCCTGTTCCTTGGTTCTTTCTTCAGTCACAGAAAAAAATTCTAAACGGCTTATTGCCCCACTGCAATCTACTACTTTGCCTCAGCTGCAGAAAGGTGACACTGCTGTAACCATTTCTGGTTCCTTAGCTCACTCTTCTTCCTTCCTGGTTTCCTGTTGTGTAGTCCCTTTAGCCACCATGAAACACTGGGTTAGATGTGTTCATGGCTGCTTGAGTGGCCTTAGCAGGTGTGGGGGGAGACCACTCTTGTCAGTCTCAGAATAAGGAGCGCCTCTATACCTAGCTGGTCTTTGATACCTGTTCCCCTTTGTGATGTCCCTGATGAGTCATTTTGCTTCTGCAAACATTCCTTTTAAAAAGAAACAATTTATCTTCTCCTGTCTTACTTTATATGGGGATGATCTGTCTGGCTTAGCTCGGGTCTTAGTACAGGCTCTTAGCACTTCTTATTGTGGATGTACTGGTAAGAGAAAAAGGAATTAATTCTTTCTGAAGATTCCCAGTGTGATGGCCAGGGAAATAACTGTGAGGGAGCAACTTCTGTTTTTTTTTTCTCCTCTGGTAACTGATTCTGAGAAGTATTTCTTCTGATTGCTTTTGTGAGAATTTTCTTTTTCTGAAACCATGTCTAGGATAAACCAATTGTTTCAGTGGGAATCTAATAACATTTCAGTTTCTTTGAAAAGTATTATATGTTCATAGGTAGGTACTAGGCTATCTGCCAGAGGGCATTTACAAGCCTAGCCAGAGTGTCTGCTTTCGCCGCCCCATTGATTAATTAACTGATTCTCTGTCGAGCAGAGACAATGAAGTTATCCCAGGGGTGTATTTTCTGTTACCCATCCACTCATCAAGGTTTCTCTTGAAGAGTGTTAGTGAGGGGCTCTGCCTAATGTAGTTTGGAATTTTGTTCCAAAGCATGGGGAGTCTGTGACAAGAATCTGTCCCTCCAGCATGGTCTATTTATTGTTGTGGTGAGGTTTAGCTCACTAGAACACGTGGCTCGCAGTGACTTGGATTTCTTTAGGTGGAACATGTCCATCATTTCTGAGTTGGACATGGCTTTGTAAGTTAGGCAGAGATCACCTCTGAGTAAGCGATGTGCCACTGAGTACAGCCGGAGGTTTTTCAGTCGGGCTGCATAGGACATATGTTTGAGGCCAGTAATCCTCTTGGTGAGGTACTTTTGTGGTCTCTCCAGCTGTTGGAAGTGTCTTATGAGGTGCATCCCAAATGGGGCATTGTACTCTTATGGGTCTGATGAGTTGAGTGACACTATAACCTCTTTATTTCTAGATGCGAACCTTTTAGTAATTAGATGGGCCACGTAGAAGGATTTCGTAACTACTTTGGCAATATGATTGTCAAAGGAGAGAGTACTATCTATCTGGGTCCCCAGATCTCTTCTGTATTACGGGGGCTGCCACCTATGTGGTAATTTGTGGGTGTTTTGTTTTTCCCAAATGGGATGACTATGCATTTTTTGGCATTTAGCTTGAGGCCATGACTTTGATACCAGGTGTCTGTCTCAGTAAGGCCCTTTTGGAGGATGTCTGTGTCAGCCGGAGAGTCAATTATGGCTCCCAGTTTGCAGTCATCAGTGAACTTTGTCAGCCATAGTCCTCCTGTGTTTGCCTGTACTTCTGAGAAGTATATGCCGAACAGTAAGGGTCCTAGGGCCGAGCTTTGCGGGACACCACTTGTGACTGGTTTAGAGTCAGACCTAGTGCCCGCTATTCTTACCGTGTGATTTCTGTGTCTGTAAGCCAGTTGGCAACTCATCTCGTGACGTAGGAGTTTATGTTCAGGCTGGTGAGTGTTTCTGTAATACCCGAGTGGGGAATGGTATTGAAAGGCTTGGCGAGGTCAAGGTAGGCAGTGTGAACAACCTTTCCCTCGTCTGTGGCCTTGGTGACCGTCTCTGTCAACCAGGTTTTGTAGGCATGATCTGCCCTTAAAGCCAAACTGGGTCGGGTCAAAAGTTTGGAGGTTCCCAATGTCTTTGAGTTCCATGATGATGCGTTCCATAGCCTTGCAGGCCAGGCTAGTCAGACTTATGGGGCGATAGTTACCAGGGTCAGTTGTGGCCCCTCCTTTGTGGAGTGGAATAACCGATATTCTTCATGTTTCACTGTTGCAGTCATTATATTTGCGTAATCCTGCTGGCAGGTTGCCCTCAGTCGGCCTGAATTTCAAAGTCTTGGATCCTACGTCGGCTACTGTCGCCCCTTCCCTGACGTCCAGTCGTCAGGGGTATAAAAGAAGCAGCTGACGACATTTTCTTCAATCTTTCTTGCCGCGTGGTGCCCAAAGCAGAAGCAGTTTGCGAGTGCCAGTCGGCCGACTCCTGAGATTTTCTTGCTCGAGTTTCAGAGCCGAAGTCTTCAATAAAGCTAAGTACCCCGTTGGGGAAACTTTTCTCTTGCTCCAGACCGATGTCAGAAAAAGTTAATTGTATTTCTTGTGGAAAGCAAATACCTCATAAGGACTTTCATTCTTACTGTATTCCTTGCTAAAGCCCTGATCACAAAGTTTTTGGTTGTCGGTTTTGTGCTAGATTTAACCAACGCACTATTAAGCATAGATATGATTTTGCTTTAAACTATTTTGGACACCAGTTTAATTATCCAGAAATGTCAGATAGTCATCCGACTACCGGAGTTCACAAAAAAACGCAAAGAAAAGGAGAGAGATCAACAACCGAGGCCCAAAACCGACGACGAAGCTTCTCCTAAGTCAGTCGCCGGTTCTCAGTGAGGCACTTTCGCAGTCCCTGACGTCCACTACTTTAGAGTCGCAGGCCGCTGGAAACTCAAGGTATTGGAGCCTCGGACACTATTCCCTCAGATGGGTCCGGAGCCGCTGAGCAGGCACCGGCTTCTGTGGCTGTATTCAGATCTAAACATCTTTACATTAAACTGACTTCAGCTTCAAAGGCAAAGACTAAAGCACCTTCTAAAGCAAAGAAGCAAACTCAAGAGCCACATGGACAGGCCTCTATGCCCAAAAAACAGATGCTCAAGATGGCCGAAGACTTGATTACCTTGATCAGGGGTTCCCATCCCCCTCCTGATAAGAGGCCTAGGCAAGAGACTGACTATGAATCTTCAGATCAGGTTTCTATTTCTTCTGATTCCTCTTCTGAGAATATTCTCTTCCCCCCATGAGGATTCTGATGCTGAAGAATCTATACCTTCAGCTTCTCCTCCAAAGGACTATTCTTTTGGGGAAACCTTGCATACCATGAGGGAGCATTACTACTGGGAGAGCCAAGATTTTTCGGAATCTAAAAAGAGGCTCAGGGATTTCTTTTTACTACCTCAACACAGGCCTCTAGCCATTCCACCTGTGTTAGACATTGTAGATGTGTTTTCGGAGTCTAGTCTGACCCCTGACTCCTTACCTCCAGTTCCTGTTAAGCCTGACAGATATTACAGGGTTCCTGACTCTCATAAATTCCTTTTTAAAAACCCTGCTGCAGACCCAGAAACTATTTCACAGGGTCCCAAAGGAGTTAGGCTTCTGCTGCAAAAAACCCTACCCCCTCTGACGGAGATTCTAGAGCACTGGATAGATGGGGAAAATAGGTTTACACATCTGCTACCTTGGCTATAAGGGCCTTAAACTGTCAGTTTCATATGCTCAAATATCAGCAACATGTGATGGCATTGCTTAAACAGAAAATGATGTTAAACTCTGAATGTGCAGAAAACAAGGAAATGCAGGATTTATTGCATGCAGCTGAACAAGTTGGAAAGCATACTTTGCAATGTGGTTTTGATTCTTTGGAGGCCTCCTGCAGGGCCGCAGTTACGGGTTCTGTAATTAGGAAGCATGCCTTGTTAAAGGAACAAAATCTGCCTGATCATGTCAAAGTTAAATTATTAGATGCACCTTTACAGCATGATACTTTGTTTGGTGTTAAGGCAGAAGAGGTGTTAAAGAAAATGGAGGACAAAGCTAAATCTATGCAAACTGTCAAAGATTTTTTACAAGTACAGCCACCTAGGTTTAGTAGGCATTGGCCTACAAAGAATTGGTACTTTCCTGTGTCAGACAGACCTCAAAGGGGCAGATCCAGACACCCTAGAGGCAGATCCTAGGCGCAAGGTTCATACAGGTCAAAGCAATGAGTTGCTTCTACCTCCAAAGTTAGAATAGACAAATCACAACCATACATGAAACAGTCCCAATGACTTCCCTGTCTGCACCAAGCACTTATCTCCTGGCAGCACCCTTAGCACTTTTTACTCAAAATTGGCACATTATAACCCAGGACAAGTGGGTTCTAAATATAGTGTCACAGGGCTACAAGTTCCATTTCCATACCCTGCCAAAGGCAAACGGCTGGCCAGATCTGCGAAAAAATCAATGGGCAGAGTCGCAAAAACAAGTCTCATCCCTCATGAACATGGGGGCCATTCAACAAGTACCAGAGCAGGAACAAGGATTTTACCCAAGACTGTTCTTGGTACCCAGAACGGACAAGGCCTGGAGACCAATACTGGACCTATCTATTCTGAACACATTCCTGGATATACTAAAATTCAAATTGTTGACTTTGCAGCAGCTTCTGCCCATGCTGGGCAAGAATGCTTGGCTTGTGAATTTAGACCTAAAAGAGGCATACCTGCATGTCCCAATCAGACAATCATGCAGAAGATATCTCAGATTCAAGGCTGGCTCAAAGCATTACCAATTCTCTGCACTGCCCTTTGGCTTATCTACTGCACCCAGGGTCTTTACAAAGTGCCTGGCACCAGTAATTGCATTCTGCAGACAGAGGAATACAAATATATCCTTACTTGGACGACTGTCTAATTCAAGTAGAGAACAAGGACATTCTTCTACAGCATCTGGCGTTTGTGAAAGGACTTCTAACATGCCTAGGGGTACACAGTCAACGAAAAGAAATCAAAACTAGTACCCCCTCGAGATAATATTCCTGGCTGCAAGCTTAAATACAACTGCCCAGATGACTTATCTCACGCCAGACAAACAGACAACTGACTACCTATTTCAAAATGTTGACAAAGGCCCAGTTATCTGCAAGAAAAATTCTGCAGGCTTTGGGCTTCATGGCATCCTGCATCCTACTAATTCCATATGCAAGACTACATATGAGGAAACTTCAGTGGTACCTAAAGTGTTTGGACTCAACATTGCCACAGCCTAGAAACAATGGTTCCTCTCATTCCCTGCCTGCAATTCCGATGGTGGGTGAAGGCTTGTCACCAGAACAAGGGACAGCCGTTCACATTACCCCCAGCCAGGCAGACGCTAACAACGGATGCATCAGATTATGGCTGGGGTCCCACATGGCAGGAAGATGCATTCAGGGCACATGGTCCTCAAACCAAATGCATCTACATATCAATCAAAAAGAGATGCTAGCTGTTCAAAATGCCCTGACAGCCTTCAAGGACCTACTTAATCTGGGACAACTACCAATAAACCAACAAGTGGAAGCACTCAAAAATCACTAGTAATACCAAAAGAAATGCTGTAATTACGGAGACAGCAAGCACGAACTGAATAATAATAATTCCACTTTTATTTACCACGCAAATGTTGGCTTTTTTTTTGCGTGGTGAATAAAAGTGGAATTATTATTATTCAGTTTGTGCTTGCTGTCTCCGTAATTACAGCATTTCTTTTGGTATTACAACTACTAATAAAGACAAGACAACACCATGGTCATGTGGTATATAAACAAGCAGGGGGGCACACACTCTTACCACCTTTGCAGACTAGCCATGACTTTGTGGGACACAGCATTGACTTGCCAAGTACATCTGCAGGCACAATTCCTGCCAGGAAAGGAAAACACTCTGGCAGACGAACTAAGCAGAAACCTCATGGATCCCCACGAGTGGCAGCTGGATCCACAAGGCTTCAGCATAACAAGGAAATGGAGACGCTCTGACATAGATCTGTTTGCCTCCCCTCACAACTACCAACTAAAAAGATTCTGCACAAGGACTTATCACAGACAAGCATGGAAAGTGTATGCCCTATCTTTCAGCTGGAAAAAACTGTCAGTATATGCCTTTCCTCCACTTCCTCTCCTCCCCAAGGTACTCCTAAAGGTCAGACAGGAGAAGCCAAAGATGATACTGATTGCCCCAGACTGGCCCCGCCTGTACTGGTATCCAATCCTAAGAAACTTGTCTGAATACCCAGCTTGGACCTTAACCTCAAATATCTCCTCTACTGTCCCAGCAAAACAATCAGATCCTGCACAGCCAACTCGGTACTTTAAACCTGGCAGCATGGTGGATAATGTGGTCATACAAAACACACCTCTCAGTAAAGCTGTGATGGATGTCATTTTGGAAGCCAGAAGGCCTAGCACTAGAAAATCTTACGCTGGAAAATGGAAGAGATTCTGTGCTTGGAACCAGGCACAAGGAACAGATAGAGCTGTACCAGATATTCCTCAGATTTTGCAATACTTAACTGAGTTGCTGGACAAAGGCCTATCTTTTTCATCAATTAAAATTCATGCCTCTGCCATTTTGGCTCATTACAATACAGAGCCACCAATCTTTTGTCATCCTTTATTAAAGCAGTACCTCAGAATAGCCAAAAATTTAAGACCTCCAAGGAGATCACCAATACCTGCATGTGACCTCAACTATGTCTTGGAAAAACTCACCCCGCCTCCTTTTGAGCCGGCTGCTACTGCTGATATAAAGTTTTTATTTTGGAAAACAGCTCTGCTCCTAGCAATAACTTCTGCAAGACTAGTTTCAGAGCTACAGGCACTCATGGCTGTGGAACCTTTTAGCATTTTTTATCCAGACAGGGTCTCTCTGAGGATAAACCCAACATTTATGCCTAAGGTGGTGTCCAGTGTGGCTCTTAACCAAACTATTCATCTGCCTACTTTTTATCCAAATCCACATAACAAGGGGGAGAGAATATTGCCTTCTTTGGACATACACAGACAGCTTAGATTCTACCTGGACAGAACCAAAGTTTTCAGGAAGACAGAGCAATTATTAGTGGCATATGCTGCAGGATCACAAGGAAAGGCTATCTCAAAGCAGACTATTTCAGAGTGGATAGGCCTCTGCATTAGTTTCTGCTATTTGCACCACAGCAAGCCAGCGCCTAAGGGCATTAGGCCACATTCAACCAGAGCTGCAGCCACTTCAGCAGCCTTTCTCAGGGGAGTACCAAACAAAGACATTTTAGAGACTGCTACTTGGAGTTCAGTGCACACCATCGTCTGCCACAGTACACACCTTCACAAAGCACCATCATCTGCCACTGTACTCTAAATCCAGGGCAGGCTTTGCCACTGCAGTTCTGCAGGGCCTCATAGCCGCTCCTAATGCTGTTTTGCTCCAGCCTCCCAACCATAGCTTTGGGACTCTACCCAAGTGTAATGACTGCAACAGTGAAACACGAAGAATATAGTACAGTTGTGTACACTTACCATAAATGTAGATGTTAGAGTGTATTCACTGTTGTAGTCCAGGTTACCCACCTGCCATCCCCTTTTCTTCTGCTGGAGCTTTTCTTTCCTTCTCTGATTTATACAACCTACTTGGTGTATTTACTTGTAGATGAAGGAAATTTTTTATTGGTGCTTGTATTTTTATATATATATAAATTGTGGCTACCCTTTTAGGGGGCACCTGACATCTGGGGCAAGAAAAACTGAAGAAAATGGTGTCTGCTGCTACTTTTATACCCCTGATGACCTGACGTCAGGGAAGGGGTGACAGCAGCTGACGCAGGACCCAAGACTTTGAAATTCAGGCCGACTGAGGGCAACCTGCCAGCAGGATTACCCAGATGTAATGACTGCAACAGTGAATACACTCTAACATGTACATTTATGGTAAGTGTACACAACTGTACTTTGCTGTGCGCCATTCTATGGGCACGTAGCCTGTGGAGAGGCTGAGGTTGAACAGCGTGTGTAGGTGGGGGGGGGGGGGTTTATTTCATTCTGTAGTTCGTGCAAGATGCAGCCTGGGACACCATCTGGCCCCATTAACGCTGTGTTTTTGGCTTTTGAAAGGGCTATTTTCACCTGCGCACCTGTGATTTCCAGGACACTACACTTTTCCGATATTGTTGTGGACCCTTTTGGGGGTAAGAGGGGGGGTGAAGTTTGCACTGAATCTATCTGCCAGGATGTTGGCAATATCAGTAGGTTCAGTATATTTTGCACTAGTTCAGTGCATATCTGCGAGTTGCCACTTAAGATTCTTAACATAGCTAAAGAAGCCTTTGTGGTTATCTTTTGAATCCTGATATTTTTCTTTCAAAGTTAGCACTGGATGACTTTGAGGGACCTTAGTTTCTTACTGATACTGATCAGGGATGTTCTTTCCTTCTTGGGATTTGCTTTTTTTCTGAACTAGTTTCCTCTTCCTATTGTATAGCCTGTTTATGGCAGGGGTCCACCAGATTGGTTTCCTTCTCTTAGAGGAGCTAGTCTTGGTTTTGCTAGGGATGGCACAATCCATGCATCCTTGTAGGTGCTCATAGAGTGCATTTGTAAAGTTTCTGCATCTTGGGTAGCGTTATCCTTTAGAGTGGGGGCTGTGAAACTTACCGCCTCTTAAGTAAGGTGAAGTTTTCTTTAGAAAAGTTTTTTTTACTGTGGTTTCCTTAGTTGGGGGTGGTGGTGGGGTGTGGACATCCAGAGTGATTAGTTTATTGTCTGATCTAACCATTGACTGGTTGACCTCTGGTGTGGAACACCATTCGCCCATGTTTGTGATGACCAGGTCCAATATGTTTTCACCTCTGGTAGGGGAGTTTACCAGCTGATCCAGGGCATTGGAGGTGATGAATTCCAGGAAGTGCTGGGCCTGGGAGTTTGTACTAGAGTAGTTTTCCCAGTTAATGGTAGGGTAATTGAAATTGCCCAATATCAGGGTGTTTGGTAGGACCTTCATGTTTTCCCGTGTCTCCAGAAAGGTGGAGTGGTGGTCCTGGGTCATGGAGGGTGATCTGTAGCAGGCCACAATTTGCATTGCAGAGTTGCCAGATGTTAGTTGCACATGGATGATCTCAGAGGTGGTATGCAGCACCACTAACCTATTACAACTGGAGTGCCCTCAACCTGTTCCTTCCACCAGTTTTTCCAGCTTTCGAAGATATTTTTTTACAGCCTGCAACATGCCTGACAAGACTGCCTGCAAGCCCATAAGAGGACAGATATAAAGTTCATCATTTCCAGTTTTGTTTTCTAATCCCTGATCTGACCCTGCAGTGATTTTCTTGACAAATCTTTGTGCAGCTGAGCATTTGGTAAATGCTAACCCCTCCTCCTTCGATAAGGACAGAAAAGCATTTGATAATTTTAGCAAGGGAATACTCCTCTGTCTCTTACTTTTAGGATTCTCAATTGGCATCTTACAGTTTTTGCCTGCTTTATTTGAGAATGAGAAATATTGTTGCCACTTTTCCTTCTTAGGGAAAAATCTTCTCCAAATACAGTTTATGGGTGATGTGTCTCAAGTAATATAGTAGTAATAAACATTCTTTGAAGTGCGGTTATGACTCCAGTGATGCCTCTTCCAGAGCAGCACCTACTGAATCTCTTTTGAGAAGGTTAGCATGGTTACAGTCTCAAAATTTGCCTGATGATGCTAAAGCTGAGATTTTGAATTCTCCCTTAATAGGGAGGTTGTTTATGGACCATCTGCTGCTGAGGATCTGAAAGATTGTGTTGAGAGAGGGAAAATGTTTCAAAGAGCGACTCAGATTGTTTGCCGTCCTTCAAATTTGTTAAAGGTTTCATCCTGAACTCTGGATCTTTTTATAAAATGCAAAATAAGCAGACTCTCTGCAGTATTCTGACAAGCACTTTCAAAATAGTGGCAAGTTGGCTCCAAAAAGAAGGGGAGAACATCTCAAACTATAACAGTCCAAGCTGGAATGACCATCTTCAAATGATAAACCTCATTCCCACCCTGGCAAGCCTTTAAATCTCCCTGTTCATTTTTCTTTGGGAGCAGGTAATCTTAAATAGGTTCTAAGAGTGATCCATCAAGGGTAAGAATGGCAGTGGGAGCCACCATCACTCCTTTTCAGAGGATTCCTCCTCATTTACATGATCAAACTGTTTTCTCTCCTGTCCTTCAGCTTTGCTGACTCTGGATCATAGAAAAATAACGAAAGATAGTCAGACACTCTTCATGAGGGATGCCAGCAACAACCTGTTCACCAGTCTACATGACATCAGAGGCAGATCAAAGGGATATTTCCAGCAGCTTCTGAGTGAAGAAATGCCAACAAAAGCTGTACTGCCTCAAAAGCAGTCTGTGATGAGAAGAGGAGCCTACCCTAGAAGAAGTAAGACTAGCACTAAGGAAAATGAAGTCAGGAAAAGCAGCAGGCTCGGGTGTCACAGCAGGTATGATAAAGATGCTGGGTGAGATAGGGGAGAAATGGCTCCTGAGGGTACTCCTAGCAGTGTGGAGAGAGGCATCATGCCAGTGTACAAGAACAAAGGAGGCATTCTCAACCGTGGGCTGTAGATATATCAAACTCCTATTACATTGCATGAAAGTTCTGGAAAGGGTGATTGACAAATAGATAAGCTGAGTAATAGAATGCAAGTTGGGGGATGAGCAGTTCAGATTCAAATCAAGCTGCAACACAACTGTTCCGATGTTTGCAGTGCGACATTTAGTTGAGAAGAAGCTAGAGATGAGTAAAAGCTACAGATGAGTAAAGAGTACAGCTGGGCATTCTTGGAGAAAGCATATGACAAGGTCCCAAGAAAGCTGATTTGGGCAGTACTATGGTGGTTCAAAGTTCCAGAAACATTACTAGAATTAGTGCAGGCTATGTACAGGGACCCAATGACTCAAGTACGAACAGTGTTTGGTCTCAGAGGGGTTCCTAGTGGGAGTTGGTGTGCACCAGGGTTCATCTGAGCCCACTGCTGTTCATACTGGTGATGGACTGAATTAACAGATTGGAGGGGACAGATCAACAAAGTTGCTGTATGCAGACAATGTGGCATTACAGGCAGACTTTCAGCAAGAACGTCAGCAAAGGTTTGGGGAATGGAATGCAAAACTGAAGGCACTTGGGATGAAACTAAGCACAGATAAGATGGTGGTAATGGCAGCAAATTGGGGAAATCAGAAGAAGCTGAGAATTTAGATTGAAGGGACGACAGTGGAACTGGTTAATAGCTTCAAGTATCTGGGAGGGGTGGTTGAGGAGAGGGGAAGTATGAATGAAGAGGTCAAAGCTAGAATCAGAGGGGCTGCCAGTTGGCCATAGAGTCTTGAGGTAGTGAATGACAAAGAAGCTGAAAAATAGGGTGACAAAGACAGTGGTGCAACCATTACTACTGTACGGTACAGAAACCTGGGGAGTAAAGGCAGAGCAGATGAGGACGCTAGAGGTGATGGAAATGAAGTGCCTGAGAATGGTAGTAGGATGCACACTGTGGGACATACGAAAAAATGAGGACAGAAGAGCAGAAGCCAAACTATATCTTCAGTTGCAGAAAAGGTAAAAGAGAACAGATTACAGTGGTTCAGACACATGCAGAAAAGCAGATGACAATCTGGTGAAGGTGATTTGGGACAAATGAAGAAACTAGGATGTCCGGCAAAGACATGGATGGATTGTGAGAGAAGATCTGTGACAGTCAGGGAGGAGTGTGGCACTGAATCAAGAGAGATAGTGACAGTTATCACAATACCCCAACTCCATGTAGAAAATGGGTAAAAAGGGGGCTGATGAGATAAATGATTGGAAACTCCTGGAACAAGCTTTTGGAGGGCATTTTCTTTTATCAAGTCTGTCAAGATTCAAAATTAAAATTGGAGATGCATAGTTCCTTTAACACCAAGTATATGCATTTTATTGTAAAACAGCTGAGTCTCTCTTCCTGTCCATCCATGTACTGCATGCACCACACACAGCCCCTTCATTTACAGAATTTGCCTGTCACCTTCTTTGCTGCCATGATACCTTCTACCATCTATAAGTTTGTGTTTTCTTCTATGGTAACCAGTCTGCTGATGCTCCTAGATAATGCTCATTTCAGTGATGCAAGGCGTTTTGCTAACTTCCTGATTGCCTAAATTTTTTCTGTAAGTAACCTCTCTATCATAAATGGTACATAGTCAAGATTTTACTTATTCAGCGCTTGTCCTTGCATTGCATTTACTTGCAGGTCTGATCATTTATCTGCATTAAGCCACTTTTAATGAGTTGCTGTTTTAGATTACCTTATTTTATGTTTGAGCCAGTGTCCTCCCTCAGCTGCTCTCTTCACTGCCCAAGTTTCTGTGCCATAGAGAAGTACTGGTTGCACTGTTTTGAATACCTTACTTTGCAGCTTCTTTTACATTCTATGTAGTACCCCAGGTACTTTATCCCAGTTGGCTGCAGCTTCTCAGAATCTAGTTTTGGGATGATGTCCTTCTATTCTCATATTGCAGTATTCATTACAGTAGGGAGGTTGCTGCCTGCAGCGCCGACATCCGACCAATATACCAAAGTCTTTGGAGCAGGAGGGGTACGTGTGATGTTCTATGTCAGAGCCATAAACAGATGTAGGGTATAAGACTCTAAGCCAGTCACAAGCGGTGTCCCACAGGGCTCAGTCCTGGGACCCCTCTTGTTCGGCATTTATTTTTCCGAGGTACAGGCAAACATAGGAGGATTGTGGCTGACAAAGTTCGCAGATGACTGCAAACTGGACGCCATAATTGATACTCCAGCGGACACAAACATCCTTCAGAGAGGCCTCATAGAAATGGATAATTGGTGCCAGAGCCATAGCCTTAAGCTGAACGCCAAAAAATGTATAGTCATACCTTTGGAAAAAACAAGGTACCGACAAATTACCACATAGGCGGTAATCCATTAAGTACGGAAGAGGTAATCAGGGACCTAGTGTCCCAGGTAGACAGTAACCTCTCATTTGACACTCACATTGCCAAAGTGGTTAGGAAGACCTTCTATATTGCCCACCTTATCATGAAGGGTTTCACATCTAGATCAAGAGAAGTCATTGTGCCCCTGTACTCTTCTCTTATCAGGCCAATGATTGAGTACAATGCCCCATTTGGGATGCATCTCACCCAACACCTGCAGCAGTTGGAAAGACCCCAAAAGTTCCTCACCAAGAGGATAAAAAGGGTCTTAAACATATGTCATATGCTGCCAGACTGAAAAAACTCCAGCTCTATTCAGTCGCATACCGCCTACTCAGAGGTGATCTGTGCCTGACGTACAAGGCCATGTCCAATCCTGAATTAATGGACATGCTCCACCTCAGAAAATCCAAATCAATCAGAGCCAGAAATAAATAGAACTTGCTGGAGGGACAGATTCATAACCCAGAGGCTCCCTACACTCTGGAACAGAATCCCAGTCCATGTTAGGCAGAGCCCCTCACTGACTCTATTCAAGAGAAATCTCGACGAGTGGATGGGAGATCGTAGGTTTACCCCGGGGGTCATCTCTGTGTCACTACTAGACAGAGGCATAGTAAACTAACGCCTAAAAGGGCGTAGTATTCTCATCCAAAGGGGTGGTGTAAGCCACATACACTCTGGCTAGGCTTATAGATGCCCTAGGGAAGATTAGCCTAGTACGAACCTATGAACCTAAAAGTGATGTCTGCATGCACACACCAGAATTTTTCTGCCGTCGTGAACGTCAGACTCCTGTTCGACAGTTCGGGAAGCAGATTGCTCGTTCTCAGACTACCGCTGCAATCAACCACTACAGAAAAAGTACCCTGTTGGGTTTTCCTGGTCTTTCATTAGTTTCTAAGACGTACATGCCCACTAGAAAGGGGATGTGTGCTTGTGGGAGACAAATTTCTCACAAGGACACGCACAAAAAGAGTGTATTCTGTTTAGGCGAGGGTCATGACCGTACATCCTGCCCCATTTGCAAATCCTTTGTACCTAAAACTTTAAGCAGCCATCTGGCCGCGGTAAAACTATACATAGAAAATCAAATGCTGTGACATCTTGCTCTCGGTATGGAGGGTGGAGTAGGCACGTCCAATTAGCTGCCGCGGAAGAAGGCCAAGAAAATCAGGCTAGATTCCCATGCTGTGCTTCAGGCGTCTGGAGAGATTCTTGAGGCAGATGATAGTCAAGGATATTTTCAGACTTCCATTTCCCACCAAGACCCAGGAACCTCGACTGAAACTGGGATGGCGGAAACTTGTGTCCATTGAGGTTAATCAGCCATCAGATTCTGATGGCGGAGGGGGAACTACAGCTCATACAATCGGAAGGGGCCTATTCTTTCCCTACCATCCACCTAGGCATCGGCTCCCACACATACTCAGCCATCTGCCCCTATGAAGAGAAAACTAAAACAATCCTGAGCCTCAACCTTTTCCTGGATGGGAAGTTTTCTCCATCTTTTTAAGGCATTCCAGGCCTTACAGACATAACCACCACCAGCTGTTACTCCTTTAGGGCCCCCTTTAGAAGTTTCAGATGAAGACTATTCCTCTTCTGAGGAATCACTGACCCTATGGCTCACAAATACTGTCCTAAGGATTTTATTATCCCAGAGGAAGAGGATCCTATCACCCCCGAGTCTCCTGTAGAAGAATTCACCTTTGGGGACACCATTTCCCTCATGAGGAAACATTTTAAGTGGCATGACTCTGAGGTCTCTGACACTAAGAAAAGGTACTTTGACCTGCTGCAAATGGAGCAACCAATCCCCCTCTGCTCTGCCCCCTTTGCTGCATGCCTTCCAAGATGCCTTCTTGGCTGCTTCACAGGCCCCAGATTCCCAACCCCCAGCCTCTAAACATCCTGACCATTTTTACAAGGTGCCTCAGGACACCCAATTCCTGTCTACCTCCCCTGCAGACCTAGCAGTTATTGCAGTTTCTGCTGATAAAACATCCAGACAATTACCTTCTGCTGTTCTCTACTGTACTGATAAAGACAGCAAATTCATGGACAGACTGGGGAAGAAAGTATATACCTCCTCTACTCTGGCTATAAGAGCTCCCAACTACCAAACACATATGGCTAGGTATGTCCTGGACACCATTTCCAAGGCTAGTACCCTCCTCTCTGAGGTTCCTGATTCATCAGTAAAAGCCCAACTTAACATAGGCTCATAGGTAGATACTAAGCTGTCTGCCCGAGGGCGTTTATAAGCCTTGCCAGTGTGCGTCAGCTTTCGCCGCACCCTGCTTTCCACAGCATCTCAGGTGACTAGGCCCTCCAAGTGCAGTTATGATGCTGTGGAAGCCTGTTCAAAATCTGCTGCATCAGGTTCAGTGCTGAGGCTTCATCCACTTCCCATGGATAGGCAAACCAAACTGCTTGATGCCTCACTGGGCAATAAACCCTATATGGACAGGCTTCAGCAGAACTTCTTAAATCCCTTCAAGAAAAGGGAAAAGAACTTCAAAAAAACCCGAATCATTTGCTGGTGTCTCCTATCCCCATGTATCACAGAAACTATCCCCAAAGAACTTCCTTTGTTAGAAGACCGTCCTCCCACCCGGCACTTCAGCCAAAGGGACGTAGGCAACCTAGGAAAAGCTCTACTCCCACGTTTTCTTCCACCCCCTTTTGGAGTCGGTCTGACCACACCAGACCAGCTCCACTGTGACTTCCAATTTCTAAGCCCAAACACCCCCCCTATCCCTTTGTCTCACCTTCTCACTACCCTCCTGGTGGAAAATCACATCAGAAAACTGGGTCGTCTCCATCATTCAGAGGGGATAGTTTGACTTGGTGGATGTTACCCCCCTTCCAGGAGATTCCTCAACCTCCATCAAACCAAGCTCACCTTTTCCCCCACCGTCATTCACCAGTTGCTAGCTCAGGGCACCATAGAGCAGCAGGTACCTTCCCCACAAAGAAACAAAGGTTTTTACTCCAGAATGTTTCTGGTACCAAGGAAAGATGGCCCATGGAGACCAGTTCTGGATTTCTTTCCTAAACCTGTTCCTGAAGGTACCCAGTTTCAAAATTATTACTTTACATTTGCTTTTACCACTCATACCAACACAGGCTTTCATGGTAGCTCTGGATTTGAAAGATGCCTACCTCCACATTCCTATACACCCAGATTACAGGAAATTCTTATGCTTTGCAGTAGGTTTCTGTCATTTTCAATTCTCTGCATTGCCCTTTGGACTCTCCACCGCTCCTCGAGTGTTCACAAAGTGTCTAGCACCCTTCATTGCTCACTGCAGAACACAGGGTATACAAATATACCCATATCTAGACGACCTGTTAATTCTTCATCAGGACCATCAAGTCCTTCTACACCATCTAGAACAGATCATCTCCACCCTGACTCAGTTAGGGTTTACTATAAACAAGGAAAAGTCTCACCTGACCCCTCAAGACCTGGTTTTCTTGGGACGCAGGATCAGAACAGACAACATGAGGGCCTTCATTCCAGACCAGAGGACTCTGGACCTTTCTCTCTGATTCAGCAAACTAATCACCCTCACTTCCTTGCCAGCACGAGAATTCCTAAGGATGTTAGGCTACATGGCATCCCTAACACCCATGTTGCCCCTGGCAAGACTCCACATGAGAAAAATCCAGTGGATCCTGAAGAATTTTGGAGCCAACACCCCCATCCCCTGGACACCCCCCCCCCCCTTACCACTACTTCAGTGTCTGAAGAGGGAACTTCACTGGTGGATCTGTGCCATCAACCTCAACCAGGGATAACCCCCTTACAAGTACTGCCCCCCCCCCCTACAACAAGTCTCTACAGACGCATCAGACATCGGATGGGGTGCAGTGCTACTACACAACCAGAAGCAATTCACTGTGCAGGGAAAATGGTCCACACTAAGACAAAGGGACCATATCAACATGAAGGAAATGAGGGCACTTCTAGTCCTGCAAACATTCAAGTCAGCTCTACGCCCAGGAACCCTGAAAGTGATGGATAATATGACTGTACTGTGGTACATAGACAGGGAGAGAGAAGATCCTACCCTCTCTGCAGCCTAGACACCCAGATCTGGACCCTAGCATCATCACTCCAGATTCATCTAATAGCAATATACATCCTCTCTACAGAGAATGTTATAGCAGATTCTCTCAACAGAACTTCAGCTCCGTCTCATGAATGGATGCTTCACAAAGAGAGATTCCTAGATCTTATCCACAGGTGGGGCATTCTGCAAGTAGATCTTTTTGCCTCCTCCCAGAACAGACGGATGCCCATGTTTTGCACAAGGGACCCACATCCTTAAGCCTGGAAAATGGATTCCTCCTTTCCTTGGGTGGGGATGTATCTCTTTGCCTTCCCACCCTTCACACTGATTCAGAAAGTCCTCCTGAAAATCCAGAGGGACAAACCCAAAATCCTGTTGGTGACCCCCTTTTGGCCAAGACAGCATTGGTTTCCCCTTCTCGATCTACTAGCCAAGGGCAGTCATCACAGGTTACCCCACCAAATAGACTTTCTGACACAGGACAGAGGATCCCTACTACACCCTCAGGTGAACAATCTAAAACTGGCCTTATGGGTGAGTTCTAATCCCCTTCAGACACCTATACTCAGAGGATGTACTCAAAGTTCTACAGGATGCCAGAAAACCTAGTACCAGGAGAAATTATGCATCTAAATGGAAGAGATTCTGCAGGTGGTGTCAGAGGAAAAAACAGGACCCTATGACTATTCCTGTACCCCTTGGACCTTTCCTGTTTGTGTGAACTCCTTCACTTAGGACTAACTTATTCTTCAGTTAGTCAATTTATCTGCCATCTCTGCTTGTCTGCTCATGCTACCGCCTCTGGCTTCTAGATTGGAGGTAAAGCTTTTAATGAAAGGGGTACTCGTATTAGACCCCCCTCGAAAGCCTATACCCCCCCCGGGACTTTAATTTTGCAATAGAAAAACTTACATTGCCACCTTTTGAACCAGCACATTCAGTATCCCTGAAACTGTGTATCCTGAAAACAGTTCTGCTAGTGGCCCTTACTTCCGCCAGGAGGGTTTCACAGATACAAGCCCTTATGGCTATCCCCCCTTACTGTATTTTCCACAAGGACAGAGTTGCCCTCAGGACTAACCCCCTCCTTCATGCCTAAGGTGGTTAATGAGCTCTCATTAAACCAGACCATTAACCTACAGTTTTTTTACTCAGAATCTCTCCGAGAGGACTCTTCATTCTTTAGATGTCCACAGACAACTGAGGTACGAGGTTTAGACAAAACAAAACCTATTAGAAAGTCTGACCAACTAATTCATCTCCTTCCACCCTAGGGCTTTAAGGAGGGCAGTCTCCAAACAGACCATTTCTTTATGGATCTCCAAGACCATTGGCATATGCTATTCCAGTCATGGAACAACTTTACACGGTCATGTCATATCCCACTCAACCAGGGCAGCTGCTTCCTCGGCTGCCTTTTTCAAAGAGGTTGATTACTCCTCAATTTTAGAAGCTGCTAATTCATGTTTCAGTTCACACCTTTGCCAAACATTACAAACTTGACCTAGCTTCCAGAGGTAAAACTGGGTTTGCCAGATCTGTTCTTCACGGTCTCATTGAAAAGGGACCCCAATCCTCCGCCGAGGGTCATACCTAAAACCATTGATACTCTCCCTACTGTAATGAATACTGCAACATGAGAATAGAAGGACATAGAATAGTTGTGCAAGAGCTTGCCATAGCCTTAGATGTCCTTCTCTTCCATGTTGCAGTATTCAGTCCCTCCCTCCTACCCCCTCTACTTTACCTCTCTAGTCTACTGTTACTTACCTGTGGGGACATAGTCACCCACCCTCTTAACCTCTCCACTACACACAGCCTATCAAGTACCCTATGGTCTAGTCTACTTGCGAGTCTCAAGGGTCTCCCATTTATGACCCTCTTTAAACCTCCAAGAGTACTACTGTATGCGGCAGTCCATTCTGAAGAGGGTATGTGCAGACATCACTTTTATACCCTACATCGGTTTATGGCTCTGACATAGGACGTCCCATATATCCTCCTGCTCCAAAGACTTTGGTATACTAGTCAGATGTTGGCACTGCAGGCAGCAACCTCCCTACTATAATGAATACTGCGACATGGAAGAGGGACATCAAAGGTTATGGTAAGTTCTTACATAACTATTCTTTCATTTAGGTTTCCCATCTCAACATGCGTTCCAGATGTTAACCTGTTTCTTTATGTTCCTTTCTGTTTCAGCTTCTCATTTCCCCATTTACTACCATGGTCCAGTGTCTTGTTCATACTCCTTTTTATCTTGTTCAAGTACCTCTTTGGAGTCTGCTTGTACTGCCACGTCCTCTGCAAGGAATATCCTCTCTGACTTGATTACTAATGTCCTTCACTAGTATAAACAGACATTTGCTCAGATCTGAACCGTGATGCACAGTCATTCCCACTGGGAATCCCTCTGAAGTCTGAGCTCTGTTCATGTGTGTGCCACTGGAGTCTTATACATAACTGATGTTCTTCGTGTTTCACTGTTGCAGTCATCACACTTGGGTTATCTGCCTGCAGATAGCCCTCAGTCGGTATTTCTGCATCAGTTGCTGTCGCTTCAGGACTGACGTCAGGGGTATAAAAACAGACGGCCAATGCCATTACATCAGTCTTTCTTGCCGAGGAGCCAGAAGCAGTTTGCACGAGTGTCGGCCGGCCGCTGCCTGAGTTTTGGTTTCCAAATTGAATCATCCTGAAGTCTTCGAAAGCTAAGTACCCTGTTGGGGATCCTTTTTTCTTGCTCTAACCGATGTCAGAAAAAGTTAACAATTGTCTCGCCTGTGGAAAGCAAAATACCACACCGAGATTTCCATTCTTACTGCGTCATTTTAGGCCCAGACCACAACGTAGCTTGCTGTCGGTTTTGTGCTTTGCTCAATGCCCAAACTATTCGTCGTCAGGCCCTTATTGTCGCAAAATACTTTCGCTCTCTATCTCTGTATTCTGAAATGGCTTTGGTAAGCCATCCGACTACCAGTCTCCTGAAAAAATGTAAGGATAAAGACAGAGACAGACCGCACAGGTCCAAACTGCTGACAATGCTTCCATTAAGCTAGTCACCAGTTCACCGGTACTCAGTGAGGAGCTTTTGCAGCCCTTGTTGCCCGCTTTGTTGGATTCGTAGGCCGCTACCGAGACCCGTTTGGAGTCCAGTATGCCGTGAGACTCTTTGACTACAGAACCTGCGGATGTCTCTACCTTGGATAGGTCCGGAGTCACTGTGCAGGCACCTGCCTCTGAGGAAGATGTTCTTTGTAGTTTACTGTTGCAGTCCTTACATTTCGGTTATCTGCCTGCAGGTAGTCCTCAGCTAGCCTGAATATCAAAGTCTTGGGTTCTGCGTCGGATGCTCCCTTTTCTTCCATGACGTTTGGTAGTCAGGGGTATAAAGCATGCAGCTGACGCCGTTACATCAGTCTTTCTTGCTCTGCAGTGCCCGAAGCAGAAGCAGTTCACAAGTGCAGGTCGGCCGACTCCTGAAATTTTCGTTTTCGAGTTTCAGAACTGAAGTCTTCAAAAAAGCTAAGTACCGCATTGGGGATGCTTTTTCTTGCTCTAAACCAATGCCAGTAAAAGTTAATTGTATTACCTGTGGAAAGCAAATACCTCAAAGATTTGCATTCGTACTGCATTCCTTGCTTAGGCCCAGACCACAACGTCCCTTCCTGTTGGTTTTGTGCCTTATTCAGTCCTCGAACTGTTCGTCGTCTGTCCATTTTTGCGGCAAACTATTTCAGTACTCTGTTTAATTATCCTGAAATGGCTTCAGTAAGCCATCCAACTACCAACATTCTGAGAAAACGTAAAGATAAAGACAGACCGCATAGGTCCAAAGCTGCAGATGACGCTTCCGTTAAGCTAGTTGCCAGTTCGTCGATACTCAGTGAGGCGCTTTTGCAGCCCCTGATGCTCGCTACTTCAGATTCACAGGCCTCTACTGAGACCCATTCAGAGTCTGGTATGCCGCAAGATGCTTCGACCATGGAACCTGCAGATGTCTCTACCTTGGATGGAGCCGGAGCCGCTGTGCAAGCACCGGCTTCTGAGGGTGTATTCAGGCCTACTGACTTGCATTTCAAACCAATGCCATCTTCTTCTTCAAGGCCTAAAACTATACCCACGCCTAGAAAACCGACGTCCAAACCCCATGGTCAGGCCCATATGCCTAAAAAACAAATAAGAATGGCTGAAGAACTTAATACTTTAATTAGGGGAAGCCAGCCTTCTCCCTCTGAGAACTAGAACAGATTTTGCTTCTGATCAGGATTCTGAAATTTCTGATCTGAAGTAAACTTCATTTGTGCAGCAACCTATGGGATTCGGATCCGACCTCTGATCCAAGCCGGCAGTTTTCAACAGCTTTAGATCCGAGCTCCAAGCACAACACACACCGAGTGTGGCCATCTGCCGGGGACAGCTTATGGCCACACTCGGTGCACTTAAAAAGATCAATTTTGGGGCCTCAGCCATTTTAACTAGGAGAGAAACGCACTTTAGGCCCCAAACATACACAACCCTAACAGAACCACGAAGGAAGGGGGAGGTAAAAGACCAAAAAATATATAGTTAAACTAGAGAGGGTTTTTACAAAAAGGGACCTGTAAACGCACACAACCAAAAAAACAGAAGAAAGGAGAGGAAAAAGGGAAATTTTTTTCTCACAAAAGTCTCATAGGCTTGGAGCTGTAGATCAAGCTGCTGTTGGATAACCGCAGCAAACTAGATCTGAGGTCAGTCAGGGTTGGCAGGGGATTATGGGTAGGGGGAGGAGCTTGGAGCTCGGATCTAAAGCTGTTGAAAACTGCTGGCTCGGATCCGAGGTCAGATCCGAATCCCATAGGTTGCTGACAAATGACGTTTACCTACTCAGATGGAACGTTATGGTGAGTACATAACTTCTTATTTCTTCTGATTACCAGGATTTGCCCTTATCTACCTGTGAGGATTCTGATGCAGAGGACTTCATTCCCTCTGCTTCCCCTCCAGAAGATTTTTCTTTTGGTGAAACCTTGCACTCTCTTAGGGAGCATTTCCGCTGGGAAAGCCAGGCTTACTCTGACTCCAAAAAGAGGCTTAGGGAATTCTTACCTCTACCACAGCACAGGCCTTAAGCCATCCCTCTTGTCCTGGATATTGTAGATGTCTTCTTGGAATCTAGCCTGGCCCCAGACACCTTACCTCTGGCTCCCAGAAAACCTGACTGGTATTAAAGTACCTGACTCCCACAAGTTCCTCTTCAAGAATCCTACTGCGGACCCAGAGACCTAAAGGCATTAAGGCTACTACTGCCAAAAACCCTACCCCCTCTGATAGAGATTGCAGAACCTTAGACAGATGGCATAAGAAGGTATACACTTCTGCTACTTTAGCCATTAGGGCCTTAAACTGCCAGTTTCATATGTTAAAATAGCATATTATGGGACTACTTAAACAGAAAATGATGTTGATCCCTGACTGTGCTGAAAATAAAGAATTACAGGCTTTAATGCATTCTGCTTAACAAGTTCATAAACATACTTTGCAATGTGGTTTTGACTCTTTAGAAGCATCTTGCAGGGCTGCTGTCACTGGGTCTGTTCTTAGAAGGCATGCTTGGCTTAAGGAGCAGAATTTGCCAGATAATGTTAAAGCTAAATTATTGGATGCTCCCTAAAACCAAGACCGCCTGTTTGGCAACAAAGCAGAAGTCCTTAAAAAGATGGAGGAAAAAGCTAAATCTATGCAAACTGTTAAAGATTTCCTGCAAGTACAGCCTCCCAGATTCAGTAGGCATTGGCCTTCTAAGAATTGGTCCTTTCCTGTCTCTTCCAGGCCTTCTCAGTCCAAACCCAGGAACAGCAGACCACCTAGGCCACAGTCCCAAGGTACTCATAGGCCTAAGCAGTGGTGGGCTCCCACTTCCAAAGCTGGAAGTAGTAAGACACCCCCCCCATGGAAAATTGTCACAATGACTTAACCTTAAACCTGCTCAACTACCTGCTCCCTTAGGGGGAAAGATCGCCCTGCATGCAAAAAACTGGGAACTCATTACCCAGGACAAATGGGTCTTAAATATAGTTTCCCAAGGATACAGATTTCCACTTCCACACCTTACCAACCCCAAATCAGTGGGCAGAGGCACAACAGCAGGTTCTCTCTTCTAATCATCAGGGCTATTCAACCTGCCCCAGCAGAAGAAAGTGGACAAGGGTTTTACTTAAGACTTTTTCTGGTACCCAGAAAAGACAGCTCCTGGTGTCCAATCCTGGACCTCTCTATTCTAAACACCTTTTTGGTAATCCCAAAATTCAAAATGCTAACACTTCACCAGCTGCTTCCTATGCTAGGCAAAGATGCCTGGTTGGCAACCTTAGACTTAAAGGAAGCTTACTTGCACATTCCAGTAAGGGAATCTTGCAGGAAATACCTAAGCTTCAGAGCAGGCTACATGCACTATCCGTTCTCTGCACTTCCCTTTGGCTTATCTGCTGCACCCAGGGTATTCACAAAGTGCCTAGCTCCTGTCATTGCATTTTGCAGGCAAAGAAATATTCAGATATACCCATACCTGGACAATTGCCTAATTCAGGCAGAAAGCCAGGACATGCTACTAAATCATCTGGCATTTGTAAAGAAACTTCTACAAATGGACGTCCGGCTCCTGAAATTTTCATTTTCGAGTTTCTGAACCGAAGTCTTCAACCCTCATTTGGGTACACCATACACGAAAAGAAATCTCATCTAGTACCCTGCCAACAAATTGCATTCCTGGGAGCAAGCTTGAACACTGCTTCCCAGATGGCTTACCTAATGCCAGAGAGACAAGATGTTCTTCATCTCACATTGCTGCAGTCCTTACACTTGGGTATAGCGCTGTCCTCGGTCGGCCCGAATACCAAAGTATATGGCTGACGCCGGTCATGGCGCATTAAACTGACGCCAGGACGTCAGGGTATAAATGCGCATGACCGACGTCATATCCTCAGTCTTTTTTGCCGCGTGGTCCGATGCAGAAGCAAATTTGCGAGTGCAGGTTGGCGTCCTGAGATTTTCCGAAACCGGAGTTTCAGACCGAATCCAAGTTGGCTAAGTACCCGTTGGGAATATTTTGTTTTTCTTGCCTCAGTATTTTACCGGATGTCAGAAAAAGTAAATAACTGTATTTCTTGGGAAACAGATACCACATAGGGACTACCACAGCTTGTGTATACCGTGTTTAGGGCCTGAGCACGACGTTGTTGGGTGTTCCTCTTGCGCTAGATTTAACAAAGCGTACCATAAAGAGGAGATTAGACTGCGCTAGGTTAGTCTTGAGCGGTGCAATTACAAAATGCCGTCGGATGCTCCGCCGCTACCTCGAAGCGCAAGGACAAAACACCTAGGCCTAGGTTAGAGGCACCAGCCGACCCGGACGTCTGTTCTTTAGAGGGCACGGTTGTGCCAGAGGCCCAAACAGAAGTTTCCCTAGAATCCCAGGGGGAGACTTTGTTGTTACAGGATGTGTCTTCACAGGAGGTAGGCCAGGCTGAAGGGGCTTCTCAGGTAGCTGTTCTCCCCTCTCTGCCTAAGGTGGTTAGGCCTTCCCCTACTGTTACAAAGGCTTCTTCCAAGAGTAGGCCAGGTTCAGCTGTAGCATGTGCTCCTCCTAGTACTTCAGGCCCTGTGCCCAAGAGACATATGCTTAAGATGGCTGAAGATTTAATTACTATGATTAGGGGTTCTATGCCCCCTCCTGACAAAAGGCCTAGGGTGGATCCTGAATTTGGGAATTTTGAACAGGATTCTGATATTTCTGAGTCTTCGGCTGAGGATTTACAGGAGTTTTCTCATTATTCTGACTCTGATGTGGATGACTCCACCCTTCTGCTTCTCCTCCTGAGGATTTTTCATTCTCAGAGACTCTCCATGCCATGAGGGAGCATTTTAAATGGGAAGGTCAGGATTTCTCTGATTCCAGGAAAAGACTTAGGGAATTTTGTTTCTACCTCAGCATAGGCCTTTAGCTATACCCCCTGTTCTTTCTGTGGTGGAAGATGTTTTTGCAGAGGCTTCCCTTAACCCTGATTCTTTACCTCCCGCTCCTGTTAAACCGGACAGATACTATAGGGTGCCTGAAGCTCACAAGTATCTTTTTAAAAGCCCTAGGGCAGATCCAGAGACAGTTACTCAGGGGCCTAAAGGGGTTAAGGCTTCTGTGGCTAAAAATCCAGTTCCTCAGGACAAAGAGGCAAGAGCTTTAGACAGATGGGGTAAGAAAGTGTATACTTCTTCAACTTTAGCCATGAGGGCTTTAAATTGTCAATTCCACATGCTGAGATATCAAATCTATCTCCTTTCACAGTTAAAGTCTAAGGTAGATGCTCTGGCAGAAGGTATTGAATGTAAGGAGTTACAAGATCTGGTACATATGTCTGAACAGGTGGGTAAGCATTCCTTACAATGTGGTTTTGATGCTGTACAGGCCTCTTCCAGGGTGGCTGCCACTGGTACTGTCCTTCGAGGCACGCCTGGTTACGGGATCAGAATTTAGCTGAGCATGTTAAGTCAAGGATCTTGGATGCCCCTTTACAATCTGATGTGTTGTTTGGTTCGCCTGTTGAAGCAGTTTTAAAGAAAATGGAGGACAAAGCTAAATCTATGCACACTGTTAAAGATTTTTTACAGGTTCAACCACCAAAGTTTAGTAGAAACTGGCCAAGCAAGGCGTGGACATACCCTTCTTATGATTCCCAGTCTAGGGGTAGGTCTAGGCGTGCTAGGGGCAGAGCTCAGGGTTCCTTTAGATCCAGGACAGGGGGCTCACCTGCACAGTCTTCAGGGGAGGGCAGGGGTCAGCCCTTTCGTAGACAGACACAATGACCTACCTTTTCAACTGCCAGAACCTCCACGTCTCGCAGCACCTTTAGGAGGAAGACTGACACTTTTCAAACAGAACTGGAGTTTAATTACCCAAGACAGATGGGTATTGGATATCATTCACCACGGTTACAGGTTTTATTTCCATACCTTACCACCGTTCAAGGGCATGCCAGATATTCCGCCCCAACACAAATTGGAAGCTCACAGACAAATATCCATATTGACACAGATAGGGGCCATACAACCGGTGCCTATGGCAGAAAGGGGCCTAGGATTTTACTCTCGCCTATTCCTAGTACCAAAAAAGGGGAACACGTGGAGACCAATTCTGGATTTGTCTATCCTCAACACCTTTCTGGACATCCCCAAGTTCAAGATGCTGACATTGCAACAGCTTTTACCCTCCTGGGCAAGGATCACTGGATGGTAACTTTGGATCTCCAAGAGGCTTACCTTCATGTCCCTATCACTCTAAGCTGCAGGAAGTATCTGCGTTTTCGAGCTGGAGATTCACACTATCAATTCTCTGCATTGCCCTTTGGCTTATCCACTGCACCCAGAGTATTCACAAAGGTCCTGGCTCCAGTGATAGCTTTCTTCAGACGGAAAGGAATACAGATCTACCCTTATTTGGACGATTGCCTGATTCTGGCTCAGGGCAAGGACGAACTTCTACAGCATTTAAAGTATGTGATAACAGTGCTAAGATGCCTAGGGTATTCTGTGAACGAAACAAAGTCCAGTCTAGTACCCTCTCAGGACATGTGCTTTCTGGGTGTGAGACTGAATACAGCAGCCCAGATGGCCTTCTTAACCCCGGACAAACAAAAGAATCTTTCCCTTTACTTCCAACAACTATCACATCAGTCCGGGCTGACTGCAAGGACAGTCCTTCAAGCCTTAGGGTTCATGGCATCTTGTATTCTGGTGCTTCCCAATGCCAAACTGCATATGAGGAAGCTACAATGGTATCTCAAGAATCTATGGACACAGCACTGCCACGATCTGGACACTGTCATTCCAATAATACCTTGCATCCAAAAGGAATTCTTGTGGTGGGCTCAGCAATGTCACCTAAACAAGGGACTTTCTGTGACCCGGCCGGAGGCAAGTCAGATTCTAACAACAGATGCCTCAGACAAAGCTTGGGGGGCTCATCTCAATGGAAAATGGATACAGGACAAGTGGCCTGCCAGACTACAACATCTACATATCAACCTAAAGGAGATGTTAGCAGTCCAGTTTGCATTAACAGCTTTCAAGGAATTACTTCTTCCGGGACAGGTGTTGATTCTAACAGACAACACAACTGTCATGTGGTACATCAACAAGCAAGGGGTACACATTCTTACCCTCTATGCAGACAAGCAATGATTCTATGGGAAACGGCTCTCAGTCTACAACTGGATCTTCAGGCAAGGTTTCTGCCGGGGTGCAGAACTCCTTAGCAGATGTGTTAAGCAGGCAAATCATGGATCCCCACGAGTGGAAACTGGATCCTCAGGTATTTCAGCAATTAACAGTGTCATGGGGAACACCAGACATAGATCTGTTCGCTTCTCCTCTAAACCACCAGCTGCCAAAGTTTTGCACAAAAGGATACACCAGGCAGCTTGGAAAACGGATGCTCTTTCTTTCAGTTGGAAAAATCTTCATGTATATGCCTTTCCACCACTTCCTCTACTTCTAAAGGTTCTGCTAAAGGTAAGCCAGGACAAACCAAGAATGATCCTGATAGCTCCAGATTGGCCCCGACAGCATTGGTACCCACTACTGAGAAATTTAATAAGGAAACCACCGTGGCCCCTGCCTTTAATTCCTCAACTGTTGTCTCAAGAGGACGGTCATTTACTCAATGTCAAGCTTCACTCTCTTCATCTCACAGCATGGCATATCCTGTTTTAGCTCATAGCAGGGCTCAACTTCCTCAACAAGTTCTGAATGTGATTATGGAAGCTAGGAGACCTAGTACAAGGAAAGTGTATGCGGACAAGTGGAAGAGATTTTTGCTTTGGAGTGCAGCAAAGGGTGTGGATGTTTCTGAGCCTGATTTAAGTGTGGCTCTTCTATATCTTACTGAACTATTGGACAAGGGTTTGTCCTTCTCTTCCATTAAAATTCATGCTGCAGCAATTTCAGCTCACTATGACTGTGATCCACCTTTGTTTTCTCATTCCTTGTTCAAGCAATTTCTCAGAGGAGCAAAGAACATAAGACCTCCACGAAGAGCTCCTACTCCAGCTTGGGACCTCAATTATGTGTTGGAAAAGCTCACTCTGCCACCTTTTGAGCCTGCAGCTACGGCTGAGTTAAAATATTTGTCATGGAAGACTGCTTTTTTGTTGGCCATTACCTCTGCAAGAAGGGTTTCTGAATTGCAGGCCCTTATGGCTGTTGAGCCTTTCTTGATCTTCCATAAGGATAGGGTATCTTTACGCACTAACCCTTCCTTTATGCCTAAGGTGGTCTCAAGTGTGTCTTTAAACCAGTCTATTCATTTACCTACCTTTTATGCAGACCCCCAAAACAAGGGGAAAAGATCTTGCATACTTTGGACGTGCACAGACAGTTACGCTACTACTTAGATAGGACTAAGGGTTTCAGGCAGTCGCAGCAGTTGTTTGTTTCTTTTGCTTTAGGTACTCAGGGCAAGCCTGTGTCAAAGCAAACTCTTTCTAAATGGATTGGGTTTTGCATTTCTTTTGTTATTCTCAGCATGGCAAGCAGATCCCAACAGGGATCAGACCTCATTCCACTAGGGCTACTGCCACCTCTACAGCCTTTCTAAGGGAGTGTCAACTAAGGACATTTTGGAGGCAGCTACTTGGAGTTCAGTACATACTTTCTCTAAGCACTACCACCTTCCTCTCTACTCTAAATCTAGGGCTGGGTTTGCCACTGCTATTCTACAGGGCATTTTGACAGCTCCTGCTTCTATTTGATTTGCCATCCTCCCTTACCTCTGCTTTGGGAATCTACCCAAGTGTAAGGACTGCAGCAATGTGAGATGAAGAACATAGTACAGTTTTGTACCTACCATAAATGTAGATGTTCAAGATCCACATTGCTGCAGTCCAATTACGCCCTCCGTCCCCTCTGTGTTTAGGGGTGGTTGTGTGGTTAGGTTAGTACTTTATTAGATAATTGTTAGAAGTTGTACATAGTTTGGGTGTGGGGGTGTTTAGTGTTTGGTAATTTTTTGATTTTACCCTGTTTAGGGTCTTCTGACATCTGGGGCAAGAAAAGACTGAGGATATGACGTCGGTCATGCGCATTTATACCCTGACGTCCTGGCGTCAGTTTAATGCGCCATGACCGGCGTCAGCCATATACTTTGGTATTCGGGCCGACCGAGGACAGCGCTATACCCAAGTGTAAGGACTGCAGCAATGTGGATCTTCGAACATCTACATTTATGGTAGGTACAAAACTGTACTTTTGACAGCCTACTTCAAACTACTGGCCACAAGACCCAGCTATCTGCAAGGAAAATCCTGCAAGCTCTGGGGTTCATGGCCTCTTGCATTCTACTAATTCCATATGCAAGACTGCATATGAAGGAACTACAATGGTATCTAAAAAGCCTATAGTGTCAACATTCTCAGGACCTGGAGTCAATGATTCCTGTCATTCCTTGTATAAAGACAGAGTTCCTTTGGTGGGCAGAGGCCTGCTACCACAACAAGGGACTGCCATTCACTCTACCCCCCTGCTGCCCAAACCCTAACAATAGACGCATCAGACTATGCATGGGGGGGCTCACTTGGTAGGGCAGTGCATTCAGGGTAAATGGAACCAGAGTCAGATGCACCTGCATATCAGTCAAAAAGAAATGTTAGCTGTACAGAATTCCCTGACAGCCTTTAAGGACCACATCCTTCCAGGACAATTATTGGTAAAGACAAACAACACCATTGTTATGTGGCACATAAACAAGCAGGGGGAACCCACTTGTATCCTCTCTGCAGACTAGCCATGGCTCTGTGGAACACCGCACTTGAGCTACCAAGTGCACCTAAAAGCTCAATTCCTGCCAGGCAAGCTAAATTCACTGGCAGACGACCTAAGCAGAAATCTCATGGACCCACACGAATGGAAACTGGAACCAAAGATATTCAACATTTGGAGAAACAAATGGGGGGGGGACCCAGAGGGTAGACCTGTTTGCCTCCCCTCAGAACTACCAGTTGGACAAATTCTGCACAAGGACTTCCCACAGTCAAGCTTGGAAAGTGGATGCCCTGTCCTTCACCTGGGAAAGCCTCTCAGTTTATGCCTTCCCCCTTTGCCTCTCCTCTCAAAAGTTCTGCTAAAGATCAAACAGGAAAAACCAAGGACAATACTGATTGCACCAGACTGGCCACGCCAGCACTGGTACCCCCTCTTGCGCAGTATGTCACTGCTGGAACCATGGCACCTGCCTCAGACCCCTTCCCCTGCTGTCCCAGCAGAAGGGCCAGAGTTCCGCACCCCCAGCTTCAAACCCTGAACCTTGCAGCCTGGCTAATTTCCTGAGCTCTCCAACAGCATCCCTCAATATGCAGGTGCTAGATGTCATTCTGGAGACAAGGAGGCCTAGTACTAGAAAATCCTATGCTGAAAAGTGGAAAAGACTACTGTTCCTGGAGCCAGAGTCAGGGGATGGGCACAACAGTGCCCAGCTTACCACATATTCTTCAATACGTAACAGAGATACTCCACAGGGGCCTTTCCTTCTCAAATAAAATTCATGCCTCAGCCATTTCAGCACATTATAATACTGAGCCTCCCCTGTTCTCTCACCCCCCATTGAAACAATTCCTCAGAGTGGCCAAAATTTTAAGACCACCCAGGAGATCCCCTATTCCAGCCTGGGACCTTAACTTTGTATTGGAAAAGCTCACTCTACCTCCTTTTGAGCCAGCTGCAACTGCAGAGTTGAAATTCCTTTCTTGGAAGACAGCCTTCCTTCTAGCCATCACTTCAGCAAGAAGAGTGTCTGAATTACAGGCCCTCATGGCTGTCGAGCTCCAGTCATTGCATTTTGCAGGCAAAGAAATATTCAAATATACCCATACCTGGACGATTGTCTAATTCAGGCAAAAAGCCAGGACATACTTTTGAATCATCTAGACTTTGTACAAAGAGTGCTGACTTGTCTGGGGTACACCATAATGAAAAGAAATCACACCTGGTACCCTGTCAACAAATTATATTCCTGGGATCAAGCTTGAATACAACTTCCCAGGTGGCTTTCCTTACGCCAGAGAAACAAGTTCATTTGACAAACTATTTCAAACAAGTGGCCACCAAAACCCTGCTGTCTGCAAGGCAAATACTACAAGCCTTGGGGTTCATGGCCGCCTGCATTCTTCTAATTCCATATGCAAGACTGCACATGAGGAAACTACAGTGGTATTTAAAAAGCCTATGGTGTCAACATTCTCAGGCTCTAGAAGCAGTGATTCCTATCATACCTTGCCTACGCCTAGAGTTCCTTTGGTGGGCAGAGGCCTGCCACCAAAACAAGGTATTACCATTCACACTACCCTCTGCCACCCAAACCCTAACAGACACATCAGACTATGCATGGGGGGGCTCACCTGGCAGGGAAGTGCATTCAGGGCAAATGGAACACTAGTCAAATGCACCTGCATATCCATCAAAAAGAAATGTTAGCTGTACAGAATGCTCTGACAGCCTTCAAGGACCACATTCTTTCAGGACAATTAATGGTAAAGAAGGACAACACCACTGATATGTGGTACATAAACAAGCAGGGGTGTACACATTCATACCCCCTCTGCAGACTAGCCATGGGATTGTGGAACACAGCCCTGAGCTACCAAGTGCATCTACAAGCTCAGTTCCTGCCAGGAAAACTAAATACACTGGCAGGCGAACTAAGCAGAAACCTCCTGGACCCACACAAGTGGAAACTGGAACCAAGGATTTTCAACATGTTGACAAGCAAATGGGGGAGCCCAGATATAGACCCGTTTGCCTCCCCCCAGAACTATCAATTGGACAAATTTTGCACAAGGACTTCCCACAAACAAGCTTGGAAAGTGGATGCTCTGTCCTTCAGCTGGAAAAACCTATCAGTTTGTCTTTCCTCCTCTGCCTCTGCTCTCCAAAGTACTACTAAAGATCAAACAAGACAAACCAAGGGCGATTTTGATTGTACTAGACTGGCCAAGCCAACACTGCTATCCCCTCTTGCACAGTGTGTCACTGTTGGCCCCATGGCACCTGCCCCAGACTCCTACCCTATTGTCTCAGCAGGAGAACCAGATTCTGCACCCTCATCTTCAAACACGGAACCTAGCAGCCTGGCAAAATTACCTAATCTCTCCTTTACCGTCCCTCAGTAAACCAGTGATGGATATCATTTTAGAGGCAAGGAGGCCTAGTACTAGAAAATCTTATGCTGAAAAATGGAAAAGATTTTGTGCCTGGAACCAGTCTCAAGGGATGAGCACAGCAGTGCCCAATTTACCTCAGATTTTACAATACTTAACAGAGATGCTTCACAAGGGCCTGTCCTTCTCCTCCATCAAAATTCACACACCAGCCATTTCAGCTCATTATAACACAGAACCTCCACTCTTCTCTCATCCACTGCTTAAGCAGTTCCTCAGAGGGGCCAAAAACTTACGGCCACCCAGGAGAGCTCCAACTCCAGCCTGGGACCTTAACTTTGTATTGGAGAAACTCACTCTTTCCCCTTTCGAGCCAGCTGCTACTGCAGACTTAAAATTCCTTTCTTGGAAAACAGCTTTCCTTTTAGCAGTCACTTCAGCAAGAAGGGTATCTGAATTACAGGCCCTTATGGCAGTGGAGCCTTTCATCATCTTTCATGCGGACAGGGTGTCCCTCAGGACCAATCCCTCCTTCATGCCCAAGGTGGTATCCAGTGTAGCCCTTAATCAGGCCATTAATTTGCCAAACTTCTTCCCTAGTCCACAGAACAAAGGGGAATGGATACTGCACTCAGATGTGCACAGACAACTTAGATTCTACTGGACAGGACTAAACCTCAAAAGAAATCTGAACAACTGCTGGTGGCTTGTGCTGCAGGGGCAGAGGGGAAGGCTATTTCAAAGGAAACAATTTCCAAATGGATAGGCCATTGCATTCATTTCTGCTACAAGCACCATGGAAAGCCTACCCCACATGGGATCAGACCCCACTCAGCCAGGGCTGCATCTACCTCTACAGCCTTTCTCAAGGGCGTCCATACCAGGGGCATCCTAGAAGCTGCTACCTGGAGTTCTGTACATACTTTCACCAAGCATTACCATCTGCCAATTTTCTCTAAATCCAGAGCTGGCTTTGCCGCTGCAGTCTTGCAGGGCCTTATAGCTGGTCCTAATGCTGCCTAAATTCCTCCTCCCATCCTTGGCTTTGGGAGTCTACCCAAATGTGATGACTGCAACAGTGAAACACTAAGAACATAGTACAGTTGTGTACACTTGCCATAAATGTAGATGTTCAAATGTATTCACTGTTGCAGTCCTGGTTACCCTCCCTCCAGCCCCCTTACCTTTTTTGGCTATGCCTCCACTCTCCTTTACTATGTTCCAAAAGCTTTTCGGTGTATGTGCTTTTTTGTTGGCGGTATAACCTTTGTATATTTATAGATTTTTATGGCTTCCCATTAGGGGGGCACCTGACATCTGGGGCAAGAAAAACTGATGTAATGGCATTGACTGCATGCTTTATACCCATGACTACCTGACGTCTTGGAAGAAGAGACAACATCCGACGCAGGACCCAAGACTTTGATATTCAGGCTGGCTGAGGGCTACCTGCAGGCAGATAACCCAAATGTAATGACTGCAACAATGGATACACTCAACTACATTTCTGTTAAGTGTACTCAACTTTCTTCAGATTACTAATATTCAACACAAACAGATTACTTCTTTCACGTCTTCAGTTCTGTCTAAAACTACAGAGTTTCTAAGGCCAAGGGTACGAGCTGCGCCTAAAAAAACGATGAGCCAAACTCAAGCATCTGCTTCCTTGCCATAACATCAAATGCTTAAAATGGCAGAAGACCTGATTATGCTGATTAGGGGAAGCCAGCCTTCCCCTGCTGAGGGAGACCTGTCCCCAGCAGCTTTAACTGACCAAGAGTCCGACTCTGAGGTTTCTGAATATGAACACATGCCTTTATCTGCTTATGAGGATTCAGATGCAGAGGACTCCATTCTCTCTGCTTCCCCCTCCAGAGGATTTTTCTTTTGGTGACGCCCTACATACTTTGAGAGCATTTCCACTGGGAATGGCAGGATTATCCTCTGTTCAAAAAGAGACTAAGAATTTTTAGATTTGCCACAACATAGACCTTTAGCAATCCCTCCTATTCTGGAGGTTGTGGATGATGTCTTTATGGAATCCAGTCTAACTCCTGACACTTTAGCCCCTGCTCCAAGGAAACCAGACAGGTACTACAGAGTCCCTGACTCTCAAATTTATTTTCAAAAGTCCTACTGCTGACCCAGAGGTAATTTCCCAGGGGCCTAAAGGTATAAAAGAAACTACAGCTAAGAATACCACCCCTTCTGACAGGGATTCCCGAGCTTTAGACAGATGGGGTAAAAAAAGTATACACCTCTGCAACTCTTGCCATTAGGGCATTGAATTGCCAGTTTCACATGCTGAAATACCAGCAACATATTATGGAACTTAAGAAAAAATGATCTACCTTTACAGACTGCAGCAAGTAAAGAATTACAGGAGCTTATGCATATTGCAAGCCAAGTCAGCAAGCATACCTTGCAATGTGGCTTTGATGCCCTAGAAGCATCTTGCAGGGCAGCAGTCACTGGTTCTGTACTGAGAAAGCATGCTTGGCTTAAGGAGCAGACCTTGACAGACCATGTCAAATCAAAATTACTAGACACTCCTTTGAACAAGGACAATCTGGCACCAAAGCAGAAGAGGTTCTAAAAAAGATGGAAGAAAAAGCTAAGTCTATGCGGAGTGTGAAATATTTTTTGTGAGTGTAGCCTCCAAGGCTCAGTAGGCATTGCCCCTTGAAGCATTGGTCCTTTCCAGCCCCCTCAATGCCATCTCAAATTAGACCCAGGGGAAACAGACCCGCCAGATTACAGTCTCAAAGGTATGCAGAGATCTAAGCAATGGAATACTTCCACTTCTAAAACAGGGAGTGCTAAGCCACCCCCTTACGGAAAGAATTCACAATGACTTCTCAGCTCCACACCACCTCTGCCCAATTGCTCGTGTCCCTAGGAGGAAAACCTGCCCATCATGCAAAAATCTGGACCTCCGTCACCAAAGACAGATGGGTCATCAACATTGTATACATCCCAGGAGTACAAATTTTACTTTCACTCACTGCCAACCCCAAAAGGGTTCCCATACCCCCCTCCAAACCAGTGGACAGAGGCACAAAAAGTCCAATCCCTGCTCTCTCCAGCTTGTTCCTGCAGAACAGATAGGTCAGGGGTTTTATTCCAGACTTTTCCTGGTACCCAGAAAAGAGGGCAGTTGGCACCCATTCTTAGAACTTTCCAGTCTGAACACCTTCCTGGTGGTACCAAAATTCAGAATGCTCACCCTTCAGCAGCTTCTTCCTATGCTGTCCAAAGATGCCTGGTTAGCCACTCTAGACCTAAAAGAAGCCTATCTGCACATCGCTATCAGGAACTCATGCAGGAAATACCTATGTTTCAGGGCATGATCTATGCATTATCATTTCACTGCACTTCCCTTTGGCTTATCCACTGCTCCCTGAGTCTTCACAAAATGCCTGGCTCCAGCCATTGCCTATTGCAGACAGAGAAATATTCAAATTTACCCTTACATGGACGATTGCCTGATTCAGGCCGACAGTCAGGAAAAGCTGTTGCAGCACCTGACATTTTGTAAAGAACCTTCTAACCTCCCTGGGGTACACTATTAACAAAAATAAATCAAAACTAGTCCCCATTCAAAACCTATAAGCTTCATTTTTTCCATATAAAAATCTTTACTCGTTGCAGCAATGCCTCCCCCTTTATCTGCATTTTTTATTACAAGGTCTGAATTATTTATCAGAGTGAATAGCAGCATTCTCTTCCTTAGTTAAATTGTAAAATGTGGGTACATTATTCTTCATATATAAATTATATTTGTCTTGTTCTACCATCTTTTCAAAAACTTGCAAGTGGACATTATTAAATGGCACAAAGGTGCTACCTCATCTTAAACCATTAGCTACATAATAACCAGCATCAGCATTAGGAAAACATGTTCATGGCCTCATGCATTCTACTAATTCCATATGCCAGACTGCATATGAGGAAACTTCAGTGGTACTTAAAAAAGTCTTTGGTGCCAACATTCTCAGGACCTGGAAACGGTCATACTTATCATACCTTGTCTAAGGACAGAGTTTCTTTGGTGGGCAGCAGCATGCAACCACTACAAGGGACTTTCCTTTACTGAACCCCATGCTGCCCAGACCCTAACCACAGATGCATCAGGCTGTGCCTGGGGAGCACATCTGGACAAGTGCATTTAGGGTCACTGGAGCCCAATTCAAATTCAACTGCACATCAACCAAAAAGAGATGCTAGCAGTTCAGCACGGTCTGACAGCTTTCAAATTCCTACTCTCACCAGGACCCCTGCTAATAAAAACAGACAATATCACAGTTATGTGGTACATCAACAAGCAGGGGGGAACCCATTCTTACCCACTCTGCAGGTTAGCCATGGCCCTGTGGAACACGGCCTTGGACATGCGTATTCATCTGCAAGCTCAATTCCTGCTAGGCAAACCTCTATGGCAGACTACTTAAGCAGTAATCTCCTAGACCCACACGAGTGGCGATTAGACCCCAGCACTTTCAGCCTTCTAACCCAGAAATGGGGGACCCCGGAGGTGAACCTTTTTGCCTCCCTCTGCAATCACCAGCTCAGCAAATTCTGCACCAGGACACCTCACAGCAGGGCCTGGAAAGTGGGTGTCCTACCCTTCCAATGGGTAAAACTCTTTATGCATTTCCCCCTCTGCCTCTTCTCGCAAGAGTATTACTCAAGATAAGACAGGACAGACCAAGGGCAATCCTGATTGTCCCGGACTGGCCACGCCAGCACTGGTACCCACTACTGCGCATCCTGTCACCGGTGCCATCACAGCACCTACCCCAGATCCCAACCTTCATCACTCAGCAGGAGGGGACAGATATTGCATCCGCAACTGCAAACCCTGAATCTTGCAGCCTGGCTTATTCCTTGAATTCTCCCCCAGTGACCAGCTTAAGCAAGCAGGTCATTCTTACGTCCGGAAGACCCAGTGCAAGGAAATCCTATGCTAAGTGGAAAATGTATTGTTCCTGGAGCCTGTCTAAAGGAAGAGGACACAGCACTGCCCTCTGTACCTCTAATACTGGATTACGTAGCAGATCTACTCCACAGAGGCCTATCCTTCTTTTCCATTAAGATCCATGCCTCTGCCCATCTCGGCTCATTATAACACTGAGCCAGCTCTCTTCTCTCACCCTCTCATCAAACAGTTCCTGAGAGGGGCAAACAACTTAAGGAGAGCCCCCATCCCTGCTTGGGACATTAACTTTGTTCTGGAAAAGCTCCCACTTACCCCCCTTTGAACCTGCAATGCTAGCAGAGTTAAAATTCCTCTCTTGGAAAACCGCCTTGCTTCTGGCCATCACTTCAGCTAGAAGAGTGTTTGAGCTACAAGCACTTATGGCTGTGGAACCCTTCATTGTTTTTCATGCTGACAGGGTCTCCCTCAGGACTGATCCTTCCTTTATGCCTAAAGCTGTGTCCAGTGTAGCTCTCAACCAATCTATCCATTTGCCAACCCTTCTTCCCATATCCTCAAAATAAAGGGGAAAGGATCCTGCACTCCTTAGACGTGCATAGACAGCTCAGATTCTAACTTGATAGGACTAAGCCCTTCAGGAAATCGGACCAGTTACTAGTCAGTTTTGCACCAGAGGCAGAGGGCAAGGCCATTTCAAAACAATTTCCAAATGGATAGCACACTGTTATCCATTTCTGCTACAAACACTATGGGAAATCAACCTCTCAGGGGATCAGAACGCATTCCACTAGGGCAACCTCTACCTCTGCAGTATTCGTCAGGGAAGTCCCTACCAGGGACATCTGGAAGCTGCTACCTGGAGTTCTGTTCACACCTTCACCAAGCATTACCACCTGCCTATCTTTTCCAAATCCAGGGCGGGTTTTGCAACAGCAGTCCTGCAGGGCATACTAGCCAGCCCCAACTCTTCTTGACTGCCTCCACCCATTCTTCAGCTTTGCGAATCCACCCAAGTGTGATAACTGCACCAGTGAAACACGAAGAACATAGTACAGTTGTGTACACTTGCCATAAATGTAAATGTTTGAGTGTATTCACTGTAGCAGTCCTGGTTCCCCACCCTCCAACCCCCTTGTCTCTCTCTCTCTCTCCTCTGTCTATTACTCATCCCTTACAGGGCTATTGGTATTTACTTTTTACTGGTGGTGTTTTTTCCCATTATAACTTGATTCCGTATTTGGGGGATCCTGACATTTGAGGCAAGAAAAACTGATGTAATGCAGTCTGCTGCCTGTTCTTATACCCCTGATGACCTTACGTTAGTCCTGAAGCGACAGCAACCAACGCAGGAATACTAACATCTACATTTATGGTAAGTGTACACAACTGCACTTTTCTGTTTCTTCAGACCCTCCTATGACTCCCCATATCTGCTTTTTGCATGCCAAGGAACCTTATTTATTCTGTTTAATCACCTTCAGCCTGTTCTCTACATTGCATATCATGTGAATCCAAACTACAAGCCTCTCATCTTTCTACTATTTTGCGTACATTTCAGTCACTTGCTGAAGCATTTTCCTGGAAGAGTTTGATACCTCAGTACTGCTATTAGTTGTGAATATCCCCTTTGTTCTTGTATGTTGGCACTAGAATGTGTTCTTTATTCATCTGGGATATGCCTCTCCCTCCTGATGTGAGCACCCTCTGCCCTAGTACCATCAGCATCTTGTTCATGTGTACTGTGACTTTGTGTGTCTGTCACTCTCCTTGACTTCATTCTAGGGTGAATTATCCTTTGTTTTTGTTGTAGGCTGTGCATGTGGCAGTTCAGCTTCTGTGGAGTTTTCTTACTTCAGAAGATAAGTACTCCATGTGCCCATGATGTCCCATGGACCTGGTGAACAGATTATTGTTGGTGTCCCATTTGAGTGGAGTCTGCTGACTCTCTCTGCCATTGAGTGCAACCTGATGAGTCATTTGTGCCATCGGTTTGTAGAAGCTGATGGATGTTTCCTCCTGACGTGTTCTTTGCCTTCGCAGTGTTTTTTTTTATCCAACCAGTATTTATTTTTGGGCTGCTGTATCCTCCTGTTTTTCCACTTCTTGCTCTTTTAATGTAGAGAGATTTAATTTATTAGTCTAGAACAATCAGTGCAACCCACATACTTGTGCACTTTTAATTGTCCAGCCACCAGAAGAAGAGTAATGTAAACAATAGCTTCCTTTTTAACATGCTAGTTTTAATATAGAATGGACCAAGCCAGAACCAGGTTTACAGTCATTCATGCTATATAATTATACACTTTATTTTCATTCACTCTGTTGCCTGTGCTTTATCTTGCTTATCCCCTTAATCAGATGTTCTTTCCCTTAACATTCTGGTTTTTAAGATTTCCACACAACCCAACAGGAAATCAGTTGCATTTAATTCTCTTTGTACCCAATACTTTTTCGGCTAATACTTGTAAATTAGCTGTTAACTTGTCTAGTCCCCTGCAACTGCAACCTCAGAATGCTTCCAGTCCCTTACTTGATCATTTTTGCATCCCCAGTATCAGATGTCAGGACATGTGGGCACCTTTGCTTCAATACTCTTCCTGTTTTTATTTCTGATAATGCCATTCGATTCAGTTTTATTCTTGCTGTTGACTCCCCTGTACAGCCCCTGAATCAGTTTAACCAGTCTCTCCAGGAGGCCCATCCTTTTCATCACTTCCCACAGGTATGTCCAGTGTACCTTATCAGATGCTTTTCTGCATGCAACCCCATCATAGCTAAGGCTGTCTTTGATGCCTCTGCTTCTTCATATATTCTATTCACTAGCAGTGTATTGTCAAATCTGCCTTCCTTTCACAAAGTGACATTGATCTAGTCCAACTATATTGGGGAGGACTTCGACAATCGTAGTTGCAGTCATTACTGCAAATGCCTTATGATTTAAGTACCGCTATTGGTCTGTTAACAGCTGGGAGCAGAGGGTCTCCTTCTCCTTTAGAATCAGTCTTTTTCCATGAATCTGGTATCTCATTTGTGCCCCATATTTCATTGAATACTTTTAAGCAATGTTTGGACAATCTCTCCTCCTATATTTCCATCCCTGTGGATAGCCAGTCAGTCCAGGGGATCTCCCTCCTGCCTGCTTTTTGCTTGCATTTTTATCTTATCTGATGTAGTTAAGCTTGTTAATTTTTCCCTTTCCTCTCTCAATCACTTTAGGTTGTCCCCCCAGAAACCTCTTTTTGTTGTCCTAAATCCCCATATTTGTCTACTCTGTATATAAACTCTCAGAATTTCAGAAAAACCTACTCATCTGCTCTGGTTCATTATGTGCTTCCCCTATCTTCGTATTTTTCACTTTTTGTATACTTTTTTAGTTGCCTTAACCTATTAACGAGTGTCTTTCTGTGACTTGGGCATTCTTTGTTTTATTGTTGTGGTCCTGCTTTCTATGGTATCTTCTATATGCCCGTTTTATCTGCTGGGTAGTGTTTCCAACTCCTCTCTTACTATCACTTGATGTTATACATACTCCAGCATTCTCTCTAGTTTATTTCTTTAAAATTTCTCCTGTAAAGTTTTCTGAAGGTCCTTTTTGCTTTCCTCAGTGTCTTGTACTGTTTCTTTGCCGTCTCTTGTAATAACCTTCTCTATCCATTTTAAGACTTGGGCTTTTTATTTTATTTTATCACCAAGTCACACTTGCTCTCCAGTGCTGCTCCAGTGTGTTATACTACTGGTACATGAGCAGTGAGTGCCCTTTTACGTGATATTACCCACTATCAAATATTCATGCTCTTCTGAAATGTAAATCCTCTCCAGTTTCGACTAAATGACATATCTTCCAGCATAAAAAGTGTATTGCTTGCTTCCCATCCATGGTTTCCGTGCGTCTTCTCACCCGTGTACCTTACAAAATTTCTTTAAAATAGTCTTGCCTGTGTTACTGTTACAGGCCCTGCAATCATACCTCTCAGGTTAGTGACCGCATTACAAAATTTCCTGCAATAGCGAGGACGGTAATTTCGGTAAGAAGTTACACTAACTTCCCCCTTATCTCTTCTTTCCATGTCTTTGGCAGAATATGCATAGTCAACCACAAAAAGCTCAACAAACCAGTAGATTCACGAAAAAACGAAGAACTAAGCCCAAAGATGTAACTTGTAAATAAAAAGAACTGATTTATTTAAGCGCTTTCTGAAGGGTCAATACCCCTCCTTCAGAAAAATAAATGAACAAACATTCATTTATTTTTCTGAAGGAGAGGTATTGACCCTTCCGAAAGCGCTTAAATAAATCAGTTCTTTTTATTTACAAGTTACATCTTTGGGCTTAGTTCTTTGTTTTTTCGAGAATATGCATAGTCCCCAGGGTAATCCTGTTGCTACCCAATTCACCCCTTAATTGTATAAATCACTGATGTTCTTCATTTCACTGTTGCAGTCCTCACACTTGGGTTATCTGACTGCAGATAGCCCTGGTCGGCCTGAATACCAGTGTCTTGGGATTTCTGTGTCGGATGCTGTCGCCTCTTCCATGACGTCAGGTCATCAGGGGTATAAAACATGCAGCCGACTCCATTGCATCAGCTTTTTCTTGATGCGCGGGAGCCCGAAGCAGTTCGCAAATGCCAGTCGACCGCTACCTGAAATTTTCGTTGTTAGTTTTAAACCTGAAGTCTTCTAAAGCTAAGTACCCCATTAGGGATCCTTTTTTTCTTGCTCTAACTGATGTCCGAAAAAGTTAACAATTGTCTTGCCTGTGAAAAGCAAATACCTCAGAGATTTTCATTCTTACTGCGTCACCTGTTTAGGCCCAGACCACGATGTTCCTCGCTGTCTGTTTTGTGCCTTAACGCCAGAACTATTAGTCATCGAGCTGTCTTTGTCGCTAAATTCTTTCGCTCTCGTTCTCCCTATTCTGAAATGGCTTCGATAAGCCATCCGACTACCGATCTTCTGAAAAAACTTAAGGATAAAGACAGAGACAGACCGCATGGGTCCAAAATTGCTGACGACGCTTCCATTAAGCTAGTCGCCAGTCAGCCGGTACTCCGTGAGGTGCTTTCGCAGCCCCTGATACCCGCTTCTACAGATTCGCAGGCCTCTGCTTAGACCCATTCGGAGTCAGGTATGCAGCGAGATGCTTCTTCTACTATGGAATCTGTGGATATGTCTACCTTGGATGGGTCCGGAGCCGCTGTGCAGATGTCAGGAGCCCCCAAAATAGGAAGCAATTACATGGTGTGGAACACCTCCAGTAAAAAGTAAATACCATAGCCATAAGATGCAGCCAAAAAAGAGGTCCTAAACATTGTATCCCAGGGATACAGATTCTATTTCCACTCACTGCCATCCCCAAGCGGTTTGCCAGACCTTCCTCCAAACCAGTGGGCAGAGGCTCAAAAGCAAGTACTTTCTCTTCTTAGTATCAGGGCTATTCATCCTGTTCCAATAGAGCAAAGGGGACAGGGTTTCTACTCCAGACTGTTCTGGTGCCCTATCCTGGATCTGTCCATTCTCAACACCTTGCTGGTGGTCCCAAAATTCAAAATGCTTACACTACAACAGCTGCTTCTTCCTATGCTAGCCAAGGACACCTGGCTAGTCACCCTAGACTTAAAAGAAACTTATCTGCACATCCCCATAAGGCAATCTTGCAGGAAATACCTACGTTTCAAGGCAGGCTGTATGCACCGTCAGTTCTCTCACTTCCCTTTGGCTTATCTACTGCGCCTGGGGTATTCACAAAGTGCCTGGCTCCAGCCATTGCATACTGCAGGCAGAGAAATATTCAAATTTACCCATACTTGGACGATTGCCTCATTCAGGCGGACAGTCAGGAATTGCTACTTCAGCACCTGGCATTTGTAGAGAGACTTCTAACTTCTCTGGGGTACATCATCAGTGAAAAGAAATTGCATCTGATTCCCAGCCAAAAGATTGTATTCCTGGGCGCAAGCTTGAACACAACTTCCCAGATGGCATTCCTCACTCCAGAAAAGCAGGTTCATTTGACAAAACTACTTCAAACTAATAGCCACCAAAACCCAGCTATCTGCAAGAAAAATACTGCAAGCCCTAGTGTTCATGGCCTCATGCATTCTACTAATTCCATATGCAAGACGCATATCAGGAAACTTCAGTGGTACTTAAAAAGTCTCTGGTGTCAACATTCTCAGGACTTCGAAACACTGATTCCTATTATTCCTTGTCTAAGGGCAGAGTTGCTTTGGTGGGCAGAAGCTTGCAACCACAGCAAGGGCTTCCTTTCTCTCAACCCCTCACTGCCCAAACCCTGACAGACGCATCAGACTATGCATGGGGGGCTTAAATGGCAGGCAAATGCATTCAAGGCAAATGGAGCCTAGGACAAATTCACCTGCATATCAATCAAAAAGAAATGTTAGCTGTACAGAATGCTCTGACAGCCTTCAAATACCTTATCCCTTCCAGGATAACTCTTGATAAAGACCTACACCACCACATTTATGTGGTACACAAACAGGGGATAACTCATTCCTACCCACTCTGCAGGTTAGCCATGGCCCTGTGGAACACCACCTTGAGCAACCAAGTGCACCTGCAAGCTCAATTTTTCCCAGGCAAACAAAATTCACTGGCAGACGACTTAAGCAGAAATCTACTGGACCCACACGAGTGGAAACTGGAACCCAACTTATTCAAACTTCTAATCTACAAGTGGGGGACACCAGAGGTGAATCTCTTTGCCTCCCCCCAAAACCATCAATTGAGCAAATTTTGCACCAGAAATCCCCACAGCCAAGCATGGCGAGTGGGTGCCCTATCCTTTACATGGGAAAACCTCTCAATTTATGCCTTCCCCCTCTGCCCCTCCTCTCAAAAGTACTACTCAAGATCAAGCAGGAACAGACCAAGGACAATCCTTATAGCACCAGACTGGCCACGCCAACACCGGTACCCACTCCTACGCAGTCTGACAGCAGTGCCACCCTGGAACCTACGTCAGACTCCCTCCCTGCTGTCCCAGCAGGAGGGACAGATTTTGCATCTGCAGCTGCAAACACTGAACCTTGCAGTCTGGCTGCTTCCCTGAGCACACCGCCAGCAACCCTCAGCAAACAGGTGCTGGAAGTCATCCTTGAGGCCAGAAGGCCTAGTACTAGGAAATCCTATTCAGAAAAGTGGTAAAGATACTGTTCTTGGAGTCGGTCTCTAGGAAAGGACACAACCATGCCTTCCTTACCTCAAATCCTAGATTACCTAGCAGAGCTGCTCCACAAAGGCCTATCCTTCTCATCAATTAAGATTCATGCTTCTGTCCTCTCAGCTCATTACAATACTGAGCCACCTCTCTTTTCTCACCCTCTGATCAAACCGTTCCTGAGCGGAGCTAACAATTTAAGACCCCCCGAGGAGAGCTCCCATCCCTGCCTGGGACATTAACTTTGTACTAGAGAAGCTCTCACTTCCTCCTTTTGAACCTGCTGCTACAGCAGAGTTAAAATTCCTCTCTTGGAAAACAGCCTTACTTCTAGCCTTCACTTCAGCAAGAAGCAAGAAGAGTGTCTGAGCTACAGGCACTAATGGCTGTGGAACCCTTCATGTTGACAGGGTCTCCCTCAGGACTAACCCATCATTTATGCCCAAGGTGGTATCCAGTGTGGCTTTAAACCAATCCATCCATTTTCCAACCTTTTTCCCTAATCCTCAGAATAAAGGGGAGAGGATCCTGCACTCCTTGGATATGCACATATATCTCAGGTTCTACCTTGACAGGAACAAGCCTTTCAGAAAATCTGACCAGCTGCTAGTCAGCTTTGCTACAGTGGCAGAGGGCAAGGCCATTTCAAAGCAAACCATTTCCAAATGGATAGCACACTGCACCCATTTCTGCTACAAACACCATGGAAAACCTACCCCACAGGGGATCAGGACTCATTCCACTAGGGCTACCTCAACTTCTGCAACATTTCTCAGGGGAGTCCCTACCAGGGACATCCTGGAAGCTGCAACCTGGAGTTCTGTACACACCTTCACCAAGCATTACCACTCTTTTCTAAATCCATAGCTGGATTTGCCACAGCAGTCTTACAAGGCCTGCTAGCCAGCCCTAATACTTTTTGACTGCCTTCACCCTTACTCAGCTTTGGGAATCAACCCAAGTGTGATGACTGCAACAGTGAAACACGAAGAACATAGTACAGTTGTGTACACTTACCACAAATGTAGATGTTCAAGTGTATTCACTGTTGCAGTCCTGGTTACCCTCTCTCCAGCCCCCCTGACTTTTCTAAACTTTCTACCTATCCTCTTTTTTGGCCGTATCTTATGGCTATGGTATTTACTTTTTACTGGAGGTGTTCCACACCATGTAATTGCTTCCTATTTTGGGGGCTCCTGACATCTGGGGCAAGAAAAACTGATGTAATGCCGTCGGCTGCATGTTTTATACCCCTGATGACCTGACATCATGGAAGAGGTGACAGCATCCGATGTAGAAATCCCAAGGTTTTGGTATTCGGGCCGACTGAGGGCTACTTGCAGACAGATAACCCAAGTGCGATGACTGCAACAGTGAATACACTCTAACATCTAAATTTATGGTAAGTGTACACAAATGTAATTTTTCCTGCCTTACTTTCCCCTGTCTCTTACATGCCACTTCCTCTTATGAGCTGATGTCTGCCACCCCTTTTCCTGTTCTTGTATTAATTGAATAAAATCCTTCCATTCAACTGCTCTCTCTTTCAGTGTCCTGCTTGTATACGTGTTTCCTTTATCATTATGACTTAATTTCTGCACGTTTTTACATATTTTAGTTGCTGTTGCCCCCTGCAGCAAGGCCATTGATATTCCATGTTGTTAATGTTCACATAATATGCAAGGTTTCATTTCCTATGTTCTCCAGACTCTGCCTTCCTTTCTTCCCCTAATGTCCCTAAGTAGTGCCTTGCTTTCTTTAACTGTAAAAGCAGCAGAAATGCATGCTAAACTAGGAACTGTATACAAAACCAATCCACACACACACACACACACACACACACACACACACACACACACACACACACACACACACCCCTTCCTGTACAGTCATCAACCTGGGTCTCTGTCTCATTTTAAGTCCTCCTTTATTTATTTGGCTTCCCCCCCAACACTTGCCTTCTACTTTCCGTCTTATTTGTATTCTTGTCCTTCTTTTCACCAAGTTGATCCGATCCAGAGTGTGTTGTTCCCACTGTACAGCTCGAAGTGGGGTTGACCCATATTGTGTGTTTAATCTCTCTCCTCTGGCACCATCTTGTTTTCTGTGCCAATTTGTTTATCTGGACTAAAGGGATTATTCTCTTGACTACTAGTACTCCCCATTTTCTGACTGTCTTAACTCTAGCTTCCCCTGACTAATAACCTCTCTGCCCATAATCAGGTGTTTGCCTTTCCTTGTTCTGTTCATTTTTGTAGCTCCACTTTATAAGAGTGCCTTTAAACTTTTCTTACATGCCAAAATACTATCACATTTCATAGTGATTCTCTGTCATATTTTCTGTGCAGGCATGTGTCTCCCCACCAACTGCTGTTGTAGATTCTCTTACATTACCATTTGCACAGAAGCCTATCGTACTTGAGTGCAATTTAATTACTTCCTTCATAAGTCATTCTTCGAGCTATCTTCCCTCTTGCCAAATACAGTGGAACAATGACTTACTTGGACCTAGATCCCATACCTTTGTTTGAGTTGCGCAATATAGAATGATTTCCTCACTACTGTAGACACACAATGGTCAGAGGCTAGATTGCTGTCTGTGTCCCTAAGTCCCGGACTACAGAGTCAGGTCTAATTAGTGTGTTGTCAATATGATAGTTACCCAGAGTAGATGACTTCCTGAAAAATACTGTTATACATTTCTTGGCATTTAGTTTTAGTCCATGGCTCTAACACCAGTTTGATCTGTTAGCCATTCTTGGAGAACATTTTGTGTCCGTGTCGGATGCAATGACACTTCTAGTTTGCAGTCATTTGCAAATTTAGTTGGCCAGAGATCACTGAAACTGGCATTAATTTCAGAGAAGTAAATGCCAAAACGGAGTGGTCCAAGGACCTGTCCCTGGTGGACTCCACTTGTGACTGACCTCTTTGTACAGTGGACTCCCCGATTCTAATTTCTTGGGTCTTGTCTGTGAGCCAGTTGGCTATCCACAGGGAGACATACAGGTCTGTACCTAACCTCTTGAGTTTAACAATGCCAGAGTAGGGTATTGTATCAAATGCACTGGCCAGGTCAGTGTAGACATTGTGAACCATTTTGCCCTCATCTATTGTTTTGGTGAACCTTCTCTGAGAGTCCACCAGATTGAGTAGGTATGACCTGCCCCTGACATAACTAGACTGGGTTGGGTCAGTGCAGTGTCTGGAGGTTTTCTGTATCATTAGTGATCATTTCCATGGTGATTCTTTCCATGGTTTTACATACAAGACTAGTGAGACTTATGGGTCTGTAGTTTCCAGGGTCTGTAGATCACCCACCTTTGTGCAGAGGGATGATTGTTGCTTTTCTCCATTCATGAGGCATGAAGCCTGTTTGGAGGCCACAATTAAATAGCAATTCCAGGGGGCCTGATAGGTCACGTTTCATGCTATTTAGAAGGCATCCTGGGATATTGTGTGGGCCCATTGATGCAATGTTCTTGTCCTTAGAAATAGCATTAAGGACCAATTCTGTAGTGATAGCAGGGGGAGTCATTATTTCCTGAGGAAGGGTTGAGGGGGAAGGAGGGGTAAAGTTGGAGCTGAATTTATCAGCCGTAGGCACTAGACAGCCTACAATTGCAAGTACCTTGCCAAAAAGCAAGGGAGAACAGCTCTTGTATTGCACAAAGAAAGCACCTAACCAGGCATGTCCAAGTGTCAGCTTCTGGTGATTTCTCCTGTCCACTTGGTGAATCTGGGCATACTGGAGCAATGCAGCAATTGCCTGCTGTGCACAGACAGCCCTCTCCTCCTACCACTAAACACTGCAACCTGCGAGAGATGCACTTACATAGCCAAACTGGAAGCAAAGCTCTCTCCAGCCAAGATTGTGCTAGACAGTCATAAGGAGAAGGTTAACACCCACACAACACCTCAAACAACACACAAATGTAGTAGCTTCTTCTGATCCCTCTGAAGGGTGTCACCAAGGGACTATGTAGTTCATACTTGGTGCCCAGGTCTCCTGTACACTTACCCTACAGGTGTTCAGGTGCAAGGCAAAAGTGATCCTCCTTGCTCTCTTTTGGTCTCAGTAGGTTTGGTTTCTCTTCATATGACCTGACTTAATGTACCTATCCTAGGTACTGTATCCCCCTTCTGTGTCTGGTCTCACCCCATCAGCAAGCCTCACCTGGACGTCACATCCCTCAGTCTGACCTGTTGGTTTCTGCACTTCCAGTGGTAGCCAGGAACACCCTGCTCTCTATCAGAATTATTCACATTTTAACTTCTTCCCAGAAGTCTTTCGCCAGGAAAACCTACAACAGTGACAGGAAGAGGTTTGCAGTCTGGACCAGTTTCAAATGTTTTGATTATTTTTACCTTCTTTTTTGGATTTTGTTATGCCTCTTTGTCTGAGGACAGTTATGCAGCAATTAGTCTGTTTAGTGCCATTTCAATTTCTATGTTGGATAATATCACACGCCAGTTGCTTCTCAAACATTCTAAAGTTATGTTGCAGCCCTCTTTGAGGAACCTAGTGCCAACTTGGGACATTACCTTCTTGTTAGAGTCTAATTCAACTGCCCTTTGAACCTGCAGCTGCCACCAACTTAAAATTGCTGTCTTGGAAAAATCATGTCCCTGTTAGCTGTCATGTCAGCCAGAAGGATTTCAGAGTCGTGTGCTTAATTTTGTGTAAAACTCCATACTTGATTTTTCACAAGAATAGAGTTTCCTGCATACTGGTCTACTCTTCTTTCCCAAAGTGGCTTCTACAACGTCTGTTAATCAAGTAACCATTTGCCAGTGTTCTTCCTAACAATGGTGATTTTCTCCTTCACTTGCCAGATGTTCACCAGTTGCATTTCTTTTTACAATGTAGAACGGATTTTAGGAATTCTGATCAGTTGCTCGTTTGCATCAAGGCCAAACTAGGTTCCAGTGCATCTAAAGTGATTGTCCAGGTGGCTTTTGGAGTATATTACCTTTGTGTATAGCACCAAGGGGGGCTTTCATAATGTATTACCTTTGTATATAGCACCAAGGGAGTTGTCTGTACCCTCTAAGCCAAAAAGCGCAATCCTACAAGAGCTGCCTCCACAGCCTTCTGTAACAGAGTGCTTATTGATACTTTGTCGTCACCGTCGTCTTTCAGCTTTTTCCATTCGGGGCTTGCCACAGTGGAACAGTGGTCTGCAGAACGATTGGCAGTGGAATTTTTATGGTGTAGAGTTTCCAGCCTGGTGCCTAGCCTTCCATAGAAGGCACACACTTGCACCTGTGGCCAATTTAGTGTGTCCAATCCACATACAGCATGTCTTTGAGATAGGGGAGGAAACCGGAGCACCCGGAGGAAACCCACGTGACCGCAGGGAGGACATGCAGACTCTGAACAAGAAGGTACCCCGACTGAGAATTGAACCAGAGAACCTCTTGCTGTGAGGTGGCAACGCTAACCACTGCACCACCACGGCCAACCCCAGTGCTTATTGATACTTGTGCAGCTGCTTATATGGTCTACAGTTCATACCTTTGTGCCTCCATTGTCAGCCTGCAGTGCGCGTGTTGGGCTTCCTTTGATTCCACCTTTCACTGGAATATCGTGCCATAATAAAACCTGAGGTTGATTTAGCTGGGGACTGTATCCCACTTGTTTAGGTGGGCAGAAAAGACACTGAATGCCAAAGTTGTTGTTACAGAGCTTGATCCGTGTTGCCTTACTTGTCTGTCACTTATCCAACCTGTTCCTGTGGACCACACTGTACATGGCAGAGTCTTGGTGTTGGCAATCCATGCAGTTTGCTTCCTAGGGTTGCAGTGTTCTGCTTAAGTTTGACAGTTTATTCCTTTGAGATTGTTATCCTTTGAGGCAAGTTCAAGTCTGAGGACTGTTAGGGTGGCGGACCATTATGAGAGGGGGAGGAGCCTGAACCTTGCAACTGAAAGTCTAAATTGCCAGTCTCAGAGCCTTACAGATACAATATACCCATTTTTCAGACTGATAAAAGAAGCACAATTCTAGACCCACTCCCAAAGTGAATCTTCCTTTAGGTTCCCTGCTTTTCCCACTACCCATATTTCTTGTAGATTGTACAAAGGGAGAAAAGAACTTTCAGAAAACTCATCTTGGCTGAGCAGCATAAATTACAGAATTTTGACAAAAATCCTATTGGGGATGTCTGTCCACAGACACTGGTTATGCACTTGACTGTCCAGTTGTTTTGACTGTGAAGATGGCTGATTTTTTTCATTCCCTTTGAGAATGAGTTTCTTACTGTTTTAGTTACGTTCAGAGCTGAACATTGGCTTTGGCAGTCAGTTGAGCAAAAACTGTCTTTTTCTAGAATGGAGCAAACTTTCAGTTCCCTGGTGTCAGAAATGCCTGTGTCCTAGTCTGTCAGCAGTCTCCCTAATGTCAGACATGACATTTTTTTATTGGCAGAAAGATGGCATAGAATATTTTTGCCTTGTAAGGAAGAGCTACATCTAGTTAAGAGGACTGAGCCCAATCTGTCTTCCTCATGAAAAGTTTGTGTCCCTTCCCTGCCACATGGATTTCCATGCTCCTCTTCACTAAGCACTAAAAGCTGGATACCTAATTTTGATGTTTGGTGCTGCCATCTTAAGCCATAATTCTATCTACCCATGTCTATATGTCTGGGCCGTACATTTCTTTGTACTCTCATATTCATATAGTAAATGTCCTGTAACAATAATTAGGGAGAACTTGGTATAGTGGTGCAAATGTCCTCATAGCCACGGCTGTTCAAATAGGAGGATTATTAAAGAAGGTGGGTCCCACCATCCTTTCCCTGACACTGCCTTAGTTTAAGACCTTTATTTTGTACATAATTAAGCTCTTTGTATGTCTGCTGGTCGTAGTTTATTACTGCCGTATCGCTTATTTTTTGGAAGGATAGAGACAGTCTGCATTTGGTTGAATTGGTGGGAGTTGTCACTTGGATCTTTAGCCTTTAGAGTAGTAACAGGAACATTTGTGAGTAACATTTTGCTACGTAGGTACTAGCACCAAAAAGAATAGCTAACTCTGTTGATATGGAGGGATTGAGCCCTGTCTGTTACAACCCAAGAAATCAGAGTTTAAGCCTGCTGACCTGAAGCTGGCTCAGGGAGTAGAATGATGAGAACATTACCTGCTCACCTTTTCCTGGGATGGAGCATGTGCCAGTCCAATTGGAATACTAGAGCTGTGATAAAAGCTGGGTGTCGCAGTAGCTATGTGGGCCAAGAGGTGGATTTTTTTTTCAAGGCATCTTTGTTTGCCCATCTAGGTGATATCAGCGTAGCACATCAGAGAGAGCAAGAAGCAGGCTTAAACAGACAGCCCTAGCTTTTGCATTTCTCTCTGATTGAAAGAGCATTAGTACCTCAACTGAGGTTTTTCTGTCCCGTGGGGCCACACCCACCAATTGAAGGGAAACAAGATGCGATGGTCTAAGGGAGAGGATATGAGTTGCTGGGAAAGCCAGTAATGAGGTCGAAAAAAAATGGATGGTATAGCTTGTGCTGTATGCCCCTTGAGGAATCTGTTTTCCAGATCTTACCAGATTACTGTCATTCTTCTTATGAGTGAAATGCTTCACTGGTCTTTCTAGTCAACCAGCTACAGGAAACATCCTCGCATAGCTGCACTTCCTGTTTCCTTGTCTTCTGCTAGACTATTTTATTCGAGTCACCCCTACACCTTAAAGTACTAGAAGGTGCAATAGACAATGCAAAGTGTTGCAATTTTGAATTGTGGGTCTTCACCTTTTCTTCCTGCCTTTCTAATCATCATGTCTGTAAAATTGTCATTGAGACTTGGGAGGCACATTCATCCAGACTCCCTTGCTCATCTGTCACATTTGGCATGCACCGTACCAATACTTGGAGCACCCCTGGTTAATTTGTAGGCTACAGAGATTTTTTTTTATGAAAAACTTGGTTAGATCCTTATTCTTTACACTTTGTATTCTGGCCACAAAAAAAAAATAAATAAAAGTTTGTATCTGTGCATGTTGAAACTGATTTGAATCTATACCTATTACTTTACTACTTTTTTGCCCATATTCTTTTTGACCCTGCAGTGGGGGGTGTGGAATGTTTCAGTAGAAAATCATTTTGTAAGCAAACCATTTGTTTGAGAGTGACGTTTTCCTTGTATTTTTTACTGGTTGAATCAGTTTTTTATTGTATGATGGGTGCAAAATTTTAGAAGCATTTCATATGTGAACTTGTACTTGGTTTTATTATAGAATCGTTTTTCTTGGATATGTCTTTTGCCAGTAGCATAGTATCTGCCCTTTATACTAGTTCATTTGGTCTTAAGGACGCTATATTGAAATTGACATATATTTTGGTACATTTTTCTGCTTCTGTTGAATGTTAAAAAGATCTCAGTATTATGTCCCACTCTAAAATGCCTAATATGGCTTTTTTTCCTGTACCCATTCCTTAGGTTAGCAGTTTTACATTTACTTATGTTTTTTTTTTTTTTTTTTTTTTGAGAAGTTGAAAATGTTTGTGAAAATGGAGTAGCTGCAGTGTTCATCATGTCTGTAAAATTGTCATTGAAACTTGTGAGGCACATTCATCCAGACTTCCTTGGTTAATGTGTGTAGAAGAGGCTGTAGTAAATGACTGCCAATGCCATAATTTTTGTAGTACTCTGTATTTTTATCCAAGATCCTGTATCATAATGTGCTAATCTCTAGGTGAGAATTGTTTTCAATATGGATCCGTGTACCAAGGTTCTTTCAGTACTTTGCAGTGCAGTCTGACACTAAATATAAGTTCAGGATAGTAAAAAAGTTTTTTTTTTTTTTTTTTAAATAGCACATTGACAAAGTGTTCAAGCATAAAGAACTGCAACAGCAACTGGTTGATGCCAAACTTCAGCAAACCACAGATCTCATGAAGGAGGCTGAAGACAAGCATCAAAGGGAGAGAGAGTTTGTAAGTAGACATAAATTCATAAGAACGTGTGTACATGTATTAAAATATGTATATTGTTTACAATATGTAAATCTGCTTTATCATTGTAAGTAGTTGCTGTGATGGGGTTAATGAAGAGATGATGGAGTTAATGAAGAGAACTGTTGATGACATGCATCTTTCCAGTGTATTTTTAAAGTATAAGTACTATTGATGTGATGCTGACAGGGATTTGTCATTGCAGATAACCACTTGTAATTACACACTACTGAGACACTTGCAGCACATACTAATTCTTATTGTAGATGAATGTTAGACTTGACCCATATCTTCATTTAGCAGCTAAATACTCCTGTCTTGTCTGCTTCATGGGCATCTGGTCTGGCAGTTTGAACCTTTGTTCCTTCGTTTTTTATTGCTTTCATGATTTACTGCACATGTGCTTTGCCTGTCTGAATTTGGATTTTTCCAATATATTCTAGTTAAAAGTAATAGATACCCAAGGGGATTGTTCATAGGTAGATAATAGGCTATCTGCCCTAGGGCATTTATAAGCCTAGCCAGAGTGTATTTGGCTTCCGCCTCCCTATTAGATTAGCCTACTGTGCCTCTGTAAAGTAGGTCACAGAAGGTACCCTTTTAAGATTTAGTTTACTGTGCCTCTGTCTAGCAGGGACACAGAAGAGATCCCAGGGTGAATTTGCGATTTCCCATCCACGCGTCCAGATTTCGCTTGAAGAGGGTCAGCGAGGGGTTATGTCGAACATGAATTGGGATTCTATTCCGGAGTGAGGGGAACCTCTGGGAGATTAATCTGTCCCTCCAGCATGTCCTATTTATTTTTGTGCTGAGGTTTAGGTCCCTGGAGCGTGTAGCTCTAAGGGACTTGGATTTTTTGAGGTGGAGCATGTCCATTAATTCTGGGTTTGACATAGCTTTGTACATCAGGCATAGATCGCCTCTGAGTAGACGGTAAGCAACTGAGTAGAGCTGGAGTTTCTTTAGTCGAGCTGCATAGGACACCTGTTTGTAGCCCATGATCCTCTTGGTGAGGTACTTTTGGGGTCTCTCCAGTTCCTGCAGGTGTTGGGTAAGGTACATCCCAAAAGGGGCATTTTATTCAATTATGGGCCTGATGAGTGACGAGTAGAGGGGCACAATGACCTCTCTTGATCTAGATGCAAACCCTTTCGTGATAAGGTGGGCTATATAGAAGGTCTTTCTAACCACTTTGGCAACGTGATTATCAAAGGAGAGATTACTATCTACGTTGGTCCCCAAATCTGTAATTACTACTTCCGTACGTAATGGATTACCACCTATGTGGTAATTTGTGGGCACCTTGTTTTTCCCAGAGGGGTTGACTATGCACTTTTTAGCATTTAGCTTGAGGCCGTGGCTCTGGCACCAAGCATCCGTCTCTGTGAGACCCTTTTGGAGGATGCTTGTGTCAGCTGGAGATTCGATTATGGCACCCAGTTTGCAGTCATCTGCGAACTTTGTCAGCCATAATCCCCTTGTGTTAGCCTGAACCTCAGAGAAGTATATACCGAACAAGAGAGGTCCCAGAACTGAGCCCTGTGGGACGTCACTTGTAACTGGTTTGGATTCGGACATGGCACCTGCGATTCTGACCATGTGGTTCTATCTCTGAGCCAGTTTGCAACCCATTTTGTGATATAGGGGTTGATATTTAAGCTGGTAAGCTTATTTATGATGCCCGAGTGGGGTATTGTGTCGAAGGCTTTTGCGAGGTCCAGGTAGGCTGTGTGGACTACCTTGCCCTCATCTATGGCTTTGGTGACTGTTTCAAAGAAATCAACTAGGTTTAAGAGGCAAGATCTGCCCTTAACAAAGCCAAATTGGGTAGGGTCCAATGTCTGGAGGCTCCCAATGTTTTTGAGTTCCATGATAATACGCTCCATAGCTTTACAGACCAGACTAGTCAGGCTTATGGGGCAATAGTTTCCGGGGTCTGTTGTGGCACCACCTTTGTGGAGTGGGACCACTGTAGCTGTACGCCATTCTTTGGGTACATATCCTGTAGTAAGGCCAAGTTTGAACAGTGACTTAATGTGAGGGTTCAGTTCTTCTTGTAGCTCGTGTAAGACGCGGCCTGGGACACCGTCCGGTCCCATAGATGCTGTGTTTTTTGCTTTGGAGAGGGCAGCTTTCACCTGTGCATCTGTGATGTCAGGGAGGTTACATTCAGTTAGGATAGGCATTTGCTCCTTTGGGGGGAAGGGGGGGAGAAGTTTGCGCTGAATCTGTCTGCCAGGATGTTGGCTATATCTGTAGGTTCGGTATATTTTGTACCGTTATGCAACAATTCAGAGCATATCTGGGAGTTTCCGCCCATGTTCCTGACATAACTAAAGAAGGCCTTGTGATCATCTTTAGTGTCTAGGGCAATCTTTCTTTCGAAACTGGCCTTTGATGATTTTATGAGGGATCGAAGTTTCTTACTAATACTGATCAGAGATGCCTTCCCTTTTTGGGATTTTGCTCTGTCATGTAGTAGCTTCCTCCTTCTGTTGTATAGCTTATTTGTGGCCGGGGTCCACCAGACCGGTCTCCTGTTTTTGGAGGAGTGAGTCTTGGTTTTATTTAGGATAGCACGATCCATACATTCCTGCAGGTGCTCATAGAATGCATTTGTAAAGTATTCTGCGGATTGGGCTGTATTATCCTCTGGCCCAGGGGCTTTTTAGGATTCCACCTCAGTCTTGAGAAGTGCAAAGTTGGCTTTTGAAAAATTCTTTAGAGTGATTTCCTTGGCTGGGGGTGCGGATGGGATATGGATGTCCAGGGAAATTTGTTTATGGTCTGATCTTACCAATGAGGGGTTTACCTCTGTTGTGGAACATAGAGTCCCCATGTTGGTGATGACCAGGTCCAATATGTTCCCTCTTGTGGGAGTGGTGACCAGTTCCATTGCGTTAGTTTATAAATTCAAGGAACCGTTGGTCGAGGGTGTTTGGGCTTGTAGTTTTCCCAGTCAATGTTTGGGTAGTTGAAGTCACCCAATAACATAGTATTTGGAGAGACCTTCATATTGTCCAGTGTTCTCAGGAATGCCAAGTGGGGTTCCTGTAATAGGGAGGGTGTTCTGTAGCAGGCTACAAACTGAAAGGCAGTTTTGCCCGCTGTTAGTTGCACATGGATGGTTTCCGATGCTTCGTGCAGTGCCACTAACCTGGAAGTATAGGTATCTTTGAATATAGATACTCCCCCTCCTTTTGTGCTTCGGTCCGAGTTTTGGGGCTGAAACCCATGGTATGAGTTATAACCTGGTAGTGCTGGGGTGCTCTCAGGAGCCTTGAACCAGGTTTCTGTTATGCACAGACATCTATTTTCTCCATACTGAGGAGAGCCTCGAGTGCGTGCATCTTTAGGTTTAGACTTCTGGCATTGAGTAGCATTACCTTTAGTTTTTTTATCCTTGGGTTGTCTATGGAGGTGGGTTTGTCCTTTGAGCCTTGCCTAAAAAAGGCACTATGGGGGTGGCAAGAGCCTTGGCCAGTATACGAAAGCCTAAGGGTGACAGGTGCAAGCCGTCCCTAGCGAAGCAACGTGGCTTGTCGAGCATGTCATCCCAGGCTGACAGACACTGGATCCCCTTTGAATGACACCAATACTTTAGCCAATTGTTGAAACTGATCATTTTGTCTTTATACTGTGGCATAATTCTTGGTGAGGGCAAGATGCTACTCAAGGTCAGGGTCATACCACCCTGGGCTACATGGTCAGAGAGCTCCTCTGTCTCTTTTCATGTAGTCCAGAGAGGTACGTCTCCGGTCATTCACACCAGCATGGACAATGACTGAGTCATACTTGTACTTGCTTTGGAGTGACCTGAGAGCTTGCGTTATGTGGCAGATCCTGGCACCCGACAGGCAGCTTACAGTGACCTTCTCCTTGTTCAGTCTGGTGAGCGGGACGTCAGTGTGCCGGACAATAGTCCCCTATAACAAGTGTATTTGGTGTGTTGTTTGGCCTTAAGGGCTGTGACTGTGAGGCACACTGATTTTGTGAGATATGTGATTCGTGGGTATTGTTGAGGGGTGGCTGTTGCTTGGATATCTGCTTAGGAGGTCTTTGCTGTTTGGGCAGATTTTTATTTAGAGCCTCCGAGTATGTTTTTGTGTGTTTGTGTTGGGTATGCAGGATGCAGTAGGTCTGTGTGAGACTGGATTTGTGGTGTCGGTGGTTACCTTTTCCTCCTGACTGGCTGACTGCCAGTCTTGGGTTGAGAGAGCTCTGCCTCCAGTTTGGCTGTGTATCTGCATCTCTCACATGTGTTAGAGTTGGAAGGAGGAGAGGGTTGTCTGTGTACATAAGGCAATTGTAGCATTGCCTCAAAATTCCCAGATTCACCAGCTGGACTGGAGAGTAACCTTGAAACTGACCCTTGGACATACCAGATTAGTATAGGGAACTGTTTTTTTACTGATCAGATTAGGGAAAGGAACTGATTTTTTACTTGATCAGGAAAGACCAATCGGGAGCCTAATACTTATGAGAAGTCAAGGAGGGTGTAGTGCTTTAGTTAGTTACTGTTTCCTTATAAGAGCTGAACAAGTGCAGGGCTTTAGAAAGAGAATAGAGTGATTACTTTGAGAGTTTGAACAGTTCTAAGGGAAAAAGTGAAGAGCAGACTTTGTGGAGCCTGGAATAGTTTAAACCTGTTTAGGCGGCGCTGCCTGACTCTGCTCAGTGCCCAAAACCGCGCAAAAAGAGAGTTGTAGGGTTTTAAGAGAGACAGATCAAGGAGTTTAGAATTGACCCAAAATGGCCAATAAAACTACAGCTTCTAGGTAGTAACCACTCCTCCAGGGATAGGCAGGCTGTTCAGTATTAACCACTCCCACTGGTGAACACAGAGACTTCCCTTTAGCCCAAGCAAGCACTGGCCTTCTGGAAACTTCCAAACAGTTCAGAACAGCAAATCTATAACTGAACTTTCTTAACTTTCAGAAAATGGGAAAAAGGCAAGATTTTTTTTGTTTTTTTTTTCTTTTTGTTGTAGTTTAAAGGTAGCAGAGATACATAAGCAGCAAAATAATCACAACAGTGCAATAAATGACCCCACACTTGAGTGCTAGGCCAAAATCAGGTAAAATGCAGTTTTTAGAGAAAAAAACGATTTTAAATTAAGTGCAACACAGGAAACTGTTATAGGTATAAACTTTAGCAAGCCGGAAAATGCCAAAAAGTAGGCGGCAAAGCAGTAAAACTTAACAAAAAATCAGAAGAAAATACTTAAAATCACAAAAGTGGCTCCTTTTCTTCTCTCAGCGTTTTCTCCCATTGGTAGGTGCTTCAGCAACAACTAGCAAGCCTGAAAAGACGCCAAAACCACGAGGCAGCCGGGGTTTGAGAGACAGATCAAGAAGTTTAGAATCTTCTTTCCTAACTAAATAGTGGATGTGTTCGTTCATTGCTGAGGTATCCTCACGTCTGTGTTGGCTTTTGAGTTTGTTTGTCACCCTGGTTTTTCTCTTCTTTCTTACTAGATGTGCAAACCTCTATTCCTCCTGGTCCCATTGCATTATTGCTGCCTTAGGCTTATGTTTACTTCACTTCTGTCTTTTCCTTACTTTTTCCTTTTAATGTAAATTCATTTACAGTATTGGTATTCCACAAAGTCCTGATTTTTGCCATAAGGATCACTGTTGGCAAGAGTTTGCAATATGGTTGTATGTTGGCCAGAGTGTGTACATAAGTCACTAGCCTGGTCTTTCTCAGCACTTGAATGTCCCTGGAGTGCATGGATATAGGCCATTAGATAGAGCCAGTCTTTAAAACATTGTGTACCATGTGCTGTACTCACCTCCACCCTAAGTGAACAGTCGGTCCTTGCGGTTAAATGGTTCATTGATCACTCCTTCTCCTTGGGCTTAGCCATATTGAGTACAGAGTTACTATTAGTTTCCTGTTAATATCTTGAGGATTGATATTTTATGGTAGAGCTGTATTGAGGGAGGGGGAAGGAGTGGCTGCCCCAGGCATTAAGGTGGCAGTGCTATCAGCAAATGCTAATGAAGTGGTGCTACACACCAAGTGTTTGAGGCTAAACCTGTGACTGCAAGTACAGTATCTGCATGCATTTCTGAATGACAATACAAAAGAATAGCAATACTGTATTTGTGCTGAAAAGTTCTGTATGTGGTATCTTAACGGTAACAAGATGTTTGTGTGACATTTGTACTGACCGGTTTTTGAGCTGAAGATCGTGATTTTGGTCTTTAACTTGAGAGAACCTAGCAGTGGTTCTGTTGCATGACTTTTGTATGTAATGAAATCAAGAAAAATAGTGCTGATGTATACGTCAGATTCTTCCAAAGCCTTTCATTTAGAGTGCCTTTTTAAATTCATGGAGCAAAGCATGATTAATAATCCTGAATATTGCTCTGTTAAGTAATACTTGAGGAAGAGTGAGGAATTTTTTGTTTGTATGTCTGGGGGGGGGGGGGTTTAGTTTTAACACCTTTCTTTTCTGTTGATCATAGAGCGAACTCAAACTAACCATGTACAGGAAAGAAAAATATTGAAAGAAAAACAGTCATTTACTTACGAGGGTTAGAAGTTAAACATTATGGGGTGACCTTGGGTGCCTCACTGTCTTTGATTGCATGAAGGGGCCTTGGTCTGTTGCATGAGTGAGACCACTCTTTCTTCAGCTGCTAAAGGAAGAGCTCAAACAAACACTTTCCCCAGTTTTCTGTTGAAATTTTGTGGACTTTTCTTCTGATTCTTGTAGTGGTAGTATGGAATGTGCAAATAGGGAGCATATGTAGGTCAGAAGGTGTGTTATCTCAGTGTATTGCCATTAGTGAAGGTAGTGATCTCTGTGTTCATATAAACAGAAGGGATATGTGGGGTGAGAAAGAAGCTTTAATGACATAGAACATTTTCCGATTCACTGTTTGCTTTGTATTTACTGCTTATTTTTTTAAAGTTGAGAAATAACGGTTTATATCCAGTCTAATAGGATTTTACATTTTCCTTTTCTCTCAGTGACTTCACTGCCTGAGCAGTTTGTTACAGGAGAGAAAATGGCACAGAGGCAGGCTGCTTTGGTTCCTAAAAATTGTTCTGAAAAAGTATTCCTATGCTGCAACCTTTCATGGTTAACAGGAGGAAATGTTCAATCTTGTCATTGGTCCTCAGGTGTTCAGGACAACTGAAATTGCTGGTCTTTTATATTTTGCTTCAAAGACTCCCTCTGCTTTGCCAAGGTTAGAAGTAGATGAGACTGATTTACTAACAGGATAGGAGGTGATGAGATAAAAATGGCTATGTATAACCAATCTACTGGCGAGTCCTCAGGAATAGAAGGTATTCCTGTGGAAGTTTGGAGGTTAGGAGGGCAAAAATTGATTAAGACCTGGAAGGTTTTGTTTAACAGTACTTTAAGAGGAGGAGGAGTTACCAACAGCCTGGAAGAAGGTGGTGGTAACGGAAATACCTGAAGAGGCTAAAGATCCATCGAATCCAGCTTCATACAGGCCCCTTTCAATACTAAACCATGATTGTAAAGTGTTTATAATGGCTAAAAGAATGGCAAAAGTGATACCAAAATTGATAGCTATGAGTCAGTGTGGTTTTGTGGAGGGGAGGAAAATGTTTGTCAATATTAACTGAACATTGATGTGATCCAGAGGAAAGCAGAATGTAAGAAAATACCACTGTTATTGGTGGGTCTTATTGCAGAGAATGCATGTGACGGAACAGACTGAGACTTCATGAGCAGGGCAATGGAAGCATTTATTTCCCTCATAAAATTATAAGGTTGATTAGGAGTATATATGAGGGATCAGAGATGAAAATTAAAGTGGGTGGGGTCCCCTGTGATAAATTATGCTTGAGTGGAGGAACCAGGCAGGGTTTTCCTCTTCGCCTTTGTTTGCACTGTATTTAAAACCATTGGCAAAGAAAATGAGACTCAGAAATTCAAGGAATACAATTGGTATGGTAGTCAGGAAAAGTTGGCTCTATTTCCAGATATTTTATACATGACAAAGCCAGAAAGGGGCATTACAGTGTTGTGGAACATTTTCAGACTGTTACAAATCTCAGGATACAAAACTAATGAAGCTAAAACAAAGGCAATAGCAGTAAATTATGTACCCACACACAGATTGGTCCAACAGTATCCATATTTATGGGGACATAACATGAAGTATTTGAGTATGGATTAGAAATTACTCTGTTGTGGCTGCTACGGATGTGTAGGAAAAGACTAAACAGAAGAGAATATGAACATTGAGAAACTGGAAGCTTTGTTATATGGATACTAAGATCCAAACAATTAAAATGTTTTTAGTCCCTTTAGCCTTATACACAGGTCCGGCATGTTTTTTATTAACCAAAGGAGAAGCTATGGATAGCAATTAAGAGTTGAAGGATTTTATCTGGGAAGGGAAGACGGGGGTGGTCAAGTGGGATAAGCTGATTCTTCCAGTTGAACAAGGTGGTCTAGGATTACCCAATTTGGTGTGGTATTTTACAGCAACACAGTTAAGGCTCTTATACATGGCACAAGCAGAAAATTATAATTCAAAGTGGAAAGGAATGATGATATGGGGGGAAGCTAAAGAAATAAGGAGAGATTGGGATTTTGGATGCAGACTGTTAAAGAGAACAACAAAAATGATATTATATTCTTAAAATAGCAGGGAGTATTATTATAACTAAACCAGCATGAGAATGGAGAAAAAATTCTGCCAATGGGGATGACTGTGGTCAGGGATATAGGTAATAGGCAAGGGGGGGTGGAATTTATTGGAGAAAATTGACAAAGGAACCAAAGTATTGGGAGGAAATAACTAGAAAGGGAGAGGTAATAGAATGGGAAGAAGCCCAGAATTTATTTGGACCGCAGGTTAGAGATTGCCTTCCACATCAAGGATTGATATCAGAGCATAGGCAAAGAAAAAGAAATAGGGGAGTCCTAAATGAAAGACCGGCACTGGTAGAGTTTTTAATAGAATACAGAACAGAATCTGCTGTTAAAAAAGGAATAATTAGTAGAACATATAAATATTGCATGAATAATTATAAGAATCAATCGGAGGATCTTAGAATTGGGACGAGAGACTGGATAAGCAAGTCAGAGACATTGGGGGTGTATATGACATAATCAGCCCCCTTTTTCCCATTTTTCTACATGGGGTCGGGGTATTGTGTTAATTGTCGCCAACTCTCGATTCAGTGCCACATTCCTGCCTGTAACACTCATGCCTGACAGTCGCAGATTTTCTTTCACACAATCCATCTCTTTGCTGGACGTCCTCGCTTCCCCTTACCTTCTTCTGTCTGTCCCAAATCTACCTCACCAGATAGTCTTCTGCTTTTCTACACATGTGCCCAAACTACTGTAATCTGATGTTCACCGTGTTTCACTGTTGCAGTCCTAACCAATGGGTTATCTGGCTCCCGGTAGCCCTCGATTGGCCAGAATAGAAAGGTTAGTAAAAATGACGTCGGCTGTCGTCTGTTGTAAAGGACGTCAGGGTGTCCGATACAAAAGGAGGCAACCGGCATCACTTCCTCAATCTTCCTTGCTGTGGAGCCCGAAGCAGAAGCATTTCTTGCACAAGTACCAGTCGGCAGTTTACCTTTTGTGTTTCCGACTACGAAGTTGAAGTCAACTACAGCTAAGTACCCCGTTGGGGATACTCTTTTCTTGCCTTAACAAATGTCAGAAAAGGTTAATAATTGTCTTAACTGTGGAAAAGCAGATTCCCCATAGAGATTTTCATTCCTTTTGTATTTGTTTAGGCCTTGACCACGACGTTCCTAATTGTGATCTTTGTGCTTCCTTCAATCCACATACTGTTCATCGTCGGGCTAAGCTTTTAGCTAAGCATTTTGGAGTTTGACCTACGTTTGTCAATATTGCTTCCTCTGGTCTTCAGGCTTAAGATATCCCCAAGAAGCGTAAGGATAAGGACCGTAACAGGCTTCTGAAGGTCAAGTTCTCTGATGGTTAGGTTGGTAGTCGGTCATACAGTGGCCAGTGAGGCATCTTTGCAGCCCCCGCAGCCTGCAGATGTTCAACCACAGGCTTCTGTTGAGACCATTTCTGAGGCCCCCAGGCCTTCGGCGTCCATTTTGCCTTCTGAACTTCCTCCTGTTGTCTCTTCAGCTGGATCCGGTGTCTGAGACCTCAGTTCTTCATTCAGACAGCAAGCTCATACCGACTACTTAGACTGCAATTTCAGCGGTTGCCAGGCCTCCTGAGTCCTTTAGACTTGCAGGTAAATATTCCAGTCATAAGCCTGTGAAGAAGCAGGCTCCAGTTTCCTCTCGTTCCCCTCATTCTCAAATGGTTAAAATGGCTGATGACCTTTTGACTCTTATTAGGGGTTCTCAGCCTCCCCCTTCAAAAAGGGGTTAGGGATGTCTCTCCTGAGGCTTTGTCCTTTTCAGGTTCGGATACTTTTAGTATTTCTGTGGATGAAGAAGTTATATGTCCTTCATGGATGCATCTGCAGTCATAACAAGTGGGTTGTCCTGTCGTCAGGCAGCCCTGCAGTCGGCCGGATTCCAAAGTCCGGGTCCGGCTTCGGCTGATGTCGCACTCCTCCCGACGTCATCTCTGTTGGTCTTCGGGTATAAAAGCATCAGCCGACGCCATTTTCCTCAGTCTTTCTTGCCGCGTGGCGCCCGAAGCAGAAGCTGTTCGCAAGTGCCGGTCGGTCGGATCCCGAATACTACTTCGAAGACTTCTAAAGCTAAGTACCCCGTTGGGGACTCTTTCTTGCCTCAGCCGATGTCAGAAAAAGTTAACAATTGTTTAACCTGTGGGAAACAAATACCTCATAAAGATTTCCACTCATACTGTCTGCCTTGTTTAGGCCCAGCCCACGACGTAGCAGCCTGTTCGGCCTGTGCTTCTTTTAACCGACGAACGCTTAGGCGTCGGTTGGAGTTTGCTGAACAGTTTTTCGGTACTGATTTTGCGTACATTATGCCGTCGGATCCTCCGACTACCCCCAAAAAACGCAAAGATAAAGACCGACACTCGCGGTCCGCGGTTTCGGCCGAAACCACGGTAAAGCAAACCGCGAGTGTCTCGGTTTCGGCCGAAACCGAGAAAACTGCTCAAAGTACAGCTGAACCTATTCTAACAACTGAGGCCCCTGCTACAACTCTTGAATCGACCTCAGAAATTTTACCCACTACGGTGGTTGACTTAACAGACACCATCCCCTTGGATGTCTCTACCCCAGCACGTGGTGCTGCTAGGCCTCCAGCTGCCATGTCCATTAAGGCCTTCGCCAGGGCTAAAGCAGCCAAGACTACTAAATCAGTGCCTGTTAAACCCCACATCCAGGCCCTCTTCTAGTTCTCAAATGCTTTCTTTGGCAGAAGATTTAATTTCCTTAATTAGAGGATCTCAACCTCACCCAGACAGGGCCTCTCAGCCCCCTGAGAAGAGACCTAGGGCAGAGCCCCCTGAGCCAGTTTCTACTGATGATTCTGCTGATGAATCAGACATAACTGATCAGCCTGAGGCTCCCTTCTCCAATTTTGAAGATTCGGATGCTGAAGAATCCATTCCAGCTGCTTCCCCACCAGAAGAATTCTCCTTTGGGGAAACCTTGCATGCCATGCGAGAACAGTTCCAATGGCAGCAACAGGATTTTTCAGACTCCAGAAAAAGACTTAGGACCTTTCTGCACCTCCCACAGCACAGGCCCTTAGCTATACCTCCTGTTCTCTCTGTGGTGGATGATGCTTTCAATGATGTTTGCTCCGCTCCAGATTCTTTACCCCAGCCCCTGCCAAACCAGACAGATTTTACAGGGTGCCAGATACTCATCACCACCTTTACAAGGCCCCACTTGCAGACCCAGAAACTATATCCCAGGGTCCCAAGGCAGTAGCCGACCACAGCAAAAACCCTATTCCTTCTGAAAGGGAAGCAAGGTCACTAGACAGATGGGGTAAAAGGTCTACACTTCAGCTACTCTCCCAGCTAGAGCTTTAAACTGTCAGTTTCACATGATACAATACCAAGAGTTTATGCTTGATCAGTTAACTAATAAACTAACCACTGATGAATCTCTTGATAAGAAATATGTATTAGAGATGGTAAATAACATACAACAGGTTAGCAACCATTCCTTAAAATGTGGCTATGATGCACTGGAGGCTTCATTTAGATCAGCCATGACAGGCACAGTGATAAGAAGGCATGCATGGCTAAAGGAACAAGCTTTACCGGATCATGTTAAAGCTAAGTTGCTAGATGCTCCTATGGACAAGACAAGTCTGTTTGGTACACCTGCCCAGCAGGTTATGAAGAAAATAGAAGAAAAGGCAAAATCTGTTCAAACTGTTAAAGATTTCTTGCAGGTTCAACCCCAAGGTTTAGCAGGAACTGGCCTGCCAAGAATTGGTCCTTTCCTGACTCCACAAAATTTCAAAGGGGTAGAAATAGACGTTCCAGAGGCAGAAACCAATCCAGAGGAGGTGCCTACAGAGGGCGACAGTGGCAAGGTAACAACAGAGGCACAGACACAGCCACTGCCACTACATCAGCACAACCGCAGTGACTTAATCCTAAATCCGCCTACCAGGGAACAAATAGCAGCCCCTCTAGGCGGAAAGTTAACCTTATTTTCAAAGAACTGGCACTACATAACAAAAGACAAGTGGATTTTACAAACCATAGATCAAGGTTACGGTTTCACTTCCACACTTTGCCAGTCAAAGAGGAATGCCAAATCTACCTCCAAATCAAAAACAGAGGCTCTACGCCAGATAATGGAGTTAGCAAACATGAGAGCTGTGGAAAGAGTGCCAACAGCAGAACAAGGAAAGGGGTTCTACTCCAGACTATTCCTAGTTCCAAGAAAGGAAAAAGTTGGAGACCAATTCTCGACCTGTCCACCTTAAATACATACATCATTGTCCCAAAATTCAAAATGCTGACCCTACAGCAACTTCTTCCCATGCTGGGCAAGGAGTCTTGGCTGGTAACTCTAGATCTCAAGGAGGCATACCTGCACGTCCCCATTCGACCAATCTGCAGAAGATACCTCAGATTTCTTGAAGGATCAGAGCACTATCAATTCTCAGCATTGCCCTTTGGCTTATCTACTGCGCCCAGAGTATTCACAAAATGCCTGGCATCAGTAATCGCCCATTGCAGACTACAGGAATTCAAATTTACCCATACCTGGACGACTGCCTGCTACAAGGGACAACAAAAGCAAGCTGACAACAGATTTACAAAGGGTCATTTACTTGCTACAAGGACTGGGATACACAGTCAATTTACAAAAGTCAAGACTGATACCATCCCAAACAAGGGCTTTCTTGGGCGCGGAATTGGACACAGTACAACAAATGGCATTCCTGACTACAGAAAAACAAAAAGAACTTCCTCTTTACTTCTTGGCACTAACAAAACTGAACAAGTTAACAGCAAGAAAAGTTCTACAGGCCTTGGGCTTCATGGCATCATGCATAATCTTGGTCCCATTTGCCAGACTACATATGAGGAAACTACAGTGGTACCTAAAGAATTTATGGTCCCAACACAGACACAGTCTAGAAACAGAAATCCCACTAATTCCATGCTTAAAACAGGAGTTCCTATGGTGGGCTCAGGCATGCCAGTCAAACCCAGGCCTACCCTTTCGCAGATGTCAACCAAGCCAGACCATCACAACAGGCGCTTCAGACCTAGGATGGGGCCCACATGCTGGACAGATGCGTGCAAGGATTGTGGACACAGGATCAACTTCACCTGCACATCAATCTAAAAGAAATGCTGGCAGTAAAACTGGCAATCCAAAAGTTCAAACCATTTCTCAAAGAGGGCCAGTTGATGATAAGGACAGACAACACCACAGTCATGTGGTACATCAACAAACAGGGAGGCACTCATTCATACCCCTATGCAGAATGACCTTGGAGCTGTGGACCCTGGCACTCAGCTACAACATTCAGTTACAGGCAATATTTGTACCAGGGAAAGACAATACTCTGGCAGACATATTAAGCAGAACCACTTCGGATGCCCACGAATGGAAGCTGCACCGGACATCTTCAAGACCATCTCAAGAAATGGGGAATGCCACAGATAGACCTATTTGCATCACCTCTCAATTACCAGCTCAAAAATTCTGCACAAGGACATTCCACCCACTAGCATGGAAAGTGGACTCACTCTCCTTCAACTGGAAAGGCCTAACAGCATATGCATTCCCACCTCTTCCTTTGATACACAAGGTACTGCTAAAAATAAGGGAAGAACGTCCAAGGATAATCCTGATAGCTCCAAACTGGCCAAGACAACACTGGTACCCACTACTGAAGAGCATGTCTCGGAACAATATGTGGCCAATACCACTGATGCCTTTGATGTTAACTCAGAACAACTACAGCATCATACATCCAAACCTAAAACGCTGCAACTGACTGCATGGAACATCACATAGCAGCAGCTAATCCAGAACTTTCCCAAAGAGTTAAGGACATTATTCTTGAAGCACGCAGACCTTCAACAAGAAGGAACTATGCTGGAAAATGGAAAAGGTTTGTCATTTGGAGTGCGGAAAGAGGAAAAGATGTGTCAAACATAGATATGCCTAACATTCTGGAGTATCTGGCGAACTTCTTCATTCAGGCCTGTCCTACTCCTCCATCAAGATACATGCATCAGCTATTTCAGCAGAATACAGCTTTGATCCACCTGTCTTTTCGCACCCTTTGCTCAGGCAGTTCCTCAGAGGAATCAAGAATGTAAAATCTCCAAGGAAACCACCATTACCAGCTTGGGATTTAAACTTTGTGCTAGAAAAGTTGACACTATCACCCTTTGAACCAGCAGCAACAGCAGACCTACAACACCTGTCATGGAAAACTGCTTTCCTACTGGCAATTACTTCAGCAAGGAGGGTTTCAGAACTACAGGCCTTAATGGCAGTGCAACCCTTCCTAATCTTCCACCAAGATAGAGTGTCCTTGAGGACTAATCCTACATTTATGCCCAAGGTGGTATCCAGAGTGTCTTTAAACCAGGCAATCCACCTACCTACCTTCTTCCCAACCCACAAAACAGAGGGAAAGGAATACTGCATACCTTGGATGCACATAGACAGCTACGCTACTACTTGCCCAGAACAAAACATAGCAGAAAGACTGACCAACTCTTTGTAGCCTATGCAACAGGAAGGGAAGGAAAAGCTATTTCCAAACAGACAATCTCCAAATGGATAGGAAATTGCATACGATACTGTTACTCCTTCCATGGAAAACCAATTCCACAGAACATAAGACCTCATTCTACAAGGGCAACAGCCACTACCACAGCCTTCTTACGAGGAGTGGCAACCAAAGACATTATTGAGGCGGCTACTTGGACCTCCGTGCATACATTTGCCAAGCATTATAATTTGCCTCTTTATTCCAGATCCCGAGCAGGGTTTGCCACTGCTGTACTGCAAGGGATCCTAAACACACCATAATCTACTTTTTTCCTCCTCCCCTAGTTGGCTATGGTATTCTACCCACTTGTTATGACTGCAGATGCATCCATGAAGGACATAGTACAGTTTTGTACCTACCATAAATGTAGATGTCCGAACTGGATAGCATCTGCAGTCAGGATTACCCTCCCTCCTTCCCCTCTGTGGTACTCCTAGGGTGTTTACCCTCCTAATAGCTAGCTTTTGGGGGGGGGAGTCTTTTATGGTGTATTTGTACATATATGCTTATTGCTGTGTTTACCTCTATCTATTTGGAAACATTGGCATCTATCCAAAATTTTTAGCCTGCAAGAGGGCTACTGGCATCTGGGGCAAGAAACACTGAGGAAAATGGCGTCGGCTGATGCTTTTATACCCGAAGACCAACAGAGATGACGTCGGGAGGAGTGCGACATCAGCCGAAGCCGGACCCGGACTTTGGAATCCGGCCGACTGCAGGGCTGCCTGACGACAGGACAACCCACTTGTTATGACTGCAGATGCTATCCAGTTCGGACATCTACATTTATGGTAGGTACAAAACTGTACTTTCTCAAGCTTTCTCTCCTTTTGAGGATGTTCATGTTTCACTGTTGCAGTCATTACAATTGGGTTATCCTGCTGGCAGGCTACGCTCAGTCGGCCTGAATTCCAACGTGTAGGTCCGGCGTCGGTTGCTGTCGCCTCTTCCCTGACGTCAGTACACCAGGGGTATAAACGATGCAGCCGACGCCATTTTCTCCAGTTTTTCTTGCAGCACGGTGCCCAAAGCAAAAGCAGTTCGCAAGTGCCAGTCGGCCGACTCCTGAGTTTTTCAAATTAGAAATTTAGAAATTCAGATCCAAAGTCTTAATTAAAGCTAAGTACCCCGTTGTGGAAACTTTCTTCTTGCTCCAGACCGATGTCAGAAAAAGTTAACAATTGTATTTCTTGTGGGAAGCAAATACAGTAAGAATGAAAATCCTTATAAGGTATTCCTTGCCTAGGCCCTGACCATAACTTTGCTAGTTGTCTGTTTTGTGCTAGATTTAACCAACGCGCTATTAAGCGTCTGTACAATTTTGCATTCCATTACTTCGGCAGAAGATTTAATTACATAATGCCGTCAAAACAACAGACTACCGGAGTTTATAAAAAGCGCAAGGAAAAAGAAAAGGACAGGCATCCGAGATCCAAAACACGACGAGGCTTCGCTAGGCCTTTCGCCGGTTCTCAGTCAGGTGCTTTCGCAGCCCCTGATGCCCACTACCGCAGAGCCACAGGCTGCTGCCGAATCCCACGTGGAGCCGACGAGGCCACTGGAAACTCAAGGTATTGGACACTCGGAAACTATTCCCTCAGATGGGTCCGGAGCCGATGAGCAGGCATCGGCTTCTGAGGGTGTTTTCAGACCTACACAGTTACATGTGAAATCTACTTCAGCTTCAAAGGCAAAGACTAAAACAAGTCTAAAGACAAAGAAACAAGTACAACATTCTCCAGGACAGGCCTCCATGCCTAAGAAACAGATGCTTAAAATGGCCGAAGACCTTATTACTTTGATCAGGGGTTCCCATCCCCCTTTCTGATAAGAGGCCTAGGCAAGAGGTAGAATACGAATCTTCAGACCAGGTTTCCATTTCCTCTGATTCCTCATCTGAACAGTAATATTCTCTTCCTCCCTATGAGGACTCTGGTGCTGAAGAGTCTATCCCTTCAGCCTCCCCTCCTGAGGATTATTCTTTTGGGGAGACACTGCATACTATGAGGGAGCATTTCCACTGGGAGAGCCAGGATTACTCAGAATCCAAGAACAGGCTCCGAGACTTCCTTTTATTGCTTCAACACAGGCCCCTTGCTATCCCACCTGTTTTAGACGTTGTAGGTGATGTATTTTCAGAGTCCAGTCCATCTCCAGACTCTCTACCACCAGCTCCTGTTAAGCCAGACAGATACTACAGGGTTCCTGATTCACGTAAATTTCTTTATAAAAACCCTGCTGCTGACCCAGAAACCATATCACAGGGTCCCAAAGGGGTCAAGGTTTCTACTGCAAAAAAACCTATCCCCTCTGGCAGGGATTCTAGGGCCCTAGACAGATGGGGTAAAAAGATTTATACTTCTGCAACCTTGGCTGTAAGAGCCTTAAATTGCCAATTTCATATGATTAACTATCAGCAATATCTTATGTCGCTGCTTAAACAGAAAATGTCAACAAATTCAGAATGTGCAGACAACAAGGAAATGCAGGATTTATTGCATGCAGCTGAACAAGTTGGAAAGCATACTTTGCAATGTGGTTTTGATTCTCTAGAGGCCTCCGGCAGGGCCACTGTTACAGGTTCTGTCATTAGGAGGCATGCTTGGTTAAAAGAACAGAATTTGTCAGATCATGTTAAAGCAAAACATTTAGATGCTCCTTTACAGCATGATACTTTGGTGTTAAAGCAGAAGAGGTGTTGAAAGTGGAGGACAAAGCTAAATCTCTGCAAACAGTCAAAGATTTCTTGCAGGTACAGCCTCCCAGATTTAGTAGGAACTGGCATACAAAAAGAATTGGTCCTTTCCAGTGTCCGATAGGCCACAAAGAGGCAGATACAGACGCCCCAGAGGCCGATCATAGCCCCAGGGCTCATACAGGCCTAAACAATGGGGTGCTTCTACCTCCAAGAGCGGAGAGGAAAAAATCACAGCCATACAGAAAACAGTCTCAATGACTTCCCCCTTCCAGCACTAAGCACTTATCTTTTGGCAGCCCCTTTGGGGGGAAATCTAGCACTTTTTTCACAAAATTGGCACATGATCACCCAGGACAAATGGGTTCTAAATATAGTATCACAAGGCTTACAGGTTCCACTTTCACACCCTGCCAAGGCCAAACGGTATGCCAGACCTGCCACGCAATCAGTGGGCAGAGGCCCAAAAACAAGTCTCATCCCTCATGGACATGAGGGCCATTCAACAAGTACCAGAGCAAGAGCAGGGACAAGGATTCTATTCAAGACTGTTCTTGGTACCCAGAAAGGACAAAGCCTGGAGACCAATACTGGACCTATCCTAAACACATCTGGATATTCCAAAATTCAAAATGTTGACTCTACAGCAGCTTCTGCCCATGTTGGGCAAGAAGGCTTGGCTTGTGACTTTAGATCTAAAAGAGGCATACCTGCATGTCCCAATCAGACAAACATGCAGAAGATACCTCAGTTTCAAAGCTGGCTCAATGCACTGCCAGTTCTTTGCACTGCCCTTTGGCTTATCTGTTGCGCCCAGGGTCTTCACAAAGTGCCTGGCACCAGTAATTGCATACTGCAGACAGAGGAATACAAATATATCCTTACTTGGACGACTGCCTCATTCAAGCAGAGAACAAGGACATTCTACTACAGCATCTGGTGTTTGTAAAGAGATTACCATCATGCCTAGGGTACACAGTCAAAGAACAGAAATCAAAACTAGTATCCTCTCAAGAGATAATATTCCTGGGTGCAAGCTTAAATACAACTGCCCAGATGCCTTATCTCATGCCAGACAACCGAAGACAACTGACTACCTATTTCAAACTGTTGGCAACAAAGGCCCAGTTATCTGCAAGACAAATTCTGCAGGCTTTGGGCTTCATGGCATCCTGCATTCTACTAATTCCATATGCAAGACTGCATATGAGGAAACGTCAATGGTACCTAAAAAGTGTTTGGACTCAACATTGCCACAGCCTGGAAACAATAGATGTTCATCGTGTTACCCTGCTGCAGTCATCACACTTGGGTTATCCTGTCGTCAGGCTGTCCCGCAGTCGGCCAGAATTCCAAAGTCTTGGTCCGGCGTCGGATGCTGTCACTTCTTCCCTGACGTCAGTGCGCCAGGGGTACATGTAATGCATCCGACGCCATTTTCTTCAGTCTTTCTTGCCGCACGGTGCCTGAAGCATAAGCAGTTCGCAAGTGCCGGTCGGCCGACTCCTGAGATTTTCGAAGTCGAATTTCAGATCCGAAGTCTTCAATAAAGCTAAGTACCCCATTGGGGAAACTTTTCTTGCCTCAGACCGATGTCAGAAAAAGTTAACAATTCTATTTCTTGTGGGAAGCAAATACCTCATAAGGATTTTCATTCTTACTGCATACCTTGCCTAGGCTCAGACCACGACGTCACTGGTTGTCGTTTTTGTGCTAGGTTTAATAAGCGTACTATAAAAAGACGCTTTGATTTCACACAACACTACTTCGGTAGAAAATTTAACTACACAATGCCGTCGGAGCAACAGACTACCAGCGTGCACAAAAAATGCAAGGATAAGGACAGGCAGCCTAGACCCAAGCCAGACTCCGGGGCCTCGGCTGGACCGGTCTCCGGTGAGGCTCAGACGCAGCCCCTGACTACTGCGGATTTGGAACCCGAGACCGCTTAGGAGCCTTTGGCAGAGTGTGCTAGGCTGACGCAGCCATTTTGTTTGGCCCCTACCGACGACACTGCAGAAAGAGATGTCGGTGCTGCAGAAACACCTTCGGTTTCTGAAGGCATCTTCAGACCGATGACGCTCACCATAAAAACGTATCCTAAGTTTAAGACTCCAAGGCCCCATGCCTAAGAAACAGATGCTTAAAATGGCTTAAGATTTCATCTCTTTAATCAGGGTTTCCCAACCCCCACCCGACAAAAGGCCTAGACAAGAGGAAGATTATGCCGCCTCTGATCAAGTGTCTATTTCCTCAGGCTCCTCTGAGGACCAAGATTACTCCTTCTCCCCTTATGAAGATTCTGATGCTGAGGATTCTATTCGCTCAGCTTCTCCTCCTGAAGACTACTCCTTTGGGGAAACTTTACACACTATGAGGGAACATTTTCACTGGGAAGGTCAGGACTACTCTGACTCAAAGAATAGGCTCAGAGAGTTTCTTTTACTCCCCCAGCATAGACCACTTGCCATCCCCCCAGTTTTAGACATTGTGGATGATGTTTACTTAGAATCCAGTTTGAACCCAAATTCTCTGCCTCCTGCCCCTGCCAAACTAGACAGATACTATAGAGTGCCTGATTCCCACAAATTCCTTTATAAAAGCCCTGTTGCTGATCCAGAGACCATCTCCCAGGGTCCCAATGGGGCTAAGGCTTCTATGGCAAAAAATCATGTACCCTCTGAAAGGGACTCCAAAGCACTAGACAGGTGGGGGAAAAAGGTTTACACTTCAGCCACTCTAGCTATGAGAGCACTAAATTGCCAATTGCACATGCTAAAATATCAGCAATTTCTAATGTCTCAGTTAAAACAAAAAATGAGCACACTCCCTCAACATTCTGAATTGAAAGAAATGCAGGATCTGTTGCATGCAACTGAACAGGTGGGCAAACCTACTTTACAATGTGGGTTTGATTCTTTGGGTCTGTTATACGTAGGCATGCTTGGTTGAAGGAACAAAGTCTGCCTGATCATGTTAAAGCAAAGCTTCTAGATGCTCCCTTACAGCAGGGTGTTCTGTTTGGAGTTAAAGCAGAAGTCGTCTTAAAGAAAATGGAGGATAAGGCAAAATCTATGCAGACAGTCAAAGATTTTCTACAGGTACAGCCCCCTCGCTTCAGTAGAAATTGGCCAACAAAAAATTGGTCCTTTCCAGCTTCTGACAGGCCACAGACGGGTAAATACAGACGTCCAAGAGGCAGAGGACAACCACAAGCCCAATACAAACCTCAACAATGGGGCACTGCAACACAGAAGGGAGTAGAAGACCGGTCCCAAACTACCAGATGGCAAACTCAATGACTTGCACCTCATCTGGCCAAGCAACACTCTTGGCAGCTCCCTTGGGAGGAAAACTCGCACTTTTTTCAGACAACTGGCACATTGTCACAAAGGACAAATGGGTCCTAGACATAATTTCACGAGGATACAGATTCCATTTCCACACCTTGCCAATGAAAAGAGGAATGCGAAACCTGCCACAAAATCAATGGGCAGAGGCACAAAAACAAATTACAGCTCTCATGGACAATGAGCCATTCAACTGGTACCTACACGAGAGCAAGGCCAAGGATTTTACTCAAGACTCTTTCTAGTCCCCAGAAAGGACAATGCGTGGAGACCAATTCTGGACCTTTCATTTCTAAACACCTTCTTACAAGTACCCAAATTCAAGATGCTAACACTACAGCAGCTTCTTCCCATGTTGGGCAAGAAAGCATGGCTAGTAACGTTGGACCTCAAGGAGGCATACCTACATGTCCCTATCAGACAAAGTTGCAGAAGATACCTCCGTTTCATTGCAGGTTCAACCCATTACCAATTCTCTGCACTGCTCTTTGGCTTATCTACTGCGCCCAGGGTCTTCACAAAATGCCTGGCACCAGTAATTGCATACTGCGGGCAAAGAGGAATTCAAATATACCCATACCTGGACGACTGCCTCATCCAAGCAGAAAGCAAGGACATCCTCTTACAACATGTGGCTTTTGTAAAACATCTTCTAAGTTGCCTGGGGTGCACAGTAAACGAAAAGAAATCAAAACTAGTACCCTCACAAAATGACATTCCTGGGTGCCCGCTTGAACACAACGGCCCAGAAGGCTTATCTGACGCCAGACAAGCAATTACAGCTGACTCAATATTTCAAAACAATGGCAACAAAGACCCAATTAACTGCAAGAAAAATTCTGCAGGCTTTGGGCTTCATGGCATCTTGCATACTACTAATACCATTTGCAAAGCTGCATATGAGGATATTACAGTGGTACCTAAAAAGCGTATGGTCTCAACACAGCCACAGCTTGGACACAATGATATCTCTCATTCCCTGCCTACAACAGGAGTTTCTATGGTGGTCACAGGCATGTCACCTCAACAAGGGTCATCCTTTGACCTTGCCCCCAGCCAGGCAAACTATGACAACAGATGCATCGGACTACGCCTGGGGGGCACACATGGCAGGACAGTGCATTCAAGGCGCATGGACTGCAGATCAAAGGAATCTGCACATCAATCAAAAAGAGATGCTAGCTGTACAGAATGCTCTGACAGCCTTCAAGAACCTATTACATCCAGGACAACTTACAATAAGGACGGACAACACCACAGTAATGTGGTACATAAACAAGGGGGTACACACTCCTACCCTCTATGCAGGCAAGCAGTGACCTTGTGGAACACAGCACTGGCTTACCAAGTTCAGTTACAAGCTCAATTCCTGCCAGGAAAAAAGAACACATTGGCAGACGACCTCAGCAGAAACATCATGGATCCCCACGAGTGGAAACTGTATCAACAAGTATTTGCAATGATAACTCAAAAATGGGGCCTACCAGACATTTGCCAGCCCCCAAAACTATCAGCTAACAAAATTTTGTACAAGGACACTTCACCATCAAGCTTGGAAAGTGGACGCACTCTCATTCAGTTGGAAAAACCTGACAGTATATGCCTTCCCTCCATTGCCTCTTCTCACAAAGGTGCTTCTGAAAGTCAGAAAGGAGAGGCCACGACTGATGCTCATAGCCCCACACTGGCCACACCAGCACTGGTACCCACTATTAAGGAATATGGCCCAGGGCCCACTTTGGATTTTACCACAAATTGCCCATTTGCTCACACAGCAATACAATCAGATTCTACACAGCCAGCTCAAAACCTTAAATCTGGCTGTATGGCAAATCACCTAAGCATCCAGCCAGCTCCTCTTTCCCAAGCAGTTATGGATGTTGTTCTGGGAGCTAGGAGGCCCAGCACCAGGAAGGCCTACTCGGACAAATGGAAAAGGTTTTGCACCTGGAACCAAGCTAAAGGCCAAAACACACTTCAGCCTCACATGCCTCAGTTTCTACAGTATTTAAATGAGATGTTGCACAAAGGACTTTCTTTTTCTTCCATTAAAATCCATGCATCAGCTATTTCAGCCCACTACAACACGGATCCCCCCTTCTTTTCACATCCACTTCTAAGGCAGTTCCTCAGAGGGGCAAAAAACATTAGGCCACCCAGGAGAGCACCTACACCAACATGGGACCTCAATTTTGTTCTTGAAAAACTTACGCTACCTCCCTTTGAACCAGCTTTCTCTGCAGATCTACAGTTTCCATCATGGAAGACTGCCCTGCTGCTAGCAATAACTTCAGCTAGAAGAGTCTTAGAGCTGCAGGCACTAATGGCAGTGGAACCTTTTCTCATTTTCCATCAAGACAGAGTTTCTCTACAAACTAATCCTTCCTTCATGCCTAAGGTGGTTTCCAGTGTGGCTTTAAATCAAACCATCCACTTACCCACCTTCTTCCCAAATTCAGAGAACAAAGGAGAAAGACTCCTGCATTCCTTGGACATTCACAGGCAACTTAGTTACTACTTGGATAAAACTAAGGTTTTCAGAAAATCTGACCAGCTCTTTGTATCCTATGCTACAGCTTCACAAGGGAAGGCTATATCAAAACAAACCATTTCCAAATGGATAGGACATTGCATCTGTTTTTGCTATACCCATCATGGAAAACCAGTTCCTGCTACCATTAGGCCCCACTCTACCAGGGCAACAGCTACATCTACAGCCTTCCTCAGGGGGGTTCCAACCAAGGAGATTTTGGAAGCTGCAACTTGGAGTTCAGTACACACCTTTACCAAACACTATCACTTACCACTTTACTCTAAGACTAGAGCTGGCTTTGCCACTGCAGTTCTGCAGGGCCTTCTAGCCTCCTCTAACAGTCTGACTTCTCCACCCATCCTTAGCTTTGGGATTCTACCCAAGTGTGATGACTGCAGCAGGGTAACACGATGAACATAGTACAGTTTTGTACCTACCATAAATGTAGATGTTCGAGTGTACTCCCTGCTGCAGTCCAGGTTACCCTCCCTCCATCCCCTCTGATCTAACTAAGTAAATCTCTACAGTTCCTTCCAGATGTATTTGCTTATAGCTGCAGGGATTTTGTGTTTGTGCTAAAATTTCTTAAATTGGTACTAATTACTGACCACCTTTTTGGGGGCACCTGACATCTGGGGCAGGAAAAACTGAAGAAAATGGCATCGGATGCATTATATATACCCCTGGCGCACTGACGTCAGGGAAGAAGCGACAGCATCCGACGCCGGGCCAAGACTTTGGAATTCCAGCCGACTGCGGGACCGCCTGACGACAGGCTATCCCAATTGTGATGACTGCAGCAGGGTGTACACTCGAACATCTGGTAGGCACAAAACTGTACTTTACTGTCATTCCCTGCCTGCAACAGGAGTTTCGATGGTGGGCGAAGGCCTGTCACCAGAACAAGGGACAGCCATTCACTCTACCCCCAGCCACACAGACATTAACAACGGATGCATCGGATTATGCCTGGGGGTGCTCACATGGCCGGAAGATGTATTCAAGGCACATGGTCCACAAACCAAATGCATCTACATATCAATCAAAAAGAGATGCTAGCTGTTCAAAATGCCCTGACAGCCTTCAAGGACCTACTTCATCTGGGACAACTACTGATAGACAATACCACGGTCATGTGGTACATAAGCCAGCAGGGAGGCACTCATTCCTACCCCCTTTGCAGACTAGCCATGACTGTTGGACACAGCATTGACTTAAGTACATCTGCAGGCACAATTCCTGCCAAGAAAGATAAATACTCTGGCAGACTACCTAAGCAGAAACCTCATGGATCCCCACGAGTGGAAATTGGATCCACAAGTCTTCAGCATGATAACAAGGAAATGGGGATGCCCGGACATAGATCTATTTGCCTCCCCTCACAACTGCCAATTAAAGAGATTCTGCACAAGGACTTATCACGGACAAGCATGGAAAGTGGATGGCCCTATCTTTCAACTGGAAAAACTTAACAGTATATGCCTTTCCTCCTCTGCCTCTCCTCCCCAAGGTACTCCTAAAGGTCAGACAGGAGAAGCCAAAAATGATACTGATTGCCCCAGACTGGCCACACCAGTACTGGTAACCAATCCTAAGGAACTTGTCTCAATGCCCAGCCTGGACCTTGTCTCAAGTACCTCATTTACTGTCCCAGTAGAACAATCAGATCCTGCACAGCCAACTCTAGACCTTAAATCTGGCAGCATGGCGGATATTGTAATTATACAAAACACCTCTCACTAAAGCGGTGATGGATGTCATTTTGGAGGCCAGGAGGCCTAGTACTAGAAAATCCAATGCTGGAAAATGGAAGAGATTCTGTGCTTGGAACCAGGCACATGGAATTGACAAAGCTGTACCAAACATTCCTCAGATTTTGCAGTACTTGACTGAGATGCTGGACAAAGGCCTATCCTTCTCATCTATAAAAATTCATGCCTCTGCCATTTCGGCTCATTACAGTACAGAGCCACCAATCTTTTCTCATCCTTTGTTAAGGTAGTACCTCAGAGGGGCCAAAAATTTAAGGCCTCCAAGGAGATCACCAATACTTGCATAGGACCTCAATTATGTCTTGGAAAAACTCACCTTGTCTCCTTTCGAGCCAGCCGCTGCAGCTGATATAAAGTTTTCATCTTGGAAATCAGCTCTGCTCCTAGCAATAACTTCTGCAAGACGAGTCTCAGAGCTACCGGCACTCATGGCTGTGGAACCTTTTATCATTTTTTATCCAGACAGGGTTTCTCTGAGGACAAACTCGACATTTATGCCTAAGGTAGTGTCCAGTGTGGTCCTTAACCAAACTATTCATCTGCCTACCTTTTACCCAAACCCACAGAATAAGGGGGAGAGAATTCTGCATTCTTTGGACATACACAGACTGGTACGGTTCTACTTGAACAGAACCAAAGCTTTCAGAAAGACAGAGCAATTACTAGTGGCATATGCTGCAGGATCACAAGGTAAGGCTATCTCAAAGCAGATTATTTCAAAGTGGATAGGCCACTGCATTCGTTTTCTGCTATTCTCAACATGGCAGTCCAGTACCTAAGGGTATTAGGCCACATTCAACCAGAGCAGCAGCCACTTCAGCAGCCTTCCTCAGGGGAGTACCAACCAAGGACATTTTAGAGGCTGCTACTTGGAGTTTAGTGCACACCTTCACAAAGCACCATCACTTTCCACTCTACTCTAAATCCAGGGCAGGCTTTGCCACTGCAGTTCTGCAGGGCCTGATAGCCGCCCCTAATGCTATTTAGCTCCAGCCTCCCAATCTTAGCTTTGGGACTCATCCCAATTGTAATGACTGCAACAGTGAAACACGAAGAAGATAGTACAGTTGTGTACACTTACCATAAATGTAGAAGATGTTTGAGTGTATTCACTGTTGCAGTCCAGGTTACCCACCCGCCATCCCCCATTTCTTTGCTGGAACTTATCTGTACTTCTCTATTCTATACAACGTATGTGGTGTATTTGCTTGTAGATGAAGGCAAAATATATACTGTGGTGCATGCATGTTTTACTGACATATTTTTAGCCTACCCTTTTGGGGGCACCTGACATCCTGGGCAAGACAAAGTGGAGAAAATGGTGTCGGCTGCATCTTTTATACCCCTGGCGCACTGACATCAGGGAAGAGGCGACAGCAACCGACGCCAAACCTAGACTTTGGAATTCAGGCCGACTGAGGGTAGCCTGCCTGCAGGATAACCCAACTGTAATGACTGCAACAGTAAAACACTCCAACATCTACATTTATGGTAAGTACACAACTGTACTATTCAGACGCGGAGGAGTCCATCCCTTCTGCTTCTCTAGAAGATTTCTCTTTTGGTGATACTTTAAATACTCTCAGGGAACATTTTAAATGGGAAAGTCAGGATTACCCCCTTTCTAAGAAAATTGATGGGGAGTTTTTGGATTTGCCTCCTCATAAGCCTTTGGCTGTTCCTCCTGTGTTGGAAGTGGTTGATGATGTGTTTCTGGAAAATTCCTAGACTCCAAATTCGGATCCTCCTGCTCCCAGGAAACCTGACAGGTACTGTAGAGTTCCTGATTCTCATTTGTTTCTTTTCAGGAATCCATTGGCTGATCCAAAGGTTTTCTCAAGACCCTAAAGGAGTTAAGGCTACTGTTACTAAAAATCCTGTTCCTTCTGACGGAATCCAGGAACCTAGGTAGGTGGGGTAAAAAGGTTTAATACCTCTGCCACTCTTGCTTTTAGATCTAATAATTGTCTTTTTCATGTGCTGAAGTACCAGCAGCACACCTTGGAAGCTATTAAATCTAGGATAGCAGGTGTGCCTCTGTTGGCGGAGGGTAAGGGTATGCAGGATTTGCTGAATTCTGCCAGTCTAGTCAATAAGCATTCTTTACATTGTGGCTTTGGCATTCTAGAAGCCTCCTGTAGGGCTACAGCTACTGACTATGTTGTTAGAAGGCACACTTGGCTCAGGGAGCAGCCCCTACCAGAGCCTGTTAAAGCTAAGCTTTTAGATGTACCTTTGCATAAAGACAGTCTTTTTGGCAGCAAAGCAGAGGAAGTGCTCAAGAAGATGGAAGACAAGGCCAAGTGTATGCAGACAGTTAGACTTTCTGCAAATTCTGCCTCCTCACTTTAGCAGACAGAGCCATTCTAAGACTAGAGGTTACAAATCTCCTAGGAGGCAGGGGGCTACCCCTTAAAGGTCTAAGCACTGGCAGGCTTCCTCTTCCAAGGCAGGAAGTTCTAAACCTGCATCTCAATCTAAACCTTCTCAATGACTCTGTCCAACTTCTGCCTATTCTTGCCTGACCAGAGAATCCGGTTGGCCCTGTTTGCAAACGTTTGTGCCACCATCACGGATGACAAATGGGTACTCAGAACTGTATCCCTAGGGCACAAGTTTTCTTTCCACTCCTTTCCAGTACCCATAGGATTCCCGGACGCTCCTCCAAACCAAAGAGCAGAAGTAAAGCAAATTTTGTCTGTTACATCTAGGAGCAATAGAATCAGTTCCTGCTCAGCAGGTAGGCCAGGGATTCTATTCCAGACTTTTCCTAGTTCCAAAAAAAAAAGGCACCTTAGCGTCCTATCCTGGATCTATCCATCCTGAACACTTTTTTGAGAATTCCAAATGCCAATGTCCGAAAAGGATTCCTGGCTGGTAACATTGGATCTCAAAGAAGCTTATCTGCACATCCCTATCATGGAAAGTTGCAGGCAATACCTTCGTTTCAGGGTGGGCAAGCAACATTATCAATTTTCTGCGCTGCCCTTTGGCTTATCTACTGCTCCCAGAGTTTTCACAAAGTGCTTTGCTCCAGTCATTTTGCAGGCAAAAGAAAATTCAGATTTATTCATACTTGGACTGTCTAATTCAAGAAAATTCTCAGGAACAGCTGCTGAAGGATGTAGAATTTGTAAAGACTCTTCTCTCTTTCTGGGTTACACTCTCAATTTGGAAAAAATCAAAAATGGTACCATCCAAAGAGATTACATTCCTGGGAGTGAATCTGAACACAGCCGCCTAGATGATGTATCTCACCCAGGAGAAGCAGACAACTCTTTCAATTACTTCAAGGATTTGGCAAGCCTGTCCCAGCTCCCTGCAAGGAAATGCCTGCAAGTTCTGGGATTCATGGCCTCTGGCATTCTCATGATTCCATATGCAAAACTGCATATGAGGAAATTGCAATGGTACCTCAAGAACACTTGGTGTCAACACATACAGGACCTAGATGTGATAATTCCTCTGCTTCCATGTGTGCGGACAGAGTTTTTGGTGGGTGACAGCCTGTCTGCAGAATAAAGGCATCGCCCACCCCCGGCCACTCAATTCTTAACACAGATGCATCGGAATATGCCTGGGGAGCTCACCTGGATGACAGATGCATACAGGGAAGTTGGAATGCCCAGCAGATGCACCTGCGCATAAATTTAAAGGAGTTGATGGCAGTCCAATCAGGTTTTACTAGCTTTAAAGCGTCTTCTTTCTCCAGGGACCCTTCTTGTCAGGACAAATAACACCACAGTCATGTAGTACATCAATAAGCTGGGGGGGGGGGCTTATTCTTACTTCCTGTGCAGACAGAGCATGACTCTTTGGTCCATAACAGCATCCCTGGGCCTGCATCTCCTAGCTCAGTTTCTTCCAGCAAGGCTTAGTGTTTTGACAGAGCAGTTGAGCAGACAGACCCTTGATCTTCACGAGTGGCAGCTGAACAGAACAGTTTTTCACAGCATCATTCAACATTGGGGCACTCCTCAAGCGGATCTCTTCTCTCCAGACAACCATCTTCTACCTTTGCTTTTGCACCAGACAGCATCACAGCAGAGCCTGGAGAGTGGATGTCCTATCTTTCCCTTGGATGCTGCTGTCAGTGTATGCCTTCCCTCCTCTTCCTCCTCTTTCAGAGTATTATCGAAGATCAGGGACGTGCGACCATGGACTACTCATAGTTCCAGACTGGCCCAGGCAGCATTGGTATCCACTGCTTCACAGCCTCTCCCAATTTCCTCCTTGGCATCTTCCTCTGAGGCCAGATCTTTTGGTTCAGGAAGGGGGAAACATTCTACATCCTCATCTTCAGTCTCTCCATTTGGCAGCTTGGCTCATTGTGCGACTCCATCCCATTCTTCTTCCTTGTCCCAGCAGATGGTTGACATGCTGAAGGAGGCCAGGATGCCTAGCACTAGGAAGTCGTATGCTGGCAAATGGGAAAGATTCTCTCTCTGGATGCAGGCTAGAGAGGAGTCTTCTCAGCCTACCTTTCTCTGATCCTGGAATACCTGGCTGATTTGCTTCAGGGTGGTCTTTTTTTCCTCTATCAAGATCCATGCTTCAGCCATTTCTGCCCCTTGTTCTTTTGAACAACCCATTTTCTCTCATCCTCTGATGAAAATGTTTCTCAGAGGTGCTTGCAACTTAAAACCTTCTAGAAGGGCGCCTATTCCAGCCTGGGATCTTAATTTTGTCCTAGATAAACTCACTGTTCCTCCTTTTGAGCCAGCTGCCACTGCAGATTTAAAGTTTCTTTCGTGGAAGACTGTCTTCCTCTTGGCTATAACTTCAGCAAGAAGGGTTTCGGAGCTGCAGGCTTTGGCTGTGGAGCCTTTCTTATTTTCCATGCAGATAGTGTCTCTTTGAGAACCAACCCCTCCTTTATGCCTAAGGTGGTTTCTAGCCTGACTCTTAATCAGTCCATACACCTTCCTACCTTTTTTCCTAATCCTTGAAATAGAGGTGAGAGTGTCCTACATTGTCTTGATGTGCATAACCAGCTCAGGTTTTACTTGGACAGGACTAAAGATCTTCGGAAATCAGCTCAGCTATTGGTCAGCTTTGCCCCTGGAGCCCAGGGCAAGGCTATTTCTAAGCAAACCATTTCTAAATGGATTGCTCATTGTATTACTTTTTGTTATTCCTTTCATGGCAAGGTTCCTCCTCAAGGGGTTAGAATCCACTCAACTAGAGCAGCTTCCACTTCTGCAGCCTTTTTAAGGGGTGTCCCTAAAGACATTTAGGAAGATGCCACATGGTCTTCTGTTCACACTTTCACAAAGCATTATATTTTGCCTTTGTTTTCAAAGGCCAGAGTAGGGTTTGCCACTGCTGTTCTGCAGGGCATTATCTCCAATCCCCGATTCTGTTGGTTCCTCCTCCCTTTTTTCTGGGCTTTGGTAATCAACCCATTGGTTAGGACTGCAACAGTGAAAGACTATGAACATAGTACATTTGTATACACTTGCCAAAAATGTAGATGTTCGAGTGTATTCACTGTTGCAGTCCTGCTTTCCCTCCCTTCTTCCCCCTTTTTTTCTCTTTTCCTAAGGTACCAGGCTAGATTTAGTTTAAGCCTTGTTTTCTGGAGGCTTTTGATTGTTATGGCAAGAAAGACTGAGGAAGTGATGTCGGCTGCCTCCTTTTGTATCGGATGCTCTGACGTCCTTTACAACCGACAGCCGTCATTTTTCCTTACCTTTGGTATTCTGGCCGATCGAGGGCTGCCGGGAGCCGGATAACCCATTGGTTAGGACTGCAACAACTAATACACTCTAACATCTACATTTATGGTAAGTGTAACTGTACTTTCTCTTTGATCTTTACTGCAATTGCAGCTACTTTGGCTTCTGCTCTTATGTCCTCATTTCTTCGTCTGTCCCACAGTGTGCATCCTATCACCTTTCTCAGGCACTTCATTTGCATCACCTCTAGCTTTTTCAACTGTTCTGCCTTTACTGTCCAGGTTTCTGTACCATACAGTAGTACTGGTCGCACCACTGTCTTGTACACCTTAATTTTCAGCTTCTTTGGTGTTCTTCTGTCATAGACTACACCTGATCCAGCCCCTCTGATTCTAGCTTTCACCTCTTCAGTCAGACTACCCTTCTCAGCTACTTCTCCCAGAAAATTGAATTTGTTTATCTGTTCCACTATCTTCTCTTCTATCTCTGTTCTCAACTTCTTCTGATTTTCCTAATTTGCTACCATTACCACCATCTTGTCTGTGTTTAGTTTCATCCCATGTAAAAAAAAAAATATATATATCTATATATATCCCCCAAATATGCAACAAAGTCTAGAAGATTTAGGCTGTTTGCCTGGAAGTGGTTACATAGGTATTTTTATACCCCAAGTAGACTCAAAAGAATTTTTCCTCCAGTTGATAGCAAATGTTGGAGGTGTGATTGGTGAGAAAGAGGTGGCTGGGAGCATATTATTTGGGACTGTAATGAACTGGCAGACTTTAGGGATTCCCTGCAGGCCGCTGTGCCAGAGATGCTGGGTGAGTGGATTGGATTGACTGGGCAGATGACTTTTTTTGAGCTATGATACAGAACTGGAATTGCCTAGACATAGCAAAGCCTTGCCGAGTCTAATTATGGTGGCTGCCATAAAAGCAATTACTAGAAATGGAAATCCGAGTCTAGACCAACTTCACTAGAAGTAGTGACTATAGTAGCAGAGATGAAACTGGAATTGGAATCTTTAGAAAAGGGAAGGAGCAAACTACATAGGAAAAAATGGGAATTGTGGGAACAATATATGCAGAGAAAGGAACAAGGCTTAAGAGGCAGAATTTGAATAAGCCATGTAGTGCTTAACTGACAATGACTGTATAGATTGAGTGATGTGTAATGTTTGCAACTACAGTTTTCAGTGGTGTCTGTGATGAATAATGTTTAAAACTGAAGTTGTGTCACTGATGCAAGACTTCCCTCTGCTTGTCTATCTTTCTGTGGGTGACTTTTTTAGATTGCTTTGTTGGGCTGGCCGGGAGCTAGATTCAGGGAATTTCTCTTCACTGTCGAGGCTTTTACAGCTACCTCTGCTTAATTTTATATAAAAAGAAAAAACAGTAAACTGACTCAGCAAGCTGCTAGTAAGCATATTTCTTAAAAGGCAATGGCGAGAGGCTCCAAAAAGATAAGAGGAACTCCGCCGAAGTAAGTACAGTCTAAAAAGTCTGACTATCTGCTGAATACCCCACTCCCATTTCCCACCTCGGCAAGCTTTTAACTCTTACCCAAAATCTGGCTCTCCATTTCTGTCTTTGGCAACAGATAGCTTCATCAGGGATACAAATGGCAGTGGGAATCTTTCTCCTTTTCAGGAGATTCTTCCTCATGTCTCTGGTCAATTTTTTTCCCTCCCTTCTTTTAACATATTCTAACTGAAGGGGTGATAGAAGCTGTCCCTCCTCTGAAAGGGAAACATTTCTATGCAAGAATGTCTGTTGTACTAAAGAAAGAAGGTTCATGCAGACCACTTTTTTAGATTTTTTTTTAATAAACCATTTTATGAAAGTTCCAAAGTTCAAAATGTTATCCCTTCGTAATCTGTTACCTGTTTTTCCTTTTAAATTTTTGCCATCCTAGATGTTTTGTGTTTCGCTGTTGCAGTCATCACCTGTGGGTTATCCCTGCTGTGGTATCCCTCGTCCAGCATGAATACCAGAGTCGGTGTTTTTCTGCATCGGCTGCTGTCGCTTGCTGTCTATCAGGTCATCAGTGCTATAAAGGAAAGCGGCCAACGCCATTACACCAGTCTTTCTTGCCGTGGAGCCTGTAGCGGAAGCAGTTCGCAAGTGTGCTGGTCAATCGCTACCAGAGTTTGAGTTACAGCTGAAAACGTCTAAAGCTAAGTACCCCATTGGGGATCCTTGGGGATCCTTTTTTCTTGCACTAACTGATGTCCATAAAAGTTGTCTCGCTTGTGGAAAGCAAATATCACACCGAGACTTCCATTCATACTGCGTGACTTGTTTAGGCCCAGACCACGACGTCACCCATTGACGTTCTGGGACCTCTTTAACACGAGAATCATTCTTCGTAGAGCTCTTTTTGTAGCCAGATATTTTTGTCTTCAGTCTTTGTATTCCAAAATGGTGTGTCTCAACCAACAATTCGTAGACATTCCGAAAAAACGTAAGGATAAAGATAGAGATGGACCTCACAAGGCTAAGCCTTCCAACGGCTCTACCACTAAGCAGGTAGTCTGTTCTCCGGAATTCAGTGAGACACCTTCGCAGCCCCTGATGCCAGATTCGATACCTCTACTAAGAACCTTTCGCAGTATGCCACAGAAATCATCTGTCTTCCAAGCCTTTGGTTGTCTCTGCCTTGGTTGGATTCAGAGCCGCGACACAGGCACCGGCTTCCAAGGAGGTTTTTCACACTACTGAATCTAGATAAAAACAGACGTCTTCTCTGACAACCGTTTCTCTCAGACCGATGGATACTCTTAGGCCTAGAGGCAAGGACACTCCTAGGAAAACTACCTATAGCCCCCATTTTACTCCTGCTCCACCACCCTGAGCTCAGATGCTTAAAATGGCAGAGGATGTTATCACCCTTATCGGGGTAGTCAGGCCGCATCTTCTTCCCCTGAAATGCTGACAGAACAGGATTCTGAGGAGTCTGATTATTCAGATTTTGAAGAGGAACAACCTCTTACTGCTTATGAGGATTCATATGCAAAGGAATCCATTCCTTCTGCCTCCCCACCAGAAGATCTTTCCTTTGGGGAATCCCTTCACACCCTTGGGGAACATTTCCACTGGGAATCCCAGGACTTCCCTCAGTCCAAGAAAACAGAGTTTCTAGACCTGCCCCAGCACAGACCCGTAGCCATCCCTCCAATCTTAGAGGTGGTTGATGTCTTCCATGAATCCAGCTCAACTCCTGACACACTCCCACCTGCTCCCAAAAAACCTGACTGGTATTATGGAGTACCGGATTCTCACAAATGTGTACAGAAATCCTGCTGCATACCCGGGGTTCATTACACAGAGACCAAAAGGAGCTAAGGCTAGTTCTCCAAAGAATCCTACTCCTGACAAGGACTCCAGAGCTCTGGACAGATGGAGTAAAAAAGTATACACCTCTGCAACCTTAGCTATCAGAGCACTCGACTCTCAGTTCCACATGTTAAAATATCAACAACACTCTTTGTAACTATTAAAACAAAAGTTTTCAACCTTTCCTGACTGTGCCAATTTGAAAGAGTTAGCAGATTTGCTGCACTGTACTTGTCAAGAGGCTATACACTTATTACACTGTGGATATGATGCCTTAGAAGCCTCAAGCAGGGCAGCAGTGTCAGGATCTGTCATTAGGAGAAGTGCATGGTTGAAGGAACAAACTCTACCTGATCATGTCAAATCTTAATTACTTGATGCACCCTTGGATAAAGGACCGCTTGTTTGGAGTAAAAGCAGAAGAGGTGCTTAAAAAGATGGACAACAATGCAAAATATACGCAAACTGTAAAAGATTTCCTTCAGGTACAACCTCCTAGGTTCAGCAGGAATTTTCCCTCAAAACACTTGTCCTTTCCTGCACCTAGCAGGTGCAAGGTAAGCCCCTCTGGGACAGACCACCCAGATTCCTACCCATGACAGCAGAGAACCCAACAGTGGACCAATTTCACTCCAAAGGCAGGGAGTTGAAAGCCACCCCTCTATCTCAGAAACTCTTAATGACTCTGTCTCCCCACTCTGCCCTCTTTTTGCTCACCAAAAACTAGGAGGCAGGCTCTCCCACTGCAAAGAAAATTGGCTTTCTGTAGCAAAGGAAGATGGGTCTTAAAGATCATTTTCCAGGGATACAAATTCTCCTTCAACAAACTCCCAATTCCAAGGGGGTACCTTGACTTGCTTCCAAATCTGTGGGCAGAGGCATTGAAACAAATCCAAACTCTAATATCTCAAGGGGCAGTAGAACCAGTCTCCTCACATCAAACAGGCAAATGCTTTTATTCCAGACTATTCCTTGTTCCCAGAAAAGAGGGCACTTGGCACCCCATCCTGGATTTATCCATTCTGAACAACTTCCTGGTGGTCCCAAAATTCAAAATAACCTTGCAGCAGCTGCTGCCTGTGCTGACAAAAAAATGCCTGGTTAGTTACCCTGGATCTAAAAGATGCCTACCTCCACATCCCCATAAGGGAATTCTGCAGGACATTCCTTCACTTCAGAGCAGGCTTACAATGCTTTCAGTTCTCTGCACTACCCTTTAGCTTATCTACTACTCCCAGGGTATTCATCAAATGCTTAGCCCCGGCCATAGCCTTCTGCAGACAGAAAAATATACAAATTTACCCTTACCTGGACTACTGCCTCATTCAGGTAGATTGCAAAGAAATGCTCCTCAAAGACTTCTTCTTTGTCAGGACCCTCCTAACCTCCCTAGGTTACACCATCAACGAGAAGAAATCAGGGAAAACACCCTCCAGGAAGATCCTTTTCTTGGGAGCACTGCTGGACACAGCATCCCAAATGGCCTTCCTATCCCCAGAAAAGCAGAGCTTCTTGCCTCTCTATTTTACCCAACTGGCTTCCTAGACGCCATCTCACTGTGAGGAAGTTTCTGCAAGCCTTTAGGTAAATGACATCTTGCATCCTTCTAATTCCTCTGGCCTGGCTTCACATGAGAAAACTTCAGTGGTACCTAAAGACCCTTTGGTGTCAGCACAGTCAACCTCTAAACCTCTCCACCTCTGATTTCCTGTATCAAGGGCAGAGTTTCTCTGGTGGGCAGGGGCCTGTGCCCAGAACAAGGGACTTTCCTTCACCCTCTGCCCAACTGGGTAGACCATTACCACCGACGCCTCAGGCGTAGCTTGGGACGCTCACCTAGAAGGCAGGTGCACCCCATGTCTTTGGGATGCCCAGCAACCTCCCCTTACACATCGACCAGAAGGAAATATGGCAGTACAAAAGGCTCTGACATCCTTCAAACCCCATCTCAAGCCAGGGGTTCTCCTTATCAAAACAGACAGCACCACAGTGATGTGGTACATCAACAAACAGGGAGGGACCCAGTCTTACCCTCTGTGCTGGATAGCCGTGAACCTATGGCTGACAGCCGCTTTCATGGGACTACACTTGGTAGCCCAATACCTACCAGGGATCAACAACACCCTGGCAGACCACTTAAGTAGAAACTTACTAGACCCCCACGAATGGCAGCTCTACAGAAAAATCTTTTTACAAATCACTCGGGCGTGGGTGACCAGAGGTGGATCTCTTTGCTTCACATCTCAACCATCAACTGGAAAAATTCTGTACCAGGGAGCATCACCACCTAGCGTGGAAGGTGGATGCCTTGACCTTCCCCTGGAACACCCTCTTTGTATACGCATACCCTCCTCTGCTGCTTATTCCCAAGTTACTGATCAAAATAATAGAGGTGAGACCATGGGTCATCCTTATTGCTCCAGACTGGCCCAGAAAACCTTGGTACCCGTTACTGCGCAGCCTGATCTTACAGCCTCCCATGCAGCTTCCCCTGATCTCAGATCTCTTAACTCTGGGGGGTGTGGGGGGGTGGGGGGGATGCTGCACCAGACTTGCAGACTCTCAATCTGTCAGCATGGCTAATACTCTAAAGGCAAACGGGGGGGGGGGGGGGGGGGCTGTTAACTAAACAAGTCCAGCACCAGAAAATCTTACGCAGAAAAATGGAAAAGATTCTGCTTGTGGAGCCAGTCCAGAGGGGGCAGTACCTCACTACCTTCCATCTGTCTTATCCTGGACTACCTAGCGGACCAACTTAATAGTGGCCTCTCGTTCTCCTGTATTAAAATCCACGCTTCAGCCATTTCGGCTCATTTTGATACAGAACAGCCCCTGTTTATCCAATCCTTTGATTAAACAATTCCTCCGAAGGGCTAATATCAGACCCCCCCCAAAAGGCCTCCCACTCCAGCCTGGGACCTGAATTATGTTTTGGAAAAATTAACGATCACCCTTCAAAACTGCTGCTTCAGCAGAACTAATATTCCTCTCCTGGAAGACTGCTTTTGTCCTAGCTGTTACGTCAGCCAGAAGGGTTTCAGAACTTCAGGCAGTGATGGCCATTTGAGCCCTTCATCATCTTTCGTGCAGACAAGGTCTCCCTGAGGACTAATCCCTCCTTTATTCCCAAGGTGGTATCTATTGTAACTCTCAACCAGGCCATACATCTACCCACCTTCTTTCCTGGCCCTCAAAACAAGGTGGAAAGAATTCTGCACTCACTAGACGTGGACAGACAGCTCAGATACTATCTGGACCGTAATCCCTTCTGGAAAACAGACCAACTACTTGTCAGCTGTGCCCCAGGTGCAGAGGGGAAGCCAATTACCAAGTGGATATCACACTGCATCTATTTCTACTACAGTTTGCATGGGAACCCCCTCCCCAAGTCTATTCAAACCATTCCACTAGGGCAGCCTCCACTTCGACAACATTCCTCAGAGGAGTTCCCACCAGAGACATCCTGGAAGCTGCCACCTGGACTTCTGTCCATACCTTTACCAAGCATTACCACCTACCACCTACCTCTGTTTTCTAAGGCTAGGGCAGGGTTTGTCTCTGCAGTTCTGCAGGGCATGCTGACCCATTCCAAGGTCTCTTACCAGTACTTCCATCCTTCTCCTCAGCTTTGGGAATCCCACAGGTGATGACTGCAACAGTGAAACACGAAGAACATAGTACAGTTGTGTACACTTAGCATAAATGTAGATCTTAGAGTGTATTGACTGTTGCAGTCCTGGTTTCCTGCCTTCCTTCCCCCTTGTATCTTTTCTTTAGGGAGACACAAGTTTCTAACTGTGACTTTTAGCCACCCGAACCACCTTACCATATTTACTTGGGCATCTGACTGGTTAGGGCAAGAAAAACTGATGGTCTGGTGTCAGCTGCCTTACTTTATAGCACTGACCTGACGTCAGACAGCAAGCGACAGCAACTGATGCAGAAAAACATTGACTCTGGTATTCGGGCCGGCCAAGGGCTACCACAGCAGGGGTAACCCACAGGTGATAACTGCAACAGTGAATACACTCTAACATCTACATTCCTGGTAAGCATACAAAACTGTACTATTTAAAAAATACTTTTCACAGTCCTGTAGTATCAGATTTCAGATGTTTAAGGTTTTCTTTGTCTAAATCACACTTTGTCTTTGCATTACCCTTTGGGTTATCCACCGCTCCAAGTTGTTTCACTTGTTCCACTGATAGCGTACTGCAGACTGCAAAGTCTTCATACTTTTTCTTATTTAGACAACTTGCTAATCTTAGCTGAGTATTTTTCAAAGTGTCAGGAATATCACTTGGGTGAGAGAGCTTCTCAGGGGTTTCAGAAGAACATCCAAGCATCTTGCTTGCCTCCTTGCAGGATGATTTTCCTGGCTTGTGTGTCTTAGGTAACCAATTTCAAAGTGCTTGTCTTCACAGGAAAAAACAAATCTATATCTAAGTCTGTTCAGTTTTCCTCTCAGCCTAAGGCCTCAGCAAAGGAATTTTTCAGGATGTTTGAATTCATGGCATCCATGATTTTCATGGTGGTTCTAGCCAGACGCCACATGAGAAAAATTCAGTGTTACCTAAAGTCAGTATGGTCACATCATCCCCTGACTTTCCAGGTTCCTGTTTTGGACTTTGTAAAAAGGAAACACCTTCGCTAGGGAGGCAGGTTTTATCTGAATCCAGAATGTTCATCAGATTGATCACTGCTGCAGTAGCCTTAGCTATATGGGTTATGCATTGCCAAAGATATAACAGCTGGCCAACTTCCAAAGCTTCAGGGCACATTCCATGCATCCAAACTCTCGAAGTTCAAGCTGAGCTGACTAAAAGGCAAGTTTCAACACAAAGTCCTTCAGAGCTTTACTGCTGCTGAAGAGTAAGTGCCTCTGAGGTTTTCAAGGATAGACAGTGAGCTTGTGCTTTCCTTGTCATAGAAGTTCCTCTGGGTGGGGGACTTCCATTTTCTTAATTTTATTGATTTATTACTTTATTCTTCAGCAAAGTTATTTGAAAGCTAGGGGCATTGTTTTAACTGGCTCTCAAGACTGTAATGTAGTTTTCAGAGGAGCACTAATTTTTTTCTGTTAGTTTAAAAGTAGTGTAAACCAACAGAAAACAATTTCTGTGGAGAAATTGGTTTTTACTTTGTGGGTTTGGATTAGTGTTTCAAAGTACTTTTTTTTACTGTGTTTTTTGTCTCAAAGAAGTAACTTTTGTGTACCGGTAACTTTCTTCCCTTAGAAAGAGGAACCATTTTTGGCTTGACCATGCAACAGTCTACTAGTCCCACTATCAGTAATTCCAGCCACCAAAAGAAAAAAAAAAGTTGCCACATTAGCAGGATATCAGTTTGCCTCAGCCGCAGGTATGCGACTGTGGTGTGGCCATTTGTTGTACCTCAGACCACTCATGTTTTACCCCAGACACCTCTGGTGTAATAGCTACAGCCCCTGTGTACAAGGGTTAGCCATGTCCTCTGCAGCTGTTAGAGGTCCCCTTAGTGTGGAAGAGAGAGCCACTCCTGTCAGTCCTAGAAGAGGGGAATAGGGAAGGTTTCACTGTTGTATCAGAATGCTGTGCCCATCCCTGGGGAAGCAGATGCTACATGGTTGGCCCCATTTTTCCTGTCAAAAGTGAGAAGAAAACCAAGCATGTATCTACTTAGTTTACTGGGAATGGCTGAGGGTTTAATTCTTTAATGTAGTTTCTGGTAAAAGAAAGAGAGATGCACTTTTTCATGAAAGGATTCAACATTCTGAATCTTAACAGGAGGGTGCAAGGACAGGCTTAGTTTTTTTCCCTCTGATTTCTTATTCAGACTATGGGTAGAGCTCAGTTTCGGATTCTCTCTGGGTGTTTCTTTATGGATGGAATGTGCCAGTGTTTTCTGTGGGAGAACACTGATTTTTTTCAGTCCCTCGGAAAATTGTTACGGAAGGATTTTCCAAAACCTACACCCATTCTTCCTGTCCTGTCTGCTTTAGAGGCTTTGAATGTTACTGCCTGCAGATGTCCTTCATGGATGCATCTGCAGTCATAACAAGTGGGTTGTCCTGTCGTCAGGCAGCCCTGCAGTCGGCCGGATTCCAAAGTCCGGGTCCGGCTTCGGCTGATGTCGCACTCCACCCGACGTCATCTCTGCTGGTCTTCGGGTATAAAAGCATCAGCCGACGCCATTTTCCTCAGTCTTTCTTGCCGTGGCGCCAAGCAGAAGCTGTTCGCAAGTGCCGGTCGGTCGGATCCAGAGATTACTTCTACCGAATACTACTTGAAGACTTCTAAAGCTAAGTACCCGTTGGGACTCTTTCTTGCCTCAGCCGATGTCAGAAAAAGTTAACAATTGTTTAACCTGTGGGAAACAAATACCTCATAAAGATTTCCACTCTTACTGTCTGCCTTGTTTAGGCCCAGCCCACGACGTAGCAGCCTGTTCGCCTGTGCCTCTTTCAACCCATTTAACGCTTAGGCGTCGGTCGGAGTTTGCAGAACAGTTTTTCGGTACTGATTTTGCGTACATTATGCCGTCGGATCCTCCGACTACCCAATCTTCCAAAACGCAAAGATAAAGACCGACACTTCGGTCCGGTTTCGGCGAAACCACGGCAAAGCAAACCAGTGTCTCGGTTTCGGCGAAACCGAGAAAACTGCTCAAAGTACAGCTGAACCTATTCTTACAACTGAGGCCCCTGCTACAATTCTTGAATCGACCTCAGAAATTTTACCCACTACGGTGGTTGACTTATCAGACACCATCCCTTGGATGTCTCTACCCCAGCACGTGGTGCTGCTAGGCCTCCAGCAGCCATGTCCATTAAGGCCTTCGCCAGGGCTAAAGCAGCCAAGACTACTAAATCAGTGCCTGTTAAACCCCCCTCATCCAGGCCCTCTTCTAGTTCTCAAATGCTTTCTTTGGCAGAAGATTTAATTTCATTAATTAGAGGATCTCAATCTCACCCAGACAGGGCCTCTCAGCCCCCAGAGAAGAGACCTAGGGCAGAGCCCCCTGAGCCAGTGTCCTCTGATGATTCTGCTGATGAATCAGACATAACTGACCAGCCTGAGGCTTCCTTCTCCAATTTTGAAGATTCTGATGCTGAAGAATCCATTCCAGCTGCTTCCCCACCAGAAGAATTCTCCTTTGGGGAAACCTTGCATGCCATGCGAGAACAGTTCCAATGGCAGCAACAGGATTTTTCAGACTCCAGAAAGACTTAGGACCTTTCTGCACCTCCCACAGCACAGGCCCTTAGCTATACCTCCTGTTCTCTCTGTGGTGGATGATGCTTTCAATGATGTTTGCTCCGCTCCAGATTCTTTACCCCCAGCCCCTGCCAAACCAGACAGATTTTACAGGGTGCCAGATACTCATCATCACCTTTACAAGGCCCCTCTTGCAGACCCAGAAACTATATCCCAGGGTCCCAAGGCAGTAGCCGCAACCACAGCTAAAAACCCTATCCCTTCTGAAAGGGAAGCAAGGTCACTAGACAGATGGGGTAAAAAGGTCTACACTTCAGCTACTCTCTCAGCTAGAGCTTTAAACTGTCAGTTTCACATGATACAATACCAAGAGTTTATGCTTGATCAGTTAACTAAAAAGCTAACTACTGATGAATCTCTTGATAAGAAATATGTATTAGAGATGGTAAATAACATACAACAGGTTAGCAACCATTCCTTAAAATGTGGCTATGATGCACTGGAGGCTTCATTTAGATCAGCCATGACAGGCACAGTGATAAGAAGACATGCATGGCTAAAGGAACAAGCTTTACGGATCATGTTAAAGCTAAGTTGCTAGATGCTCCTATGGACAAGACAAGTTTGTTTGGTACATCTGCCCAGCAGGTTATGAAGAAATGGAAGAAAAGGCAAAATCTGTTCAAACTGTTAAAGATTTCCTGCAGGTTCAACCCCAAGGTTTAGCAGGAACTGGCCTGCCAAAATTGGTCCTTTCCTGACTCCACAAAATTTCAAAGGGGCAGGAATAGACGTTCCAGAGGCAGAAACCAATCCAGAGGAGGTGCCTACAGAGGACGACAGTGGCAAGGTAACAACAGAGGCACAGACACAGCCACTGCCACTACATCAGCACAACCACAGTGACTTAATCCTAAATCCGCCCACCAGGGAACAAATAGCAGCTCCTCTAGGCGGAAAGTTAACCTTATTTTCAAAGAACTGGCACTACATAACAAAAGACAAGTGGATTTTACAAACCATAGATCAAGGTTACGGTTTCACTTCCACACTTTACCAGTCAAAGAGGAATGCCAAATCTACCTCCAAATCAAAAACAGAGGCTCTACCAGATAATGGAGTTAGCAAACATGAGAGCTGTGGAAAGAGTGCCAACAGCAGAACAAGGAAAGGGTTCTACTCCAGACTATTCCTAGTTCCAAGAAAGGGAAAAAGTTGGAGACCAATTCTCGACCTGTCCACCTTAAATACATACATCATTGTCCCAAAATTCAAAATGCTGACCCTACAGCAACTTCTTCCCATGCTGGGCAAGGAGTCTTGGCTGGTAACTCTAGATCTCAAGGAGGCATACCTGCACGTCCCAATTCGACCAATCTGCAGAAGATACCTCAGATTTCTTGCAGGATCAGAGCACTATCAATTCTCAGCATTGCCCTTTGGCTTATCTACTGCCCAGAGTATTCACAAAATGCCTGGCATCAGTAATCGCCCATTGCAGACTACAGGAATTCAAATTTACCCATACCTGGACGACTGCCTGCTACAAGGGGACAACAAAAGCAAGCTGACAACAGATTTACAAAGGGTCATTTACTTGCTACAAGGACTGGGATACACAGTCAATTTACAAAAGTCAAGGCTGATACCATCCCAAACAAGGACATTCTTGGGCTGAATTGGACACAGTACAACAAATGGCATTCCTGACTACAGAAAACCAAAAGAACTTCCTCTTTACTTCTTGGCACTAACAAAACTGAACAAGTTAACAGCAAGAAAATTTCTACAGGCCTTGGGCTTCATGGCATCATGCATAATCTTGGTCCCATTTGCCAGACTACATATGAGGAAACTACAGTGGTACCTAAAGAATTTATGGTCCCAACACAGACACAGTCTAGAAACAGAAATCCCACTAATTCCATGCTTAAAACAGGAGTTCCTATGGTGGGCTCAGGCATGCCAGTCAAACCCAGGCCTGCCCTTCCGCAGATGTCAACCAAGCCAGACCATCACAACAGACGCTTCAGACCTAGGATGGGGGCCCACATGCTGGACAAATGCGTGCAAGGATTGTGGACACAGGATCAACTTCACCTGCACATCAATCTAAAAGAAATGCTGGCAGTAAAACTGGCAATCCAAAAGTTCAAACCATTCCTCAAAGAGGGCCAGTTGATGATAAGGACAGACAACACCACAGTCATGTGGTACATCAACAAACAGGGAGGCACTCATTCATACCCCTATGCAGAATGACCTTGGAGCTGTGGACCCTGGCACTCAGCTACAACATTCAGTTACAGGCAATATTTGTACCGGGAAAGACAATACTCTAGCAGACATACTAAGCAGAACCACTTCGGATGCCCACGAATGGAAGCTGCACCCGGACATCTTCAAGACCATCTCAAAGAAATGGGGAATGCCACAGATAGACCTATTCGCATCACCTCTCAATCACCAGCTCAAAAATTCTGCACAAGGACATTCCACCCACTAGCATGGAAAGTGGACTCACTCTCCTTCAACTGGAAAGGCCTAACAGCATATGCATTCCCTCCTCTTCCTTTGATACACAAGGTACTACTAAAATCAAGGAAGAACGTCCAAGGATAATCCTGATAGCCCCAAACTGGCCAAGACAACACTGGTACCCACTACTGAAGAGCATGTCTCGAACAACATGTGGCCAATACCCTGATGCCTTTGATGTTAACTCAGAACAACTACAGCATCATACATCCAAACCTTAAAACGCTGCAACTGACTGCATGGAACATCACATAGCAGCAGCTAATCCAGAACTTTCCCAAAGAGTTAAAGACATTATTCTTGAAGCACGCAGACCTTCAACAAGAAAGAACTATGCTGGAAAATGGAAAAGGTTTGTCATTTGGAGTACCGAAAGAGGAAAAGATGTGTCAAACATAGATATGCCTAACATTCTGGAGTATCTGGCCGAAGTTCTTCATTCAGGCCTGTCCTACTCCTCCATCAAGATACATGCATCAGCTATTTCAGCAGAGTACAGCTTTGATCCTCCTGTTTTTTCGCACCCTTTGCTCAGGCAGTTCCTCAGAGGAATCAAGAATGTAAAACCTCCAAGGAAACCACCATTACCAGCTTGGGACTTAAACTTTGTGCTAGAAAAGTTGACACTAGCACCCTTTGAACCAGCAGCAACAGCAGACCTACAACACCTGTCATGGAAAACTGCTTTCCTACTGGCAATTACTTCAGCAAGGAGGGTTTCAGAACTACAGGCATTAATGGCAGTGCAACCCTTCCTAATCTTCCACCAAGATAGAGTGTCCTTGAGGCCTAATCCTACATTTACGCCTAAGGTGGTATCCAGAGTATCTTTAAACCAGGCAATCCACCTACCTTCCTTCTTTCCCAACCCACAAAACAGAGGGGAAAGAATACTGCATACCTTGGATGTACATAGACAACTACGCTACTACTTGGACAGAACAAAAAATAGCAGAAAGACTGACCAACTTTTTGTAGCCTATGCAACAGGAAGGGAAGGAAAAGCTATTTCCAAACAGACAATCTCCAAATGGATAGGAAATTGCATACGATACTGTTACTCCTTCCATGGAAAACCAATTCCACAGAACATAAGACCTCATTCTACAAGGGCAACAGCCACTACCACAGCCTTCTTACGAGGAGTGGCAACCAAAGACATTATTGAGGCGGCTACTTGGACCTCCGTGCATACATTTGCCAAGCATTATAATTTGCCTCTTTATTCCAGATCCCGAGCAGGGTTTGCCACTGCTGTACTGCAAGGGATCTTAAACACACCATAATCTACCTTTATCCTCCTCCCTAGTTGGCTATGGTATTCTACCCACTTGTTATGACTGCAGATGCATCCATGAAGGACATAGTACAGTTTTGTACCTACCATAAATGTAGATGTCCGAACTGGATAGCATCTGCAGTCAGGATTACCCTCCCTCCTTCCCTCTGTGGTACTCCTAGGGTGTTTACCCTCCTAATAGCTAGCTGTTGGGGAGTCTTTATAGTGTATTTGTTTGTATATATGTACATATATGCTTATTGTTGTGTTTACCTCTATCTATTTGGAAACATTGGCATCTATCCAAATTTTACCCTGCAAGAGGGCTACTGGCATCTGGGGCAAGAAACACTGAGGAAAATGGCGTCGGCTGATGCTTTTATACCCGAAGACCAGCAGAGATGACGTCGGGTGGAGTGCGACATCAGCCGAAGCCGGACCCGGACTTTGGAATCCGGCCGACTGCAGGGCTGCCTGACGACAGGACAACCCACTTGTTATGACTGCAGATGCTATCCAGTTCGGACATCTACATTTATGGTAGGTACAAAACTGTACTTTTTCATGATAGTTTGCCAGCTGCCTCTGAAAAAGCAAATACGATGTATAAAGTTCTTCAGCATTTTTTTCCCCTTTTCCCAAACCTGACCCGTCAGCTATAGCTGTAGTTGATCCCACTGCTGATAAGCACTTGGTTAATTCCAGTCCTACTATTTCCTGATGAGGATGTGAAAAAATGAAAACTTCAGCAACTTTGTTTTTCAGAACCTTGACTTGTCAGGCTATGTTAGTTTGTTCGGACAAATTGTGGAAGTATGAGGAATATTTTGTGTGCAGTCTCATTTTGTGAGAGAGAATCTGTTATAAATAACTTGGTTTCTTCTGTTTCACAGGTCACTACTCATTGTTTGCAGTGCGTGTATTGATCATTTTTCAAGGGCTAAGGCCACTGGTACTGTTTTGAGGAGGTTTACATGGTTGCATTCTCAGAACTTTCCAAGTATTACAAATGAGATTTTAAATTCTGCCTTGGCGAGAGATTTGCAGAGGTGATCAAAAAGTGTGATGGAAGACGCAAGCTGATTCAGGGAATCTTTAAGATTTTTCAGCCCTCCTTTTCCAAATTGTCCAAGGGATTTTCTTTTTACTTATCCATTTTGGCAAAAACAGAATAAACAGCCTCAACAGAATTCAGGTAAACAGATGTTTAAGAAGAAACTGCAAGGGGGTTCCAAAAAGTCTCAAACCTCCCATGTTCAAGACCTTGTGACCCACTTCCACCCTGCCCCACTTTTTCCCCAGAAAGTCTGAACCGCCATTTTCTCTTTGGCAACCAAATGTTTCAGACAAATCGGTTCTGAAAAATCCTTTTAACAAGGTTACAGATGGCAGTGGGAGGAAATTCTTCCTTTCCAGGGGGTTATTCCCCATCCTCCAAATCGGACTTTCTTCTTTCCACCTGTTCTTAAGCATATGCTGTCCCAAGGAGTGATGGAATCTGTTCCTTTTTCCCTGATAGGAAGGGCTTTTTATTTAAGGATGTTCCAAGTGCCAAAGAAAATGCTTGGAGACCAGTTATGGATCTTTCTTTCTTCAAACTGCTTGTGATAGTGCCCACATTCAAAATGCCACTTCAAACACTTTTACCTTTTTTTTCTCTCTCAAGTTTCATAGTAACACTAGATTAAAAAAATGCTCATTACATCCCTATTCATCTAGATTTCAGATATTTCCTAAGGTTTTGTGTCTGGATCACATTAAAACTTCTGTCTCAACCTTTGGACTCTTACTGCACCATGAGTGTTCAAAGTGCCTAGCTCCAGTTATAGCTCATTGCAAACTAGAGGGTATCCACATTTTTCCATATTTAGACAGCTAACTTACCTTTCCAGAGTCTTTTCAAAGTGTCAGGAATCTTTCTTGGGTGAGCAATCTGTTACACAAGCTGGGATTGCAAGAGAACATTCAAGTGTCTTTCTTGACTCCCTTACACATGATTGTGTTTCTAGGATGCCGGCTAGACACCTCAGTTCAAAGAGCTTTTTTTCACCAGGAAAAAAATCTTTATTTCTAACTGTTTCCACTCAGACGTCAGTCACTGTGAGGGGAATACCTCAGAATTTTGGGTCTTGTGGCATCTGTGAGTCTCAATACACATGGCAAGACACCACATGAGAAAGATAGAGCTGTCTGAAATCTCTTTGGTCCCAGCATCAACACCCTTTATCTTTTAAAATCCCAGAAGAGAAATCTTTTGGTGGAGCCAACAGATATCCTTAAATCCTGGTATCCCCTTCTCCCTTCCTATTACAAAGCGGTCCGTTACCATGGATGCTTTGGACTTCGCTTGGGGAGGAGTTTCAGGAGGGATAAAGGTGCGCAGTGGGTGTGAGACACCAAGGACAGATGGAAGCACATAAGTATCAAAGAGATGATTGCCCTGATAAGGGCACTTAACTCTTACCATGTTTGGTCCCTGGGACCTCTTCAAGTGGTTACAGATAATACTACAGTCAGGTGGCACATCAGGGTGACACAAGGTCATATCCACTGTGCAGACTAGCCATGTTAGCTTGGGATATAGCTTCACAGCACAGTCTCACTCACCAGATATCCTACATTCTATCTGAGCACAATTGTGTGGTAGAAAAGCTGAGCAGGACCAGGGCAGACTCCTAGGAATGGAAACTAGATCAGGGCATCTTCCAAGATTTGATCCCTATGTGGGCAATTTCTCAAGTTAGATTATGTGGCCCCTTTATGAATAGTCAACTGGCAAACTTCTGTTCCTGGATTCCCTACAAGAAGCTCTGGAAGACGCATGACTTTGCTTTGGACAAGGATGTTCCTGTATGCCTTTCCACTAATATCCAGGGTACTTCTGAAGATTCAGGAGGAGTCCTCCAAGACCATTGCGGTGATTCCCATCTGGCCCAGGCAACCATGGTTCTCCCTTCTTTTGGAACTGGCCAGGAGCAGTTGCCACAAGCTCTCACAAACTATATCTACTCACACAAGAACAAGGATGTTTGATACATTCCAACATCTGTCATCTTCAGTTGACTGCCTGGACAATGGGGCCTTGATGCCTTTTAGGCACTTGTTTTCTGGGGATGTGCAACAGGTACTAATGGAGAGATGCCTTCTACCAGAAAATTATATTTGCAAATTGAAATGGTTTTCTGGTTGTGCCAGCAACATAACCAGCATCCATTAAGGGCTAATTGTTCTCTGGTTTGCCAGTATTTGAGTTGTTATCTTATGGTCTTTCTTATTCTTCTGTCAAGGTTCATTTATCATCCCTTTCAGCATGTCTGCCCATGATTACTCTCCTGTCAATGCAATCTCATGTCAAAATGTTCTTGAAGGGGTTTTGCATACAAGAGGCTTCCAAGTAAACTGGTGGACCCTCCTTAGGATCTTAATTTTGTGTTAGAGAAGCTAACACCTGCTCCATTTGAACCAGCTAATCTGGCTGACTTGAAGTTCTTAACGTTGGAAAACAGTTTTATTGATTGATCTGACCTTGCAATCTCTTATGAGTCAACCCTATCTCATTTTCCATAAGGACAGGGTTTCTTTGAGAACTAATCCTCCTCTTTATGCCTAAGGTGGTATTCGAGTTAAGTTTAAGCCAAACTATGCATTTCCCCACTTTCTTTTCCTGAATCTAAAAATTAAGGAGAGAGGATATTCCATACCTTGGGTATCCACAGCAATTCAGTTACTATCTTGACAGAACTAAATCTGGCAGTTGGCTGGCTGTTATGTCCTTGGTATTGGCAGGATGTAACCGATGTATCTAAGGCTACTGCTTCAGTGACCATTTGAACATTTACTGTTATGGTTAGCTCAGTTAACCCAACTGTACTTTTCCCTTCCAGCTCCAAAACAGTGTGTAATTACATACATCTGAGTTTTTGTTTGCAGAGTAGTGTCTATGGGAATAAAAGTACAGGATCTTTGGAGCTGAGCAGGACCAAGACAGATCCTCATGAATGTAAACTGAATCGGGGGGGGTTCCAGGATTTGATCCAGCTGTGGGGGACACTTCAGATGAATGTTTACCTCCATTCACAGCAATCAACAGGCAAACATTTGCTATTAGACTCAACATGAGAAGGCTAGAAAACAGATGCATTTTCATTTACTTGGACAGGAATATTCCTTTATGCTTTTCTACTCTTTCCACTGGTATCCAGTGTCATTCTGAAGATTCATAAGGACTCCCCAAAGATCTTTGTGGTAACTACATTCTGACCTGCGTAACAGTGTTTCTCGCTTCTTTTGGAAAAGGCTAAGGGCAGTTATCACAAGATCTGAAGTAGCTAACTTCATTTGTGTAGCAACCTATGGGTATCTGATCCGACTTCGGATCCGAGACGGCAGTTTTCAACAGCTTAGATCTGAGCTCCTAGCTCCTCCCCCTACCCATAAACCCCTGCCAACCCTGACTGACATTAGATCTAGTTTGCTGCGCTTGTCGTCAGCAGCTGGGTTTTGGAGCTCCAGGCTTGGTAGTTAGTTTGTGAGAAAAACAAAAAATTTTATTTTTTTTCTATCCCTTTAGTGTGAGTGTGGTGTGTTTAGATCCCTTTGGTCTGTAAACCCTAGTGTTAACTCTACTTTAGTTATAATTTTCCCTCCCTCTCCCTCGCTGGTTCATCAGGGTTTGTGTGCGTGTGTTGGGGCCTAACAAGTGTGTCCTCCTTAGCTTAAAATGTCTGAGGCCCCAAAACCAATCTTCTCCAAATGCACCGAGTGTGGCAATAAGCTTTCACTGGCTGATGGCCACACTCGGTGTGTTCTGTGCCTTGGGGTTGGAAACCTTCCATCTGTGCGGCGTTCAACTCCAGGGCACTTAAGGACCGGAGATTCAAGCTGATCCTGGCGGGTCTCTTGCCCCCGGATTCGGCTTTGGCCTCCGGTCCTCCCGTGGCTTCCACTGCGGCCACTCCTGCCTCTCTCCCCCCGGCCAGGACTCAACCTCCCGCTGTAGGCCCGGAGGAGAGGGAGGCCAGGAAAGACAAAAGGAGGGAGAAGCACCACAAGCGGAGTGCCGAGGCCTCCGCGACGGCCCCCCGGCTAAGCGGTCTTCTCCCTCCAGGGCTTCCCGGTCTCTTCCCTCTCTGATCCGGTCTCCATGTTTTTCACCGGGTCCTGAGGAGGAGACCCGATCTCCTTCTAGGTCATTGAGGTGCCACTCTCGTCCCGCCTCGGTGGCCTTGTCAAGATCCACTCGCAGCCTTTCTGATGCGGATTTGGACCGGATGATGCGAAGGTTCCTCCAGGCCCAACTACAGATGGGAGTGCTCCTGCCTCCCCCCCCCCCTCCGGGGGGGAGCTTGACCCCTTTCTTTGCCCCGATAGCTCCTTCTCCGTCCCGCTTCCTGGGTTCGGAGCTTTCACAGCCGGGCAGCCTTGGAACCGGGGGTGGGTCGGCACCGACACTCTCGGGTACTTCGGCGCCAACGCTTCCCTCGAGCCTGTCTGGTCCGTTTTTGTCGGATCCAAGCGGAACCAAGGGTTTTGGTATGCCTTCGGCACCGTCCAGGTCGGAGCATACTGGTCCGTCTGATCCGATCGCTTTGGCGCAAGCCCCGGTCCACCTGTCAGATCCGAGTGAGGGTCTGCTCTCGGATCCCAGAGAGAGCGGCTCTCCCTCGGTGTTCGACGTGGTGGAGAGGGCTCTGTTGACTACTTCCAGGCCCCCGGTCCTTGCCACAGATCCACCCCGCACTCCTTTTCTGTTGGGTCCGACTTCCATCACCCGGCCCCAGGGACAGCCTGCTTCAGTGTCCCAGGTCGTTCCCTTGGAATAGGATGTTGCTGGTGAGGCCTCCTTGGACAGCCCCCTGAGGAGATTCCCCACAAGCGGAAGTGCAAGAGGAGGCACGTGGACTCCCCTGAGTCCTTGACTGAAGACACGGATTTGGAGGAAGGGGAAGGCTCCTCAAGGTCACCCCCCAAGGATGTCTCCTTTGGAGACATCATGGAAATGCTCAGGATCAGAGGCGGGTGGTCTACCCCAAAGCCGACCTCTGACGAGTCCGTGTTCCTGGAGGCGTTTGAAGCAGGCCCTTCTACCTCTTGGGTGTCCCCTCCGGCCGACCCCCTGGTGGACCTGATTACCACCAGGGCGTGGAAGGAGCCAGACACTGTGGAGCCAGTCCCGAAATGCCCTGACAGGATCCTCAGTTCCCCTGCGGATAGGCCGCATTGGAGCAAGGGTCCCCCGGTAGATGCCATGTTGGTGGCGGCGGCCACTGAGGGAACTAGCTCGAGAGAGCCCCTCTGTCCACCCCCCCGGGCAAGGAGTCCTGATCGCTGGACCGCTTAGGGAAGCGGGTGCTTAGTTAAGCGTCCTTCTCTGTTAGGTCTCTGAACTATATGGCACACGTTATTCGACTGCAGCAGGATCTCATTAAGGAATACGCTGCATCGCCCCCGGAGTCCATGTCGGCGGAGGACAAACAGCTGTACTCCACCCATATGGCCACTCTTAGGTCCATTTCCAATACCTCTATGCGGCTACTATCCCATGCCACGGAGGGAGCCGCTAGAGCCAGCGGAGCAGGCCTCGTCATGAGGCGTCAGGCCTGGCTCCGACATTGTGATTTCGTGTAACCCTTTAAGGCGTCGTTCGCAAATGCCCCTTTTGATGGTCCTACCCTATTTGGGAAGACCCATTTGCGACACCTTGGTCCAGAGCGAAAAGGACGGGAAGACGTCTGCCGTCTGAGTCCACCTCCAGGAACCAAGGGACAGAAGATGTGGTTCCAGAAGTCGCAACAGTCCCAGTCCGCTCAGGATCCCCAGTCCTTCCGCGGCAGAGGAGGACAGGGAGGATGCCGCCCTAGAGGCAGAGGGGGCCCAAAGAACTTTGGGTCCAGAGCACCCTTCTCTGACCGGCCCACGCAGCAGCCCTGAGGGGTTGCCCGACTGCTCCACTCTGGAGGCAGTCGGGGAACGTTTCTCGAGGCACCCGGCAGCTTGGGAGTCCATCACAGCAGACCGCTGGGTGCTTTGCATCATATCCAGAGGTTACCAGATTCCTTTCTCTTACCCCCCTCTCTTGCCCAAGCACCTCCCCAATGTCCCACCCGATCAGAGGGAGGCCGCAGCTGCGGAAATTCAGCAGCTCCTAGAAAAAAGAGCCATCCAACACGTACCCCCAGACCAACTCTAATCAGGTTATTACTCCAGGTTTTTTTTGGTGCCAAAAAAGACGGGGGACTTGAGGCCAGTCCACGATCTCTCCCTCCTGAACCTGTCAGTAACCAAAGAGAAGTTCCAGATGGTCACTCTTCAGTCCATTTTCCCCTTTTACGGGAGAATGATTGGATGTGATCTATAGACCTCAAGGATGCGTACTACCACATTTTCATGGACAGACGATCCAGGAGGTTTCTCCGCTTCCGGCTAGGAGCCAGTCATTACCAATTCAGGGCTCTCCCCTTTGGTCTCACCTCAGCCCCCAGGGTGTTCACCAAAGTGTTAGCAGTGATAGCGGCCCACCTGAGGCTCCAGGGATTTCAGGTTTTTCTGTATCTGGACGACTGGCTCCTGACCGCCCCGACAAGGCATCTACTCTGCACAGCCAGGAACTATTTTCTTCGCATTGCTCCCTGGCTAGGGATCACAATAAATATGGACAAATCTTCTCACCCCGACTCGGATCATAGATTTTATTGGGGCCAGGTTAAACATAATCAATCTTGTAGCCTTCTTAACCCCAGAACGACTTCGAACCCTGAGGCTTCATGTGCGGGCCATCCTTCTATCTTCAGCTCCTCTTATGGAATTGGTCCTGAGGGCTCTAGGCTCAATGGCAGCGGCAATCAACTTATTGCCAATGGCACGTCTGAACATACGGGTCTTGCAATGGACCCTCCAAGTCCAGTGGTCTTTTCGTCACTACCCTCTGAGTCATCCCATTCCCCTCAGCAGGGCTTGCGAGAGGGCTTTCGTATGGTGGCTGCAATCTCTGGACCTCCACATGGGACGCCCCTTCTCTATGGCCCCTTTCCTTGCCACAGTGACCACAGATGCCTCTCGCCTCGGGTGGGGGGGGGGGCACTCTTTGGGCAGGACTGTCCAAGGCACGTGGAACAACATGGAGACCTCTTTGCATATCAATTTCCTAGAGATGAGGGCAGTGCTGTTAGCGTTGCAAGCACTTCAGGACCTTCTTCCTGTAGGGACGATTGCGATCCAGACGGACAACATGTCGGTTGTCTGGTACATCAACAAACAGGGGGGAACCAGGTCTTACCCACTCTGTCGAGAGGCCATGAGAGTGTGGGAATGGGCGATCTCCACCAACAGTTTTCTCATTGCAACGCACATTCTGGGATGGTCCAACATCCTGGCAGACTCAGTCATAGGTTCATACTAGGCTATCTGCCCTGAGGCAATTGTAAGCCTAGCCCGATTCTGTATGGCTTACCCCACCCCTTGATTTGAGTATACTGTGCCCTTTTTAAGGTTTAGTTTACTGTGCCTCTGTCCAATAGTGACACGGGAGTAATCCTTGGGACAAACCTATGATCCCCCATCCACTTATCGAGATTCTTCTTGAAGAGATTCAGTGAGGTGCTCTGCCTCACATGAACTGGAATTCTATTCCAGAGCGAAGGGAGCCTCTGGGTTATGAACCTGTCCCCTACAGCAAGTTCTATTTATTTCTGTGCTGAGGTTCAAGTCCCTCGCGCGTGTGGCTCTAAGGGATTTAGATTTACTGAGGTGGAGCATGTCCATTAATTCTGGATTTCACATAGCTTTGTATGTCAGGCATAGATCGCCTCGAAGTAGGCGGTATGCAACTGAGTAGAGCTGGAGTTTTTTTAACTGAGCAGCATATGGCATCTGTTTGAGACCCTTGATCCTCTTGGTGAGATACTTTTGGGGTCTTTCTAATTGCTGCAGGTGTCTGGTAAAGTACATCCCAAAAGGGGCATTGTATTCTATGATGGGCCTGATGAGGGATGAATAAAGGGGCACGATTACCTCTCTTGATCTAGATGTGAAACCCTTCGTGATGAGGTGGGCTATGTAGAAGGTCTTTCTAACCACTTTGGCAATGTGGTTTTCAAAGGAGAGATTGCTATCAACTTGGGTCCCCAGGTCCCTAATAACTTTCTCTGTACTTAATGGGTTTCCGCCTGTGTGGTAATTTGTGGGCACATTGTTTTTGCCAAAGGGTATGACTATACATTTTTTGGCATTTAGCTTTAAACCATGGCGCTGGCACCAGTTATCTGTCTCTCTGAGACCTTTTTGAAGGATGTTTGTGTCAGCTGGAGAGTTGATTATGGCGCCCAGTTTGCAGTCGTCTGCAAACTTGGTGAGCCATAGTCCTCCCACGTTTGCCTGTACCTCGGAAAAGTATATACCGAACAAGAGTTTTCCCAGGACAGAACCCTGTGGGACGCCACTTGTGACTGGTTTCGAGTCTGACATGGCTCCAGCACCTCTTGCTCTGTGGGTTCTGTCTTTGAGCCAGTTTGCGACCCATCTTGTGACATAGGGGTTTATATTTAAGCTGGATAGCTTATCTATGATGCCCGAGTGGGGTATTGTGTCAAATGCCTTTGCAAGGTCCAGATAGGCTGTGTGGACTACCTTCCCTTCATCTATGGCTTTGGTGACTGTTTCGAAGAAGTCAACCAGGTTCAAAAGGCAGGATCTGCCCTTGACAAAGCTGAACTGGGTAGGATCTAGTGTCTGTAGGTCCCCAATGTCTTTGTTTATGAGCTCCATGATGATCCTCTCCATAGCCTTGCAGACTAAGCTAGTCAGGCTTATAGGGCGATAGTTTCCAGGGTCCGTAGAGGCTCCACCTTTGTGGAATGGGACCACTGTTGCTGTATGCCATTCTGTGGGCACATATCCTGTAGTGAGGCTGAGATTGTATAGCTGTTTTATTTAAGGGATTAGTTCCTCTTGGAGTTCATGTAGGACGCAACCTGGGGCGCCATCTGGTCCCATGGAAGCAGTGTTTTTTGCTTTGGAGAGGGCAGCCTTCACCTGAGCATCAGAGATGTTTGGGAGGCAGCCCTCTGCTGGGATAGATACTTGCTCTTTTGGAGGGGAGGGGGTGGAGAAGTTTGCACTGAACTTGTCTGCCAGGATATTGGCGATGTCTGTCTGTGGGTTCAGTGTATTTTTTGTCGTTTAGAATCAACTCAGAACAAGTCTGGGAGTTGCATCCCAGGTTTCTAACATAACTGAAAAAAGCCTTATGATTGTCTTTGGTGTCCTGTGCAATTTTTCTCTCGAAGCTGGCCTTGGAGGATTTTATGAGGGATCGTAATTTTTTGCTAGTACTGATCAGAGATGCCTTCCCTATTAGGGATTTTGCTCTATCATGTAGTAGCTTCCTCCTCCTGTTGTACAGTTTATTTATGGCAGGGGTCCACCAGACTGGACGCCTGCCTTTGGATGATTGGGTCTTGGTTTTGTTTGGGCTAGCATGATCCATGCATTCCTGGAGATGTCGGTAGAATGCGTTTATATAGGATTCTGCAGTTTGGGCTGTAGTTTCCACTGGCCCTGGGGCCTTGAAGGATTCCACTTCAGTTTTGAGAAGTTCGCTTTTGAGAAGTTTTTCACTGTGGTTTTCTGGGCTGGGGGTGGGGTTGGGATGTGGACATCCAGTGAAATTAATATATGGTCTGATCTTACCAATGAGGGATATACTTCTGGTGTGGAGCATAGAGTCCCCATGTTGGTAATGATCAGGTCTAGTATGTTGTCCCCTCTTGTGGGAGTGGTGACTAGTTGTTCCCATAGTATTTGAGTTTATAATTTCCAGGAACCTTTGGGCTAAGGTGCTGGGGCTTGAGTAGTGCTCCCAGTCAATGTTTGGGTAGTTGAAGTCACCCAATATAATGGTGTTCGGAGAGATCTTCATGTTCTCCAATGTTTTCAGGAAAGCCGAGTGGGATTCCTGACTTTGAGAGGGTGGTCTGTAGGATGCTATAAACTGAAAAGCAGTCTTGCCCACTGTTAGTTGCACATGGATGATCTCCGATACTTCGTGCAATGCCACTAACCTGGAGGTGTGGATATCCTTGATAAATATGGAAACTCCCCCTCCTTTTGTGGTTCGGTCCGGGTTTTGGGGCCGAAAAGCATGATATGAGGTATAGCCTGGTAGTGCTGGGGTGCTCTCTGGTGCCTTGAACCAGGTTTCTGTCACTGCACAGATATCGATGTTCTCCATACTGAGGAGAGCTTCGAGTGCGTGCATCTTGAGGTTAAGACTTCTGGCGTTTAGCAGCATTACCCCTAGTTTCTTGTTCCTTGTGCTGTCTATGGGGGTGGGTTTGACTTTTGAGCCTTGCCTAAAAAAGGCACTATGGGAGTGGCAAGAGCCTTTGCCAATATCTGAAAGCCCAGTGGTGACGGGTGCAAGCCATCCCTAGAGAAGCAACATGGCTTGTCGAGCATGTCATCCCAGGCTGACAGACACTGAATCCCCTTTGAATGACACCAAAATTTTAGCCAATTGTTAAAATCGATCATTTTGTCTTTGTACTGTGGCATCATTCTAGGTGAGGGTAAGATGCTGCTCAAGGTCAGGGTCATACCAGCCTAGGCTATACATGATCAGAGAGCTCCTCTGTCTCTTTTCATGTAGTCCAGGGAGGTACGTCTCGGGTAATTCACACCAGCATGTACAATGACTGAGTCATATTTGTATTTGCTTTGGAGTGACCTGAGTGCTTACGTTATGTGGCGGATCCTAGCACCCGACAGGCAGTTCACCGTGACCTTCTCTTTATTCAGCCTGGTAAGCGGGACGTCAGTGCGTCTGACAATAGAGTCACCTATTACAAGAGTCGCACCATCCTTTCCCCTTACGAGTGGTCTCTCAATCCGCAGGTAGCGAATCAGATTTTTGCCAAGTAGGGGCAGCCCTGTTGCGATCTTTTCGCCTCTCCTTCAAACACCAAATGCAACAGCTATTTCGCTTTAATTCCCCAAGTCGGGGAATCCCCGAGAGACGCTCTGGTGCATGCTTGGCCCTCCCGGTCTGCTTTACGCTTATCCACCTCTTCCCCTGATGCTAAAGTTTCTGCAGAAAGCCAGTCGGTTGGGGAGCAGGATTATCCTCATTGCCCCATTCTGGCCTCATCAAACCTGGTTTCCTTACCTTTGGTCTCATCTGGTGAATCCTCCTTGGATTCTAGATCCCCTCCTGGATCTGATTTCCCCCCCTCTGGGTCTCCCAACCCCGAACCTGGTCAGTCTCAAGCTCACAGCTTGGCTGCTCCTGTTCCACTCGTAGCTAGGACTCCCGGCATCTCTTCCCCAGTCAAAGCCATTCTAGTAGCAGCCCACAAGCCTTCTACTAGGAAGATTTACAGTAGCAAATGGAAACGTTTCTCGATTTGGGCGGAACGTCAAAACTTGGATCCCTTCACAGCTCCCTTACCTGCTGTATTAGACTTCTTATCAGGACTGTTTCACCAGGGGGCTAGCTGTTCCACCGTCAAGGTTCAACTAGCAGCTATCTCTCACTACCATGTCGGACATGATCTGCGTCCTTTAATCACTTCAAAACTGTGCAAGACCTTTCTGAAGGGCACCTTCCTGCTCAGACCTCCGGTAAAGGAAGTGGTACCTCCGTGGGATTTGACATTAGTGCTTCAGGCCTTGACAGCTTCCCCCTTTGAGCCTGCAGCTTCAGTGGATCTCAAGTATTTGTCTTGGAAGACGGCCTTTCTCGTCGCCATCACTTCGGCTAGAAGAGTTTCTGAAATTCAAGCCCTTTGTGTGAAACCCCCGTATCTAACCTTTCACAAGGATAGAGTTTACCTCAGGACCAGTCCCTCTTTTCTCCCTAAGGTTGCTTCCGAGTCAAATATCAATCAGTCCATTAACCTGCCAGTTTTCTTTCCCAATTATCAGAACAAAGGGGAATCCAAACTACACCTTTTGGATGTGCATAGACGACTTCGATTTTATGTTCACAGGATATCTGGTTATAGGCAATCCGACCAGTTTGTCTCCTTTGCCAAAGTGAATTTGGGTAAATCGGTATCTAAAGTCACATTGTCTCGATGGATCTTGCAATGTATTCTTTTGGCTTATGAAAGTTCTGGTAGGCCCGCATCTCAGGGAGTCCGTGCCCACTCTACCCGATCTATGTCCACCTCTGCTGCTTTTAGATCCAGGGTATCTTTAGATGATATTTGTTCGGCTGCCACTTGGGCCTCATCTCATACCTTTATCAACCATTATAAACTGGATATTATCTCCAGAGGGAGAGCATCCTTTGGCTCTGCAGTGCTCCGGAACATCCTTCCATGATGGCCGCCCAAGGTTTAGGTAGCTGGGGACTCTGTCCCATAGTTTGCTACACAGATGAAGTTAGCTACTTCAGAGTAAGAAGTTATGTACTCACCATAACGTTCCATCTGAGTAGATAAACTTCATTTGTCAGCAACCGTCCCCCCCCCCCTCCTTCCCCCTGACCTTTGATTGTTCACATTTGTTGTCTTCAGAGATGGTCTTTGATATTGATCTATCTTTAGCAGTTGCTGTTTTAGGGGCAAACTTGATCTGAGGTCAGTCGGGGTTGGCAGGGATTTATGGGTAGGGGGAGGAGCTAGGAGCTCGGATCTAAGCTGTTGAAAACTGCCGGTTGGGATCCGAAGTCGGATCCGATACCCATAGGTTGCTGACAAATGAAGTTTATCTACTCAGATGGAACGTTATGGTGAGTACATAACTTCTTATTTCCGCGTGGACTCGACCTATTCGCGTAAGGCAAATGGTGTTTAATACACCCCAACTTGAAATAACTTCAGCTGTCTAGATGATATTGGAAAGGACATGCAGCAGGTGTTGATGTAAGCAACAAAACCTGCTACTAAAAATCATGTTGGCAGATGGGGTGAAAGATTTTTTAGGTAATGAAAAAAAAAAGAACCAGGACCCTTTTAAGGCTAGTATTTCTCTGGTTTTACAATGTGTGGTAAGGTACATTTGTTGGCCATTTCTCCATGTCTGCCCATGGATCCTCCCCTTTCAATGCTTTCCCATGTTAAAATGTTTTTGAAAAAGGTTGTTAATAATTCCAATTGCTGCAGTGCCCTTCAAGCTATGTGGGTTGTGTCTTGTTCAGTACTATAGATAATTTGATGGACCCTACACATGGAATAAAGCATTTCGGAACTGCCTATCAGTAGTACAGAGGGCAATCCTGGGGTAAATTTTCTGATCTGAAGTAGGAGATTAATTTGTCTGCAACCTGTGGTTTATGGATCCGATATCGGATCCGAACCGGCATGGTTTTCCAGCTATGGATCCGAGCTCTCAGCTCCTCCCCTCACCCATAATGCCCTGCTCTCCCTACATGACCTCAGATCTAGTTTGCCGCGCTGGTGACCAGATTGGTTTCTTAGAGCTCTACAGCTAAGTGTCTATTGCTGCTATTTTAGTGTTAAATTTAAGGTTTTTTCAGACAGTTTTGTGTGAAAGTTATAGGTTTCCCTTATTAGTAACTTAAAGTTGTTTAGTTTTATTAACTTTTATAACTTTTAGTTTCCCTCCCCTCGCTGGTGCGTAGTGTGTGTTTGGGCCTGTGTTTGTTTGACTAGTTAGCTTTTACTTTTTAGTCTAAAGTAAAATCTAGTGTCCTTAGGATGTCTGAACCACCTAAGGCTGTTTTTTCGAAGTGCTCCGAGTGTGGCCATAAGCTTTCCCCTGCTGATGGCCACACTGGTGCTGATGCCTTGGGGTTGAACACCTCACTTCTGGATGTTCCATTTGTGCAGGGTTCAACCCCAGGGCATTGAAGGAGCGGAGGTCGAAGCTGGTCCTGGCGGGACTTTTGCCCCCGGACTCGGCTCTGGCTACCGCTCCTTCGGGGGGTACAGTGTCTACGGTTCCCTCCTCTCCATGCTCCCCCTCCTCCACCTGGGACTCAACCTCCCTCTAGTGGTTTGGAGGAGAGGGAAGCTAGAAAGAAGGACCGGAGGGAGAAGCACCATAAGCGGTGGGCCGAGACCTCTGTTTCGGCCCCGCCTGCCAAGCGGGCTTCTCCTCCGGCCTCCTTGTCTGCTGGTTCTCCCCCTCCTCGGCTCCGGTCTCCTGTGTGCTTTTCACCGGGACCTGAGGAGGAGGAGACCCGATCTCCGTCGAGGCTATCGAGGAGGCACTCAAGGCCTACCTCGGTAGCCTCGTCGAGATCTACGTACAGTTTATCTGATGCTGATCTGGACCGGATGATGAGAAGGTTCATCCAGGCCCAGATGCAGATGGGAGTGCTCTTGCCTCCCCCCCCCTCTGGGGGGGAGCTCGACCCCTTTCTTTAAACCTATAGCTCCTTCTCCGACCCGCTACCCGGGTTCGGAGCAGTTGGAGCCGATCAGCTTCGGAGCCGGGGGTGGGTCGGCGCCGATAGTACTAGGTACTTCGGATCCGACCCTGCCCTCGAGTGCTTCGGATCCGACCTCTCGGAGCCTGGATCCGAGCTTCGGATCCGGGGGGGATCAGTGCTCCTTCCGTGTCTGAGCGCACTGTCCCCTCGGATCAGAGTGCTTCGGCGCCGGCTCCGATCCACTTTTCGGATCCTAGGGGGAGCCGATTATCGGATCCTCCTTTGGTCGAGGTTGGCTCCCCCTCTGCTTTTGATGTAGTGGAGAGGGCCCTGTTGAGGGTTTCCGGACCCCCGGCACTTGCTTCGGCTCCGTCCCACGCTCCATCTGCACTGGGCCAGGCTTCCAATATCCGGCCACTGGGACAGCCCGCTCCTTTGCCCCAAGTTGTTCCTTTGGAACATGTCACAGCTTGCGAGGAGTCCTCTGACAGCCCCCCGGAGGATGCCCCTCACAAGCATACGTGCAAAAGGAGGCACATAGACTCCCCCGAGTCTCTCACTGAAGACACGGATTTGGAGGAAGGGGAAGGCTCCCCAAGATCACCCCCGGAGGATGTCTCCTTTGGAGACATCATGGAAATGCTTCGCATAAGGGGGGGGGTGGTCTGCCCCCAAGTCTTCCTCGGACGAGTCCGTGTTCTTGGAGGCATTTGAAGCGGGCCCGTCTACTTCTTGGGTGTCCCCTCCTGCCGACCCTCTGGTGGACCTGATTACCACCAGGGCGTGGAAGGAACCGGACACCGTGGAGCCAATTCCAAAAAGGCCTGACCGTATACTCAGTCCCCCGGCTGACCGTGCCCACTGGAGTAAGGGGCCTCCGGTAGATGCCATGTTGACGGTGGCAGCCACCAAGAGGGAACTTGCTCAGGAGAGCCCCTCAGTCCATCCCCCGAGCAAGGAGTCTTGGATGATGGACCGCTTGGGGAAGCGGATGTTTAGTTCAGCGACCTTTTCAGTGAGGGCGCTGAACTACCTGGCACGTGATTAGGATGCAGCGCGATCTTATCAAGGAATACGCTGCATCCCCCCCCCCAGATTCCATGTCTGAGGAGGACAAATTGTTGCACTCCACCCGTATGGCCACTCTCAGGTCCGTGACTAATACCTCTATGCGGTTACTGTCCCATGCTACGGAAGGTGCCGCTAGAGCCGCAGGGGCAGGCCTAGTTACTAGACGTCAGGCCTGGCTCCGTCATTGCGATTTCACGGAGCCCTTCAAGGCGTCATTTGCGAACGCTCCCTTCGATGGTTCTGCCCTCTTTGGCAAAACTGTTCGTGATACTTTGACCCAGAGCGAAAAGGACGGGAAGACGCTGTCTGCCGTCGGAATCCGCTTCTCTGTGCCCCAGAGGCCCTATTCTAGGAACCAAAAGGGCCAGAAGATGATGTGGTTTCGGAAGTCGCAGCAATCCCAACCTGCTCCGGACAACCAGTCCTTCCTTGGCAGAGGACAGGGAGGACGCCACCCCAGGGGCAGAGGGGGCTCCCAGGAACTTCGGGTCCAGAGAACCCTTCTCTGAACGGCGCGCACAGCAGCCCTGAAGGGTTGCCCGGCTGCTCCACTCTGGAGACAGTCGGGGGACGTTTTTCGAAGCACCTAGCGGCATGGGAGTCCATAACATCAGACCGCTGGGTCCTCCGCATCATATCCAGAGGATACCGCATCCCATTTCATCACATGCCAAAATTGAAGTCCCTCCCCGACGTTCCACCCGGTCAGTGGGAGGCCGCTTTGGCAGAAATTGGCCATCTGCTAAAGAAAAGAGCCATCCAGCCCGTCCCCCCAGACCAGATCGGATCAGGGTTCTACTCCAGGTTCTTTTTAGTGCCAAAAAAGACGGGGGATCTAAGACCAATATTAGACCTTTCACTCTTGAACCTGGTAGTTCCCAAGGAGAAGTTCCGAATGGTTACATTACAGTCTATTCTCCCCCTTCTGGGAGAAAATCACTGGATGTGCTCTATAGACCTCAAGGATGCGTACTACCATATACTAATGGACAGGCACTCCAGGAGGTTTCTCCGCTTCCGGCTGGGAGCCAGTCACTACCAATTCCGGGTCCTTCCCTTTGGTCTCACCACAGCCCCCAGGGTGTTCACCAAGGTATTAGCAGTGGTAGCAGCCCACCTGAGGCTTCAGGGGGTGCAGGTCTTCCCTTACCTGGATGACTGGCTTCTCACCGCTCCAACAAGGCATCTACTGTTATTGGCGCGAGATTCCTTTCTCCATCTAGCTCCCCGTCTGGGCATCACAATAAATACAGAAAAATCCGACCTAGCCCCTACGCAGTTCATAGATTTTATAGGTGCCAGGTTAGACCCGAGACGGTTAAGAGCCTTCCTCACTGCGGACAGAATTCAGAATCTGCAGCTCCAGGTGCGGGCCATTCTCCACTCCAGCTCAGTTCCGGCGGAGTTGGTCCTGAGGGCTCTAGGGTCCATGGCAGCAGTGATAGCTCTTCTTCCTCTCGCCAGGTTCAATATGCGCGTCCTTCAATGGACACTCCTAGTTCAGTGGTCTTATCTTGCTCTTCCTATGCATCATCCCATTGCGATCAGCAAGGCTTGCAAGCGGTCCCTCCTGTGGTGGCTCCACTCTCCAGATCTCCACGGAGGCCGCCCCTTTTGTGCTTCTCCCCCTCTCGCCACGGTGACCACGGACGCCTCCCGCCTCGGGTGGGGGGGGGGTATTTTGCAGGCCGGACGGTCCAAGGCACGTGGAACGATTCATAGACCTTATTGCATATCAACGTTCTAGAGATGAGAGCAGTGCTCTTAGCGTTGCAAGCACTACAGGCCTTTCTTCCCTTGGGAACTATTGCGATTCAGTCGGACAACATGTCTGTCGTCTGGTATATCAACAAACAGGGAGGAACCAGGTCTTACCCTCTTTGTCGAGAAGCCATGAGAGTGTGGGAATGGGCAATCTCCACCAACCGCTTTCTCATCGCAACGCATATTCCGGGTCGGTCCAACATCCTTGCGGACAAACTCAAGTCGCACCATTCTCTCCCCTTACGAGTGGTCTCCCAATGCTCAGGTAGCGAAACGCATCTTCGCACGGTGGGGAACTCCTTGTTGCGATCTTTTTGCGTCTCCCTCAAACACCAAGTGCGACAGTTTTTTCGCTCTAATACCTCCTCCCGGAGATACCCCAAGAGACGCTCTGGTGCATGCTTGGCCACCCGGTCTTCTTTATGCTTACCCCCCTTTGCCTCTGATGCTCCAAGTTCTTCAGAAAGCCTCTCGGTTGGGGTGCAGAATGATTCTCATTGCCCCATTCTGGCCTCGACAGATCTGGTTCCCTTTCCTAAGGTCTCACTCAGTGAATCCTCCTTGGATTCTAGATCCCATCCCGGATCTGATATCTCACCCATCCCATCTATCAACCCCGAATCTGGACAACCTGAAGCTGACTGCTTGGCTGCTCCAGTTCCACTCCTGATCAGGACTCCCGGTATTTCGTCTCCAGTTAAGGCCATCCTGGTGGCGGCTCATAAACCATCTACCAGGAAAGTTTACCGCAGTAAGTGGAAACGATTCTCCATTTGGGCGGAGCGGCAAGGTCTAGACCCCTTCACAGTTCCCCTTCCTCTGGTGCTTGACTTTCTAACCACTCTTTTTAATGATGGTGCCAGCAGTTCCCCGGTCAAAGTGTAACTTGCGGCAATTTCTCACTATCATATTGGTCAAGACTCCAGTCCACTGATGTCTGCCAAATTGTGTAAGATTTTCCTAAAAGGTACTTTTCTCCTCAGACCCCCTGTAAAGCAAGTGGTTCCTCCTTGGGACCTTTCTCTGGTCCTTCAGGCCTTGACCGCTCCCCCCTTCGAACCTGCGGCTACGGTAGATCTGAAATTTTTATCTTTCAAGACGGCCTTTTTAGTAGCCATTACCTCGGCCAAGAGAGTTTTAGAACTTCAAGCCTTATCCGTCAAGCCTCCTTACTTGGTCTTTGATCCGGACCGTGTATACCTCAGGACCAACCCGTCCTTTCTTCCTAAGGTAGCTTCTGAAGCAAATATTAATCAATCCATTAACCTTCCTGTTTTCTTTCCTAAATATCAAAACAAAGGTGAATACAAGCTACATTCCTTAGATGTTCACAGGCAACTTAGATTTTATCTGAACAGGACAGCTGGTCATAGGCAATCCGACCAGTTGTTTATTTCCTTTGCTAAATTCAATTTGGGTAAACCAATTTCCAAAGTCTCCTTATCACGCTGGATTTCGCAGTGCATCTTATTGGCTTATCAAGCTTCTGGAAGGCCCGCACCGGAGGGAGTACATGCCCATTCAACCCGGTCAGTTTCTACTTCAGCGGCCTTTAAAGATAGGATTCCTCTGGATGATATTTGTTCAGCAGCCACTTGGGCTTCATCTCATACCTTTATCTCCCAGTACAAGTTGGATATTACATCTAGAGGTAGAGCATCCTTTGGCTCCGGGTGCTCGGAATATCCTTCCATGATGGCCGCCCAAGATTCAGGTAGCTGGGGACTCTGTCCCACAGGTTGCAGACAAATGAATCTCCTACTTCAGATTTAGAAGTTATGTACTCACCATAACGTTCCATCTGAGTAGGTGTATTCATTTGTCTGCAACCATCCCGCCCTCCTATCCCCCTGGCCTTGTCAGTTTCCTGCATATTATGTGTTACCCTTTTTAGGGTATTTCTATTGTTGGCAAACTCGATCTGAGGTCATGTAGGGAGAGCAGGGCATTATGGGTGAGGGGAGGAGCTGAGAGCTCGGATCCATAGCTGGAAAACCATGCCGGTTCGGATCCGATATCGGATCCATAACCCACAGGTTGCAGACAAATGAATACACCTACTCAGATGGAACGTTAGGTGAGTTCATAACTTCTAATTTCCCATCCATAGATCTAAGTTGCGCTTAAATATAGACAGGAATGAACTTTGTTTTATGTGAATGGGGTGCCTGTTCCATGGCAGCATTATCTTCTGTGAGTTATATCTATCCTTCCAAATAGTTCTGTGGATGTTGCAGAAGGAACTAGGATCCAAAGACTGAATTTCTGATGCCATTTAACTTGCTGTTGTGCAGTAAATCCATCAGTAATTGGTTGGAGGATGCCTTGTATGCCAGACATATAGGGCACCTCCTAACAGTCTATAGGATTCTGAGTATATTGCCAGGGCCTTTGAGTCTGTCCATCTAGGAAATGTTTAGGCCTTGTATCCTTTCAGTAAGGTTTATTGTAAGGAAGTGTTTTATTTGGGCAGTGATGTCTTTGCAGTTTTAGTGCTTGTGCTCCCTTTGTGAGAACTTACCTGCCATTTTTTCTGTTGGACTGAGATTTATGGGAATGTGTTTTGTGACAGATTATAGTGTGCTGTTTATGCATTGCTTTGTTTAGGGGTCTGTATATTTGTGTGCAAGTTCATGTGCTGCTTGTGAGCATTACTTGACTACTTAGCTGGAACAAGTTGGTCGGAAGGTAAGTTTAACACATCTGAAGCAGCCTCCTTGGTAAACATCATGGATGCTTACTTGCTCCTGCTGACCTGACTTCAGCTGTTCATAGACCTCTGCTGGCTGAGTGTCAGTTGATGGTGGGTGACTCTGCAATAGCTAGTAGTTGTTCTTCAGACCTACCTGTTTGTCTTCTGTAGTGTAGTCATTTCATCCACATTCTCTTCACTTTTTCCAGTATCCGAACCAGACATGGAAAAAAACACCTTTTCTTGGTCAGGGAAACACACTGGGATGCTGCTTCATGTAGCTGAGGAAAGAGACCTCTTCATTTGTCAGAAGTATCTTCTCCGAGTCCGTCATCGTTTATCTGTAAAGGCAAAAAAGAAAGTAAAATACAAAAGCCTTTTAAATGCTGCCTGTCTGAAAAGATAATTTTCTTACTTTAGCTAATAATGTGTTACGTGCTGAATACTTAACCTGAAAGAGGTTAGTAGCAACATTCTTAAGGAAGATATCAGACGATTGAAGTGGGGGGACAGAGTAGCTTCTCCTGTAGATTCATAAGCCCATTTCCCTGATTCAGAGTAAACTTGGTTTACACAACCTCCTTTGGCATTTTCATTTTCTGAGACTGTAGCCAGGTTGAGTGAGGTGTTTTTTTATAGGAGTAAATGTTCCCCCTAAATTGAGAAGATGCATTGGAAGTGGATATGCCTCTTTCTGTTCCCACTCCTCCATTAGTGCCAACCCTGGAAGATGCATTTAATGCTGCCTTTAGCAACGCTAATTTGTAATTATTTCCTCCAAAAAGCTATGCCACTGAGCCTGCTTTTCGCTCGGAAGTGGGCAAAATACGCAAATTAACGGGCCAATTAAGTCAGCTTATCTATCTTCTTTTGCCCTTGGGACAAGGGTTAAAAACTATTGTAACTGGAAACAGAGACGTCATCCCGGGAGGCAGAGATCATCACGAGCCTCCTTTGGTGGAACGTGAAAATGATTTAGTCCATCAGCACGAGGGCGGAAGCAGTATTCCATCTACTGATTTTCTCAGGACGCCACTTGTCATGCGAGCTTCCAGCAACGGTTTGGATAAACCGCCTGCCTTGGGTCACGAACGTTCAACACCTTTTTCATTCCAGGACTGGTTTCAGGGCAAGCCCAATTTCAATTTTTACGAAGATAGCTCTAGTTCCACAGATGATAACAGGACTTTTTCGGACTCCTTGGCAGCACTACAGGCATTGTTACACAGGTACAGAAGTTTACAACTGGATAACATGTACCTAAATGAATGCCTTAAACGGATTGTACCTAAAGGACTCCATTTGTTCAAATACCCTGATAAATGTCATAGTTGGCAGTGACTTTTACAAAGAATTGGTTAGGGCATTTGATAACTGTGGACTTGAAATCGTACAAGCTATTATTAATAGAAATGAAAAAGAAATTGTAAAACTGCACAAGGATATAAATAGATATAACCAAGTTGTGGTTAATGATTTATTGTTCAATGTTGAATCTGAAAAGAAAAAAATATTATAATATCAGAACACAGGTTGATAAAAAATGTGAAGAAATTCTTCAAAGAAAATATAAAAAGCTTAGCAGGGACATTAAGGAATATCAGGAGGGGTGCCAGTACTCTGCACCTCCACCTATACGTTTTGGTAAAAACCGACATTACAATCCCCAAAAATTTTTTGAATCTATGTCCAGGGGTGAAGAATATGAGGACACCGAAGTTATGGATTTAGGTCCAGAACCATTACCTAGGACGTCTGGGAGAATACGCAAACAGCGTAATCAACAGTATAATAATCATTTTTCCCCGATACATCAGTCATACGGGGGGGGGGGGGGGGCAACAGGAATGTGAACCTGAACAGGAATCAGAATTGGCACAGGGAATTTTAGGCACTACGGGAAAAACAGATGGTAATAATTCTTGTGTCCATACTAGAGCAGGTTATCAAATATACAATTACAGTGACCTCGTAGTAACTGATACATTTTTTGACTTGTTTACAAAAGGTTTTAAATATGTACCACAAAGGAATAGAAACATTACCAATGTTATACTAGATCTTAAAATGTTTATAAGAAAATTAAATTTGGAAAACTTGCTGTGTCCAAATAAACAGGCTGACTCCGCTTTACCTTATAGGTCTAGCACATTCAACCCTCCTTTACACCCCCAGCTAAGAAATTTGGAAAATAGAATGGAACAACAAATACTAGAAAAAATAGATTTTCTGCCAATCTGACTACAGAAGAAAATACTTAGCTTTTTGAACTGAGCCATAATTTAAACATCAGGGTTATGGAACCAGATAAGGGGGGTGGTACTGTCCTTATGGACAAGATTACGTATGAGAGCAAAATGTTTGCAGTACTAAATGACTATTCACAATATACTCCTGTTTCTATTAATGAAATACATATTTCATATAAAAAAATAGACTTGGCTATTAAGGATATGTTTGATGAAGGAGTTATTGATTACAGTGTGTATAGCTATTTAGAAAGCAAGAGTCCTAGGGTCCCTTGTATATTTGGGGTACCCAAGATTCATAAGGACATTATGGACACATGGACACACCCTTAAGGCCTATTGTTGCTGCTCGGGGATCAAAGATTGCACCCCTTTCAAAATTTCTGGATTGGAAATTCAAAACTTTGTGGCCTAGGGAATCATATTTACTCAAGGATTCATGGGAATTCTTGAGCAAAATTACACCTGAGTTTTATGTACCCAATTTACGGTTTCTCACAATTGATGTAGTTGACCTTTTTTCCGTTATACCTCATGAAACGGGTTTATTATGGCTAGAAGAAGCATTGAGGGAATGCCCTAAGGCCAGTGAGAATGATATTATTCTTATTTTACAACTGGCAGATTTAGTACTACATAATTTTATCTATTTTTCAGGAGAATATTACAAACAGGCCTCTGGAGTGGCTATGGGTGCCAATTGTGCACCCACTTATGCTGATATTATCTTATCGATTTGGGAGAAGAAATTTGTTATGAATAGTGGATATAAGAGTAACTGGATATTTTATTCAAGGTTTCTGGATGATATTTGTATCTTTTGGACAGGTTCTAATGATACAATTGTGGATTTTATGGAATACTTAAACTCCACTACAAATTTTTTGAATTTCACCTATCAAGTGCATTTAGGGAACGGTACAGTATCTAGATGTGTCCCTTAGTGTCCGGCAAGAAGGTTTCAGATCTAACATCTATAGGAAACCTATGTTTTCCAACAGTTATATCCATTATAATAGTTCACATCCAGGATATCAAAAAAGAGGGATTGTTAAGGGTCAGTTTGTCAGGACATCCCGTATGACCTCTGATGACTCAGACTATCATTGTGAATGTTCCAGACTTACTGGGATGTTTCAGGAAAGGGGTTACCCTGTAGACTTCATTGACAATATTTGTTCAGAAGTCCAGGAAGGTAGAAATGATAAATATCGACCAGTCTTAGGTATCAGGCAATTGGAAAAAACTTCAGGGTCTGCTTATTCCCAGACAGAATTCAATCAAGCTTTTATTACTGATTATAGTGCCAGTTCAGGCACTATTCGAAGTATTATTTTACATGAATGGAATATTTTCAGGGACATCACAGACCTTAGTAATTTACAAGGAAAGAGCGTCAAGATGGTATATCGTAAAGGGAATAACATCAAAAATTTGTTAGAACATGAACCCAATATTAATGCCTTTAGTAATAGAAGTAGGGGTACATATAGATGTGGCACATGTTCACAATGTAAATATATTTCCCATACAGATCAAATACTTCTTGTAGCTAGAAATAAGGTGATAAAGTCTACACAGTTTTCCAATTGCAACAGTCAGAGAGTCATATACTTGGCAACTTGTTTAGAATGTCCGGCATTCTATGTGGGCAAAACCGAAAGATGCCTTAAGAGGCGAATCTATGAACATTTTTATGAAATACAGAAGGAAAATGTTAAAAATGCCCTTTATAGACATCTTTCGGTTTGCCCTATGGCTAGATATGAATTTTTTTGTCCTTGAGACATTGACTAAAGATAATCGAGGTGGTCCCTGGGAGACCAAGTTAGAGCACAGGGAAACAAACTGGCAGATTTTATTAGAAGCCAATAAGGCTCCAGGTCTTAATCTTATATCAATAGTGCCTTTGCTTAAATTAAAAGCTGGTAAAGTATAATTTATTAATTCATTTGTGTTTAAATGAAATTCTTTTTGAATATTACATATTTATATATTGATATATATTTTTCAAAAAAACATATGTACATACAGTTTTGATGAAAAACTTTTTATTACATTTCCTTATTTGTGGTCAGGGAATGGTATTTTAAAAAATCTTTTTGATACATTTTTTAAGATGTTTTATCTTAATGTTTCTTTAAGAGATTTTAATTCCAATAATAATTGAATGATTGTGCTATAAATTCAGTAAAGCTGTGGTTCTAAATGTATCTGATGAAGTCGAAAGTTTGTTTTGACGAAAACGTTTTATGGCAGTTTGCTTGCGTTAATAAACTCGTTGGTCATTACTTATTGGTGGTTGAGGTCTTTCCCTGCTGATATTTTATTTAGTATTGTTGGTTTTATATCAGTTTAGTATCCGTTTTTGGTGTTCAGGATGAGTGAGGTGTTTTTTTATGGGAGTAAATGTTCCCCCTAAATTGAGAAGATGCATTGGAAGTGGATATGCCCACTCTTCCATTAGTGCCAACCCTGGAAGATGCATTTAATGCTGCCTTTAGCAACACTAATTTGTAATTATTTCCTCCAAAAAGCTATGCTGTGTGTTTCTCAAACTAATAAGCATTTATTTTCCCACCTTAAACCTGACACTGCTGCCATATTTACATCTTCGCCAGCTGGGAACAAAACTTTTGTTATCCCCCATCTCTTCCCCTTGGAGCTAGAAAGGGAAAATATTTGATACATTTTGGTAAGAGAATTTTTTTCTTTTTTTATGTATAAAATTCTTAATGGTCAGACTGGTATATGGAAGATGTTCATCATGTTACCCTGCTGCAGTCATCACACTTGGGTTATCCTGTCATCAGGCGGTCCTGCAGTCGGCCGGAATTCCAAAGTCTTGGTCTGGCGTTGGTTGCTGTCGCTTCTTCCCTGAGGTCATTGCGCCAGGGATATATATATAATGCATCCGACACCATTTTCTCCAGTCTTTCTTGCTGCGCAGTGCCCGAAGCAGAAGCAGTTCGCAAGTGCCGGTCGGCCGACTCCTGAGATTTTCGAAGTCGAATTTCAGATCTGAAGTCTTCAATAAAGCTAAGTACCCCGTTGGGGAAACTTTTCTTGCCTCAGACTGATATCAGAAAAAGTTAACAATTGTATTTCTTGTGGGAAGCAAATACCTCATAATGATTTTCATTCTTACTGCATACCTTGCCTAGGCCCAGACCACGACGTCACTGGTTGTCGTTTTTGTGGTAGGTATAATAAGCATACTATAAAAAGACGCTTTGATTTCGCACGACACTACGGTAGAAAATTTAACTACACAATGCCGTCGGAGCAACCGACTATTGGCGTGCACAAAAAACGCAAAGATAAGGACAGGCAGCCTAGACCCAAGCCGGACTCCGAGGCCTCGGCTGGTCCAGTCTCCGGTTCACCGGTCTTCAGTGAGACTCCGACGCAGCCCCTGACTACCGCAGATCTGGAACCCGAGACCGCTTCGGAACTTTTGGCGGAAAGTGCTAGGCCGATGCAGCCATTTTGTTTAGCCCCTTCCTATGAGACTGCTGAAAAAGATGTCGGTGCTGCAGAAACTCCTTCGGTTTCTGAAGGCGTCTTCAGACCGACGACACTCACCATAAAAACGTACCCTAAGACTCCTATTAAACCTAAAATGACTGCACTTCAGTCTCCAGTTCAAGGCCCCATGCCTAAGAAACAGATGCTCAAAATGGCTGAAGATTTGATCTCTTTAATCAGGGGTTCCCAACCCCCACCCGACAAAAGGCCTAGACAAGAGGAAGAATATGCCTCCTCTGAATAAGTGTCTATTTCCTCAGGCTCTTCTGAGGACCAAGATTACTCCTTCTCCCCTTATGAAGATTCTGATGCTGAGGATTCTATTTGCTCAGCTTCTTCTCCTGAAGACTACTCCTTTGGGGAAACTTTACACACTATGAGGGAACATTTTCACTGGGAAGGTCAGGACTACTCTGACTCAAACAAAAGGCTCAGAGAGTTTATTTTACTTCCCCAGCACAGACCACTTGCCATCCCCCCAGTTTTAGACATTGTGGATGATGTTTACTTAGAATCCAGTTTGAACCCAGATTCTCTGCCTCCTGCTCCGGCCAAACCTGATGGATACTATAGAGTGCCTGATTCCCACAAATTTCTTTATAAAAGCCCTGTTGCTGATCCAGAGACTATCTCCCAGGGTCCCAAAGGGGCTAAGGCTTCTATGGCAAAAAAGCCTGTACCCTCTGAAAGGGACTCCAGAGCACTATACAGGTGAGGGAAAAAGGTTTACACCTCAGCCACTCTAGCTATGAGGGCACTAAATTGCCAATTCCACATGCTAAAATGTCAGCAATTTCTAATGTATCAGTTAAAACAAAAAATGAGCACACTACCTCAACAGTCTGAATTGAAAGAAATGCAGGATCTGTTGCATGCAACTGAACAGGTGGGCAAACATAATTTACAATGTGGGTTTGATTCTTTGGAGGCTTCCTGCAGCGCAGCTGTCACTGGGTCTGTTATACGTAGGCATGCTTGGTTAAAGGAACAAACTCTGCCTGATCATGTTAAAGCAAAGCTTCTAGATGCTCCCTTACAGCAGGATGTTCTTTTCGGAGTTAAAGCAGAAGACGACTTAAAGAAAATGGAGGATAAGGCAAAATCTATGCAGACAGTCAAAGATTTCCTAGAGGTACAGCCCCCTCGCTTCAGCAGAAATTGGCCAACAAAAAATTGGTCCTTTCCAGCTACTGACAGACCACTGAAGAGTAAATACAGACGTCCAAGAGGCAGAGGACAACCACAAGCCCAGTACAAACCTCGCCAATGGGGCACTGCAACAAAGAAGGGAGGAGAAGACAGGTCCCAAACTACCAGGAGGCAAGCTCAATGACTTGCACCTCATCTGGCCAAGCAACACTCTCTTGGCAGCCCCCTTGGGAGGAAAACTCGCACTTTTTTCAGACAGCTGGCACATTGTCACAAAGGACAAATGGGTTCTAGACATAATTTCACGAGGATACAGATTCCATTTTCACACCTTGCCAATGAAGAGGAATGACAGACCTGCCACAAAATCAATGGGCAGAGGCACAGAAACAAATTACAGCTCTCATGGACGAGAGCCATTCATCTGGTACCTACTCAAGAGCAAGGCCAAGGATTTTACTCGAGACTCTTTCTCGTTCCCAGAAAGGACAATGCCTGGCGACCAATTCTGGACCTTTCAATTCTAAACACCTTCTTACAAGTACCCAAATTCAAGATGCTAACACTACAGCAGCTTCTTCCCATGTTGGGCAAGAAAGCATGGCCAGTAACGGACCTCAAGGAGGCTTACCTGCATGTCCCTATCAGACAAAGTTGCAGAAGATACCTCCGTTTCATTGCAGGTTCAACCCATTACCAATTCTCTGCACTGCCCTTTGGCTTATCTACTGCGCCCAGGGTCTTCACAAAATGCCTGGCACCAGTAATTGCATACTGCATACAGAGGAATTCATATATACCCATACCTGGACGACTGCCTCATCCAAGCAGAAAGCAAGGACATCCTCTTACAACATCTGGCTTTTGTAAAACATCTAAGTTGCCTGGGGTACACAGTAAATGAAAAGAAATCAAAACTAGTACCCTCACAAAATATGACATTCCTGGGTGCCAGCTTAAATACAACGGCCCAGAAGGCTTATCTGATGCCAGACAAACAACTACAACTGACTCAATATTTCAAAACAATGGCAACAAAGACCCAACTACCTGCAAGAAAAATTCTGCAGGCCTCTGGCTTCATGGCATCTTGCATACTACTAATACCATTTGCAAAGCTGCATATGAGGAAATTACAGTGGTACCTAAAAAGCGTATGGTCTCAACACAGCCACAGCTTGGACACAATGATATCTCTCATTCCCTGCCTACAACAGGAGTTTCTATGGTGGTCACAGGCATGTCACCTCAACAAGGGTCAGCCTTTCACCTTGCCCCCAACCAGGCAAACTATGACAACAGATGCATCGGACTACGCCTGGGGGGGCACACATGGCAGGACAGTGCGTTCAAAGCGAAGAGATGCTAGCTGTACAGAATGCTCTGACAGTCTTCAAGAATCTATTACATCCAGGACAACTTACTATAAGGATGGACAACACCACAGTAATGTGGTACATAAACAAACAGGGGGGTACACACACCTACTCTCTATGCAGGCAAGCAATGACCTTGTGGAACACAGCTCTGGCTTACCAAGTTCAGTTACAAGCTCAATTCCTGCCAGGAAAAAAGAACACATTGGCAGACTACCTCAGCAGAAACATCATGGATCCCCACGAGTGGAAACTGTATCCACAAGTATTTGCAATGATGACTCAAAAATGGGGTCTTCCAGACATAGACCTGTTTGCCAGTCCTCACAACTATCAACTAACAAAATTTTGTACAAGGACACTTCACCATCAAGCTTGGAAAGTGGACGCACTCTCATTCAGTTGGAAAAACCTGACAGTATATGCCTTCCCTCCATTGCCTCTCCTCACAAAGTTTTTTCTGAAAGTCAGAAAGGAGAGACCACAACTGATACTCATAGCCTCACACTGGCCACGCCAGCACTGGTACCCACTATTGAGGAATATGGCCCAGGGCCCACCTTGGATTTTACCACAAATTGCCCATTTGGTCACAGCAAAACAATCAGATTCTTCACAGCCAGCTCAAAACCTCAAATCTGGCTGCATGGCAAATCACCTAAGCATCCAGCCAGCTCTTCTTTCCCAAGCAGTTATGGATGTTATTCTGGAAGCTAGGAGGCCCAGCGCCAGGAAGGCCTATTCAGATAAATGGAAAAGGTTTTGTGCCTGGAACCAAGCTAAAGGCTAAAACACACTTCAGCCTCACATGCCTCAGATTCTACAGTATTTAACTGAGATGTTACGCAAAGGACTTTCTTTTTCTTCCATTAAAATCCATGTATCAGCTGTTTCAGCCCACTACAACACGGATCCCTCCTTATTTTTGCATCCACTTCTAAGGCAGTTCCTCAGAGGGGCAAAAAACATTAGGCCCCCCAGGAAGAGAGCACCTACACCAACATGGGACCTCAATTTTGTTTTGGAAAAACTTACGCTACCTCCCTTTGAACCCGCTTTCTCTGCAGATCTACAGTTCCTATCATGGAAGACTGCCCTGCTGCTAGCAGTAACTTCAGCTAGAAGAGTCTCAGAGCTGCAGGCACTAATGGCAGTGGGACCTTTCCTCATTTTCCATCAAGACAGTTTCTCTACGAACTAATCCTTCCTTCATGCCTAAGGTTGGTTTCCAGTGTGGCTTTAAATCAAACCATCCACTTACCCACCTTCTTCCCAAATCCACAGAACAAAGGAGAAAGACTCCTGCATTCCTTGGACATTCACAGGCAACTTCGTTACTTGGATAAAACTAAGGCTTTCAGAAAATCTGACCAGCTCTTTGTATCCTATGCTACAGCTTCACAAGGGAAGGCTATATCAAAGCAAGCCATTTCCAAATGGATAGGACATTGCATTCGTTTTTGCTATACCCATCATGGAAAACCAGTTCCTGCTATTATTAGGCCCCACTCTAAAAGGGCAACAACTACATCTACAGCCTTCCTCAGGGGGGTTCCAACAAAGGAGATTTTGGAAGCTGCAACATGGAGTTCAGTACACACCTTTACCAAACACCATCACTTACCACTCTAAGACTAGGGCTGGCTTCGCCACTGCAGTTCTACAGGGCCTTCTAGCCTCCTCTAACCCTCTGTAACTCCTCCACCCATCCTTAGCTTTGGGATTCTACCCAAGTGTGATGACTGCAGCAGGGTAACACTATGAACATAGTACAGTTTTGTACCTACCATAAATGTAGATGTTCAAGTGTACACCCTGCTGCAGTCCAGGTTACCCTCCCTCCATCCCCTCTGATCTGACTGGCTAAATCTCTACAATACCTTCCTGATTTATTTGCTTATAGCTGGAGGGATTTTGTGTTTGTGCAAAAATTACATAATTTGGTACTAATTACTGACCACCTTTTTGGGGGCACCCGACATCTGGGGCAAGAAAAACTGAAGAAAATGGCGTTGGATGCATTATATATACCCCTGGCGCACTGACGTCAGGGAAGAAGCGACAGCATCTGACGCCGGACCAAGACTTTTGAATTCCGACCGACTGCGGGACCTCCTGACGACAGGATGACCTGTGTGTGATGACTGCAGCAGGGTGTACACTTGAACATCTACATTTATGGTAGGTACAAAACTGTACTTTTTGTGCTGTTTCATTCAGTTTACGAGAATTCACCACCACACTTTGCTCCTATCTGAAAACTGTTGTTTCTAACCCTTATCTGCCACTTTGAGAAGATATGTTTAGGTATGTTATCACAAATTGTCTGCCAAGGTAAAGTTTGAAAGTTTCAATTCAGCTTTAGATAAGGATGTTTTTATTTGAGCCATGTGCTGCTCAGGTCCGCAAAGAATTTGAGAGCACAAAATTAATTCAGGGAGTTTCCATGATTCCCCACACTCCAAACTAAAAATTTTTCCTTCAGGTTTTTTCAGTACTTACCCAAGGAGTCCTAGAACAAGTACCGATAGGGCAAAGGCTTCTATTCCAGAATGTTTCTGGTACAAAAGAGATTTCTTAGAGACCAGTTCTAGACATTTCCTTTTGTAATGTGTATTGGAAAGGTCTAAAATCCAAGACGTCGACTCATCAGAATATGTTCCCTCTCATTCCCCAGGGAATCTTTATGGTAACATTAGGTCTAAAAGATGCATACTGTCACATCCAAGTAGCCAAAGGTTTTAGGACGTTTCTCAAATATTCTGCGTCTGTCACATCAGCTGTCTGCTTTACCCTCTGGGTTATCTACAGCCCCTGGGATGTTTACAAAGTGTATAGCTCCATCACATCTTGTTGCAGACTAAATGGCATTCACAGATTTCCTTATTTAGATTGTCAAAAGTCATTAACATGGGTTTCTTCTCTTCTGACCTATCTGTTTTTCCAGATAAATACTCTGAAATCCTCCTTCACCCCATCACACAGGAATGTCTTTCTTGGATGTCTTCCAGACACCATGCAGTGTAATGCCTTTTTGACACTGGAGAAGATGGAATTTTATCTTGAAACTTTCCTGAGTTTCTTCAGATTACTCTGACTTCAGCCAGAGAACATCTCAGGATCCTTGGGTTCATGGCGTCTGATTCTCGAAACTCCTCTTGCCAGATTGCACTTGAGAAAAATTCATTGACTTCTGAAAAATACATGGACCCAGCATTTGTATCTTCTGGAATTTCAGATTCCAATCTTGTAATTCTTTGTTAAAAAAAAAAAAACTACATTGATGGAGACTGTGGATAAAAACAAATTCAAGTCTCCCCTTTTCTCCTCTACTACCAAGCCAATCTTTAACAGACTGTTCGGATTTTGCTTGCAGGGCAGATTCAGTTGGGGGGGGGGGGGTAAAGATGCAGGGCATATGGGATTCCTCAAATAGACCAAAACCAGGTGACTGTCTATTGGGATCTTCGCTTTGTTTTGGAAAAATTAACTCTTGCTCCATTTGAACAAGCTCATCAGTCTGATTTGAAGTTATTGATGCGGAAAAAAGTTTTCCTGTTTGCTCTGACTTGTGCAAGAAGAGTGCCTGAGTTGCATGCTCTTATGGCTGGTCAGCCCTGTCTCACTTTCCACAAAGATGGGGTTTTCCACAAGATGTAATCCTTCTATTATGCCTAAAGTTGCATTATAATTTAGTCTGAGCTAAGTTATCCTGTTGTATATCTGGTTTCCAGAACCTAAAATCAAGGGAGAAAGGATTTTCTATACTTTGTATGTCTACAAACAACTCTGTATCTTGACAGAACTGAAACATTCAGAAAATGTGATCCGTTGTTTCCTGTGAAGGTAAGAAAAAAGGACAACCTGTGACAAAGCTGACAATCTCCAAATGGTTGTTAATGCTGTTACCTTTTATTGTGCACACTACCATAAGGCAATTCCAGGCAGGGAACAGGGCTTGTACTCTACCAGGGCCTTGGGTTTCTTTTGTAACTTTTTGAAAATGGGTAGATTCTAGAAACATTGTAGAAGTAGTAACTTGGTCTTCTGTACCTATCTTTACAAAACACTACAAACTAGATTTCTTCTCCAGGACTACAACATGCCTTGCTATGACTGTTTTCCAGGGCCCTGACCCTCATATAAGCTATGGCAGTCTACCCATATAGCTAAGGCTACTGGAGCTGTTTTCAAATGATGAACATACAGTTGTGTAAGTAAGGCTAACGTAAACGTTCCAAGTGATCACTGCTGCAGTAGTCCCTCTCTCTGTTTCCCTATTTTGTTTTTGTTGACGGGGTGAGTACATTAGTCTTTTTCCTTAGCATTGACATCTTTCATGGCTCTAGCCTCCCTCTCTCCGTTGGCATGAAAGCTCTTAAGTGCTTGGCACCCACATTTTTGTTTTTCTTCAGCTATCCTTGAGCTGGTAAAGGCTTGGGAGCTTAGAAGATGGCCATAAGTTTTGGAAGCTGGCTGTTTATATCCGTAACAGGATGTAACCCATATAGCTAATGCTACTAAAGCAGTAATCATTTGTACATCTGCTGTTATGACAAGTTTAAGTAACACAACTGTACTTTGTATTCAAATTGGTAAAAAAAAAACACCTTTCTCCACTGTGTGTGTGTGTGTGTGTGTGTGTGTGTGTGTGTGTGTGTATGTATATATATATATATATATATATATATATATATATATATATATATATATATATATATATTTACACACATATACATACAGACACAGATCAACAGTGTGACTTAGTTCAGAGGAAATGTAGATGTCCTTTTATTCATATGCTGCAGTATTCATAACGTTGACTTGTACATCCAACTAGTATACAAAAGTCTACAGCTACTCTGAGGTACGTGCGACACTGCACATCAGCAAATTTACGTTGGCCATAGAGACGTCTGGTATAAAGTGGACATCAGCACATACCAACCCTAGAACTTTTCTGCCGCCTGTCCAGTTGCCTGCTCCGGTCATCGCTCATCAGACAAGTTGTGAACCTTAGTTCAAATACGTACCTCGCTGGGTTTTTTCTTTAATATTTTGGCTACTGTGTTTGATTTACATGTCATCTAGGAAGGGCAAGTGTCAGTGTGGAAGGCAGATTCCACATAAGGACTCAAATGACCTTTGCTTGTTTTGGCTAGGCCCAGACCATGACCATACTGCCTGTGCTTATCTGTAAGGCCTTCATACCCAAAATCCTTCATAGCCGTTTAGCTTCCGTGAAGATTTATCTGGAGAATCAGCACCTTAAGCATCTCGCACGTGATATGAAGGCCGTCTCGAGCTCCTTAGACGAGCCACAACCTAAAAAGGCCAAGAAGCCATGGTCTGATTTACCCGCTGCTCCCTCTGATCTGGATGTCTCTCCCAAGGCCGTCCTAGAGTCAGTAGACGTTCCTTTGACAGGTACCAGAGTGGAGGCAATGAAGGACCCTACCTATACATCCTCAAGGGAGCCGCAGGTGTCTGACTTGGGAGTGGGAGGGGGCCACGGCTTGTTACTGAAGGCCCACATGGTGTCACCCAAATCATTGTGTGGGAGGATGCGCAGTGCAGGCCGACATCTGGCTCATCCACAATCCACCATGTGGAGGTTCCAAAAAATAAAAAGCTCAAGACTAAATATGTTTCTCCTGCCCCCAGGAACCAACCACCGGATTGGCAGGCCCTTTCCCAAGGCCTATTCAGTGCCTTTATGGCCTTATGACAGACCTCAGCTCCCTCTCTCCCTTATCCTTTATTTTCTCCCTCTACTCCTTTAAAGAGGACTTCTGAGGAGGTTTTTTTCCTCAGATGAGGAATAGTCAGATCATCAATCTTTGGCTGATTTAGCCAAAATTTCTTCCCATATGGGTTGTGCCTCACCAGAAGAGGAATATGATGGCACTGATTCCCTTGGGAAGGATATCTCCTTTGGGGAAACTATCCTCAAAAAAGAGAGAATTCTTTAAGTGGGACAGCTGCCAGGTATCTGTCATCCAAAAAAGGTACTACGACCTCCTACAGATGGGCTCTCCTTCTCCATCTGCCATAAATACCCCCTGTTGTTCTGGCCACCTTAGATGTCTTTGCAGCTGCTTCAAAGTGCCCTGATTCCCAGCCTCCAGCCCCCAAGCACCCAGATAAATTTTATAAGGTGCCTGAGGAATCCAAATTCCTATTCAAATATCCCTCTGCAGACCCTGCTGCTATTTCAATCTTTGCAGACAAGGCATCCAAAATGCTGCCTTCTACCTCCTTGCTTTCCTCCGATAAGGAGAGCAAAGTCATGGAGAGAATAGGGAAAAATGTCTATACCTCTAATACTCTGGCCTTCAGGGCAATTAATTATCAAACTCATATGGACAGGTATTCCCTGGTTCTTCTGTCAGATGCAGGAAAGCTACTTTCTGAGCTTCCTGATGCCGGAAAGCTACTTTCTGAGCTTCCTGATGCCGGAAAGCTACTTTCTGAGCTTCCTGATGCAGGAAAGCTACTTTCTGAGCTTCCTGATGCAGGAAAGCTACTTTCTGAGCTTCCTGATGCAGGAAAGCTACTTTCTGAGCTTCCTGATGCAGGAAAGCTACTTTCTGAGCTTCCTGATGCAGGAAAGCTACTTTCTGAGCTTCCTGATGCAGGAAAGCTACTTTCTGAGCTTCCTGATGCAGTAAAGCTACTTTCTGAGCTTCCTGATGCAGGAAAGCTACTTTCTGAGCTTCCTGATGCAGGAAAGCTACTTTCTGAGCTTCCTGATGCAGGAAAGCTACTTTCTGAGCTTCCTGATGCAGGAAAGCTACTTTCTGAGCTTCCTGATGCAGGAAAGCTACTTTCTGAGCTTCCTGATGCAGGAAAGCTACTTTCTGAGCTTCCTGATGCAGGAAAGCTACTTTCTGAGCTTCCTGATGCAGGAAAGCTACTTTCTGAGCTTCCTGATGCAGGAAAGCTACTTTCTGAGCTTCCTGATTCTCCCACTAAGGCTAAGCTCTTCTCCATTCTTAATTCCTTGGCACAGGTTACAAGGCATTCCATTAAGTGCAGTTGTGATGCTGTGAAAGCCTCAGCTAGAACAGCTGCATCTTGGATCCATCTTTAGGAGGTATTCATGGCTCAGGTTCCAACCTTTGCTTGATGATGATAAAGCAAAGATCATAAATTCTCCTCTGGACAACAAGGCTTTGTTTGGTAACTCGACTGCAGAACTGTTTGTCTTTACAGGAGAAGGACAAGGAGCTGAGCAGCTGCGGTGGTGCAGCGGTTAGCGTTGCCGCCTCAGAGCAAGAGGTTCTCCGGTTCAATCCTCGGCTGGGGTGCTGTCTGTGTGGAGTCTGCATGTCCTCCCTGTGGTCGTGTGGGTTTTCTCTGGGTGCTCCGGTTTCCTCCCACATCCCAAAGACATGCTGTAGGTTCATTGGACACACCACACTAAATTGGCCCTAGCCGTGAGTGCATGTGTGTGTGCCATCTGTGGAAGGTTGGGTGCCGGGCTGGCAACATAACACCATAAAACTCCAGTACCAATCATGAGCGGACAGGTACTCCACTGTGGTGACCCCTAACTGGGAAAAGCCGAAAGGAGGCGGAGGACAAGGAGCTGCAAGATCTCAAACATCTTTGTTTCCCCTGTCCCTAGGTTTCCTAGGAATTATCCCACCAAAACCATCTGTGTCAGAAAGCATGCAGGCCCAAATCTTCCAAAGGTAAGAAAGATAAATAAAAAAACAAAAGTAACTACAGTGTAAAATATAACTAAAAAAAAGTCCAAAACACACACTGTGAAGCAGTAGGAAATACTTTCAGTCAGCCAAACTCTTGAGTCCAAGCTGTTTTTATTCTTCCAACTTAACACTGTCTGATGAAGTCCCCAGTTCCAGGGGATGAAAGCACTCAATCTGTGTCTTTGTATGTTGGAAGAATAAAAACAGCTTGGACTAAAGAGTTTGGCTGACTGGGTAGTGTTTCCTACTGCTTCACAGTGTAAGTTGGAAGAATAAAAACCGCTTGGACTGAAGGGTTTGGCTGACGGTGTTTCCTACTGCTTCACAGTGTATATTTTGGACTTTTTAAAGGTAAGAAAGATCCTAGGAAACAATTTCCATCTAAATCTCTCTCTTCTACCCCTACCCATAAATGGCCCTTTAAGGCTGGGCCTGGTAGTATGCGACTATCCTCCTCCAGGCACATTAACTCCTCTGTCTCTTCAGCTTTCTCTCTCTCTCCTTGGAATCCGATAACCCAAGACTCTTTGATCCTATCCATCATCCGACAGGGATATTTTATGGTGTAGAAAATTCCTCCCCCCTGCAAGAGTATTCCACAATCTCCAAAAGAACTAGAATTTTTTTCCTCAGGTCATATCCAGCCTTCTTTCTCAAGACACTGTTCAAGAAGTGCCACCCTCCCAAGTTGGAAAAGGATTTTACTCCAGAATGTTTCTGTTTCCAGTAAGGATGGCCCCTGTTGGACCATTCTAGACCTTTCCCATCTAAATACCTTTCTGACAGTTCCCACCTTTAATATGCGGACATTATCCACCTTTCTTCCTCTCATACTTTCCCAGGCCTTTATGATGTCGTTAGACATCAAAGATGCCTAACTTCATATCCCCATTCATCTTTGAAACAGGAAATTTCTTTGCTTTTCTATTGTTTCCTCACATTTTCAGTTCTGTGCCTTTCTTTTTGGTCTGTCTCTGGCACCGAGGGTCTTCACGACATGTTTAGCTCCTGTTACAGCCTTCTGCAGACTACAGGACACACAGATTTTCCTTACCTAGACCTACTTCTCCAGGCCCCATCGTCGGACATCCTTTAGGAGAATCTCTCCTTCATGGTCTCTCTCCTGGAGAGTCTAGGTTTCACTTTCAGCTATCAGAAATCTGCTCTGATCCCTTCTCAAGACCACATTTATCTTGGCTGCAGGATTCAAACAGGATGCTAGCCTTCTTACCTCCAGAAAAGGTCCTGTCCCTAACTTCTTACTTCTAGGACCTCCTGCTTCTCTAATCCCTGACTGCCAGGGAGTTCCTATGTCTCTTGGGGTTCATGGCCTCCACTGTCCCATGCACCCTTTAACCATGTTAAACATGAGAAAATTCCAGTGGTTCTTGAGGACACAGTTTGGATGCAACACCTCCCATCCTTTGGAGTTTATCCCTCTCCTGCCGTGCTTGAAAAGGGAGCTGAACTGGTGGATACTTCAGGCTAGAAGGAACCCAGATATACCCTTACAACCATTTCTCCCCCCTCAAGGAGCTGTACACACATGCTTCAGACTTGGGATGGGGAACAGCACTGGAATCCTAGAAAGTCAGAGATGTCTGGTCTCCAGGCCAAACAAGGAAGCACATCAATATAAAGGAGATGAGGGCCTTGATTTTCACCTTCCAAATCTTTGAGCCTGTGCTTTCTCCATGGGTTCTAAGGAGATTCACAGACAATACCATGGTCCTCTGGTATGTCAGAGAGGGACAAAGTAGTACCTCCTGTGCAGACTGGCTTTACAGGCCAGGGAATTAGCCCTGCAGAGTCAACTCTCCCTTCAGGCTGTCTGCATTCTCTCTACTCAGAATGTTGCGTAACACGCATTCAGCAGGTCCATGACTCAATCACACAAATGGATGCTACACAGGCATGTGTTTCTGGACATGGTCCATCAATGGGGTATACCTCTGGTAAATCTCTCTGCCTCCCCCATAAACAGACACCTTCCCAAATTTTGTGCCAGGTTCCCTGATCCCTTGGCATGGAGGCTGGATTCTCTATCTTTCTCTTGGAATGGGGTGTTTCTCTTTGCATCCCCCCCCTTCCCACTTCTCCAAAAGGTCCAGCTGAACATCCAACAGGAGCAAACAAAAATCTTGCTGGTGACCCCATTTTGACCAAGACAGCATTGGTCCCCCATCTCCTGCATTTAGCCAAGGGCAGTCACCACAAGTTACCCCACAGAATGGACCTACTTGCACAGGACAAAGGAACTGTAGTACATCCACAGATGTCAATCTGACTCTGTGGGTGATAGGTTTTTGATTCCCTTCAGGACGTGCTCCAAGTTCTGCAGGAGGCCAGAAAACACACAACTAGGAAGTCCTACATTTCCAAATGGAAGAGGTTTTCCATTTGGTGTCTCAAAGGATTTACAATCACTGTTAGTGTTTGTCCCAGTGGTCCTTTCCTGTCTGTGTGAGTTAATGAAGAGTGGGCTTTCTTTCTTCTCAGTTAAAACATATCTTTCTGCTATCTCTGCATGTCTGCCTATGCCTCCCCCTTTAGTTTCCAGTTTGGAAGTTAAACTCTTCCGGCTTCCTTCACATCAGACCACCAAGGAAATCAGTTCCTTTTCCTTGGGATATCAATTGTGTCTTGGCGAAACTTACCCTGGTCCCCTTGAAGCCAGCAAGTTCCTCTTTGCAACATTGCATCTGGAAAACAGTCCTCATGGCCATTACTTCTGCCAGAAGGGTCTCTGAGTTACAAGCTCTGATGTCTTCTTCCCTCTTCAGTTTTCCATAGGGATAGGGTCTCCTTACACACTAAATCCCTCCTTTGATTCCCATGACTGGAGTGAAATACCAGGGTGGAGCAGGAACAAAGACTACTTGAGGTGGCTTCAAGGCCATCAAAGCACTAAATAAGCCCAAAGTGAAATCCTGCCATTTATGCTGGGAATACTTCACAATAGAGAGAATATGCTTTGTCTTCTGTTTCTTTTTCTGCAGGATGTCCACTCAAAACACCCTCGGAGGGTCAGACTCCTGACACAACTAAATTTGTAGGAATCTCCTCCTTCACTAAAGTCTGGGGAATCTCTCTTGAACCTTTGGATATTATCAGCTGAGGTTCCCCTTCATTGACCTAAATAGACATTTGAAAAACCTCCAGAGATGTGCAAAAAGTCTGATCCATGTCATCTGCCTCTGGAGTCATAGTAGAGAAATCGAAAGCAAGCACAGGAGAGTCTTCAGGGCTTTCATCAGCCTCTAGAGATATGTCCAAGTGAAGCTGGAAGCAATCAAATTGGGCCTGACTTTTTTGGCCTTTTTCTTGACAGATGTCTGGCTCTTGGTAGGGGAGGAATCCATCACAGCACCCTGAGCCAACAACTTAATATATTGGTTCCCTAGGTGTGTGGACAGAGGAGAGACTAATGTGAAGGGTCTTTGGCACAAATGTCTGGCAGGTAGAGCACTGCATATGATTGTGGGAACTAACTAAGTAAAAAAGACACTGGTCGTGACCGTCTTTTTGGGGAATCTGCCTCCCACACTGACATTTTCCCTTTCTGGATGACTTGAACACAATAACAAGCAGGAAGAGAAGAAACCTTAATGGAGCACTCATGTGAAAAGTGGCTTGGTAACCAGCACAGAAGGGCATTCAGACTTTGGTAACCAGCACAGAAGGGCATTCAGACTGACTGATAAGTGTTCGGACTCCCAGCAAAGAAGTTGAGTATGTTCGTCTGTAGGTCACCTTTATATGCCCTACGTCGTGCAGAGGGAGCATATGTGCAAAGTTGAAGGCTTTGGTGTACTGGTCAGATGTTGGGCTGAACTTGGCAGGACATGCCTTATGTGAAGAATGCTGCAGCAGTGATATGGAAGGACACCTAGTCATCTAAATCTACATCATTCCTAAGAAGGGACACTTGGCCAACTTAAAAATCCAGAAAAAAAACTCGAAAAATGTACCCCAACAAACCTCATAGGGAATAATCATATTGGAAGCCTTCCTTTGGAAATGCAATCTGTGACTACCTTCACAAACCCCTCTCCCTTGCTTCAGTCCCTTTACCCCTCTGTCCAAAAGACTAACACTCTCCCTAGCCTTGTGGGAAACAATTACCAAAGGCAAATGAGTTCCATCCTTCACCAGGGATAGTTATACCATGCCCTGGGAAAATATTTCTCCCTTGAAAGGCATTACCATATCCTGGTAACAACCATCTTTCTTCAATTGCTCCCGTTATTCAAGATCTCGTGATTCAGGGCACCATCAAAAAAGTCCCTAAAGACTTTATGGGAAAGGGCTTCTACTCCAAAATCTTTCTGGTGCCAAGGAAGGGACAGTGGTGACTCATCCTAGGCCTTTCCCTTCTCAACACATTTGAGAATGTACCAACTTTAAGAATGCTGTCTGTTTACATGCTCTTGCCTTTCATTCTTCCTCAAGCTTTTCTAGTGTCCTTAGACCTGAAGGATGCCTACCTGCACATACCTATTCGTCTTTGCAGGAATTTCCTCAGGTTTTTCCTTGGCTAATCGCACTTTCAATTTAATGCTTTACTTGTGGTCTTTTTACAGCATCAGGGGTGTTCACAAAGTGTCTACACCAGTAGTGGCATTCTGCCTCACCCATGGAATTCATATATTTTCTTGCCTGGATGACGTGCTGACCCCCCCCCCCCCCCTCCAGGCATTAAGAACACCACATCGCTCCTGCACAGGACCTGGTTTTCTTGGGTTGCAGACTAGAAAAGAATATTAAAAGTTATGTTAGTAACTTCATACTGAAGGTGCACAGTCTTCCTTTAATATAATGAAATAAAATTGTTTGTAAAACAGTCATTCAGCAGATGTTAAGATTATTAAACAGCTCTCATCTGGCTTATTGCTACTACAGTAAACTAAAACTGAACACTGGACCAAATCTGCCTTTTTGTTTCCTTATACTAAATAAGGAAGACTATGCACCTTTGTTTTGAAGTTACTAAAATTAAGCTGTTGCATGGTCCGGGTTTTTTTTTCCCTACAGAACCTAGACAATTTTGGTACTTTCCTTATACTAAATAAGGAAGACTATGCACCTTCATTTTGAAGTTACTAAAATTAAGCTGTTGCATGGTCCAGGTTTTTTTCCCCCCACAGAACCTAGACAATTTTGGTACTTTCCTTATACTAAATAAGGAAGACTATGCACCTTCATTTTGAAGTTACTAAAATTACGCTGTTGCATGGTCCAGGTTTTTTTTCCCCACAGAACCTAGACAATTCTGGTAAATAGATATTTAACTAATAATCAAGGGCTTGATACTCAGTTTCCCAGTTTTTGTTTCTTTACAAGTTTTGTCGAGACCACGGTCACAAAACTACAGGAGAACGGACATTGCATCTAGTGGACTCCTTTGTGAAGCATGCTCTAATTTGCTATTTTGGGGTTGCAGACTTGGACACAATGCATTCTGCTTTTCCTCAAGAGACAGTTCAGAGCCTGACAATTTCTCTCTTTCCTTTGTAACACACTGCACAGTAAGGGAGATCCTAATAACTTTGTGTTTCATGGCACTCACCATTCCAGTGCTTCCCCTAGCCAAACTTCACATCAGAAAAATACAATGGTATCTGAAATCCGAGTCCTAGCTCTCACACTTTTTGACACCCTGACTCTCCTCCTCCTCCCTTGCCTCAAAAGGAGCTACTTTGGTAGAAGGGGCAAGTCAGTCTCAACCCAGGACTTCAGTTCATACCCCTTCTCCTCTTTAAGAAATTCACACTGATGCTTTAGATGAGGCATGGAGGGGCATGGACATGGTCACACCGCTACAGGGCAAATGGCAGCCACTATTTCTGAAGGCAAACATCCATTTAAGGAAAACTTTAAGAGAATTTAAAGAAAATGGACCTGCTTTAAGCACTGCAGATCTTCACTCACGTCTGGAAACCTGGACCACTCCTAGTGTACACTGACAACACCAGTCATGTGATGTATAAATAGAAAAGCATCAGGTTAGCACAGGAGGTGTGGAACTTAGCCAGCTGGGCATCACCCTGACAGCCACACACAGGACAGGGTGCTGGCAGACTCCCTAAGCCGCTCCTTAGAGGACACTCGTCAGTGGGGCACACCACAAATAGATCTCTGCATTACCAACTAACCATCAGCTTCCCCAGTTTTGAACCAGGTAATCTTCTCCCTCAGCCTGGAGGACGTATGCAATCTTCTAGTGGACAGGGAAGTTGCTCTACACCTTCTCTCCACTACCTCTACTTTCAAAAATTCTTCTAAAGGCAAAAAAGGAAAAGCCAAAGATGTTCATGTTTCACTGTTGCAGTCATCACACTTGGGTTATCCTGCCAGGTGTAGCCCTCAGTCGGCTTGAATACCACAGGCTTAGTATTTCTGCATCAGTTGCTGTCGCTTCAGGACTGACGGCAGGTCGTCAGTGATATAAAAACAGGCATCTGACGCCATTACATCAGTCTTTCTTGCCGAGGAGCCTGAAGCAGAAGCAGTTCACACGAGTCCTGGGTTGGCCGCTACCTGAGTTTTCGTTTCCGAAATTGAGGTTGAAGTCCATTGGGGATATTTTTTTTTTTTTTTTTTTTTTGCTCTAACCGATGTCAGAAAAAGTTAATTGTCTCACCTGTGGAAAGCCAATACCACACCGAGATTTCCATTCTTACTGCGTCAGCTGTTTAGGCCCAGACCACGATATACCTCGCTGCCCATTTTGTGCTTTGTTAAATGCCCGAACTATTCATCGTCGGGCCCTTATTGCAGCTATATACTTTCGATGTTCTTAGTGTTTCACTGTTGCAGTCATCACATTTGAGTTATTTGCTTGCAGGTAGCCCTCAGTCGGCATGATTATCACAAAGTCTTGGGTCCTGCCTTATTGTAGCTAAATACTTTTGATGTTCTTAGTGTTTCACTGTTGCAGTCGTCATATTTGAGTTATCTGCTTGTAGGTAGCCCGCAGTCAGCATGATTATCAAAGTCTTGGGTCCTGCGTCGCTTGCTGTCTCATCTTCCATGACATCAGGTAGTCAGGGGTATAAAGCATGCAGCCGATGCCATTACATCAGTCTTTCTTGCAGTGCGCTGCCCGAAGCAGAAGCAGTTCGCAAGTGCCAGTCGGCAGACTCCTGAAATATTTGTTTTCGAGTTTCAGATCCAAAGTCTTCAACTAAGCTAAGTACCATACTTTTGATGTTCTTAGTGTTTCACTGTTGCAGTCATATTTGAGTTATCTGTTTGCATGTAGCCCTCAGTCGGCATGATTATCAAAGTCGTGGGTCCTGCTTCGCTTGCTGTCTCATCTTCCATGACATCAGGTAGTCAGGGGTATAAAGCATGCAGCTGATGCCATTACATCAGTCTTTCTTGCAGTGCGCTGCCCGAAGCAGAAGCAGTTCGCAAGTGCCGGTCGGCAGACTCCTGAAATATTCGTTTTCGAGTTTCTGATCCAAAGTCTTCAACTAAGCTAAGTACCCCGTTGGGGATCCTTTTTCTTGCTCTAAACCAATGTCAGTAAAAGTTAACAATTGTATTTCTTGTGGCGAGCAAATACCTCAAAGATTTTCATTCCGTACTGCATTCCATGCCTAGGCTCACACCACGACGTACCTTGCTGTTGGTTTTGTGCCTTATTCAAACCTCGTACTATTAGTCGTCTGTTCATTTTCGCATCTAAATATTTTGGTACTCTGTTCAATTATCCAGAAATGGCTTTGGTAAGCCACCTGACATTCCTAAAAACGCAAAGATAAACAGAAACCACATAGGTCCAAAGCTGCCAACGACGCTTCTCCTAAGCTAGTCGCCAGTTTGCCGGTACTCCGCCGCTTTCACAGCCCCTGATACCCACTACTTCAGATTTGCAGGCCTCTACTGAGACCCATTCGGAGTCCGGCATGCCGCGAGATGCTTCAACTGTGGAACCTGCAGATGTCTCTACCTTGGATGGGTCCAGAGCCGCTGTGCAGGCACCGGCTTCTGAGGGTGTTTTTAGGCCTACTGACTTGCATATTAACCAACGCCATCTTCTTCTTCAAGGCCTAAAACTCAATCCATTACTAGAAAACCGATGCCGAGACCGCATGGTCAGGCCCCTATGCCTAAAAAACAAATGATAAGAATGGCTTTAGACCTTATTACTCTAATCAGGGGAAGACATCCTTCTCCCTCTTAAGAGACCTAGGACTGATTTTCCTTCTGATCAGGATTCTGAAATTTCTGTTTTCTCTGATGACAAGACCAGGAGTTGCACTTATCTACCCTTGTGGATTCTGATGCAGAGGACTCCATTCCCTCTGCTTCCCTCCAGAGGATTTCTCTTTTGGTGAAGCCTTGCATACTCTTAGGGAACATTTCTGCTGGGAAAGCCAGGATTACTCTAACTCCAAAAAGAGGGAATTCTTACTCCTACCTCAACACAGGCCTTTAGCCATCCCTCCTGTACTGGACATTGTAGATGATGCCTTCTCAGAATCTAGCCTGGCCCCTGACACTTTACCTCCTGCTCCCAGAAAACCTGACTGGTATTACAGGATACCTGACTCTCGCAAGTTCCTCTTTAAAAATCCTTCTGCAGATCCTGAGACCATTTCACAGTGACCCAAGGTCATTAAGGCTACTACTGCCAAAAACCCTACCCCCTCTGGTAGAGATTCCAGGGCCCTGGATAGATGGGGTCAGAATGTATACACTTATGCAACTTTGGCCATTAGGGCCTTAAACTGCCAGTTTCATATGTTAAAGTATCAGCAATATATTACTGGATTGCTTAAACAGAAAATGATGTTGATTCCTGACTTTGCTGAAAATAAAGAATTTCAGGATTTAATGCATTCTGCTGAACAAGTTGGAAAACATACTTTGCAATGTGGTTTTGATTCATTAGAGGCATCTTGCAGGGCTGCTGTCACTGGGTCTCTGCTTAGAAGGCATGCTTGGTTTAAGGAGCAATCTTTGCCAGCTCATGTTAAAGCTAAATTATTAGATGCTCCCTTGAACCAGGACCGCCTGTTTGGCAACAAAGCAGTAGTAGTAGTACTTGAGGTAGAGGAAAAAGCTAAATCTATGCAAACTGTTAGATTTCCTGCAAGTGCAGCCTCCCAGATTTAGTAGGCATTGGCCTTCTAAGAATTGGTCCTTTCCTGCCTCTTCCAGGCCTTCAGTCCAAACCCAGAACTAGCAGAACACACAGGCTTCAGTCCCAAGGTACTTACAGGCCTAAGCAGTGGGGGGGGGGGGCTCCCATTTTCAAAGCTGGGGGTAGTAAGACACCCCCCCCCCATTGTGAACTGTCACAATGACGTAACTTTAAACCTTCCAAGCCCTGCTCAACTGACTGTTCCTTTAGGGGGAAAGATTGCCCAGCATGCAAAACATTGGGAACTCATTACCCAAGACAAATGGGTGTTAAATATGGTTTCCCAAGGATACAGATTCCACTTCCACTCCTTACCAACCCCAAACGGTTGTCCAGACCTACCCCCAAATCAGTGGGCAGAGGCTCAAAGGCAAGTTCTCTCTCTCTCTTCTAAACATCAGGGCTATTCAGCCTGTCCCAGAAGAAGAATGGAGGCAAGGTTTCTACTCAAGACTTTTCTTGGTACCCAGAAAACACAATTCCTGGCGTCCTATTCTGGACCTGTCTATCCTAAACACTTTTTTGGAAATCCCAAAATTCAAAATGCTAACTCTTCATCAGCTGCTTCCCGTGCTAGGCAAAAATGCCTGGTTGGCAACACTGGATTTTAAGGAAGCCTTACCTGCACATCCCAATCAAGGAATCTTGCAGAAGATACCCAAGCTTCAGAGCAGGCTACATGCACTGTCAGTTTGCTGCACTGCCCTTTGGCTTATCTACTGCGCCCAGGGTATTCACAAAGTGCCTAGCTCCAGTCATTGCATTTTTGCAGACAAAGAAATATTCAAATATACCCATACCTGGACGATTGTCTAATTCAGGCAGAAAGCCAGGACATACTATTAAATCTGGCATTTGTAAAGAAATTACTAATTTCTCTGGGGTACACCATAAATGAAAAGAAACCCAGCCACTGGGGATGCACAAGCCAGTGCATTTTTTGTGCCGGTCCCAAGCCCGGATAAATGGGGAGGGTTGTGTCAGGAAGGGCATCCGGTGTAAAACCTCTGCCAAATGACTTATGCGGAGAACATTTCATATTTCCATACTTGATCGGTCGAGGCCTGGGTTAACGCTGCCACCAGTACTTTTAGCCAACAGGGTGCTGGCGGAAATTGGGCTACTGTTGTCGAAGTCGAAGAGGAGGGGGAAGGCATGCCCGAAGGCAGGAATAGAGGAGGAAGGTTCGGAGTGTAGTAGTGAGGGTAGGAACTTTGAATGTTGGCAATATGACTGGCATAGGGAGAGAGCTAGCTGATGTGATGGAGAGAAGGAAGGTTGATATATTGTGCGTGCAAGAGACCAGATGGAAGGGAAGTAAGGCCAGGTGTATAGGAGGCAGGTTCAGATTGTTCTATCATAGTGTGGATGGTAGGAGAAATGGGGTAGGGGTTATTCTAAAGGAACAGTATGCCAAGAGTGTTTTGGAGGTGAAGAGAGTGCCTGATAGTGATGCTTATGAAGCTTGAAATTGATGGTGTAATGTTGAATGTTAGTGTATATGCTCCACAAGTTGGGTGTGCAATGGATGAGAGAGAAAAAAATTGGAGTGAGTTGGATGAAGTGGTGGCAAGTGTACCCAAGGGTGAGAGACTAGTGATTGGAGCGGACTTTAGTGGGCATGTTGGTGAAGTGAACAGAGGGGATGAGAAGTGATGGGTAGGTATGGTGTTAAGGAGAGGAATGCAGAAGGTCAGATTGTGGATATTGTGAAAAAGATGGACATGGCTGTGGTGAGTACGTATTTTAAGAGGAGGGAGGAGCATAGAGTGACATACAAGAGTGGAGGAAGATGCACACAGGTGGATTATATCCTATGTAGGAGGGCCAGTCTGAAGGAGATTGGTGACTGTAAAGTGGTGACAAGGGAAAGTGTAGTTAAGCAGCATAGAATGGTGGTCTGTAGGATGTTGGTGATCAAGAAGAGGAGGAGTGGTGTGAAAGCAGTGCCAAGGATTAAATGGTGGAAGTTAAAAAAAAGGGTGATTGCGAGGTGGAGTTCAGGGAAGAGTTAAGACAGGCACTGGGAGGCAGTGAAGAGTTACCGAATAGCTGGGTAACTAATGCAGAGCTAGTAAAGGAGACTGCTAGAAAGGTGCTTGGTGTGACATCTGGACAAAGGAAGGAGGACAATGAGACCTGGTGGTGGAATGAGGAAGTACAGGAGAATATACAGAGGAAGAGGCTGGCAAAGAAGTGGGATTGTCAGAGATGACGAAAGTAGACATAAGTATAAGGAGATGAGGCGCGTGGCAAAGAGAGAGGTGGTGAAGGCTAAGGATAAGGCATATGGAGAGTTGTATGAGAGATTGGACACTAAAGAGGGAGAAAAGGACCTGTACCTATTGGCTAGTCAGAGGGACAGAGCTGGGAAAGATGTGCAGCAAGTAAGGGTGATAAAGGATAGTGAGGGAAACGTACTCACAAGTGAGGAGAGTGTGTTGAGTAGATGGAAAGAGTACTTTGAGGGGCTGATGAATGAAGAGAATGAGAGAGAGAAAAGGTTGGATGATGTGGGGATAGTGAATCAGGAAGTGAAACAGATTAGCAAGGAGGAAGTAAGGACAGCAATGAAGAGGATGAAGAATGGAAAACCTCTTGGCCCAGATGACATACCAGTGGAAGCATGGAGGTGCTTAGGAGAAATGGCAGTGGAATTTTTAACCAGATTGTTTAATGAAATTTTGGAAAGTCAGAGGATGCCTGAGGAGTGGCAAAAGTGTTTTGGTACCTATCTTTAAGAATAAGGGTGATGTGCAGAGCTGCAGTAACTACAGAGGGATAAAATTGATCAGTCAAAGCTTGAAGTTATGGGAAAGAGTAGTGGAAGCTAGGTTAAGAAGGGAGGTGATGATTAGTTATCAGCAGTATGGTTTCATGCCAGGAAAGAGCACTACAGATGCAATGTTTGCTCTGAGAGTGTTGGAGAAAATAGAGAAGGTCAGAAGGAGTTGCATTGTGTCTTTGTGGACTTGGAGAAAGCATATGACAGGGTGCCTAGAGAGGAGTATTGTATGAGGAAGTCAGGAGTGGCAGAGAAGTATGTAAGAGTGGTACAGGATATGTACGAGAGTAGCGTGACATTGGTGAGGACTGCGGTGGGAGTGACAGATACGTTTAAAGTGGAGTTGGGATTACATCAAGGATCATCTCTGGGCCCTTTCTTATTTGCAGTGGTGATGGACAGGTTGACAGATGAGAAAAGACAGGAGGGCCCAGTGGACTATGATGTTTGCAGATGACATTGTGATATGTAGTGAGAGTAGGGACCAGGATGAGGAGACCCTGGAGAGGTGGAGATGTGCTTTAGAGAGGAGAGGAATGAAGGTCAGCAGGGCTAAAACAGAATATGCATAAATATGAGGGAGGGTAGATGAATGGTGGATGCAGGGAGAGTTGGTAAAGGTGGATGAGTTTAAGTACTTGGGATCAACAGTTCAGAGTAATGGTGAGTGTGAAAGAGAGGTGAAGAAGAGCGTACAGGCAGGGTGGAATGGGTGGAGAAGAGTGTCAGGAGCGATTTGTGACAGACTGGTACCAGTAAGAGTGAAAGGGAAAGTCTTCAAGAGGGTATTGAGACCAGGTATGTTATATGGGTTGGAGATGGTGGCATTGACAAAAAGGCAAGAGTCAGAGCTGGATGTGTCAGAGTTAAAAATGTTAAGATTTGCACTGGGTGTGACTAGGATGGACATGATTAGGAATCAGTATATTAGAGGGTCAGCTCAGGTTGGACAGTTTGGAGACAAAGCAAGAGAGGCGAGATTGCATTGGTTTAGACATGTGCTGAGGAGGGATGCTGAGTATATTGGGAAAAGGATGCTAAGGGTGGTGCTGCCAGGTAAGAGGAAAAGAGGAAAGCCTAAGATAAGGTTTATGGATGTGGTGAGAGAGGACATGTAGGCGGTTGGTGTAAAAGAGCATGATGCAGAGGACAGGAAGAAATGGAAACAGGTGATCCGCTGTGGCGACCCCTAATGGGAACAGCCGAAAGAAGATGATGACACCATAAACGAAAATAAATCACATCTAGTACCCTGTCAACAAATTGTATTCCTGAGAGCAAGCTTGAATACAACTTCCCAGATGGCCTACCTCATGCCAGAGAAACAAGTTCATTTGACAGCCTACTTCAAGCTACTGGCCACAAAGACCCAGCTATCTGCAAGGAAAATACTGCAAGCCCTGGGGTTCATGGCCTCTTGCGTTCTACTGATTCCATATGCAGGACTGCAGATGAGGAAACTACAATGGTATCTAAAAACCTATGGTGTCAACATTCTCAGGACTTGGAATCAATGATTCCTATCATACCTTGTCTAAAGATAAGAGTTCCTTTGGTGGGCAGAGGCCTGCTACCAAAACAAGTGACTGTCATTCGCTCTACCCCCCTGCCGCCCAAACCCTAACACTCATCAGACTATGCATGCGGGGCTCACTTGGCAGGGCAGTGCATTCAGGGCAAATGGGAACCCAAATCAAATGCACCTGCATATCAATCAAAAAGAAAGGTTAGCTGTACAGAATGTTCTGACAGCCTTCAAGGACCACATTCTTCCAGGACAGTTATGGGTAAAGACAGACAACACCACTGTTATGTGGTACATAAACAAGCAGGGGGGAACCCACTCATGCCCTCTCTGCGGACTAGCCATGGCTCTGTGCAACACAGCCTTGAGCTACCAAGTGCACCTACAAGCTCAATTCCTGCCAGGCAAGCTAAATACACTGGCAAACAACCTAAGCAGAGATCTCATGGACCCACATGAGTGGAAACTGGAGCCAAAGATATTCAACATGTTGAGAAACAAATGGGGGAGCCCAGAGATAGATCTGTTTGCCTCCTCTCAGAAGAACTACCAGTTGGACAAATTCTGCACAAGGACTCCCCACAAACAAGCTTGGAAAGTGGATGCCCTGTCTTTCACCTGGGAAAAATCTATCAGTTTATGCCTTTCCCCCACTGCCTCTCCTCTCCAAAGTGCTACTAAAGATTAAACAGGGCAAACCAAGGACAATACTGATTGCACCAGACTGGGCATGCCAACACTGGTACCCCCTCTTGCTCATTGTGACACTGCTGGAACCGTGGCACCTGCCTCACACCCCTGCCCAGCTGTCCCAGCAGGAGGGCCAGATTCTGCACCCACAGCTTCAAACCCTGAACCTTGCAGCCTGGCTAATTACCTGATCTCTCTATTACCTTCCCTCAGTAAGCAAGTGATGGATGTCATTCTGGAGGCAAGGAGACCTAGTACAAGAAAATGTTATGCTGAAACATGGAAAAGATTCTGTTCCTGGAGCCAAACAATTTGCCGCATATTCTTCAATACTTAACTGAGATGCTTCACAAGGGCCTTTTCTTTTCTTCCATCAAAATTCATGCCTCAGCCATTTCAGCACATTACAATACAGAGCCACCCCTCTTCTCTCATCCACTGCTGAAGCAATTCCTCAGAGGGAGCCAAAAAATTAAGTCCACCCAGGAGAGCCCCTATTCCAGCCTGGGACCTTAACTTTGTATTGGAAAAACTCACTTTACCTCCCTTTGAGCCAGCTGTAAATGCAGAGTTGAAATTTCTTTCTTGGAAAAACAGCCTTCCTTCTAGCCATTACTTCAGCAAGAAGGGTGTCTGAATTACAGGCCCTCATGGCAGTGGAGCCTTTCATCATCTTTCATGCAGATAGGGTGTGCCTCAGGACCAATCCTTCCTTTATGCCCAAGGTGGTATCCAGTGTGGCCCTTAATCAGTCCATTCATTTGCCAACCTTCTTTTCTAATCCACAGAACAAAGAGGGACCGCATACTACACTCCTTGGACATGCACAAACAACTTAGATTTTACTTGGACAAGTCTAAGCCTCTCAGGAAATCTGAACAGCTGCTGGTTGCATTTGCTGCAGAGGCAGAGAGGAAGGCCATTTCTAAGCAAACCATTTCTAAGTTGATAGGCCATTGCATTCATTTCTGCTGTAAGCACCATGGAAAAACCTACCCCACAGGGGATAAGACCTCATTCCACCAGGTTTGCATCTACCTCTACAGCCTTTCTCAGAGGTGTCCCTACCAGGGACATCCTGGAAGCTGCTATCTGGAGCTCTGTACATACCTTCACCAAGCATTACCACTTTCCAATTTTTTCTAAATCCAGAGCTAGCTTTGCCACTGCAGTCTTGCAGGGCCTTATAGCTGGTCCTAATGCTATCTAATTGCCTCCTACCATCCTTAGCTTTGGGAATATACCCAAATGTGATGACTGCAACAGTGAAAGGTGAAAAACATAGTACAGTTGTGTGCACTTACCGTAAATGTAGATGTTGGAGTGTATTCACTGTTGCAGTCCTAGTTATTTTCCCTCCAGCCCCCTGACATCTATTGACTATACCTCTATTCTTGTGTACTGTGCTTAAAGCTTTCTGGTGTATTTGCTTTTGGAGTTGTAACCTTGTATATAATTGCTTCCCATTATGGGGGTACCTGACATCTGGGGCAAGAAAAGCTGATGTAATGACGTCTGTTGCATGCTTTATACCCCTGACTACCTGACGTCATGGAAGATGAGACCGCAACCGACGCAGGACCCAAGACTTTGATAATCAGGCCATCTGAGGGCTACCTGCAAGCATATAACCCAAATGTGATGACTGCAACAGTGAATACACTCTAAACACCTACATTTATGATAAGTGTACACAACTGTACTTTCTTGAACTCTATTCCAAAATGGCTTCGGTAAGCCATCCAGCTACCAATCTTCTGAAAAAAACGTAAGGAAAGAGAGACTGCACAGGTCCAAAACTGTCGACGTTTCTGTTAAGCTAGTCGCCAGTTCTCTGGTACTCAGGCGCTTTCGCAGCCCCTGATGCCCACTTCGATGGATTCTCAGGCTGCTACCGAGACCAGTTTGGAGTCCAGTATGCCACAAGACTCTCTTTGACTAAGGAACCTGCGGATGTCTCTACCTTGGAATGGTCCGGAGCCGCTGTGCAGTCACCGACTTCTGTGGAAGTTCTTCGCACTACTGATATTCAACACAAACTGACTTGTTTCATATCTTCAGGTCTTTCTAAAACTACTGAGTTTCTAAGGCCAAGAATACGAGCTACACCTAAAAAAAACTACCCTAACTCAAGCACCTGCTTCCTTACCACAATCACAGATGCTTAAAATGGCAGAATACCTTATGCTGATTAGGGGAAGCCAGCCTTCCCCTGCTAAGAGATTGTGAGGTGCTCTGCCTAACATGAGTCCAACTCTTAGGTTTCTGATTATGAAGACACCCTTTTATCTGCCTATGAGGATTCAGATGCAGAGGAATCCATTCCTTCTGCCTCCTCCTGCCTCCCCTCCAGAGGATTTTTCTTTTGGTGAAACCCTACATACGGGCATTTCCATTGAGAATGCCAGCATTATCCTCAGTCCAAAAAGAAACTGTGGGAATTTTTAAATTTACCACAGCACAGACTTTTAGCTATCCCTCCTGTTCTGGATGTTGTGGATGCAGTTTTTATGGAATCCAGTGTAACTCTTGATACTTTACCCCCTGCTACTACGAAACCTGACAGGTACTACAGAGTCCCTGACTCGCACAAATTTATTTTCAAAAATCCTACTGCTGACCCAGAGGTCATCTCTCAAGGACCTAAAGGAATAAAAGCAACTACAGCTAAGAATTCCACCCCCTCGGACAGAGATTCCCAAGCTTTAGACAGATGGTGTAAAAAAAGTATACACACATGCAACTGTTGCCATTAGATCATTAAATTGTCAGTTCCACATGCTAAAATTCCAGCAACATATTATGGAACTTATTAAGCAAAAATTATCTACCTTCCATAACTGTGCAGAAAATAATTACAGGAGCTTATGCATTCTGCAAGCCAAGTCAGCAAGCATACCCTGCAGTGTGGGTTTAACACCCTAGAAGCATCTTGCAGGGCAGCAGTCACAGGTTCTGTACTTAGAAGGCATGCCTGGCTTAAGGAGCAGACCTTGCCAGACCATGTGAAATCAAAATTATTGGACGCACCTCTGAACATGGACAATCTGTCTGGCACCAGAGCAGAAGAGGTTTTAAAAAAGATGGAAGAAAAAGCTAAGTCTATGCAGACAGTCAAAGATTTTTTGCAAGTGCAGCCTCCAAGATTCAGTAGGCATTGCCTCTCAAAACATTGGTCCTTTCCAGCCCCCTCAAGGCCACCTCAAACTAGACCTAGGGAAATGGACCCCCCCCCCCCAAGACTACAGTCTCAGGGTATGCAGAGATTTAAGCAATGGATTACCTCCACTTATAAAACAGGGAGTGCTAAGTCACCCCCTTATGGAAAGAATTCACAGTGACTACTCAACTCCTCCCTTCACCTCTGCCCAGATGTTCTTCGTGTTTCACTGTTGCAGTCATTACATTTGGGTTATCTGCTTGCAGGTTGCCCTCAGTCGGCCTGATTAACCAAGTCTTGAGTCCTGCGTCGGTTGCTGTCCCTTCTTCCATGACGTCAGGTCATCAGGAGTATAAAACATGCAGCAGACGCCATTACATCAGTCTTTGTTGCCGTGCAGTGCCCGAAGCAGCATTTCGGAAGTGCCGGTCGGCCGACTCTTGAAATTTTCATTTTCGAGTTTCAGAACCAAAGTCTTCAACTAAAATTAAGTACCCCGTTGGGGAATTTTTTCTTGCTCCTTACCGATGTCAGTAAAAGTTAATTGCATTACTTGTGGAAAGCAAATGCCTCATAAAGATTTTCATTTGTACTGTATTCCTTGCGTAGGCCCTGACCACGACGTAACTTGCTGTCGGTTTTGTGCTTTATTTAATCAGCGCACTATCAGTCATCGGTATATTTTCGCCTCTAAATAGGTTCATAGGTTCATACTAGGCTATCTGCCCTGGGGCAATTACAAGCCTAGCCCGATTTTGTTTGGCTTACGCCACCCCTTGATTTGAGTATACTGTGCCCTTTTTAATGTTTAGTTTACTGTGCCTCTGTCTAATAGTGACACGGAAGTAATCCCCGGGACAAACCTACGATCCCCCATCCACTCATCAAGATTCTTCTTGAGATTGTGAGGTGCTTTGCCTAACATGAATTGGAATTCTATTCCAGAGCGAAGGAAGCCTCTGGGTTATGAATCTGTCCCTCGAGCAAGTTCTATTTATTTCTGTGCTGAGGTTCAAGTCCCTCGAGCGTGTGGCTCTAAGGGATTTAGATTTACTAAGGTGGAGCATGTCCATTAATTCTGGATTGGACATAGCTTTATATGTCAGGCATAAAGGCATAGATCGCCTCGAAGTAGGCGGTATGCAACTGAGTAGAGCTGGAGTTTTTTTTAACCGAGCAGCATATGGCATCTGCTTGAGTCCCTTGATCCTCTTGGTGAGGTACTTTTGGGGTCTTTCTAATTGCTGCAGGTGTCTGGTAAGGTACATCCCAAAAGGGGCATTATATTCTATGATAGGCCTGATGAGGGATGAATAAAGGGGCACGATTACCTTTCTTGACGTAGATGTGAATACTTTCATGATGAGGTGGGCTATGTAGAAGGTCTTTCTAACCACTTTGGCAATGTGGTTGTCAAAGGAGAGATTGCTATCAACTTGGGTCCCCATATCCCTAATTACTTTCTCTGTACTTAATGGGTTACTGCCTATGTGGTAATTTGTGGGCACATTGTTTTTGCCAAAGGGTATGACTATACACTTTTTGGCATTTAGCTTTAGACCATGGCTCTGGCACCAGTTGTCTGTCTCTGTGAGACCTTTTTGAAGGATGTTTGTGTCAGCTGGAGAGTCTGTTATGGCGCCCAGTTTGCAGTCATCTGCGAATTTGGTGAGCCATAGTCCTCCCACGTTGGCCTGTACCTCGGAAAAGTATATACCGAACAAGAGCGGTCCCAGGACAGAACCTTGTGGGACGCCACTTGTGACCGGTTTCGAGTCTGACATAGCTCCAGCAACTCTCACTCTGTGGGTTCTGTCTTTGAGCCAGTTTGTGACCCATCTTGTTACATAGGGGTTTATATTTAAGCTGGATAGCTTATCTATGATGCCCGAGTGGGGTATTGTGTCAAATGCCTTTGCTAGGTCCAGATAGGCTGTGTGGACTACCTTCCCTTCATCTATGGCTTTGGTGACTGTTTCAAAGAAGTCGACCAGGTTCAAAAGGCAGGATCTGCCCTTGACGAAGCCGAATTGGGTAGGATCTAGTGTCTGTAGGTCTCCAATGTCTTTTTTTATGAGCTCCATGATGATCCTCTCCATAGCCTTGCAGACTAGGCTAGTCAGGCTTATGGGGCGATAGTTTCCAGGGTCCGTAGAGGCTCCACCTTTGTGGAGTGGGACCACTGTTGCTGTACGCCATTCTGTGGGCACATATCCTGTAGTGAGGCTGAGATTGTACAGCTGTTTTATTTGAGGGGTTAGTTCTTCTTGGAGTTCATGTAGGACGCAACCCGGGCCGCCATCTGGTCCCATGGAAGCAGCGTTTTTTGCTTTGGAGAGGACCGCCTTCACCTGAGCATCAGAGATGTTTGGGAGGCAGCCCTCTGCCGGGATAGATACTTGCTCTTTTTTGGGGGGGGGGGGGAGTTTGCATTGAACCTGTCTGCCAGGATATTGGCGATGTCTGTGGGTTCAGTGTATTTTTTGTCGTTTAGAATCAACTCAGAACAAGTCTGGGAGTTGCATCCCAGGTTCCTAACATAACTGAAAAAAGCCTTATGATTGTCTTTAGTGTCGTGTGACCTTGGAGGATTTTATGAGGGATCGTAATTTTTTTACTAGTACTGATCAGAGCTGCCTTCCCTATTAGGGATTTTGCTCTATCGTGTAGTAGCTTCCTCCTTCTGTTGTAAAGTTTATTTATGGCTGGGGTCCACTAGACTGGACGCCTGCCTTTGGATGATTGGGTCTTGGTTTTCTTTTTGTTTGGGATAGCATGATCCATGCATTCCTGGAGATGTCCGTAGAATGCGTTTATATAGGATTCTTTAGTTTGGGCCGTAGTTTCCACTGGCCCTGGGGCCTTGAAGGATTCCACTTCGGTTTTGAGAAGTGAGAAGTTTGCTTTTGAGAAGTTTTTCACTGTGGTTTTCTGGGTTGGGGGTGGGGTCGGGATGTGGATATCCAGTGAAATTAATTTATGGACTGATCTTACCAATGAGGGATATACTTCTGATATGGAGCATAGAGTACCCATGTTGGTAATGATCAGGTCTAGTATGTTATTCCCTCTTGTGGGAGTGGTGACTAGTTGTTCCATAGCATTTGAGTTTATAATTTCCAGGAACCTTTGGGCTAAGGTGCTGGGGCTTGAGTAGTGCTCCCAGTCTGTTTGGGTAGTTGAAGTCGCCCAATATAATGGTGTTCAGAGAGATCTTCATGTTCTCCAATGTTTTCAGGAAAGCCGAGTGGGATTCCTGACTTTGAGAGGGTGGTCTGTAGGATGCTATAAACTGAAAAGCAGTCTTGCCCACTGTTAGTTGCACATGGATGATCTCCGATACTTCGTGCAATGCCACTAACCTGGAGGTGTGGATATCCTTGATAAATATGGAAACTCCCCCTCCTTTTGTAGTTCGGTCCGGGTTTTGGGGCCGAAAAGCATGATATGAGGTATAATCTGGTAGTGCTGGGGTGCTCTCTGGAGCCTTGAACCAGGTTTCTGTAACTGCACAGATATTGATGTTCTCCGTACTGAGGAGAGCTTTGAGTGCGTGCGTCTTGAGGTTAAGACTTCTGGCGTTTAGCAGCATTGCCCTTAGTTTCTTGTTCCTTGTGCTGTCTATGGAGGTGGGTTTGACTTTTGAGCCTTGCCTAAAAAAGGCACTATGGGGTTGGCAAGAGCCTTTGCCAATATCCGAAAGCCCCGTGGTGACAGGTGCAAGCCGTCCCTAGCGAAGCAACGTGGCTTGTCGAGCATGTCATCCCAGGCTGACAGACACTGGATCCCCTTTGAATGACACCAAAATTTTAGCCAGTTGTTAAAATCGATCATTTTGTCTTTGTACTGTGGCATCATTCTAGGTGAGGGTAAGATGCTGCTCAAGGTCAGGGTCATACCGGCCTGGGCTACATGATCAGAGAGCTCCTCTGTCTCTTCATGTAGTCCAGGGAGGTACGTCTCCGGTCATTCACACCAGCATGTACGATGATTGAGTCATATTTGTATTTGCTTTGGAGTGACCTGAGTGCTTGCGTTATGTTGCGGATCCTAGCGCCCGACAGGCAGCTCACTGTGACCTTCTCTTTGTTCAGCCTGGTGAGCAGGACGTCAGTGTGTCTGACAATAGTCACCTATTACAAGAGTATCAGGTGTGTTATTCAGCCTTAAGGGCTGTGGCTGCTTGGCACACTGACATTGTGGGCTATGTGTTGTGCGTATTTTGTTTTGGGGTAGTGTTTGCTTGGATGTCTGCTTTGGAGGTCTCTGTTGCTTAAGTAGATTTTTATTTAGACCCTCTGAGTATGTTTTTGTGTATTTGTGTGTTTGGTTCGCTGATGTAGTTGGGACTATGTGATACTGGAATTGTGTTGTGTGAGGTTACCTTCTCCTCCTGACTGGTTTCACCAGTTTTGAGATGAGAGAGCTCAGCCTCCAGTTTGGCTATATGGTTGCATCTCTCACATATATTTGAACCTGTTTGGAGGAGGAGAGGGTTCTCTCTCTAATTATCCAGATAGGTCATCGGTTAGCCATTCGACTACCGGGATTCCAAAAAAAACGCAAAGATAAAGACAGAGGCAGGCTCCCGAGGTCCAAAACTGCAGATGACGCTTCTCGTAAGCCAGCCACCAGTTCGCACCCCCTGATACCCCCTACTTCTGATTCGCAGGCCTCTATTGAGACCCATTCGGAGTCCGGTATGCCTTGAGATGCTTCAACTATGGAACCCACAGATGACTCTACCTTGGATGGGTCCAGAGCTGCTGTGCAGGGTGTATTCAGGCCTATGAACTTGCATGTTAAACTGACGCCTCCTTTACTTAAGCCTAAATCTCGACCCATGTCTAAAAACCCAACGCCCAGGCCACATGCTCAGGCATCTAGACCTAAAAAACAAGTAAGAATGGCTGAAGATCTAATAACTCTAATCAGGGGTAGCCAACCCCCCCCCCCCCCAAGAGGCCTAGGACTGAAGTTGATTATGAATCTTCGGATCAGGATTCTGTTTTTTCTGACTCTTCTGATGATCTGGATTTTCCTTTTACCTACTTATGAAAATTCTGATGCAGAAGACTCTATTCCCTCTGCTTCCCTTCCTGAGGATTTTTCTTTTGGGGAAACCTTACAATACTCTAAGGGAGCATTTCCACTGGGAAAGCCAGGATTTTTCTAATTCAGGAAAGAGACTTAGAGATTTCCTTCTCCTACCTCAGCATAGGCCTTTAGCTTTTCCTTCTGTACTAGACATAGTTGCTTTCTTCAGAATCTAGTATGGTCCCTGCCTCCTGCTCCCAGAAAACCTGACAGATACTACAGGGTCCCTGAGTCCCGCAAGTTCCTTTTCAAAAATCCTATTGCAGATCATATTTCACAGGGGCCCATGGGCATTAAGGCTTCTAGTGCTAAAAATCCTACCCCTTCTAATAGAGACTCCAGGGCGCTGGATAGATGGGGTAAGGTTTACACTTCTGCAACCTTGGCCATTAGGGCTTTAAACTGCCAGTTTCATATGTTAAAATATCAGCAACATGTTATTGGACTGCTTAAACAGAAAATGATGTTAATTCCTGACTGACTGTGTGGAAAATAAAGAATTACAGGATTTAATGCATTCTGCCGAACAAGTTGGAAAACATACTTTGCAATGTGGTTTTGATTCATTAGAGGCCTCTTGCAGGGTCTGTGCTCAGAAGGCATGCTTGGCTTAAGGAGCAATCTTTGCATGATCATGTTAAAGCTATATTGTTGGATGCTCCTTTAAATCAGGACCGCCTGTTTGGCAACAAGGCTGAGGAAGTTCTTAAAAAGATGGAAGATAAAGCTAAATCTTTGCAAACTGTTAAAGATTTTTTTTACAAGTTCAGCCTCCTAGATTTAGTAGGCACTGACCCTCTAAGAATTGGTCCTTTCCAGTCCCCTTCCAGGTCTTCTCAAGCCAAACCCAGATGCAGCAAAACCCTCAAGATGTTCTTCGTTCCCCATTGCTGCAGTCCTTACTATTGGGTGTAGTCTGCTGTCCAGTCGGCCCGAATACCAGAGTATATGGCTGACGTCGGTCAGGGCGCATTAGACTGACGTCAGTACGTCAGGGTACTAATGCGCATGACCGACGTCATATCCTCAGTCTTTTTTGCCGCATGGTCCGATGCAGAAGCAGTTTTGCGAGTGCAGGTTGGCGTTCTGAAATATTTCCGAAACCGGAGTTTCAGACCGAAGCAGAGTTGGCTAAGTACCCCGTTGGGGAACATTTTGGTTTTTTCTTGCCTCAGTATTTAACCGGATGTCAGAAAAAGTGAATAACTGTATTTCTTGTGGGAAACAGATACCTCATAGGGATTACCATACCTTGTGTATACCTTGTTTAAGGCCTGAGCACGACGTTGTTGGTTGCCGCTCTTGTGCTAGGTTTAACAAACGCACTATTAAGAGGAGGTTAGACTGTGCCAGGTTAGTGTTTGGGAAGCGTTGCAATTATAAAATGCCGCCGGATGCTCCGGCCCGCTGGCCCAAGAAGCGCAAGGACAAAACAGCGAAGCCTAGGGTTGATGAACCGCAGTCCCGGACGCCGGTTCTTTAGAAGGCTCAGTGGAGCCAGAGGTTTTGCCAGGAGTTTCCATGGAGTCTCAGGCAGAAACTTTACTGTTACAGGATGTGCCTTCTCAGGAGGTAGGCCAGGCTGAGGGGGCTTCTCAGGTAACTGTTCTTCCCTCTCTTCCCAAGGTTGTTAGAGCCTCTCCTTCTGTTGCCAAAACTTCTTTGAGAGGTAGGCCAAGTTCAGCTTCAGTGGGGCTTCTCCTAGCATTTCGGGTCCTATACCTAAGAAACATATGCTTAAGATGGCAGAAGATTTGATTACTATGATTAGAGGTACTATGCCCTCCTGATAAGAGGCCTAGGGTGGAACCGGAGTTTGATAGTTTTGAACAGTGTTCAGAGGCTTCTGAGTCTTCTGCGGAAGATTTGCAAGAGTATCCTCCTTATTCTGATTCTGATGTGGATGATTCCACTCCTACAGCTTCTCCTCCTGAGGATTTCTCATTTTCAGAGACTCTGCATTCCATGAGGGAGCACTTTAAATGGGAAGGCCAGGATTACTCTGATTCCAGGAAAAGGCTTAGGGAATTCTTGTTTTACCCCAGCATAGGCCCTTAGCTATACCTCCTGTGTTGAATGTGGTGGAAGATGTTTTTGCAGAGGCTTCCTGAACCCTGACTCTTTGCCTCCTGCTCCTGTTAAACCTGATAGGTATTATAGGGTGCCCAAGCTCATAAGTATTTGTTTAAGAGTCCCAGGGGACCCAGAAACTGTTTCTCAGGGGCCTAAAGGTGTTAAGGCCTCTGTGGTTAAAAATCCTGTTCCCACTGATAAAGAGGCAAGGGCTTTGGATAGGTGGGGAAAGAAAGTGTATACTTCTTCTACTCTAGCCATGAGAGCGTTGAATTGTCAGTTTCACATGCTAAAATATCAAAATTATCTCCTTTCACAATTGAAATCTAAGGTGGATGCTTTGGCGGAAGGTATTGAGTGTAAAGAGTTGCTGGATTTGGTTCATGTGTCTGAACAAGTGGGTAAGCATTCTTTGCAATGTGGTTTTGATGCTGTACAGGCCTCCTCGAGGGTGGCTGCCACTAGTTCTGTTCTTCAGGCATGCCTGGTTGAGGGATCAGAATTTAGCTGAGCATGTTAAGACAAGGATTTTGGATGCTCCTTTACAGTCTGATGTGTTGTTTGGTTCGCCTGTGGAAGCAGTTTTAAAGAAAATGGAGGACAAAGCTAAGTCTATGCAAACTGTTAAAGATTTTTGCAGGTGCAGCCACCAAATTTAGTAGAAATTGGCCTGCTAAGGGGTGGACATATCCTGCTTATGATTCCCAGTCTAGGGGTAGGTCTAGACGTGGTAGGGGCAGGGCTCAAGGTTCTTTTAGGCCTAGATCAGGAGTTCACCTGCTCAGACTTCTGGTGAGGGCAGGGGTCAGTCCTTTCAGAACAGACCCAATGACCTGCCTTTTCAGCTGCCAGTAGATTCTCGTCTGGCAGCTCCTCTGGGAGGAAGACTGTCTCTTTTCAAAGAAAATTGGGATTTAATTACTCAAGACAGATGGGTGTTGGATATCATTCACCACGGTTACAGGTTTTATTTCCATACAATGCCCCTTTCAAAGGCATGCCAGACGTTCCTCCTCCACAAAGAAAAGAGGCTCACAAGCAAGTTTCTCAGTTACTCCAGATGGGGCCATTCAGCCAGTCCCTGTATCAGAAAGGGGCCTAGGATTTTATTCTCGCCTGTTCCTAGTACCAAAGAAGGGGAACACGTGGAGACCAATTTTGGATTTATCTCTCCTCAACACTTATCTGGACATTCCCAAGTTCAAGATGTTGACGTTACAACAGCTTTTACCTCTGCTGGGCAAAGATCACTGGATGGTAACTTTAGATCTCAAGGAAGCTTACCTTCATGTGCCTATAAGGCTAAGTTGCAGGAAGTATCTGCGGTTTCGAGCTGGAAATTCTCATTATCAGTTCTCTGCATTGCCCTTTGGCTTATCTACTGCCCAGAGTATTCACAAAGGTTCTGGCTCCAGTGATAGCTTACTTCAGGCTACAAGGAATTCAAATCTATCCTTACTTGGACGACTGCCTGATTCTGGCTCAAGAAAAGGAAGACCTTCTACAGCATCTGGAATATGTTATAGCAGTGCTAAGATGCCTAGGGTATTCTGTGAACGAAATAAAGTCCAGTCTAGTACCCTCTCAAGACATGTGCTTTCTGGGTGTGAGACTGAATACAGCAGCCCAGATGGCCTTTTTAACCCCGGACAAACAAAAGAGTCTATCACTTTACTTCCATCAACTATCTCATCAGTCCGTGCTGACTGCAAGGACAGTCCTTCAAGCATTAGGGTTCATGGCATCTTGTATTCTGGTGCTTCCCAATGCCAAACTGCATATGAGGAAGCTACAATGGTATCTCAAAATGTATGGACACAGCACTGCCAGGATTTGGACACTGTCATTCAAATAATACCTTGCCTTCAAAAAGAATTTTTGTGGTGGGCTCAGGAATGTCACCTAAACAAGGGACTCTCTGTGACCCGCCAGAGGCGAGTCAGATTTTAACGACAGATGCCTCGGACATTGCTTGGGAGCTCATCTAAATGGAAAGTGGATACAAGACAAGTGGCCTGCCAGACTACAGCATCTACATATCAACATGAAGGAGATGTTAGCAGTCCAGTTTGCATTAATGGCTTTCAAGGAGTTACTTCTTCCAGGGCAGGTGTTGATTCTAACAGACAACACAACTGTCATGTGGTACATCAACAAGCAAGGGGAACACATTCTTATCCTCTATGCAGGCAAGCAATGATTTTATGGGAGACTGCGCTAAGCCTGCAACTAACTCTTCAGGCAAGGTTTCTGCCAGGAGCACAGAACTCCTTAGCAGATGTGTTAAGCAGACAAATCATGGATCCCCACGAGTGGAAACTGGATCTTCATGTATTTCAGAAATTGACAGTGTCATGGGGAACTCCAGACATAGATCTGTTCGCTTCTCCACTAAACCACCAGCTGCCAAAGTATTGCACAAAGGGGTTTCATCACACAGCTTGGAAAGTGGATGCTCTGTCTTTCAGTTGGAAAAACCTTCATGTGTATGCCTTTCCACCTCTGCCTCTTCTTCCAAGGGTACTATTAAAGGTCAGACAAGACAGACCAAGGATGATTTTGATAGCTCCAGATTGGCCTCTGCAACATTGGTACCCACTACTACGGAGTCTGGTAAAGAAGCCTCCATGGCCTTTACCTCTGATTCCTCATCTGTTATCTCAGAAGGACGGTCATCTGCTCAATGTCAAGCTTCACTCTCTTCATCTAACAGCCTGGCATATTCTGTGTTGAAACACAGCAGGTCTCAACTTCCTCAACAAGTTTTAAATGTAATTATGGAAGCTAGAAGACCTAGTACAAGGAAAGTGTACGCAGAAAAATGGAAGAGATTTTTATTTTGGAGTACAACAAAGAATTTGGAGATTTCTGAGCCTAATTTGAGTGTGGCTCTTCAATATCTTACTGAGTTATTGGACAAAGGTTTGTCCTTCTCTTCCATTAAGATTCATGCTGCAGCAATTTCAGCTCACTATGATTGTGACCCACCATTGTTTTCGCATCCTTTGTTCAAGCAGTTTCTTAGAGGGGCAAAGAATATCAGACCCCCACGTAGAGCTCCTACTCCTGCTTGGGATCTCAATTTTGTGTTGGAAAAACTTACTCTACAACCTTTGAGCCTGCGGCTACTGCTGAATTGAAATACTTGTCATGGAAGACTGCTTTTCTGTTGGCTATTACTTCTGCAAGAAGGGTGTCTGAGTTGCAGGCCCTTATGGCAGTAGAGCCCTTTTGATTTTCCATAAGGATAGGGTATCATTACGTACTAATCCTTCCTTTATGCCTAAGGTGGTTTCTAGTGTGGCTTTAAACCAAACTATTCATTTGCCTACTTTTTATGCAGACCCCAAAATAAAGGGGAAAAGATTTTGCACACTTTAGATGTACACAGGCAATTGCTATTATTTAAGCAGGACTAAGGATTTTAGGCAGTCTCAGCAGTTGTTTGTTTCTTTTGCTTTGAGTTCGAGGGCAAGCCTGTGTCAAAACAAACTATTTCTAGGTGGATTGGCTTTTGCATTGCATTTTGTTATTCCCATCATGGCAAGGAGATTCCGGCTGGGATTAGGCCTCATTCCACTAGGGCTACTGCCACTTCAACAGCATTTCTAAGGGGGGTGGCAACTAAGGATATTTTGGAAGCAGCTACTTGGAGTTCAGTGCATACTTTCTCTAAGCATTATCACCTTCCTATCTACTCTAAGTCTAGGGCTGGTTTTGCCACAGCTGTTTTGCAAGGCATGTTGTCAGCTCCTGCTTCTTTATGATTTGCCAGCCTCCCTTACCTCTGCTTTGGGATTCTACCCAATAGTAAGGACTGCAGCAATGGGGAACGAAGAACATAGTACAGTTTTGTACCTACCATAAATGTAGATGTTCGAGGATCCCCATTGCTGCAGTCCAATTTACCCTCCCTCCTTCCCCTCTGTGTTTAGGGGTGGTTGTGTAGGTGAGGTTACATGCTGATATTTTTGTATATATTCTTGTATATATTGTACATATTTTTGGTGCAGGTATTTTGGGCCTTGTCTTTTTAGGGTCTTCTGACATCTGGGGCAAGAAAAGACTGAGGATATGACGTCGGTCATGCGCATTAGTACCCTGACGTACTGACGTCAGTCTAATGCGCCCTGACCGACGTCAGCCATATACTCTGGTATTCGGGCCGACTGGACAGCGGACTACACCCAATAGTAAGGACTGCAGCAATGGGGATCCTCGAACATCTACATTTATGGTAGGTACAAAACTGTACTTTTCAGTCCCAGGGGACTCGCAGAACTAAGCAGTGGGGGGGGCCTCCACTTCCAAGTCTGGGAATAATAAGACTCCCCCCTATGGTAAACTGTCTCAATGACTTACTTTTAAAAATTTCCAAGCACTTATCAGCTGACTGCCCCTTTGGGGGGAAAGATTGCTCTTCATGCAAAGAATTGGGAACTCATTACCCAGGACAAATGGGTTTTAAATATAGTGTCCCAGGGATAAAGATTTCACTTCCACACGTTGCCAGCACCAAGTGGGTGGCCGGACCTACCCCAAATCAGTGGGCAGCGGCCCAAAAACAAGTACTTTCTCTCAAGTATGGAGGGCTATTCAACTGGTACCAGAAGAGGAAAAGGGACACTGTTTCTACTCAAGACTTTTCCTGGTATCCGGAAAAGACTATTCATGGCGTCCTATCCTGGATCTGTCTACTCTAAACACCTTTTTGGAGAGTCCAAAATTCAAGATGCTGACTCTTCACCAATTACTTCCTATGCTAGGCAAAGATGCCTGGTTGGCAACACTAGTTTTAAAAGAAGCATACCTGCACATCCCAATCAGGAAAACTTGCAGAAGATACCTACGCTTCAAAGCAGGCTACACGCACTATCAGTTCTCTGCACTGCCCTTTGGCTCATCTGCTGCGCCCAGGATATTCATAAAGTGCCTAGCTCCAGTTATTGCATTCTGCAGGCAAAGAAATATTCAAATATACCCATACCTGGACGATTGTCTAATTCAGCCAAAACTTTTCGAGCCCACTAAGTTTATTTAAACACTGAAACACATTTTTCGTCCAATAAAATTGTTAGACTTCATCAGAAAAAAAGCAAAGAAACTGTCAGTTGATATTTAAAATCCCAATATGTAAATTCCCTGCCAAATGACGTAATCGAACAATTTATTCTTAAAAATATATACCCTTAATAGGTTCTAAGACAGTTGTATGTTAAAATAATTCATTCAAGACTGCCTCATTACAAATTATCAGCAACAACTCTACAATGATAAAACATGCTGAAATCCTAGCACATATTTACTTTGAATTAATTAAATCATATGATCACAAATATGTTACATTATTAAAAACCAACTACAAAACCTAAAATACCACTTTTAACTTGTATTTTATGCCAAATTAAATACACCTACTGGGTTCATGCATACTAATACATGTATATAATAGATCTTCCAAAAATATGTTCAAATATGCAAATCTCAAATTTCAATTTTAGACAACATAAAAATCAATTTAATTTTATTATCAAGCTTATACAACTTTTGTCTCAGAAAGTAGAGACAATGAATGCAAGATTGGATATAGTGGCATTGGTACATCAGCAGCAACAGGATCAAATGGTTGTTTCTAATTCATTCCAGCCAGGACAAGCTGGGCAAGCGGCTACAATGACATTCGCACAATCAGTGGGAACAGGTACTGTACACAATGATACTGTAGAACGGAACATTGGGCAGTATATTCAACATCTACAGACAGTTCACCTGGCATGTTAAACACAAATGCCAATGGTGTTAATGTCAATGTCGGTATGCCTGCTTTGCAGAACAATGTACAAACGCAACAGCAGTCAGCACAAGCTCCTGCAAGTGGTCCAATACAAGTACCCAATCTGAAAGATTGGTTAATGTCTCCAATAGGCTTGTTCGGAGCCAATATTTCTGATAAGGGGACAGCACACAGAGAGGCACCGAATAAATCACTACAGGAACTTTTAAATTTATTGGACCACAATATGTTAAAATACAAAAAGTTGTGTTTAGAAATTGAGTATTTTCAAGAATGCCTTAGACTAGAAATAGTGCTTAAAGGCCTTGGAACCTGGCGTTATCCTACGGGTTTGATGCCAGGGTCCGAATTCCATCAAGAACTGATTAAATTATTTAACCAACAAGGTTTGCAATTGTTACAAATAATGATTAAACATTATAGTATGACAACTAAGGAACCGGAAGAATGTTTTGGACAACTAGATGGTCAGATAAAGCAGCATACAGATTTTTTACGGTATAAATATGAATACCTACGTATTGATCAGCATTTAGACAAAATAAGACAAACTAAAGTTAAACTTCAAAGGGACCAGGTACAGTACAGTATAGGGTCAGCTTATCCTCCACCTCCAGTATCACAAGTATGGTCAAAGCAACAGACGGTGAACTGTGATTATAATGGGAATAGGGGCCAAGACATTAATGCTTTGCAGACACCCTGGAGATGCATTGCAGCAAGTAGATCCCCCCATTTCCTCTGATAATGAAGAGACTGACCATGATAACATTAGGAGAAGTGAAAGGATCAGAGTTCGTAATGGTAATAACAATAATGAAATAAGGAATAATCAACAGGCTACAACTTCAAATTTTAAACAGGGTTTTCCAAAACGCAATCAGAAGAAACAGTGGAACAAGAGGAAAAGTCACAACAGGAGATGACATCGATGAATCAACAAAACAGAACTTCTGATGCAATTATAAAAAACAAACAGGGTGATTTTACTGTTTATAACTTCTCTTTTTTTCATGTTTCAGAATAATTGGTGGACATATTGTCAAACGGTTCAACATTTGTTCCCTCTCGTAAAATGGATTTGGCCCAAACTATTTGTGACTTAAAACTGTTTGTAAGGAAATTACATTTAAAGCAACTTTTGGGTTGTCAAATTATGTTTAACAACCAACTCAGGATTGCCACTTGTTTTAATCCACCATTGCATAATGCTCTGTATATATTCGAAAAAATTTGTGAACTAGATCTTAGGAAATTGTCAAGAAAAATTTTTTTTTTTTTCAAAACAGGTTTATTGTTTTAACATATAAGAGAAATATCATAACAATTTTGTACAAGTAATTAAAAATAGGTATTATTATAATATTCAACAAAACAACTAAAGTATTTACAAAGACATCCACTACAATCAGATCAATTAATTAAACTAAAATACCGTGCTATTGAAATTAGAATTTTTTTAACAAATTTTGTAAATTATCCCATACAATATAATATGATGTTTTTCTAGTTGTTCTCATTCTAATTGTGCTTATTTCCATATGGCACATTATATTCATAACATTTTTAAATTCATTGAACGAAGGAGGTGTATCTGAAATCCAATTTCTAGTTATTATTTTCCTGGCCACTGCTAGGATAGACCATAACAAGGGAAGCTTAATCTTTTTAACACATTGAGGTACAGGTGTGTTGAATAATATAAGAGACTTAGAAATAATGAAATTATCTGTAAAAGGAGCCTGCAAAAATTCATTAATTGACTTCCAGTATTCTTTCAACTTCATACAGTCATAAAGCATATGAGCCCAGTCAGCATTAATTTCTACATTACATCTCTTACATAGATTATCTTTATTATTTATTTTATTCATCATCAAAGGTGTATAAAAAGATCTATGTAAAAATTTCCATGTATAAAGTCTCCAGACAATGGAAGATGTAGTTCTATAAGCAGATTCCAATATATATTGTTTATCTTGTTGAGTTGGTGGGTCCCCATTAAAAGAGGTGAAATAATTCCAGTATGAATCTACACTGTAAAAAGTTTCTTGTCTGATAATTTTATGTATATATGAAAGTTTACCTTTATCAGAAACTTTATGCTGTAAATTTAATATCAAGTAATCAATCAGTTTTGGAATAGATTCTTTAACTGTTATATACATTAGATCTATTCTATCAATGAGATGTTGTCTAAAGATCTGAACCTCTAACCAGCAAGTTTCTCTTAGATCAAATTCTTGTTTTAAGAAATCTAGATTTTTAACTTTATTATCAGATATCAGCTGATACCAGTACTTTAGATCATTATCTATAGCTAAATGAGCTCCTTCAGAAGTAGATGACATAAGCATACCCTGAGTATACATTATAGGGAATACAATAAAATTCCATTCCCTATACTTAGGGTGCATGAATATAAAGTTACGATAACTAATAGTAATATTTAATGGGTAACAAACCATATGTTTAGGTGTAATAGGTGAAGTACAAAATTCCTTTAGCAACCACAACATGGAGTTATTTACAATCATATTTTTATGTGTTAAGGAGATTTTCATGAAGTGCATACTAATTAGCTCCCAATAATCTTTCCATTTTGCGATATATGACTGATCTATTAATAAAGTAATAACTTTTATAATAGAAGAGATAATATATAAATTAAAGTCTGGAAAAGAAATACCCCCTTGAGACCAGCTATTAGTATGTTTCTTTAATGCAATCCTAGGTCTATTAGGTGCCCATAAGAAATTTAATATTAGTGTATTCAGTTTCTTGATAATTATTTTTGTAGGTGAAAGTATTATTGATTGTATTAAGTATAAAATCTTGGGGAATATTATCATTTTAATAATTGTAAGTCTCTCCTCCATAGTAAAAAACATATTATTCCAGGTATTAAAAAGATTTTGTATATTAAGAAAACAGGTATTATAGTTATTATATATAATAGATTTAATATCTTTAGATAGTATTATACCTAAATAAGTTATCTGACCTGAATTGGGTACATATTTAGTAAAATCACTAATGAGAATATTTTTCGTGTATATATAGGTAGTATTTTAGTTTTTCTTCATTGAATATTAAACCAGAAATACTTTTAAAATTCATCATTTTATCAAATAAAGACTGCATAGAAGAATTAGATCCTGCTGATGTAATTAGAACATCATCTGCTAAAAGTTGAATTTTTGATGTTGTATTTTCTTCTATTTCAAAACCCTCTATGTCAGTACTGTTTCTAATCAAATTAGCCCAAGGCTCCACTACTAAAGTGAATAATAGTGGAGAAAGTGGACATCCTTGCTTTGTACCTTTAAGAATGGGTATTTTTTGTGAAACATATGTTCCTACCTTAATATAAGCCAGCGCTCCTTTGTATAAATGCTCAATTAAATTTACAAATGCATCAGAGAAGTTTGTGCATTTCAGTAAGGTAAACAGATAGTCCCAACTTACTGAATCAAATGCTGAACCTATATCAAGACTAATAAGTGTTAAATCTTTCTTTTTCCTATTTGCAAAATCAATTAATGTTAAAGTTCTTCTTATATTATCAAAAGTATTTCTATTTACAATGAAGCCCGTCTGATCTATATCTATAATGTCAGGGATGATTGTCTTCAATCTATCAGCAAAAATACTCAAACATTTTATAATCAACATTAAGTAATGAGATGGGTCGATATGAAGAACATCTAGTTGGATCTTTATTAGGTTTTAAAATTGGTGAAATAAATGTATATTGCCAAGATGGGGGGGTTATTAACTCAGTTTGGGCCAAAATAAAAACCTTATGTATTAATGAATATGTAGTTTTAGAAAGGATTTTATATATCTCTGGTACAATACCATCATTACCCGGTGCTTTGTTTGATTTAAGCTTATTTATTTGTGTAATAACTTCTGTATATGAAATACTCTTGTCCAATAGTTTAATCTGTTGTTTATTAAGCTTTTTATTCATGTTTGTGGTTATAAACGCCTTTATTTTATCTTTAGGTTCCATGTTAATGTTGTTATGGTTAATCTTGTGAAAGTGATTTCTAAATTCATCCAGTATTTCTGTTATACTAGAAACATTCTTCTTTTTCCTTAGAGAAAAGATTTCTTTGATATGGTTTTGTTTATTCAATCTTTTTGTTTTATTTTTAAGTCTATGTAAGTATTTGGGGCTTATTGAATAAGACAAAAACTTATATTTCTCTAAAGTTATTTTAACTTTGAGTTAAAATTTCTTTGTATTTCTCATTTAGTTTATTTCTTCAATAACTTTCTTGTCCATAATATTTTCTTTATTATTATGTTTAAAGAGTCTAATTTACTTTGAATATCTAACAATTCCTTATCCCAAGATTTCCTTTTATTATTATACCATCTGATACTTTGTCCATATAGATATGATTTTAAGGTATCCCAAACATAGACAATGGAGACTTCAGGAGTATTATTTATGTCTAGAAAATGTTGTACTTCTGAAAGTATATATTCTTTATAGTCTTTTACCTGAGTTAAGTATGCTGGTATCCTTTTGATCTGAACATTATGAGTATTTTTTATCATGAATTCAAAAACAATTGAGTTATGATCAGATATAGGACATGAAATGATTTTGGAATTAATTAAATCTGTTACCATCTGGTTAGAAATAAATACCCTATCTATTTTTGAATAAGTTTTGTATCTGTTAGAAAAAAAGGTGTATGGTAATTATTTTGAATCTATCTGATTATTAATATCATTCAAATGATAAGAATTAGCAAAATCATTTAAATGTTTTGCGTTAGATGTAATTCTTCTTTTCCTTATAGTGGTAGTATCACTTTCATGTAGTATACAATTAAAATCACCAGCTAAAATAATATCCCCTATAGAAAATGATATGATCTTATCAATATGATGTTTCACTGTATTAATACCAATTCCGGGTATCCAATATACATTAATTAAAGTGTAAGTCTTCCCATTAATTTGTATTGTAACCATACAAAACATTCCTTTGTCATCCTGATAAGACTTAATGGTTTTAGGAATGGGCATACTTTTATTCCATAACATAGCCACTCCTCTTTTTTTCTGAGTGTGCTCTGAACTAACCAATACTGTATACTTATTAGTGGCTAGTTTATCAATATCTTTTTTCAAGAGATGGGTTTCTTGCAGGAAGACTAGATTGGCCTTGTGTAAATTAATGTATCTTATTAGGCTTGCCCTTTTACATGGATTATTCAATCCATTAATGTTTAAAGAAATTCCTTTTAAAGATGTCATTTGGCATTTTTAAAACTCAAGAATCTTATGATCGAAATAACAAATAAGATAAATAATGTTACATCTCCTCTTTTAGGTGTACCTTTAAATATAGCTGTATTTATTAAATCTCTTATGGGATTTTGTATAGGATTCAATTTTGTTTGTAGTGACAATGAGTGTACAAAATATATTGTGGATGTCAAAACTATATACATATAACAATGAACAAGTGAAAATAATGTAAGGATTAAACCTTGCATCCAGCCTGGAGTTGAAAACTCCAACTTAGAGTAGTATTTACTACTCAAGTTAACCCCCTACCCTAAGCAGCAATACCTCAGCTACCACCTTATCACTTTAATACTAGTTATATTTAACTGAGGTTAACAGTTTTCAATTCAATTATCTATCAAGACAAAACTACACATTTGGTAAAACAGCATCATATAAACTAAAATAAACTTTTTTTTTTTTTTTAAACTGTTCATACTACTATATAGATCTATGTAATATATAACAATTGTATTCAAATAGCATTCAAATAATCTTGATGTTAGAAATCAAGAGGAGAGAAAATTAGGTTCTAACATTCATTTAAATCAAAAACTTTGGCTAATATGATTCAGACATTACATATATTAAGATGCATCTATTTTCTGTCATGTGAATACTATTAACAGCTTCCAAAAAAAAATCTTGAATTGTTTGAGCATTTACTTAAACTCATTATTGTCAATAAAGTAAAATATTGTATTCATAAAAATTATTATAAATCATATTGCATAGTTATGCAAATTCTCAGAAACACTTGTATTATTAAAAAAAAAAAAAAAGCCATCACACACACACATACATACATACACACACATACATACATACACACACACACACATACATACACACACACACATACATACACACACACATACATACACACACACATACACACACACATACATACACACACACACACACACACATACATACACACACACACACACACACACACACACACACACACACACACACACACACACACACACATACACACAGACACACACACACATACATACACACACATACACATATATATATATATATATATATATATATATATATATATATATATATATATATATATATATCTGATCTCACTGAGTTGTATCTTTGTTGAGCACTATCCTACTTGCTGTCCCTAGAATAAATCTGTCTGCTTTATAGAAAATAATGCACAGCAAACACATTTTAGTAACCAGATTTTACAATCATGCTAACCTACTGCTTTAAAATATATCACATGACATTTCTTCCAGAATAGAATTATAAAATTGTTTATGCTTGTCAATCAGATGAATTAAATTAATTATAATAAAGTATATATGAAACTCCTTAGTCTCGCTGTAGGTTAAACGCTGGGGTAAGCGAAAAAGAAAGTAATCAATTAAATAGTTACAAACCCCAGAGTAGGCAGGTTCAAATCCTTGTATAACAAAAGATCCAATAAGTGAATGCCAAACAGGTGAAGAATACCAATAAACTGTTTATTAAAATAACAAATAAAAGATGAGCGCTTTCGCTACACAGCTTCTTCAGATCTATAACAGTACTTCTCTAAAGATGCAAACATATATATCTTCTGTGACTAATTAGTAGCTATCAATCATTTAACATGGAAGGTTACTTAAAGGCACATCCACATCGAACCTTATAATTTCTAGAACTCATATAAAAGGTGTGTATATATAATAAATAATGAATAACTACACACGCTTCAAGACTTGAGATGCATACAAAAATATATAAAAATGTAAACATATAGAAAATACAATAGTCTGTAGAAATAACAGCATATAAAAACTCGAAGACTTCTAACAATCATAAAAGCAAAATTATCTATAATAAAGTATATGTTTGGAACAGAAGTTTTTAACACAGATTATTATGCTGCTGTTAAGTAGATTTTCAAAAACATTAAAATAAATGTTTCATTTTCTATGCCTTCTAAAATAAGACATTTACTTACTACAAGAAACTACATCATTTAAACTCATTATAACTGACACATTTTATGAATAGAGTATTTTTCCTGAATCTGTGGTGTCAGTATGATAACTAGGTCAGAGGTTATACTAACTGCTTTCAGTTTCTCTGTGAGAATTCTGTGAGTTGAAGCTTTTGAAGTAGTTCATGGACACTGTGCATGAGACAGCCCACATCCCAGATTGTCTCCCTTAACATTTTGGCGGGAAACTTATTAAAACTTGACAAACATTCATTTTGTCAATAGAGTAAAATATTGTATTCATAGAAATTATTATAAATCATATTAGATAGTTATGCAGATTCTCAGAAACACTTGCATTATTATATAAAAAAAAAAGCCATCACACACACTCACACACACACACATACACATACATACACACACACACACACACACACACATATATATATATATATATATATATATATATATATATATATATATATATCTGATCTCACTGAGTTGTGTCTTTGTTGAGCACTATCCTACTTGCTGTCCCTAGAATAAATCTGTCTGCTTTATACAAAATAATGCACAGCAAACACATTTTAGTAACCAGATTTTACAATCATGCTAACCTACTGCTTTAAAATATATCACATGACATTTCTTCCAGAATAGAGTTATAAGATTATTTATGCTTGTCAATCAGATGAATTAAATGAGTTATAGTAAAGTATATGTTTGGAACACAAATTTTTAACACAGATTGTTATGCTGCTGTTAAGTAAATTTTCAAAAACATTTAAATGTTTCATTTTCTATGCCTTCTAAAATAAGACATTTACTTACTACAAGAAACTACATCATTTAGACTCATTATAACTGGCATATTTTATGAATAGAGTATTTTTCCTGAATCTGTGGTGTGTCAGTGTGATAACTATGTCAAAGGTTATACTAACTGCTTTCAGTTTCTCTGTGAGAATTCTGTGAGTTGAAGTTTTTGAAGTAGTTCATGGACACTGTGCATGAGACAGCCCACATCTCAGATTGTCTCTCAACATTTTGGCGGGAAACTTATTAAAAACTAGTGACAAACATTCATTTAGTAGTGTAAATGTATGTAAACATGACAAAACCTTCGCAATGTATTCCACAGACCATTACAGCCTCTTCTTTTCAGAAAGAGAAACAAATTGAATCACAGCTTGCCATTAAATCTTCAGATATTTTGACTGGTTATGAAACAAAACATTATAACTGACATATTTTATGAATAGAGTATTTTCCTGAATCTGTGGTGTGTCAGTGTGATAACTGTCAAAGGTTATACTAACTGCTTTCAGTTTCTCTGTAAGAATTCTGTGAGCTGAAGCTTCTGAATTAACTCATGAACACTGTGCATGAGACAGCCCAATCTCAGATTGTCTCTCAACATTTTGGCGGGAAACTTATTAAAAACTAGTGACAAACATTCATTTAGCAGTGTAAATGCATCTAAACATGACAAAACCTTCACAATGTATTCCACAGATCATTACAGCCTCTATGCAAGTGAAATTAAGCCCAAAATTACCAACAAGCAATAAAACAAAACATTCTTCTCCCAACTCAATTTTCATACAAATCCTATTATTCACTGTGCCCACACAATCAAAAGCATTTCTATATGTTAATAAAGAAAAGAAAAAGAGAGTAGAAAATAAAAGGGAGTGAGGCAGAAATAAAAAAAATGTAAGAGAAAGCTGTAAGAAGTATATACAATGGAATGTTACTTACTGTTTATATTAATAGAGTTAAAAATAAAACATATTATTTACTCTTATTTAGTTCTGATTATTATTAGTTAAAGCATAACAGATTATTTACAAACAAGCATAAGCAGTATAATCAAGAAAGTATAGTTAGAAATAGCATTTGAAGAACTTATAAAAACTTTTACAAGGAATAAATATGTTATTATTCTATTAATGATATTTTCATTACTGTTCACTCCCTGCCCTCCCCACCCTTTACCCACTACATAATCTAAATAGAATGTAATTGTTTAAACAAAGAAAATAATAAAAGGAGAAGGAAAAAAAAGGTAAAGATAAAAAAATGTATCAAATTACTAACCTTCTTTTCAGAAAGAGAAACAAATTGAATCACAGCTTGCCATTAAATCTTCAGGTATTTTGACTGGTTATGAAACAAAACATTTCTTTGCACATAGAGAATAACTTTGATTAAATCTTTTCCAAAATATTTGTGGCTTTCTGGAAATGCAGGAACTATATTCAAAAAGATTAATAATGAACTAAAATGATGAGAGAGAAAAAAAACATATAACAAATCATTTGTTTTTTAGTCTCTTCTTCTTCTCTGAAGTCTTCCACGAAGCTTCAGTTGCCAATCTCTTTAATGAAGAACTAGCCCATTCCATTTCTTCTATTTTATCCAAAATCCTTTTTTCCTTGACAAACAGTAAAGCAGAGTCTAAATCATCGAAAACCTTAGGACCATCAGGAAGGAAGATTTTAAGCTTGGCAGGAAACAGAAGGTATGATGTTAAGTTGTCTATCTCGCCTTCATCTTGCTGGATGGGTTCGGAGCCGACCTCGGCTCCGACTCGGCCACTCTAAAAGCTTGAGAGTTGGTTCCACCGGCTCGAGGCTCCCCTTATATCCCACAATGCTAGGCGAGAGTTACCTCAGATCTCGTTTGCCGCTACAGCATCGAGGTGTTGGTTTTTCTACCGGCTTGTTGGTAAGTGTATTTTTTGTGAAATTAGCATACTTAAAACCCTATATTTTTAGGTTTAAATATATTTCCCTTAGTGTAGTGGATTTTTTCCCCTGTTATCCGAAAAATCCTATATTTTTCCCACAAGAACTTTTAAAGTTCTCTCTCGGGCCTTCTGGCCTTTCCCCATCCCCTAGTGGTGTGTGTGTTACTCTTAACTAAACTTTAGTGAATTGTTTATTTCTGAGTTTTAAAAGTAAAATTAGTGTAATCAGTGTGTCTGTTTGTGTGTGTGTGATTACACTTTTTTGTATAAGATGTCTAAGGACACAAAGGTCTCAGGCTTCAAGAAGTGTGATGCGTGCTGTCAGAAAATGTCTCTGACAGATGGTCACACTTCTTGTGTCTATTGCCTGGGACCTTTGCACCTGCAGGACTCCTGTGCTGTATGCCATGGCTTCAGCCCCAGGGTCCTGCAGGAAAGAAAAAATAAGTTGATCCTACGGGGTCTCCTTAAGCCTGAGGATTCCCTTTCTGTCTCTGGGAAGCCCTCTAAGGCTTCTAGGTCCTCGGCTCCAGCTTCTGAGCCGAGACCTAAAGCTACAAAGCCTATGTCTGCATCGGCTCCGGCTGGAGCCGATGAGTCTACAGCTTCTGTGGTTCCCTCGGCTCCGGCTGGAGCCGAGGTAGTAGAAATTCCCTTGTCGGCTCCGACCAGACCTTCAGAGCCGACATCTAGGAAGAGATCCAGGTCACCATCCCTTGGCTCCGTTCATTCGGCTCCAGCATCTCCTCTGCTGTCTGAACGGAGCCATAAATCTCACTGCTCTAGGTCATCGAGGCTGTCAGATCATGACCTCCAGAGGGTAGTGAGTCGACTTCTTAAATCCGAGGCACTGGCCCAAATGCTTCAGAGCCCGACTCATCAGTCGATGCCTGCCCCTGTCCATCAATATATTCCTCCTCCGACTCCGTTGAGCTCGGAGCCGGGCGCTGAACCGAGACTGTGGCAGCGTCGGAGCCGATACAGGTGTCTTCAGCTCCGTCGTCGGCTCCGATTTCTTATTTCGAGGATTCTCGGCGCCGGACTTCCCTCGTCGGCTCCGAGGGGGTGAGTGGCATCGGACCCTTGTCCGACCCCGCCTTCCTCTCGGAGCTTGGCGCTGGTGAGTTCGGCTCGACATCGGCCTCGAGCCATCACTGTCGGTGCCGAGGGGTTCTCAGCTTCGGAGCGGGGACCTCTGGCTTTGCCTGACAGGGGTGCGTCGAGGTCATGCGGAGTGTGTTAGAGCCTGGCTCTACTCCACAGTCGGCTCCGTCCGCCCCTCCCTCACGGTGCCTCAGGTCAAGTCGACTCACTCCCTCATCCCGGACCGCAGAGAGCCAACTCCTCAGGAACCCCTGTGGGGATTTCATCCTCTTCCGAGGCCTCTCCTGATTTGGCAGAAGAGCCCCTCGGAAGAGGAAGTGTAAGAGGAAACACATTGACTCACCTGAGTCCATCACATCTGACACAGATTTAGATGATTCCGAGGGTTCCCCTGCTCCCTTCTGAAGATGTCTCTTTTGCAGACATTCTCGAAATCCTCAAACAGAGGGGAAATTGGCCAGCCCTCAGCCCTTCGGAGGATGAATCTGTGTACTTTGAGGCTGCCTCTCGTCCTTCCACCTCCTGGGTGTCTCCCCCCTTTGACCCCCTCATGCAGGTGGTAGCTAAAAAGGCATGGACGGCTCCTGATTCAGTGGACCCCACTCCCAGGAGACCCTCAAAATTTATAACGGCACCATCAGACAAACAGTTCTTAACAAAAGGAGTTTCTGTGGATGCTATGGTGGTAGCTGCTGCCACTAAGAAGGAACTAGCTGATCCTTCAGTACCTGTCCATCCTCCTAACAAGGAATCTAGGTCCATGGTCAGGTACGGGAAGCGGATGTTCTCGTCAGCGACATTTACTATGCGTTCGCTGAATTACCTGTGCCATTTCACTCGTCTTCAAAGGGACTTGATTAAAGAAGCGAGTGACATGTTGAAGGACCCTACAGCTGCGGGTTTTCAAGATAAGATGAACACGCAGCTGGCCACCCTTAACTCCATAGCCAACTCCTCCATGCGCCTCCTTTCTTACGCGGCTGATGGAGCGAGTAGGGCCGCAGGGACAGGTGTGGCCTTACGAGACATGCCTGGATGCGGCTATGCAATTTTGCGGACCCTTCAAGACGTCTTTCACTAACTCCCGTTTGATGGATCATCTCTTTGGTCCTCAAGTGAAAGAAACCTTGACTAGGTGCGAGACTGATGGCAAGACTCTTTCTGCCGTCGAGTCCGTTTTCTACTCCTTCTAGGCCTTACCCCAAAGGCCAGAAAAGTGGGAAAATGTGGTTCCGTAAACAATCTCAAGGGACTTCGCCTGACACACAAAGTCGTTTCCCCGCCAGAGGCAGAGGCGGGAATAACAATGGTAGACGCCGCCTCGAGGCAGGGGCTCCGCAGAACCAAGGCAATCGGGAAGCCTTCTCTGATAAGCCTTTTCAGCATCCCTGAGGTGTTGCCCGACTGCCCACCTTCGGAGGCAGTCGGGGGAAGATTGTCACTGTACCCAGAAGCCTGGCTATCCCTCACTCAAGACAAATGGGTACAGTCCGTCATTTCCGAAGGCTATTCTATCCCCTTTCTTCGGATTCCAATCCAATCAAAAAAATCCCTTCCAGATGTTCCACCCGCTCAAAGGGATCTAGCGGTTTTGGAAATTTCAAAACTGCTGGCAAAAAGAGCAATTCAGCCAGTTCCAGCAGACCAGAAAGGATCCAGAATCTACTCAAGGTTCTTTTTAGTTCCAAAGAAAACAGGGGACTGGAGACCAATTTTGGATCTCAGTATCTTGAACAGATCAGTCAAGAAAACAAGATTTCGGATGGTCACGCTGCAGTCCATCCTTCCCGTATTGGGAAAAGGAAACTGGATGTGCTCTAGACCTTCAGGATGCGTACTATCACATAAAAATGAACAGACGCTCCAGAAGATTCCTCCGCTTCAGGCTGGGAACCAGTCATTTTCAATTCAGGGCCCTGCCCTTTGGTCTCACCACTGCCCCCCGGGTGTTTACCAAATGCATGGCAGTGGTAGCTTCTCACCTGAGACGACAAGGATTCCAGGTGTTTCCATATTTGGACGACTGGCTCCTCACAGCTCCCACCAAGCATCTCCTTCTGATGGCCAGGGATTACACTTTTCGCATTTGTCAAAAGTTAGGCATTTCAATAAATTGCGAAAAGTCTGTTTTGTCGCCTTGCCGTACTATTACTTTCATAGGCGCAAATCTAGACACAGTAGACATGTCTGCAAGACTAACACATCAAAGAATAACAGACATTCACAAACTGGTCTCACTCCTTTTCAACAACAACAAAATCAAAGCCAGGTTGGTACTGAAAGTGTTGGGAATTATAGCGGCTGCCATACCTCTGCTTCCATTAGCCAGATTCCACATGCGGATCCTTCAATGGATGCTCTTTACGCAATGGTCATACCAGCAACTTCCAATGTCCCACACCATTATGATCACGCAGGCGTGCAGAAATCATCTCATGTGGTGGATGTCTTCCCCTCAGCTCTTGTTGGGAAGACCCTTTGTTCCACTCCCTCCGGTTGCTACTCTGACAACGGATGCCTCCCTGATCAGGTGGGGGGGGCATTATCAGGGCAGGACGGTCCAGGGCACATGGCAACCAAACGAATGCCACTTGCACATAAATGTTCTGGAGATGAGAGCAGTGCTTTTAGCGTTGCAAGCCCTCCAAGACTCTCTTCCCTTGGGAACGATTGCAATCCAAACAGACAATATGTCTGTAGTGTGGTACATCAACAAACAAGGCGGAACCAGGTCATACCCCCTGTGTCGAGAAGCACTCAGATTGTGGCAATGGGCGATTTCTTCTCAGCGGTTTCTGATAGCAACGCACATCCCCGGTAAGTCCAATCAAATTGCGGACAAGTTGAGCAGAGCTATCCTCATGCCTCACGAGTGGTCTCTGAAAGAGACTGTAGTGAGAGAGATTTTCCTCAAGTGGGGTCAGCCTTGCTGCGATCTTTTTGCTACTCCCCAAAACAGCAAGTGCAGAGAATATTTCACTCTATTCCCTTTACCAGGCCAACCCAGCAGAGACGCTCTAGTCCAAGTTTGGCCCCGGGGACTTCTTTATGCATTTCCTCCCTTCCCACTAATCTCTCAAGTGATACAGAAAGCTATCGCTCAGAAGGCCTCATTGATCCTCATTGCTCCTCACTGGCCTCGACAGGTGTGGTTCCCCTTTCTACATCAATTTCTATTGGAGCGACCGTGGCATCTGGACCTAGTTCCAGATCTTTTGATCCATCAGTCGGGTCAGGTACATCGCTCCCTCCCCTCTCTGAACCTCACTGCTTGGTTCCTCCAGTTCCAACCTTAGCCAGGCTTCCTCAATTATCTCACTCTGTTCGAGATATTTTGATAGCTTCCCATAAATCTTCCACTGGAAGATTTATTTGAGTAAGTGGAAACGCTTCACTTATTGGGCTCAAGGAAGGGACATAGATCCTTTCACTGCTTCCATCCAAATAGTCCTTGATTTTCTAGCTGAACTCTTCCATGCAGGTTCATCTCCTCTACTCTTAAAGTTCAATTGGCAGCTATTTCTAACTTTCATGTGGGTATTTCTGAATCTGCCTTAATGTCCCACAAGCTTTGTAAAGCATTTTTGAAAGGAGTTTTTCTTCTCAGACCTCCTATAAGAAATCCTCCTTCTCCTTGGGACCTAAATTTAGTTCTGGCTTCTTTGATTCTTCCACCTTTCGAACCTGCAGTCTCCTGTTCCTTAAAATTGCTATCATGGAAGACTCTCTTTCTGGTAGCTATTACTTCAGCTAGAAGAGTTTCAGAACTTCAAGCACTCAGCTGTCGACCTCCTTATCTATTATTTCATAAGGACAGGGTATCCTTACGAACAAACCCTTCCTTTTTGCCTAAGGTAGTCTCTACGTCAAATCTAAATCAAAACATTGACCTCCCTGTCTTTTTTCCAGAATATTCCAATAAATCTGAACAAAAATTACACTGCCTGGATGTTCATCGTCAATTGAGGTACTATTTAGATAGAACAAAATAATACAGAAAATCTGACCAACTGTTTGTCTCCTATGCAGAAGGCAGAAAGGGACTTTCAGTTTCAAAGGTATCATTATCCAGATGGCTAACATCTTTGATTTCCCTTGTGTATGAAATTAGACACCAAAAGCTGCCTAATAAACCTAAGGCCCATTCCACCAGAGCTTTGGCTACTTCTTTAGCCTTCCAAGACAGACTGCCTATTGACACCATTTGTGCAGCGGCTACTTGGGCTACTCCTCACACTTTCATTTCTCATTATAAGTTGGATTTAGCTTCTAGGCATAGAGCTAACTTTGGTTCCACTGTTCTCAGGAGTCTGTTCCGTTAGGCCACCCGGGACAAGGTGCTAGGGACGCGGTCCCATCCAGCAAGATGAAGGCGAGATAGACAACTTAACATATAGAAGTTATGTTCTTACCATAACGTTCCATGTTAGTTGTCTTCTTCTCGCCTTCTTCTTGCGTCTCACCCTCCTTCCCCCTGGCCTGGACAGACCTAGAGGAGTGTTGATTGTGACCTCTCTTTCTACCACCTCTTACTATAGGTATATGCTGTTTGCATATTCCCTGAATCAGGATGTAGGTCACCCTTCTTCTCCCTGTTGTCAGAGGTGGACTCTGTTTTAGTTTTTCTGTTATATACTGTTTCTATTATAAGCTGGGGTTAGCTTACAAACGAGATCTGAGGTAACTCTCGCCTAGCATTGTGGGATATAAGGGGAGCCTCGAGCCGGTGGAACCAACTCTCGAGCTTTTAGAGTGGCAGTGGAGCCGAGGTCGGCTCCGAACCCATCCAGCAAGAAGAAGGCGAGAAGAAGACAACTAACATGGAACGTTATGGTAAGAACATAACTTCTATTTTTAAACTGTGCTTTTTTAAGCTCCCTTATTAGTGGCAGAAAAACTTTTCTTTTAGCTATTACCATGGAAGAATAGTCATTGTCAAAACGCACAGTTGTCTCATTAATCTTAACAGGAGCTTTAGCCCATTTAAGAACCATCTCTTTATCAAAAGATGATAGAAATCTAACTATAACTGATCTAGGATATTTTTTGTTAGAGTTAGTATTAGCTATAGATCTATGTGCTCTTTCGATACCAAAAGAGAGAATGCTTCTGTTAAGTCTAAAGTTTTAGGGAGCCAAGTTGTTAAAAAAGAAGTAATATTGTTACCTTCAATATTTTCTGGCAGTCCAAAAATCCTAATGTTATTGCGCCTAGATCTATTTTCCAGGTCATCCAGCTTTGTTTGTAAATGTGTATTTTGTTTCAGCAGAAACTCAATGTTGATTTCCTCCTCTTGGATTCTATTTTCCATGTCATTCACAGCTTCTTCTATGCCTGTCAACTGGATCTTCTGTTGTTGCAGGTCTGTATGTAACAGGTCTATTTGTTTTGTAGTTTTTTCTATGAAGGTGTCTATTTTAGTATCCATTTTATCCATTTTATCAGTAAGTTGCTGGATTATAATTATCAGAGACTGAAGTTCTTTCTTGATGCTGGAGTCTTGAGAATTTGTCTTACTGGAACTCATTTCAGACTGATAAACTGACAGGAAAATTTCCACAGTGATTTCTGACAGGAATATTGTTAAGATTTCCTTTCTTTTTTAGATATAGTTCAAGAACTATATATAACAAACGTATTTAGAAAGAAAATTACTTCAAAAATTTATTTTTTAAGTAATTAATTCCTGTCAGTGTAATGAAATTGGTGGAGCTGAAGAAATCTGCTGCTATCCTGTGTTCATCCTTGGCCACGCCCGTCAAGAAAAATTTGAATACAGATATAACATGAGTAAGTATGAAAAGGACAGTCTTGAAGCCCTGCTGGCAACCAATGTGAGGGTAATGAACCCAGATAAAGGAGGGGATTGGTATTTATGGATACACCAGACTATGAAAGGAAAATAAAAGAAATACTTAATGAATATAATAAGGCGAATCAATTCATTAAAAGTTTATTAAACAAATTGTTTATTGAAGCAAGAATAGATTTGCACACACTCAATTATTTAGTGATGGAGTCACCAAGGGCATCCTGCATTTTCGGGGTACCGAAAATTCATAAAAGCCTTTACGACCCTCCTTTTAGACCAATAGTCGATGGAAGGAGATCATCCACTTATGCATGTGCTAAATATGTAGACGCTATAATGAAAAAGTATGTGGTAATGGAACAGTGGATTTTAAAGGATTCTTGAGCATTTTTGGATAAAATTAACAATTTAACATACCAACAAGAATATAATTTTCTGACAGTAGACGTAAAGGAGCTATATACTAGTATCCCCCATCAGAAAGGGATTGAATGGGCAACAGCAAGAATGAGACAGAAAGGTGCACCAGAAGACGAAGTCTCCTTGGTACAAGAGCTCCTTGATGTTTTACTGTCATATAACTTTATTTTGTTCGATAACCAGTTTTACATCCAAAAGAAAGGAGTAGCTATGGGCTCTCCATGTGGCTAAGTTATGCTAATTTAGTTATGCCATTTTGGGAAAATGCATATATTTTCGAGAATGAATCACATGGAAACTTATTTAAATTCTATGTGAGATTTATTGACTATTTTTATGATCATTGAGGGTAATGAGTATACTGCTGAAAATCTAATAAGAACATTAAATAATACTACAGATTTTTTGCAGCTAACACATACTTTCAATACCACATCCATTGCATTTTTGGATGCAGAACTTTTTAAAAATGAACATTATAAAGGGTATGAAGCAAGAATCTTTAGAAAACCCACATATTCAAATAAATTCTTACACTATTCAAGTACACATCCAACACATCAAAAAAAGTCTATAGTTAAGGGTCAGTACGAGTGGTGCGAATTATTACCTCGGGCGAATGCTTTATGGAAGAATGTTTGAATTTGAAACAGATGTTTTTGAATAGAGCATATCCTCTGATTTTAATAGAAGAATTAATAGAAGAGGTCACATGTAAAAGGATTAACCTATATTGAAGCAACAAAATATTTGCTTGAGTAACCAGAGTGATTTGCATATCAAGGCAAAAACACAAGTGGTTATACAACAACCAAATCAGACTATAATTTGTCATGTATTTTAACCTTTTCCCTAGACTTTAAGAATATAAGAGAAATCATCATCAAAAATTGGAGTATTTTAAAAGATAGCCTAATTTCAAAATTAGGCACATCAAAAATAGTTTGGAGAAAAGGATTAAGTTTTAAAGAATTGTTGCACAAACAACAACAAAAAAATCCCCCAATAACTAATAGGGGTATGATGCAATGTGGCAATTGTTCATATTGTCGTTTAATGAAATTAGGAAGTATGATTGAGATTAATGGGTTTATTTTATATACCAAAGGTAAATTTAATTGCAACTCGAAAGGAGTGGTATTTATAGCAATATATCAAGGATGTCCGTCCTTTTATATAAGGAAAACAGAGCGTAGACTGAGGGTGTATGAGCACCTTAGAAGTATTAACTTACAAAAAGAAGATAATGCCCTTGCAAGGCACATTTTGAGTTACCCTGACCATAGATTCAGTTTTAAAGTCATTGATCAGGTTGTGCAGGATGTGAGTGGGGGCCCTTTGGGTTGTTGTTAGAAAAAATGGAGGAGTTATGGCAAATGGAGGAGTTATGGCAAATTAGGCTTAACGCTTATACGAACCCAGGACTGAATGAGAAATGTTCTTTAATGTGCTTATTAAAGCTTAAAAGCTTGGATAGATAAATATTATTTTAATTCTAATTAGAAATTATTAATAGTAGCAATAAAATGAATTGGATTTTGTTTATTGTCTAAAATTGGAATTTGAGATTTGCATATTTGAACATATTTTTGGAAGATCTATTATATGTATTAATAATTTTTTATATATATACATGCATTAGTATGCATGAACCCAGTAGGTGTATTTAATTAGGCATAAAATATGTTAAAAGTGATATTTTAGGTTTTGTAGTTTTTTTAATAATGTAACATATTTGTGATAATATGGTTTAATTAATTCAAACAAGTAAATATGTGCTGAATCACAGTATAACTTATGATTTCAGCACTATTTTATCATTGTAGATTTGTTGCTGATAATTTGTAATAAGGCAAAGTCTTGAATGAATTATTTTAGCATATAACTGTCTTAGAACCTATTAAGGGTATATATTTTTAAGAATAAATTGTTCGATTGTCATTTGGCGGGGAATTTATATATTGGGATTTTAAATATCAACCGACAGTTTCTTTGCTTTTTTTCTGATGAAGTCTAACGATATTTGTTGGATGAAAAACGTGTTTATTGAGCGTTTAAATAAACTTAGTGGGTTCGAAGAGTTTCGGCTTCGGAGTGGTTTTTGTAACAGTTGGTTTTCATTTCTGTTTTTAACGTAATTCAGGCAGAAAGCCAGGACATATTTTTGAGTCATCCGGCCTTTGTAAAAAGGGTTCCAACTTGTCTGGGGTACACAAACGAAAAGAAATCACACCTGGTACCCTGTCAACAAATTATATTCTTGGGAGCAAGCCTGAATACAACTTCCCAGATGGCTTACCTCACGCCAGAAAAGCAAATTTATTTGACAACGTACTTCAAACAAGTGGCCACAAAAACCCTGCTATCTGCAAGACAAATATTGCAAGACTTAGGGTTCATGGCCTCGTGCATTCTTCTAATTCCATATGCAAGACTGCATTTGAGGAAACTACAGTGGTATGTAAAAAGCCTAAGGTGTCAACATTCTCAAGACCTAGAAATCATACCTTGCCTACGCCTAGAGTTCCTTTGGTGGGCAGAGGCCTGCCACCAAAACAAGGGACTACCTTTCACAGCACCACCCCCCCCCCCCGCAACCCAAACCCTAATAACAGATGCATCAGACTATGGGGGGGCTCTCCTGGCAGGGAAGTGCATTCAGGGCAAATGGAACCCAAGTCAGATGCACCTTCATATCAATCAAAAAGAAATGTTAGCTGTACAGAATGCTCTGACAGCCTTCAAGGACCACATTCTTCCAGGACAACTAATGGTAAAGACGGACAACACCACTGTTATTTGGTACATAAGCAGGGGGGGTACACATTCTTACCTCTCTGCAGACTAGGCATGGCATTGTGGAACAGCCTTGAGCTACCAAGTGCACCTACACAAGCTCAATTCCTGCCAGGAAAGCTAAATACACTGGCAGACGAACTAAGCAGTAATCTCATGGACCCACACGAGTGGAAACTGGAACCAAAGACTTTCAACATGGTGATAAACAAATGGGGGAGCCCAGAATATAGACCTGTTTGCCTCCCCCCAGAACTACCAATTGGACAAATTCTGCACAAGGTCTCCCCACAAACAAGCTTGGAAAGTGGATGCCCTGTCCTTCAACTGAAAAAATCTTATCAGTTTATGCCTTTCCCTCTGCCTCTCCTCTCCAGAATCCTACTAAAGATCAAACAGGACAAACCAAGGACGATACGGATTGCACCAGACTGGCCACACCAACACTGGTACCCCCTCTTGCGCAGTGTGTCAATACTGGCACCATGGCACCTGCCTCAGACCCCTACCCCGTTGTCCCAGCAGGAGGGCCAGATTCTGCATCCTCAGCTTCAAACACTGAACCTGGCAGTCTGGCTAATTACTTGATCTCTCCGTTACCATCCCTCAGTAAACAGGGGTTGGATGTCATTCTGGAGGCAAGGAGGCCTAGTACTAGAAAATCTTATGCTGAAAAATGGAAAAGATTTTGTTCCTGGAACCAAATTCAAGGGATGGGCACAGCAGCGCCCAATTTACCTCAGATTCTTCAATACTTAACCGAGATGCTTCCCAAGGGCCTTTCTATTTCCTCTATCAAAATTCATGCCTCAGCATTTCAGCTCATTACAGCACAGAACCACCCTCTTCTCTCATCCACTGCTCAAGCAGTTCCTCAGAGGGGCCAACAACTTAAGACCACCCAGGAGAGCCCCAACCCCAGCCTGGGACCTTAACTTTGTATTGGAAAAACTCACTCTACCTCCCTTTGAACCAGTTGCAAGTGCAGAGTTAAAATTCCTTTCTTGGAAAACTGCCTTCCTTTTAGCAATCATTTCAGCAAGAGGGGTGTCTGAATTTTACAGGCCCTTATGGCAGTGGAGCCTTTCATCATCTTTCATGTGGACAGGGTGTCCCTCAGGACCAGTCCCTCCTTCATGCCCAAGGTAGTATCCACTGTGGCTCTTAATCAGTCCATTAATTTGCCAACCTTTTTTTCTAATCCACAGAACAAAGGAGAAACAGATACTGCACTCCTTAGATGTGCACAGACAACTTAGATTTTACTTGGACAGGACTAAACCTCAAAGGAAATCTGAACAGCTGCTGGTGGCATTTGCTGCAGGGGCAGAGGGGAATGCCATTTCAAAGCAAGCCATTTCTAAATGGATAGGCCATTGCATTAATTTCTGCTATAAGCACCATGGAAAACCTATCCCCCAGGGGATAAGACCACACTCAACCAGGGCTGCATCTACCTCTACAGCCTTTCTCAGAGGTGTCCTTACCAGGGACATCCTAGAAGCTGCTACCTGGAGTTCTGTGCATACTTTCACCAAGCATTATCATTTGCCAATTTTCTCTAAATCCAGAGCTAGTTTTGCCACTGCAGTCTTGCAGGGTCCTATAGTTGGACCTAATGCTATCTGAACTCCTCCTCCCATCCTTAGCTTTGGGAATCTACCCAAATGTGATGACTGCAACAGTGAAGCACGAAGAACATAGCACAGCTGTGTACACTTGCCATAAATGTAGATGTTAGAGTGTATTCACTGTTGCAGTCCTGGTTACCCTCCCTCAAGCCCCCTGACTTCTATTAACTATACCTCTATTCTTGATTACTATGCTTAAAAGCTTTTTGGTGCATTTGCGTTTTTGTTGGAGGTGTTAACCGTGTATATAATCGCTTCCCATTATGGGGCCACCTGACATCTGGGGCAAGAAAAACTTATGTGATGGCATCTGCTGCATGCTTTATACCCCTGACTACCTGACATAATGGAAGATGAGACAGCAACCGACGCAGGACCCAAGACTTTGATAATCTGGCTGACTGAGGGGCTACTGCAAGCAGATAACCCAAATGTAATGACCGCAACAGTGAATACACTCGGTACATCTACATTTATGGTAAGTGTACACCACTGTACTTTTCCCACCCTCCAGCCCCCTTGTCTCTCTCTCTCTCTCTCTTTTACTGGTGGTGTTTTTCCACCATAACTTAGCCCCCTATTTGGGGCAAGAAAAACTGACGTAATGGCGTCAGCTGCCTATTTTTATATCACTGGCGTCCTGACATCAGTGCTGAAGCGACAGCCACCGACGCAGAAATACTAAGCCTCTGGTATTTGGACTGACTGAGAACTACCACTGGAAGGATAACCCAAGTGTGATGACGGCAACAGTGAATATACTCTAACATCTACATTTATGGTAAATGCATACAACTTTATTTTCTTTTTACTGGCCCCTTTCTGACCAAGACAACATTGGTTTCCTCTGTTTTTTCACCTGTCAAAGGGAAACTACAGGAAAATACCTCTACAACAGGATCTTATCACGCAACAAAAATGATTGCTTCTCCACACATTTTCTTCACTCAGCCGGACAATGTGGGTGATAGGATTCTAATCCCTCAGAAGCACCTGTCCTCTGAGGAGGTTGATGAAATGCTAAAGGAAGCCAGGAGACCCACTACAAGGAAAGCTTACACAGCTAAATAGAAAATGGTTATTAGTGCCACAAATAGTCAGCAGTCAGTCTTATCACAGGTCCCTGTTGTCCTACAGTGTCTTTGCAAACTACTTCATTCAGGTTTGGCCTTAGTCTTTTATCAAAGTTCACCTGTCTGCCATCAATGGCAGCTTGTCTCTCAAACCCTTCCCCCATTTATGGCCTGAGTGGTTAAACTATTCCTGAGGGGAATCCTTCATCTTAAGCCACCAAGGAAACCCATCTCCCCTCATTGGAATCATGGTTTTCTTATTGCAAAAGCTTACATTACCCCCCCCCCCCCATTGTATCAGCATCTTCTGCCACTTTAAAGTCCACACCTGAAAAAAATATTATACTGTTGGCTCTCTTCTCTGGAGAGTTTTTAACCTGCAGGTTGTCATGGTAATTCCACTTTTTCTAACTTTCTACAAGGACTTGGTGACTTGGAGCTAATCCATCGCTCATGCCTAAAGTAGTGAACGAACTGTTCTTCAGTCAGGCCAATCATCTACCCACCTTCTTTCTCAATTCCACCCAAAATGAGGGGTAGACTTCTACATTCTCTGGGCATTCGAAGATAACAGACATTTTATCTAGACAAAACTAAATCTTTTGGAAAGACTGATCAGCTATTTGTATCCTTTTATGAGCTTTAAGCTGGACCATATGGTTTCCAAACTGTTGCAGCTTGGATCTCAAAGGCCATCTCCTTTTGCTAGTCTTACTATGGTAAGTCATTGCTTTCCTGTGCAAAAGATATAGTGTAGTTTGTAAGAATAATAGTAGCTGCCCTACTTGATCACCTGTTACAGGATTACTTCCCACCCTCTACTCCTGCGTACTTCAACTTCTTTCTCCCCCTTTGCTTTAAGCTCTACTCTGCTGCATGAAATCAAGGGAGTTTACTTACCTATTTGAGCTACACCTCTCCTAGCTGACCAGTCTTCCTCTCTCAGTAGTCTTCAGGCTTCTGGCTTGGAAATGGTGTGAAGTATATACTCATATGTCTCTCTATTTATCCCTATGCTTATAAGCTGAGGTCATGTGTTGTACATACGACCTTGGAAATGTGAAGCTTTGGTACCCAAGCCAAGCAGTGATGACCTGTATGTCAGGAATACTACAACAGTGATCAGTAGGACATCTACTGTTAATTTCTTACACAACTGTACTTCTACGATTGGCTTATAACTTATTTTCAGGGTGGGGAATGCAACACATCTTTCTCATCCTTCTACAAATTTAGACTAGCATGTAGGGATCACATTCTACAAATAAGAAAACGTAGATATTTATGTATGACGTTACCAACTAAGTGCATTCTGTAACTGAGAGTCATGACTTATTTCGAAGTTTTAAAAGTGTTGCTATCTGTTATCTACAGAATTACAATTATCAAAAACCATTGGCAAATAAGGCTTAAGCCTGTTTCAGAGCTGAGTGATGATTATGCCATTATATGACACCTTTTTTTTTTTTTTTTTTTGCTGAGTGGGATCAGATGACCAGTGTGTTGTAATGAGCGTCTCAGAAAAGACAGATAAATGTACATGCAATGGGTAGTGTCCCTTGCAAGGCCTGCCACACTGTGTAATTTAAGGCCTGAGCAGTACATACCAAAAGTCATCAGGGTGATAATTAGGACTAACACAACATGACTTGCCCATACAGTATATTAAAAATTTGAATTTTAATTTTTGTATTTTAGTGGCTTCCCTTATGCCATCTTGTTCAACTGTAACAATCCAGCAAACATTTACGAGTACAACAGTATCTTGTCGGTCATTATTTCCTCTTTAGGTAAAAAGTAATGTCTTTCGGCTTTTCCCAGTTAGGAGTCGCTACAGCGGAACTCCGGTCCGCTAATGATTGGCAGTGGATTTTTACAGTGCCGAGTTTGCCTGCATTTCGCCCAACTTCAAGGAAGGCACACCCATTCACGCATGCACCTACCTGCATGTCTTTTACATCACTCGACCATGGGGAGGACATGCAGACTCCACACAGAAGGCACTCCAGCCGAGAATTGAACGGGAGAACCTCTTGCTGTGAGGCGACAACTCTAACCGCTGCATCACTTTAGGTAATCACTATATTCCTAGTTGTGTATAAGTAAAATATTGATACATAGATGGTTGATAATTTAGTCAGATGTCTTGTAAGATACAAAATGCTCTGAAATATTAGTCTTGGTTATAGAGATTTTCTGATGACTTAAAAATAAATCCTTTGAGTGTTCAGTATAACATTCATTTTTTTAAACTAAAATCATTGAGGTCTGGTTTTCCAAATCTGACTGCATTCTGTTTTCTTTTAAGCTATTAAATGAAACTTCTGAATCCAGGCACAGATGTGAATTAATGAAACAGCAGGAAGTTCAGTTAAAACAACAGGTAATTTACAACTTTTTCATTAAAATTAAGATTAATTGCAAAATATTTCATGCTTTTCTTATGTGCTTTTGTTCAGTGTCACTACTCACACAATTTTTAATTGTTTTTACTTGTTTTAGTCTTCGCTGCCACCGTTTCTGTCTTGTGTAAAGTTTTCTTTGGAGTAACCAACTCTGGTACTTCTGTGCATTTCCTGGAATTTTGTGTTGTCTCATACAGATGTACTTGGACCAGAACAGATGATCTGCTGTGTTAGGGAAATGCTGTAAAGCACATATGGCTGCCTGTTACAGTAGTACAGACTACTTGGGCTTTTCCTGTGGAAGATTTTACTTCAGAGCCCATGTACCCAGGCCAGGCAGATGCCCACAACTTTAGGACATCAGCACATTTTAATATAAAACCGGCATTTATGCCCCCACATCATCTTTAGATGTTCTTTCCATTTTATTGTTGCAGTATTCTTTACAGAAGGGATCCCCTGCCAAGGACGGCCCACCATTTAGCCAGTATACTAAAGCCTTTAGGTTACTTTAAAGTGTGCCGTACATCACTCGTATGTTCCCTGTGTATACCGTAGGGCATAAAGGTGACTTCTGGATGTACCATCCTCAGAAATTTTGACACCAGTCCGAACACCATTGTTTGTCAGTCTTAACGCCCACTTCGTTGCTGGCTCACCAAGCCTTTTCAGGTAAGTGCTATGTTGGGGTTTTTGGTATTATTGTTTTTAATTTTGTCTGTTGCTTGTGGGTCTCATGTCATCCAGAAAGGGTAAATGCTAGTGTGGGAGACTAATTCCCCATAAAGACCATCACAAGCAGTGCTTTTATCTCTGTGCTTCCCACAACCATACGTTCTGTTCCATTTGTCAGGCTTTCGTCCCAAAGACTCTCAATAGTCTACTTTCTTCTTTGGCCTTGTATTTAGAGAACCAGTGTCTTAAGCTTTTAGTGAACGACACTATAGGAAGGCGCTTCCCGCTCTGAGAGTCTGCCTTCTGTGAAGAAAGTCATGAAGTCTGTCTGATTCTTCCACTGTACTTCCTCTGACAGATGTCTCTCCTGAGGTTAGTGAAAGCCTGGAGGTTCGCCTGGCTCCTCTTTTGGATTCCTCTGCCGGGACCCCTTCGGAGGCCAGCATGGGTCTGATCTTATGCAAATCCCTCAAGGCTTTGCAAACATCTGCTTCGGATGTAGAGGGGGAGCCAAAGCTGATTATTACTGAAGGGCCTAGGGGTGGTGATCCATTTCCCTTTTGCAGTATTCATAACATTAGGGATCCCCTGCCAAGGGTGGCCCGATGTCCAGCCAGTAATCCAAAGCCTTAGGTTGCTTTAAGGTGCACCGTACTTCAACACGTGTGTTCCTCGTGTAGCATAGGGCATAACGGTGACATATGGATGCACCATCCTCAGAACTACTTTGCCCGCCAGCCCGAACGCAATTTCTTGATCATGTGCCTGAACACCAACCTTGCAGGTAAATGCTCCATTGGTGTTTAAGACTTGCCTTTTCTTTTTGTTACTTGTGGGATCTCATGTCATCCAAGAAGGGAAAATGCCAGTGTGGGAGACAGATTCCCCTAAAGACTGCCACAAGCAGTGTCTGTTTTGCCTTGGCGTCTTGCAGAGCCATATGTCCTGTTTCCTGGCAGGCTTTTGTGTCAAAAACCCTGCATAGTAGACTCTCTTCTTTGGTGCTTTATCTTGAGTCAGCATCTTAAGCTTCTCGTGAAAGATATGGTGGAGGAAGCTCCCTGCTCAGAGGGGCAGCCCTCAGTGAAGAATAAGGCCAAGAAGACTAGACTGGGCCTCTTCCAAGGTGAGTGCCCAGAGGCTTGCCCGGCTTTATCATTGGATTCCTCTGCCTCTGCCAGGTTGGAGGCCAGCAGAGATCTGATTTTAAGCGCTTCAGAGAAGATTTTGCAGACATCTGCTTAAGGCATTCATTGGGAACAACAGCTGATCATCTCCAAGGGGCCTAGGGGTGTTCCTTTAGATATTAGTCAGAGATGTTGTCCCTACTACCATTATTGAATGCCATCCTGGATCAGAGCCTTCCAAATTTTATAAGGCGGACGTCCCATTGACTAAAAAGCAAGACTAAGCACATTACTCCTGCTCCAAAAGACCCTGCCAAAGGAGTGGCAGTCCTTTAATCGGAGATTGTTTAATGCTCTGCCATTGAGACCACCTCAGGGAGCTTCTGTTCCAGCTCCCCCTTGGTTCTCTACTCCTCTTAAAAGACCCAGGAAACAGGATTTTACTGAGGAAGAGCCAGCTTCAGATGAAGAATCCCTTGCTTACTCTTCTCAGATTCACTTTCCTTTAGATTTCTGAGGAAGAGGAGTCTACTAGTCCTGAAACTCCCTTTGAAGAGATTTTGTTTGGGGACACAATCTCAAGGATGATGGACATCTTTAAATGGGATTGTGCTTAGGTTTCCGAGGTACAAAAAAAAATACTGTGAGTTGCTGCAGATGGACTCTCCTAGGCCTTTTGCTGTTCCTCTTGTTTTGGCTGCCTTACTGGCTACATTTTGTAATGCTTCTAAGACTCTCAGCCCCCTGCTCCCAAGGACTGTAAATTATTGTGCATCCTTCTGCTGACCCCTTAGTGGTGGTTGTAGCTTCTGACAAGCTCTCTCAATTGCTTACTTTATCCAAACTGATAAAGATAGCAGGACCATGGGAAGGCTAGACAAGAAGGTTTATACTTCTGGCTTCTTGGCTTTTAAGGCTGTGAATTATCAGACCGATATGGGCAGGTATTTGTTGGCCCTTTTATCCCAGGCCTGTCAGGTTATTTGACATTCCGGACTCTGAGGTTGACTTCTGCCCTTTCCCTGTTAGAGACTTCCTCCCTTTCCCTGTTAGAGACTTCCTCCCAGATGTTTCATCATTCCATCAAGTGTAATTATGTTACAGCAGGTGCTTCTTCTAGGGCTGTTGCTTATGAGTCTGTGATGAGGAGGTGTTGGCTTCAGCGTCAGCCTTTGTTTAATAATATTAAGCCTAAGTTGATGGATGCCCCTCTTGATAATAAACGCTTGTTTGGTGAAGCTGCTACTGCTTTAAGTCCCTTCAGGATATGTGTAAGGCATTACAAGAACTTAAACATGTTTTTTTCTCCTGTGCCTAATTCCAGAGAAATCACCCTAGTAAGTCAGCTTTTGTTCGCAGGCAATCTTGCCCTCCTCCTAAAGGTAAAAAAGGGTGGTAAGCAGGCCGAGGGCTTCTGCTAAAACTACTCAGACTTCTATGCCTCAGAAGTCTTTTTCCACATGTATTAGGTGCTCTCTGACTATCCTGTTCTTCCCAGCCACTTTCCTCTTTCTCTGAGTCTTGTCTCTGTTCTTGTTTAGCTACAGATTACTCAGGATTCCTGGGTCCTGTTCCTTATTCGCTAGGGGGTACTTAATGGTCTGGAAATCTCTTCCCCCTTTTTATGGGTATTCCTCAGCCCCCTCAGGAACAATTTTCTCTTTCCAGAGGTGCTTTGGGATCTTTTGACTCCAGAGTACTATTCAAGAAGTGCCCCTCTCTCAAAGGGAGAGGGGGTTTTACTTCAGGATATTTCTAGTGCTCAGGAAAGAGGTTACTTGGAGATCGCAGATATACCCCAGGGATTACCTCAGTGTCACTGCTCAACAGAGGCACAGCAAAATAATGGGTATAGTTCCCCATACTAAAGGGGTGGCGTAAGCCACAAAACTATGGGCTAGGCTTGTAAATGCCCTCGGGCAGATAGCCTAGTATGAACCTATGAACCAATTCTAGACCTCTGTCATCTAAACACTTTTCTGAAGGTGCCCTCCTTTCCAAATGTCCCTTCAGACTTTGTTCCTTCTGCTTCCTCAGGCTTGTATGGTGTCTCTGGATCTCAATGATGCTTATCTCCATAATCCAGTTTGTCCCCTTTTCAGGAAGGTTTTGTGTTTCTCTGCTTCCTGGCATTTTCAGTTCTGTGCTTTGACCTTGGTCTTTTCTACTTCCCCAAGGGGATTCACCAAATGCCTCGCTCCTGTGATTGCAGGATTCATAGGATCCAAGTCTTTCCTTACTTGAACAATTTCTATTACAGGCAGCCTCTCCAGAGATCGCAAAATCTTCATTTTACCATTTCTCTTGTGCAAAGTCTGGGTCGCAATAAATTTCAAAAAATCTTTTCTGACTCCTTCTCAAGACCATGTTTTTCTGCAGTGCAGGATATACATTGTGCCTATGGTTGCATTCTTGCCTACTCCCAAAGCCTTAACACTCATTTCCTTCTTTCAAATGTTTCTTCCTCTGACTGATCTCTGCAAAAAACAGGGAATTTCGGAGAGCTGTGGGGTTCATGGGTATCTACCATCAGTATTCTCCCAGTGACCAAACTGCACACAAGAATGTTTCAGTGGTTTCTGAAGTCAGTTTGGCTTCAACATGCACATATCCCCTAGAATTTGTAGTTCCTCTTCTGCCTTGTCTCAAGAAGGAACTTCACTGGTGGAACCAGCAGTTGTCTCAAAATCCAGGGCTACCCTTTCATCCTCCTCTTCCCTCTCAGGAGCTGTTGACAGATGCTTCAGATATGGGGAGGGGACCACCTTTTGGTTCCCTAAAGGTGCAGGGTCTGTGGTCGCCTCTTCAACAGAAAGAGCACATCAGTGTTGGAGATGAGAGCTCTTCCGCTGGTGCTTCAGGCTTTGCATCCTCTTTTCTCCCCAGGACCTCTCAAGGTGTTTACAGACTGTCACAGTGATGTAGTATGTAAACAGACTTGGGGGGTGGGGGGGCAAGATCTTTGCTGGTTAACATTCCTAGTGTGGGATCTTCCTAGCCGGTATCAAGTGACTCTTCAGGCAGTTTACATTCCCTTAAGTCAAAATATTGTGGCAGACGCACTGAGCAGGTCCTTAACTGAATTCCATGAATGAATGCTTCACAAAGATGTCCTTCTGGACATTGTCCACCAGTGGAGTACTCCTCAGATAGATCTTTTTGCCTCCCCTCTGAACAGACAGCTTCCTATATTTTTTTTTTGCCAGAGTCCCAGGTCCTCTGGTTTGGAAAGTGGACGCCCTGTCTTTCTTGGAAGGGAATGTTTCTCTACACTTTCTATCTCCTTACTCTGCAAAGGTCCTGTTCATAATTCAACAGGATGCTCCCAAAATCTTGTTGGTGACTCTTTTTTGGACGAGACAGCATTTGTTCCCTCTTCTGCTTTTATCCAAGGACAGTCTTTACAAGCTACTTCACAGTATGAACCTACTCAAAGGACGTGGACTCTCATATCTATCCCTATCTGTCCACTCTTCAACTGTCGTAGGTGATAGGATTTTGATTCCACATAGACATCTTTTTTTTTTGAGGACATGCTACTAGGAAATCCTACTTATCCAAATGGAAGAGGTTTTCTATTTGGTGTCTTTCTCATAACCTGGATCCACTTTCTGTAGATGTTCTTTTGGTTGTATCTTATCTATGTGACTTGCTCAATGCTGGGTTGGTTTACGCCCACTTATCAACTAACTCTGCTTGTCTGCCTTTATCTCCTCATTTAGCTTCTAGATTTGAAGCTAAGCCATTCTTTAAAAGTGTCATTCATATTAGGCCTCCCAGGAAGCCTGTTCCAACTCCCTAGAATCTTAATTTTGTTTTGGAGAAATTGACTCCGGCTCCTTTTGAGCCTGCTGCTTCAGCTTCCTTGCAACATTGCTCGTGGAAGACAGGACTCTTAGCCCTTCTGCCAGATGGGTGTGTGAGCTTTAAGCCCTTATGGCTTGTCCTCTTTTTTTGGTATTTCATAAGGACAGGTTGTTCTTGCGCACTTATCCTTTGTTTACGCCTAGATTGATGAATGAGTTGTCCCTTTATCAGTGTGTTCATTTACCTACTTTTGTCCCTTTTCAGCAGTCTGCTATTGAGAAGGTGGTACACACAGATATGCATAGGCAACTCAGATTTTATTTGGATAAGACTTAAGACTGTTAGGAAATCTGATCAGCTTTTTGTTTCCTTTCATGCTAGGTCCCTAGAATTAGCTGTGTCCAAGCAAACTCTTTATTCTTGGATCTCTAAAGCTATTTCAAATTGTTGTTTTCACGGTAAAAGCCTTCCTTGTCCTGTTGAGGATCATAGGTGGTTACTAGGCTAACGGCCTCAGGGCTCTTACAAGCCTAGCCAAGTTCAAACCATGTTCCCAGAAAATCAGCATGTATTGCCCCCGTCCAAGAGGGACACAGATGGAACACCAGCATGAATTTCTGGATACCCATCCAGATTGCACTTAAATAGGGTCAACGAGGGGCTTTGTTTAACATGAATAGGAAGCTTGTTCCAAAGGTGGGGCAACCTCTTTGAGACAAATTTATCTCTCCAAGTTTTGTTGATGTTGCATACCAGGTTAAAGTCCTTTGAGCGAGTGACCCGTGTGCCATTTGACTTGGTAATGTGCAGCATTTCCATCAAAGCTGGGTCAGAGGTTACTTTGAAAGGCACAGGTTGCCTCTGAGCAAGTCTGTATGACACAGAGTAAAGTGACAATGATTTCTGTCTGTCTGCATAAGACAGATCTTGAACACCCTGAATTTTCTTCTTAAGGAACGTTTGTAGTCTCTCCAGTTGCTGCAGGTGTTTGGAAAGGAAAATACCAAAGAGACAGTTGTACTCCATTATTGGCCTGATGAGGGAAGAGTACAGGGGGTTATAACCTCTCTTTTTTTTTTTTTTCTGGAGGCAGTGCCCTTGTTTGAGTTGAGCAATATAAAATGCCCTTCTTACCACTGGACACATGGTGATCGAAGTCAAGGTTGCTGTCAGCCTGTGTGCCCAGGTCTCTCGCCACTGACTGTGTGCTTTAGGGCTTTGCTATTGATGTGGTAGTTGCAAGAACATCACCCTTGGCAGAGGGAATGATGCATTTTTTTTTTGCATTAAGTTTAAGACCATGACTTTGGCACCAGTCATTAGTCTGCATAAGACATTCTTGCAGGATGTTGACATCGCTAGGGGTTTCAGTGATCGCTCCCAGTTTGCATTCATCAGCAAATTGTCAGCCACAGTCGTTTAGTTTTAGGCTATACTTTTGGAGAAGTAGATTCTGAATAGTAGTGGGTCCCAGAACCATTCTGGTTACAGTTCTGCTGGAGAAGATGGAGTCCCCTGTTTTGACCGTACAAGTTCGATCAGTGAGCCAGTTTGCAAGTCTTTTGGGTTTCTAATACCATGACGGGAGTGGACCCCCATTTCTAAGTCAGAGTAAGATTAAAGTTCATGAAGTTAGTATTTTTTCAGTCTTTGTCAGCTAGAAGTGCTTTTCACAGCACCTGTAATGTGCCCGGTAATGACCACTCCTGCAATCCGTACCAAGTTGCATCTGTTGGTAACGTATCTAAATATGAGTGTAAATTCTTTTTTGCAAGACCCATTGCTCTTACTACTATTGAAACTGTCTGGGTGTCTTTCTTCCACATTGCTCTCATTTCTGCCTGCAAATCTTGATATTTTCTGACTTTTTGTCTTTCTGTATGCAAGACACTGTAGTCACTGGGTGTAGTGATTTCAATGATCAGTGCTACTTTTGTCTTCTATTCATGGCCCACTATATTGGGTTTCCTCGCATCTATCTCTTGAACTGTTGGTAATGGGTGAGCCCATGTGCTGTAGACTTCATTTTCTATGATGCTTTGTGGCTCATGTTTCCAGTGTTTTTCGGCCACTTCAGTACCATAATGTTTGACAATCTCCAGTGCAACAGTCGTACCACATTATTATGCCTTTCAGTATACAGTCCTTCTGCCATTAGTGTGTCACAACCAGCAACAAGGTGTGCGACTGTTTCAAATTCTGTTTTACAAAATCTACATTTATCTGTTTCTCCCACATGTTCAATGGACTGTAAACCAGCTTGGGCCGCCAATATTAATTTTTCAGCTTTTGGTTTGAATTGGTCTCTCCTTAACCATTCCTACTTCGATCCTGATCAACATGAAGTTCTTCCAGAAGTTTTCAATTCTTGCAGCTATGTTTATACATTTTCCACATTTCTTGCCTTCTCATCTGATCCTCACCTTGTATTTTTTGGCACAATCAGCTGCTGCCTGATTTTTTTTTATCTACTTCTGGTTTGATTTCCATTTCTCATTGACGCTGATATGCTTCTGCTAGACTAAGGGAAGTCATCTTAGATTTATTCTCCTAATGTTTTAAAACTTTCACTAAGTTTGGGTCTTGTGAGGTCAGCAGATGAGTGCAGTCCCACAATTGTATATTTATACATGTAATCAATTTCAAGAAGGCCCATACCTCATTTGGAATGGGGAATATATAATCTTGGTATGCAGTGATTTTTATAAATCATTTGAGCATGAAGCATCCTTGTTTTCCTGTCTAATTTATCCAGCACATTTTGGGGCCAGTCAGTCACTCCAAAACTGTAAGCTAGGACAGGAAGAGCAAATTGGTTTATAGTTTGAATTTGTTCCTAGATGTCAACACTGTTTCAGAATTGGTCTTCTAAACACATTCCTTACTAAGTTTTTTTATTCTCATCATGTTTTATTGTTGATCCTTCATCAGCTCCCAAATATTTATGTACTCCTCCTTGCTCAAGTTCTGTTATGTCACATTCTTGTCCCAAACTGATCTTTTCTTGGTGCTGCAGTTTTCATGCTTTCAAGGTTGCTTTTGCACATTTATCAAGACTAAATTACATTTTTGTATCATCTAAAAAAGTTTTGACTACTTGCAGTTCTGCTTTCAGTTTCTCATCTAATGATGCCCGAGTGGGGAATTCTGTCAGAGGCCTTGGCTAAGTCTAGGTAGGCAGTATGCACAGGTCTGCCATCATCTAGGGCTTTGGTGACTGTCTCGAAGAAGTCCACCAAGTTTAACAGGCACAATCTCCCCTTGACAAAGCTAAACTGGGTGGGGTCAAGCATTTTGCATCTTGGTTAGTAAGGTCCATGATGATTTGTTCCATGGCTTTGCAGATGAGGCTGGTCAGGCTATTGGGTTTATAGTTCCCAGGCTTTGCAGATGAGACTGATCAGGCTAATGAGTCTGTAGTTCCCGAGGTCTGTGGATCCACCCCATTTGTTAAAGGGATAACGGTTGCTGTTTTCCATTCCACTGGGATGAAGTCATTGCTTCAGCTGTGATTGAAGAGTGCTCAGTGGTGATGCTAATTCCTGATGTTATGTAGTCCAATCTCGCCTTCATTCTTATCCCTGGGTTCGGAGCCAAACCTCTGCTATTCACCTCCAAGAGTCCTGCTTGTTTTGTCGTTCCTTCAGTGCCCGTGTGCTACAGGAGAGGAAGAACAAGCTCATTCTGAAAGGACTGCTTAAATACGCCTTCATGGAAGACTTGGTGAAGTCTTCCAGTGCTATATCCTCTCCAGCTAAAAAGGACAAAAAGACTGCTAAGAAGCGCTCTACGGCTGTTTCTTCGGAGCCGCCAGAGAAAGTTGCTAGAACAGCTTCTCCTTTTTCGGCTCCATTGGCTTCGGTGCCGACAGAAGGTAGTGTATTTACTGTCTGTATCCGGCTCCCAGCCTTTCAGAGCCGGTCACAGGTATTTTGGTTCAGAGCCGGTCTCCAGTTGTTAGACCGGGTTCTCCTTCATGTCAGTCTCCCTCTGTAGGGAGATCCAGATCTCCAACTATATCCTCGAGGTCCCTTTCCGATGAGGATGTTGATAGTGATGACGAAACTGCTTGTCATCAGTGCTGGCCAAATTAATTTAATCTCCGACCCAGTGGCTCCGGAGACCATGGCCTCTTCATAGTTTGTTCCTCCGAGCCTTTCTCGGCCCTCTGAGCCAGAGTTGTTGGTTCCGTCGGGCGCCGTTAAGTCTGTTCCAGTAGCTTTGCCTGGCGCCTCTGTTCAGATTTCTGCTCTGACCCTGTCTGTTCCGTCCACGGCGTCAAGGGTCCACAGTTCCCCGGTCGGACCCGGGGGGGGGGGTTTCAGATCGATCTTCATCGGTTCCGAGCCTTCCTCTTGATGCTTCGTCTCGGGTGAGCTTGGACCCAGCATCTGCTTCGGACCTCATCTCCTCGGCACCAAGGGCTGCTACCATATCCTCTATGGGTTAGTAGACCTTCGTGGGCCGGAGGAATCAGCCTTAGAGGTTATGAGGAGCGTGCTGGCTAGGTCAGCTGCATCCTACGGCACCGACACTCTGCCCCCTCTGGCACTGGTGTCAGTTTCAGATCACCCTCTATCCTTGGACAGTGGAGACCCAAGGCCTCAGGATACCTCCATGAGTTGTTCCCAACTTTCTGATGTCTCCCCAGAGTTTTTGCCTGAGGAGCCCGTCCGAGATTGTGTAAGAGTAAACACACAGACTCCTCGGATGAGTCTCTCACGTCCGACACCGACCTTGAGGGGTCTCCCAAGTAGTTTTTTGAAGATATCTCTTTTTCAGATATCCTGGAGATCTTGAAGCAGAGGTGTGGCTGGCCCTCCAAATTCCCTTCTGATGAGGAGTCTGTTTTCCTGAAGGCTTTCTGGTCTCAACCTTCCGCCTCTTGGGTTTCTCCCCCTTTCGATGAGCTTCTAGATCTAGTCTGTCGAAAGGTGTGGGAAACTCCTGACACGGTGGAACCGATCCCTAGGAGACCAAACAAGTTTTTATCCGCTCCCACAGACAAGAAATATCTGACAAAAGGCGTTCCAGTAGATGCCATGGTGGTGGCAGCGACCACCACGAAGGAACTTGCTGAAACTTCGTCTACCATCCATCCGCCTAACAAGGAGTCTTGGGCCATGGACAGGTATGGGACGTGTGCGTTTACCTCAGCGGCCTTTACTCTGCGGTCGCTGAACTACTTGATGCATTTTACAAGGTTCCAGAGAGATCTCCTAAAAGAGCTAGGAGATTCACTACAGGGTAACGTTTCTGATGTGGCACAGAAGGTCAATGCACAGATGTCTATCCTAAATTCCCTTAACTCCTCCATGAGGCTGTTCTCATACGCAGCCAGCGGAGCAAGCAGGGCATCGGGTTCCAGAGTCGCTCTTAGGAGACTCACCTGAATTCGCCTGTGTAATTTTGCGGAGGCCTTCAAGTCTACTTTCACCAATGCTCCATTTGATGATTCATCGTTATTCAGAACCAAGGTGAAGGACACTCACTAGGTGCGAGCAGGAAGGGAAAACCCTGTCTGCCGTGAGAGTCCGTTTTTCCATGCCTTCTAGACCTTACCCCAAGGGCCAGAGGGGTGGGAAAATGTGGTTCAGGAAGTCGCAGAGGTTTTTTCAGAACACACAATGTGATTCCCTCTCCAGAGGCAGGGGAGGGGGTGGAAATTCAGGTAAACGCCCCCTAGAGGCAGAGGAGGACCGCGTAACCAGGGGGGGGGGGGGCATGATTCCTTTCACGGTTCTCCCTACCAGCGCTCCTGAAAGGAGGCCCAACTCTTCGTCTCTGGAGCCGGTCGGGGGTCGCATTTCTTTATTCCCAGAAGCCTGGCAAGACATCACCCAAGTTGAGTGGGTATTAAAGATAATTTCCAGAGGTTATCATATTCCCTTCTTTTCTCCTCCCCCGCCAACCAAGAGAATTCCAGACGTTCCACCCAGTCACAGGGATTCTGCAACTTTAGAAATAAAAAAGTTGCTTTAAAAGAGAGACATCCAGCCTGTCCCCGCAGACCAAGTAGGATTAGGGACCTGAGACCCATCTTGGATCTCAGCCGATTGAACCTGCATGTACAAAAGTCCAAGTTCCGCATGTTCACCTTACAGTCAATACTCCCTCTGTTAGGGAAAGATGTGTGGATGTGCTCCATCGACCTCAAGGATGCTTACTACCATATCAAGATGGGCAGTGCATCGAGAAGTCATCTACGCTTCCAGCTGGGAGCCAGTCATTTTCAGTTCCGCGCTCTGCCCTTTGGTTTCACCACAGCCCCCAGGGTGTTTACCAAATGCATGGCAGTGGTAACGGTTCACTTGAGACGTCAGGGATTCCAAGTGATGTTCATCGTGTTTCACTGTTGCAGTCATTACTCTTGGGTTATCCTGCTGGCAGGCTACCCTCAGTCGGCCAGAATTCCTAAGTCTAGGTATGGCGTTGGTTGCTGTCGCCTCTTCCCTGACGTCAGTGCGCCAGGGGTGTAAAAGATGCAGCCAATGCCATTTTCTTTAGTCTTTCTTGCCACGCGGTGCCCTGAAGCAAAAGCAGTTCGCAAGTGCCAGTCGGCCGACTCCTGAGATTTTCAAATCCAAATTTCAGAACCGAAGTCTTCATTAAAGCTAAGTACCCCGTTGGGGAAACTTTTTTCTTGCTCCAGACCGATGTCAGAAAAAGTTAACAATTGTATTTCTTGTGGGAAGCACATACCTCATAAGGATTTTCACTCTTACTGTATTCCTTGCCTTAGGGCCCTGATCATAACGTTGCTAGCTGTCGTTTTGTGCTAGACTTAACCAACATACTGTCTAGCGTCGGTTTGATTTTGCATTTCATTACTTTGGCCAAAGATTTAATTATATAATGCCATCGGACCAGCCGACAACCGGAGTTTACAAAAAAATGCAAGGACAAGGAAAAGGATAGGCATCTGAGGTCCAAAACCGATGACGAAGCCTCTGCTAGGCCAGTAGCCGGTTCTAAGTAAGGTGCTTTCGCAGCCCCTGGTGCCCGCTACCTCAGAGCCACAGGCCGCTTCCGACTGCTACATGGAGCCGACTGGGCCTCTGGAAACTCAAGGTATTGGACACTTGGAAATCATTCCCTCAGATGGGTCCGGAGCCACTGAGCAGGCATTGGCTTCTGAGGGTGTCTTCAGACCTGCACTATATATTAAGCCATCTTCAGCTTCAAAGACAGACTAAAGCAGCTCTAAAGACAAAGAAACAAATACAGCATTCTCCTTCTCAGACTTTCATGCCTAAAAAACAGATGCTCAAAATGGCCAAAGACCTAATTAGTTTGATTAGGGGCTCCCATCCCCCCCTGATAAGTGGCCTAGGCAAGAGACAGAGTAGGATTCTGATGATCAGGTTTCGATTTCCTCTGATTCCTCTTCTGAACAGTATTATTCCATACTTCCCTATGAGGATTCTGATGCTGAAGAATCCATTCTTTCAGCCTCTCCTCCTGAGGATTATTCTTTTGGGGAAACCCTACATACCATGAGGGAGCATTTCCACTGGGAGAGCCAAGATTATTCTGAATCTAACAAAAGGCTCAAACTTTCTGCTACTTCCTCAGCACAGGCCCCTTGCTATTCCACCTGTTCTGTACATTGTAGATGATGTATTTTCAGAGTCCGGCATGTCCCCTGACTCTCTACCCCCCTGCACCTGCTAAGCCAGACAGATACTACAGGGTCCCAGATTCTCATAAATTCCTATATAAAAACCCCGCTGCTGACCCAGAAACTATATCTCAGGGTCCCAAAGGGGGTTAAAGCTTCCACTGCAAAAAAAAACCCTGTCCCTTCTGATAGGGATTCTAGGGCTATAGACAGATGGGGAAAAAAAGTCTGCACTTCTGCTACCCTGGCTGTAAGGGCTTTAAATTGTCAGTTTTACATGCTTAAATATCAGCAATATTTAATGTCACTTCTTAAACAGAAGTTGTTGACAAATACTGAATGTTCAGAGAACAAGGACTTGCAGGATTTATTGCATGCAGCTGAACAAGTGGGAAAGCATACTTTGCAATGTGGTTATGATTCACTGGAGACCTCTTGCAAGGCCGCTGTTACAGGTTCTGTTATTAGGAGGCATGCTTGGTTAAAGGAACAGAATCTGCCTGATCATATTAAAGCAAAATTATTAGATGCACCATTACAGCATGATACTTTGTTTGGTACTAAAGCAGAAGAGGTGTTGAAAAAATGGAGGATAAAGCAAAATCCATGCAGACAGTCAAGGATTTCTTACAGGTACAGCCACCCAGGTTTAGCAGGAACAGGCCCTCTAAAAATTGGTCCTTTCCAGTGTCAGACAGACCACAAAGAGGGAGATAGAGGCGTCCCAGAGGCAGATCTCAGCCCCAAGGCTCATCCAGACCTAAACAATGGGGTGCTCCTACCTCCAAAAGCGGAGAAGACAAATCACAACCTTACAGGAAACAGTCCCAATGACTCTCCTCTACCAGATCCAACCACTTTTCATTTGGCAGCCCCCTTGAGGGGAAAACTAGCACTTTTTTCATCAAATTGGCAAATGGTTACCCAAGACAAATGGGTCCTGAACATAGTGTCCCAAGGCTACAGATTCCATTGTAACACCCTACCAAGGTCAAAAGGTATGCCAGACCTGCCACACAATCAATGGGCAGAGGCACAAAAACAAATTACAGCCCTCATGGACATGAGGGCCATTCAGCAAGTACCACAGCAAGAGCAGGGGCAAGGATTTTACTCCAGACTATTTCTAGTACCCAGAAAGGACAAAACCTGGAGACCAATACTGGACGTGTCTATATTAAATACATTTCTGAAAGTTCCAAAATTCAAGATGTTGACTCTACAGCAGCTACTGCCCATGCTGGGCAAGAAGGCTTGGCTCGTGACTTTGGACCTAAAAGAGGCATACCTGCATGTCCCATTCAGACAATCTTGCAGAAGATACCTCTGATTCATAGCTGGCTCAGTGCATTGCCAATTCTCTGCACTGCCCTTTGGGTTATCTACTGCGCCCAGGATCTTCACAAAATGCCTGGCACCAGTAATTGCGTTTTGCAGACAAAAGGAATTCAAATATATCCCTACTTGGACGACTGCCTAATTCAAGCAGAGAACAAAGACATTCTTCTGAAGCATCTGGCATTTTGTAAAAAGATTGCTAATTGGCCTAGGGTACACAGTAAACAAAAAGAAATCAAAACTAGTGCCCTCTCAAGAGATAATATTCCTGGGTGCAAGCTTAAATACAACTGCCCAGATGGCTTATCTCACGCCAGACAAACAAAAGCAACTGACTACTTAAAGAAATTGGCAACAAAAACCCACTTATCTGCAAGGAAAATCCTGCAGGCCTTGGGTTTCATGGCATCTTGCATTCTACTAATTCCATATGCCAGACTGCATATGAGGAAACTACAATGGTATCTAAAAAGTGTTTGGACTCAGCATTGCCACAGCCTGGAGACAGTAATTGCACTCATTCCCTGCCTGCAACAGGAGGTTCGATGGTGGGCAGAAGCCTGTCACCACAACAAGGGTCTGCCATTCAGATTACCCACAGCCAGACAGACACTGACAACGGATGCATCAGATTATGCCTGGGGGGCCCATATGGCAGGAAAATGTATTCAGGGCACATGGCCTGCAAACCAGATGCATCTTCACATCAATCAAAAAGGGATGCTAGCTGTTCAAAATGCCCTAACAGCTTTCAAGGACCTTCTTCATCCAGGACAGTTACTGATACAGACAACACTCTACAGTCATGTGGTACATAAACAAGCAGGGAGGTACACATTCCTACCCCCTTTGCAGACTAGCAATGACCTTATTGGACACAGCATTGGCTTTTCAAGTTCACCTGCAAGCCCAATTCCTGCCAGGAAAAACAAATACTCTGGCAGACGAACTAAGCAGAAAATTCATGGATCCCCACGAATGGAAACTGGCTCCACAAGTCTTCATCGTGATAATAAGGAAAAGGGGATGCCCAGATATAGATCTATTTGCCTCCCCTCACAACTGCCAATTGCAGAAATGTTGCACAAGGATTTATCACAAGCAAGCATGGAAAGTGGACGCCCTATCCTTCAGCTGGAAAAATCTAACTGTATACTTTTTTCCCCCCCTGCCTCTCCTTCCCAAGGTACTCCTAATGGTAAGACAAGAGAAGCCAAAAAATGATACTGATTGCACCAGACTGGCCACGCCAGCACTGGTACCCAATCTTAAAGAGCTTGTCTCAAGGTCCAGCATGGATATTGCCTCAAACTTCTCACTTACTGACCCAACAAAACAATCGGATCCTGCACAGCCAACTCAGGACCTTAAATCTGGCAGCATGGTGGATAATGTAGCCATTCCGAACACTCCTCTTTCAAAAGCTGTTATGGATGTTATCTTCGAGGCTAGGAGGACCCAGTACCAGAAAATCTTATGCAGAAAAATGGAAGAGATTATGTGCTTGGAACCAGGAACAAGGCAGTGACACACGTGTACCAAATATCCCTCAGATTTTACAATACCTAACTGAGATGCTGAACAAAGGCCTTTCTTTCTCATCAATTAAGATTTATGCCTCTGCCATTCCAGCCCATTACAATAAGGAACCACCTATCTTTTCTCATACTTTAATAAGGCAGTACCTCAGAGGGGCCAAAAACATTAGACCTCAAAGGAGAGCACCAGTTCCGGCCTGGGACCTCAATTATGTTTTGGAAAAACTCACACTGCCTCCTTTCGAGCCAGCATCAACAGCAGATATAAAATTCTTATCCTGGAAAACAGCTCTGCTCATAGCAATAACCTCTGCAAGGCGAGTCTCGGAGTTACAAGCACTCATGGCTGTGGAACCTTTCATCATTTTTCATCCAGACAGGGTTTCTCTCGGGACAAAAAGGTGGTGTCCAGTGTGGACCTTAACAAAACCATTCACTTGTCTACCTTTTATCCTAATCCACAGAACAAGGGTGAGAAAATGCTGCAACCTTTGGACATGCACAGGCAGTTACCCTTCTCCTTGGACAGAACTAAAGCTTTCAGAAAGACTGAGCAACTTTTAGTGTCATATGCTGCCGGATCACAAGGAAAGGCTATGTCAAAACATACTATTTCTAAATGGATAGGCCATTGCATCCATTTCTGCTATTTTCAACATGGCAAATCAGTGCCTAAGGGCAATTAGGCCTCATTCCACCAGAGCAGCAGCCACTTCAGCAGCCTTCCTCAGAGGAGTACCAACCAAAGATATCTTAGAGGCTGCAACTTGGAGTTCAGTGCACACCTTCATGAAGCACCATCACTTACCTCTTTACTCGAAGTCCAGAGCAGGCTTTGCCACTGCAGTTCTGCAGGGCCTCATAGCCTCTCCTAACCCTATTTAGCCCAGCCGCCCTTCTTCAGCTTTGGGATTCAACCCAAGAGTAATGACTGCAACAGTGAAACACGATGAACATAGTACAGTTGTGTACCTACCATAAATGTAGATGTTAGAGTGTATTTACTGTTGCAGTCCAGGTTACCCACCCACCATCCCCCTTTTCTTTGCTGGGACTTATCTGCACTTCTCTATCCTATACAACCTATTTGGTGTATTTGCTTGTAGATGAAGGAAATGTTAATTTTGTGCATGCTTTTTTATTGGCATATTTTTCAGCCTACCAATTTGGGGGCACCTGACATCTGGGGAAAGAAAAACTGAAGAAAATGACGTCGGCTGCATCTTTTATACCCCTGGCGCACTGACGTCAGGGAAGAGGTGAGAGCAACCGACGCCGGACCTAGACTTTGGAATTCTGGCCGACTGAGGGTAGCCTGCCAGCAGGATAACCCAAGAGTAATGACTGCAACAGTGAATACACTCTTAACATCTACATTTATGGTAGGTACACAACTGTACTTTTCCTTACCTGGATGACTGGCTCCTTTCTGCCACCACCAGGCATCTACTGTTACAGACCAGGAATGCCACCATTACACTGTGCCAAAGATTAGGAATTACTCTAAATTGGGAAAAATCTGCCTTGTTGCCCTCGCAGCATGTCACTTTTATCGGCGCCGAACTAGATACGGTGCTCATGAGGGCCTTCTTACCAGAAGACAGAATTCAGGCTCTACAACAGCAGATCTACGCCTTACTACCATTGAGGGAAGGTCAAGGCAAAAGTGGTCCTCAAGTTTTTAGGGACCATGGCTGCCACTATCATGCTAGTTCCCCTTGCCAGACTACACATGAGGGTTTTTCAGTGGCTGCTTTTCGCCCCAATGGTCACTACAGCATCTTCCACTCTCCCATTCCATTCTGATTACGGACGTGCAGGCAGGATCTACGCTGGTGGCTTCAGGCCTGCAATCTCAATGTGGGCAAGCCTTTTGTCCCATCTTCTCCATTTGCCACTGTGACCACGGATGCCTCCCAGATCAGGTGGGGGGGGGGCATTATCTCAGCAGGACAGTCCAAGGCACGGAGCAGGATCACGAGACCCATTTGCAAATCATGTCTTGAAGATGAGAGCAGTGCTATTAACGTTGCAAGCACTTCAGAGCTTTCTCCCTCTAGGGACTTATTGCAAGCCACTCAGACAACATGTCAGTGGTATGGTATCTGAACAAGCAGGGAGGAACCAAATCATACCCCCTTTGCAGAGAGGCACTTCGAGTTTGGCAGTGGGCGGTGTCTTCCTAACGCTTTCTAGTTGGAACGCATATACCGGGAAAGTCCAATGTGATTACCGACAGGCTGATCAGAGCTATTCTAATGCCTCACGAGTGGTCCCTGAACAAATATGTTGCGGAGAAGATATTCTGCAGATAGGATCGGCCTTACTGCGATCTGTTTGCCAGCCCTCTCAATGCCAAATGCAACAGCTACTTCACCCTTATCCCCCTGGAGGGGGAGACACCCAGGGACTCTCTGGTTCACGATTGGCCCTCTGATCTTCTGTTTGCCTTTCCACCATTTCATCTTGTATCAAAGGTCATTCAGAATGCACAGTCTTTTGGAAGCAAGATTATCCTGATTGCCCCACACTGGCCTCGTCAGATTTGGTTTCCCTTCCTTCAACCCTATCTAATGGAAGATCCCTGGATTCTGGACCCAGATCCAGATCTACTAACTCATATGTCAGGACAGTTCCATCCCTCCATCCAGACCCTCAAGTTGACAGCTTGGCTGCTCCAGTTCCATCCCTAGTCAGATTTCATGATTTTTCCCCGGAAGTGGTCCACATTCTGTCTTTCTCCCCACAAGCCTTCTACCAAGATTTATTCCAGTAAGTAGAAGAGGGCCAGTGAAAGACATATTGATCCTTATACAGCTCCTATTTTGGCAATATTAGAATTTCTTTCTCAGCTGTTCAGTCAGGGATCAGCTGCAGCAACCATTAAAGTGCAATTGGCAACGATTTCTACCTTTCACGTTGCTAATGAGCCCAACCTTATGGCTCATAGGCATTGTAGGGCCTTTCTGAAAGGGACAATGTTAGTCCGACATCCAGTCTTTGATCCAGTAATGCCGTGGGACCTCAATTTTGTATTACAGAAGCTCACCTTGGCTCTCTTTGAGCCCGCAGCTATGTGTGACCTAAAATTCTTGTCATGGAAGATGGTATTTTTGGTAGCCATGCCTTCAGCTAGGCGGGTCTCTGAGCTCCAAGCTTTATCGATTAAGCCACCTTATTTGGTGTTTCACAGAGACAGGGTCTCCTTAAGAACCAGTCCTTCCTTTATTCCAAAGGTTGCTTCTGTTGTCAATATCAACCAATCCATTGAGTTGCCTGTCTATTTTCCTGAATTTTCTAACAAGGCAGAATTTAAGTTTCATCAGCTAGGCATTCATAGACTATTGCGTTTCTATTTACATAGGACAAACGATTTCAGGAAATCAGATCAACTGTTTGTCTCATTTTCCGACACTCGACTTGGGGGTTCCTGTTTCTAAAGTAACCTTGTCTCGCTGGATCTCCAATTGCATCTCATTTATTTATGGTTCCAGTGGCAAAGAATTACCCTTTAAAGTGAAGGCTCATTCTACACGATATGTGGCTAGCTCTACTGCATTTCAGGCTAGGATGTCTATGGATATTTGTGCTGCAGCAACATGGGCTTCGCCTCATACTTTTATTAGTCGCTACAAATTAGATCTGGTCTCTAGAGGCAGATCTTCCTTTGGTTCCACAGTGCTCGAGTTATTTTTCACTGAGCCACCCAAGGTCACGGTGCTAGGGACGCTGCCCCTGGAGTAAGAATGAAGGTGAGACTGGACTACATAACATCAAGAAGATGATCTTCGTGTTTCACTGTTGCAGTCATTACATTAGGGTAATCAGCTGGCAGGTTGCCCTCAGTCAGCGTGAATAACAAAGTCTTAGGTCCTGCGCCGGTTGCTGTCTCCTCTTCCATGACGTCAGGTCATCAGGGGTATAAAACATGCAGCCGACGCCATTTTATTCAGACTTTCTTGACGCGCGGTGCCCGAAGCAGAAGCAGTTCGCAAGTGCCAATCGGTCGACTCTTGAAATTTTTGTATTAGAGTTTCGGAACCAAAGTCTTCAAACTAAAGCCAAGTACCCCGTTGGGAAAACCTTTTCTTGCTCCTTACCGATGTCAGTAAAAGTTAATAATTGCATCACTTGTGGGAAGCAAATACCTCATAAGGATTTTCATTTGTACTGTATTCCTTGCCTAGGCCCAGATCACAACGTGCCTTGCTGTCAGCTTTGTGCTAGATGTAACCAATGCACTATTAAGCGTCTGTATATTTTTGCTTATAAATATTTTGGTGCAAGATTTAATTATCCTGAAATGTCGTCTGTTAGCAATCCGACTACCGGAGTTCATAAAAAACGCAAAGAAAAAGACCGACCATCTAGGTCCAAAACCAACAACGAAGCCATTCGCCGGTTCGCTGGTACTCAGTGAGGCGCCTTCGCAGACCTGGATACCTGCTACTTTTGAGTAGTAGGCCTCTGCTGAGACCCTTTCAGAGTCCAGTATGCCACAAGATTCTCAGAGTATTGAACCCACGGGTGTCTCTCCGTTGGATGGGTCCGGAGCCGCTGAGCAGGCACCGGCTTCCGAGGGTGTTTTCAGGCCTCAACATTTTTATATTAAATCGACGCCAGCAACAAAAACAAGGTCAAAAACAACTTCTGTCTAAAAAAATGACGCATGAGCCACGTACTCAGGCCCCTATACCTAAATAAACAGATGATCAAAATGGCTGAGGATTTAACTACCTTGATCATGGGTTCCCAACCTCCCCCTGCTAAGAGGCCTAAGCAAGGCACTGATTATGAATCTTCAGGTTTCCATTTCTTCTGATTCCTCTTCTGATCAGGAAATGTTATGTAGTCCAATCTCGCCTACATTCTTACCCGTGGGTTCGGAGCCGAATATCGGCTCCAACTCGGCCAGACTTTTCTAGCTCGAAGTCTTCTATTGGCTGGGCTAAGAAGGTATCCCATGCTGCACTGCTCCATATCCCCAGATCTCGTTTGCCGCTCGTGTAGCTCGGATGTGGTCTCGCTCTTGGCTGTGGCTGAGTACCCTGTTTCTTCTTCTTGAGAGAATTTGTTACAAACAAAAGCTATTTTAATAGCTATTTCTATTTGGTGTTTTTGGGTATAATCTGTAGTGTGATTGTTTTTTGTGGTATCCCACTAGCTCTTCCAACGGGCTAGGCCCATTTCAGTTAAAGGACATAGTCCATCCCCTTACTTGTCCCTGTGTTTGTTTTTTGCTATCTAAAACCGTTTGAATTTGAGGTTTGTGTCTGTCTTTCTGTATGCGAGTTTGGTCTAAAACCGTTTGAGGTTTAGTCCTAGTCGTCTTAGTGTATGTCCCTTCTGAGGATTGTGTGTGCTGCTGTTTGTGGAAAAATTTGTTCCCGCGCTTAGTGCGGTGTTTTTGTGTGACTGTAATTGTTTTTCCAGTCAGGCAGTGACTTGCTCATTGTATTGGTATTTGTGATTAATTTTCAAGATGTCCAAAGATTCCAAGGAGCACAAACCTTTGGGTTTTAAAAAGTGCTCTAAGTGTGGTTACAAGATGTCCATCACCGATGGACATTCAGTATGCGTTTATTGTCTGGGAGCAATCCACCTGCAGGAGTCCTGCAGCTTCTGCCATGCTTTTAGTCCCAGGGTGCTTCAAGAAAGAGAGAATAAGTTAATTCTGAAGGGAGTCTTGAAACCCTCATTCGAAGAGGCCATGGAATCTGCTTCCAGTTCAAAATCAAAATCCACCAACTCAAAAAAGAGATCTCCGGCTCCTTCAGTCTCCTCGGAGCCACCGGAGAAAGTAATGAAACTAGCTTCAACCTCCTCGGCTCCATTGTCCTCTGGGCCGTAGGAAGTGTCTGTGTTGATGGAACCGGCGTCGGCTCCAGTTATATTGGAACCTCTTCGGAGCAGATCGCCCAGTACTAGACCAGTGTCACCTGAGAGGAGATCCCGATCTCCCTCCTTGTCCTCCAAATATTCCAGGACACTTTCAGATGTGGATGTCGATAGGGTGGTGCAGAGGCTCCTTCAGTCACCGGTTTTGGCTAAATAGTTCTCTGCTCTGGCCCAGTCTGCTCCGGAGCCCATCCCGATATCTTCTTCGATTATTCCTCCTCCGAGCGCATCTCTGTCTTAGGAGCCGGAATGCTCCATGTGATGTTCCTAGGTCGGTTCCGATGGCCCCTCCGGGCTTATCGATGCCGACATCAGCTCCGACCCCATCGGCACCGTCCACGGGGTTCGGGACCCGGGATTCTTCAGTCGGGCCTGATGGGAACACCTCGGAACACCTTTTGGTTCCTAGTCTCCCCCTCAGTGCCTCGGCTCGTGGAACCCCAACTCCTATCATGGTCTCTGAGGCTGGCTGGTCTTCGGACTCGGTGGGGGCAGCCTTTGAGGCCATGCGGAGTGCGCTGGCCAGATCTTCAGCCACATCATGCAGGTCGGTCATTCTGTCCCCTACCACTCCGGTGAGAGCCTCTGATCACCTATCTGTAGACAGCGGAGCCCCAAGGCCTAGGGATACCCCCACGAGTGGTCCCCAAGTTTTTGCCTGAGGAGCCCCCTAGAAAGAAAACATGCAAGAGGAAGCACATAGACTCCCAGGATTAGTCTCTCACCTCAGATACTGACCTCGAGGAATCGGAGGGGTCCCCCAAGTCATCCTCTGACTATGTTTATTTCTCCGACATCCTGGAGATATTGAAAAAGAGGTGACTGGCCATCCAAAGCCCCCTCCGAGGAGGAGTCTGTCTTCCTGAAGGCCTTTGGTGCTCAGCCCTCTGCCTCCTGGGTGTCCCCACCCTTCGAGCTCCTGGATTTAATTTGTCGGAGGGTGTGGGAGAACCCTGATTCTGTGGAGCCCGTACCCAGGAGACCCAATAAATTTCTGTCTGCTCCCCCGGGTAAGGATTTTTTGTCCAAAGGAGTCCCTGTGCATGCCATGGTGGTGGCGGCTGCCACTCAGAAGGAATTAGCTGAGACTTCTTTCTCCGTCCATCCTCCTAACAAGGAGTCTAGGACCATGGACCGGTACAGGAAGCGTACCCTCTCGTCAGCAACCTTTACCTTACGGTTGCTGAACTACCTCTCATTTTACTCTGCTCCAGAGAGATGATCTCAAGGAGTTAGGAGATACTCTCGCTGGTAACATTCCTGAGGCGGTGGCCCAGACGGTTAACGCCCAGGTGTCTACCCTCAATTCCATCATTAACTCCTCCATGCGGCTCATTTCATATGCAGCCGAGGGAGCGAGTAGGGCAGCAAGCTCAGGAGTCGCCCTTAGGAGGCAAGCCTGGATGTGCCTTTTTCATTTCGCGGAGGCCTTCAAGTCTTCTTTCACTGACTCCCCCTTTGATGGTTCTTCTTTGTTCGGAACCAAGGTGAAAGACACCCTCACCAGTTGCGAGCAAGAAGGAAAGACTCGGTCTGCTGTAGGAGTCTGTTTTTCCCTTCCCTCTAGGCCTTACCCCAAGGCCCAGAGGGGTGGGAAGATGTGGTTCAAAAAGTCAGAGGTTTTTTCCCAGTGCACAAGGTGAGCCCCACTCCAGAGGCAGGGGGGGTTATTCAGGGAGATGCCGCCCTAGAGGCAGAGGGGGCCCCCCGCAATTCAGGAGACCGTGATTCCTTTTGCGGCTCTCCCTAACGTCGTTCCTGATGGGATGCCCGACTTTGCGTTTACGGAGCCAGTCGGGGGTCGAATATAGTTATACCCAGAAGCCTGGCAAAGCATCACCCAGGACCGATGGGTATTACGAATAATTTCCGGAGGTTATATCATCCCCTTTTCGTCAGACCCCCCTCCAGTCAGAAAAATCCTGGACGTTCCACCCAGTCAAAGGGATCACTCGGCTTCAGAGGTTTCAAAGCTGCTAGGAAAAGGAGTCATCCAGCATGTCCCCTCAGACCAGATTGGATTAGGGACTTACTCAACATTCTTTTTGGTGCCGAAAAGAACAGGGGACCTGAGACCCATATTAGATCTCAGCCAACTGAACAACTTTGTGCAAAAGTCCAAGTTCCGTATGGTCACACTACAGTCAGTTCTCCCATTGTTGGGGAAAGAAGTATGGATGTGCTCCATCGACCTCAAGGATGCTTACTACCATATCAAAATGGACAGTGCATCCAGGAGTCACCTATGCTTCCGGCTGGGAGCCAGTCATTTTCAGTTTCGAGCCCTGCCCTTTGGTCTCACCACAGCCCTCTGGGTGTTCAAGTGTATGGTGGTAGTGACAGCTCAATTGAGACGTCAAGGATTCCAAGTGTTTCCGTATCTGGACGACTGGCTCCTCACCGCCCCCACCAGGCATCTACTAATCCAAACCAGGAATGCTACCATCACTCTCTGTCAGCAGTTGGGCATAACACTGAACTGGGAAAAATCTACCTTGTTGCCCTCACAGCATGCCATGTTTATAGGTGCAGAGCTAGACACCGTTCAAATGCGAGCCTTTCTACCACAGGAAAGAATCAGTTACAGCAACAGGTGCACACCCTGCTACCCCTAAGGAAAGCAAAGGCAAGATGGGTTCTCCAACTCCTGGGGACTTTGGCAGCAACAATTGTTAGTCCCCCTAGCGAGATTGCACATGAGGCTCCTTCAATGGCTCCTCTTTGCTCAGTGGTCTCTCCAGAGACTTCCACCTTCCCACCCTATTTTGCTCACAGACAGATGCAAACAGGATCTCAGTTGGTGGCTTTGCACCAACAATCTGGACAGGGGAAAACCCTTCGTTCCACCACCCCCGGTTGCCACAGTGACCACGGACGCCTCCCAGATGGGGTTGGGGGGGTCATTATCTCGGCAGGACAGTCCAAGGCACGTGGCAAGATCACGAGATACATCTGCATGTCAACGTCCTAGAGATGAGAGTGGCACTACTTGCGTTGCAGGCACTTCAGAGCTTTCTACCTCTCTGGACTATTGCAATACACTCGGACAATGTGTCAGTGGTGTGGTATCTGAACAAGCAGGGAGGAACCAGATCATACCCCCCCTGTGCAGAGAGGCCATGCGAGTGTGGCAGTGGGCAGTATCTTCCCAGCGGTTTCTGGTGGCAATGCACATTCCGGGGAAGTCCAACGTGATAGCAGACAGGCTAAGCAGAGCTATTCTGGTGCCTTACGAGTGGTCCCTGAATCGTCTAGTTGCAGAACGAATCTTCAGCAGGTGGGTTCAGCCTTGCTGCGACCTTTTTGCCAGCCCCCTCAATGCCAAATGCAGCAGCTACTTCATGCTGACCCCCCCCCCACAGGGGGAGTCACCCAGGGATGCTCTAGTCCACGATTGGCCCTCCGGTCTGCTTTATGCCTTCCCTCCGTTTCCCTTGCTATCAAAAGTGATTCAGAAAGCGCAATCCTTGGGAAGCAGAATGATTCTAATTGCTCCACAATGGCCTCGTCAAGTCTGGTTCCCCTTTCTCCATCCCTACATTGTGGACACACCTTGGACCCACAACCAGACTTACTGACACACATGTTGGGACAGTTCCACCCCTCTCTGCGGACCCTCCAGTTGACAGCCTTGGCTACTCCACTTCCGTCGTTAGACTTCATCACTTTTCACCTGAGGTAGTTCATATTTTATCTTCCCCTCATAAGCCCTCTACTAGGAAGATTTATTCCAGCAAATGGAAGAGGTTTTCTATTTGGGCTCATACCCAAGGAATTGACCCTTACACAGCTCCAATTGCTTCCGTCTTGGAGTTTTTGCCTATGCTTTTCCAGCAGGGCTCAGCGTCCGCTACCATTAAAGTTCAATTGGCAGCGATTTCTAATTTTCATGTTGCTAATGAGCCTAATCTGCTCACAGACTCTGTAAGGCTTTTCTGAAGGGCACTCCGTTACTCAGTCTTCCTGTCTCAAAACCGATCATGCCCTGGGATCTAAATTTTGTTCTGCAAGCCCTTACTTCACCACCCTTTGAGCCTGCAGCTACCTGTGACTTAAAATTCTTGACCTGGAAAACTGCCTTTTTAATAGCCATCACATCAGCCAGACGCGTTTCAGAAATTCAAGCTCTTTCTATCAAACTTCCATACTTGATCTTTCATAAGGACAGGGTTTCTCTTAGACCGAACCCTTCTTTTCTTCCTAAACTGGCGTCCATATCTAATCTTAATCAATCTGTTGAGTTGCCAGTGTTTTTCCCCCATTTTTTAAACAAGGCAGAATTTAAATTTCATCAATTGGATGTACACAGACAGTTACGTTTCTATCTGCACAGAACCAAAGATCTCTGAAAATCTGATCAGTTGTTTGTCTCCTTTTTGGAAAACAGAATTGGGTCACCTGTCTCCAAAATCACCCTATCCAGATGAATATCAAATTGCATCTCTTTCACTTATTCCTCAGGGGGTAAAGACCTACCATTTCCAGTCAAGGCTCACTCTACTCGGGCTGTATCTACATCTACATACTCGGGCTGTATCTACATCTACAGCCTATCAGGCCAGATTGTCTGTGGATAATATTTGTGCTGCAGCTACCTGGGCATCTCCTCACACCTTTATTACTTATTACAAGCTGGACGTGGTATCTAGGGGCAGGTCTTCCTTTGGTTCCACAGTACTCAGGAGTATCTTCCTCTGAGCCGCCCAGGATGTAGGTGCTGGGGACGCTGTCTCACGGGTAAGAATGTAGGCGAGATTGGACTACATAACATCAAGAAGTTATGTACTCACCATAACGTTCGATGTATGTAGTCCATATCGCCTCACATTCTTACTTACCCTCCCACCTTCCCCCTTCCTGGAGGATCTGGAGGTTAGGTCTGATTTTTAGAGCTCCCTTCACCTTTAGTGTATTCCTCTTTATTTGGATGTTGTTATGCATGGGGTATGAGTGTGGTGTTCGCAGCAGACTAGATCTGGGGATATGGAGCAGTGCAGCATTGGATACCTTCTTAGCCCAGCCAATAGAAGACTTTGAGCTAGAAAAGTTTGGCC